>NC_091436.1:125864093-126520431 GCF_964237555.1 Oryctolagus cuniculus | reverse complement strand
CTCATTCCAGGTCTATCATGTGGGTATCAGAACCCAACTAAGGAAACCATCACCTACTACCTCCCAAGTGTGCATTAGCAAGAAACTGGAATAGAGAGTGGCACCTCAACTCTAACCTGGGCACTGCAATACGGGATGCAGGTGCCTGACTGACAACCAATGACCCAAATAACTACCCTTAGTGCAAAAATTTTTTGAGACTCATGCATAATTTTTTCATAGTATGCCTTTCGCATGAATAGTTGAATCCCTTATGTTCTAGGTTGTTTCTAGGCTATTTTACCAGTACTATACTGCTTTAAAATACCATAGGCTTTACAGTTTACTATCTGGGGAGCCAAATCAACCCTCATCTTCTTTAAAATGTGATAGTTTTTCCCTCTGAAATTATCCCCTACATTAATCCACTGTGAAAGCAAAGCCCTACCCAATAAAATTCTCCGATCCTACTAGAAATACAAGCTCAGCTAATGCTACTATAGATGACCATTTTTTAACCTTTTTAGCCAAAGGGAACATAAACATGATAAAAATTTAGTTGGTGGAGCTGGTGCTATGGCACAGTGGGTAAAGCTGCTGCCTACAGTGTCAGCATACCACGTGGGCACCAGTTCGAGTCCTAGCTGCTCCACTTCTAACCAAGTTCTCTGCTGTGGCCTAGGAAAAGCAGTGGAAGATGGCTTGGGTCCTTGGGTTCCTCCCAAGAGGCTCCAGGCTCCTGGTTTTGGATTGGTTCAGCTCCGGCCACTGTAGCCATTTAGGGAGTGACCCAGTGGATAGAAAGCCCCTCTCTCTCTGCCTCTCTGTGACTCTTTCAAATAAATAGGTAAATCTTAAAAATATATATATGTAGAATTGTTATGATTTACATTAGGATAGGGAATTGAGGGCAGAAAATGAATAGTCTACAACCACTAAACTGGGTAGCCCTCTGCAAAGTTAGAAACCGGTAGTTGTGGGGGGAATGTAGTAGGCTGAGAACTGGCCCTTACTCCCTGGGACAACAACGTGTTTTGCAGCTCCATCAACCAGCAAGTGGGTAACTTCATCATGTGCACATGCATATTCACCAAACACTCACCTTTTTAACTTAGAGATGCTTTATGGTGACCGATTTCTTGGTGAAGAAAAAAAGAAATGGGTCTGTGTGTCAAGGGATTTAATCATTAACAAGGCCAAACACTAGCACCCAGACCTGGCCTGCGAAAAGAACGTGGTTCTGTTTGTTTCTCTCTGCAACACTTGATGACTTCTGCCACATTTCTAACATAATCTGTCGCCTTACATTTTCCCCTAGCCCACACATCTTTTTAAACTTTTGTGGGGGCTAGTTTTTTAACCAATAAGTATTTGGTATTTTGACTACGTTTCATTCAAATGCAAAGATTTATTGTAAAACTGAGTGTGCAACCCACACAGTACCTTCCTTTCCTGAAATACTGTCTTTTGTACATCTTAAAGATTTAAGTACACAGCAATCCCTGACCATTTCATTCTCTTGCTTTCAAGCAAGATCATATCCACATTTGGATCTATTCAAGGTATCTAATTTAAAGAAAAGAGCAGATCCATTTCTCTCATGGTAAGGGGGTTCTTGGTTTGCCACTTTTCTATTAGATAAGTACCATCTAAATCTGTAGAAGCGCTAAGTGCTGAATCCAAGCAGGGTTACTCACATAGATTTGGGGGAAAATACAGAATGCTACCATTTCAGATTGAAGTGAAAAAATATAAAAGCAGATAAAGTTAATTATCCTGAGATCTCATTTGTTAGCATGCCACTCCACAGAAAAAGCACCAGAGCTCATTTATCTTCAGGAGCCTTAGAGATCCTTTTCACAACTACCCTAGACCACACCAAGATGCAACCAGCCCAAGGCGAGCTACAATGAAATCATTTTAATCTAACTAGCAGCTTATAGAGGTGTGTGCTGCCATCCAATCAATTACAGCTACATGTCAGGTAATGTCCTAAGAGAAGGGTGATAGGTGACATGAAGCATAGAAAAGGAAGACCTATTTAGTATTATTCAGCAGAAACTCATCAGCTGACATGAATATTCTGGTTCACCTGACATTAAAACAGAAGAGGATGTGACAGCGAGCATATCATTAAGATTATCCAGCTCACAGTCCCCATCACGGTCCTCCCTGCAACAGTGATCCCAGCTGTGGCTCCTGTGTACTGTGGACTCACTCTGTCATGCCATTAAAGAGGACGCCCATATTGGAGGGCTGGAGTTAAAGAGACCTGGGTTCTGGTCCTAGCACAGCTGTTTACTAGTAGCCTATTTAACCTCTACATCAGTGTTCTCTTCTGTTAGATGCACATCCATGGATTTCCTATGCCCCTAGCAGTTAAAAAATCCAAATCATTATGCAGTCAGCACAGGAGATGGTTACTTACTTCTTTATCTAGTGTTCGAAACATCTGATTGATGACACTTTCCAAAAAAAAGGTCATGGCTTCCCACTGCACAAACGAAGGTGAGAAGATGGAGCAGAGGCCTCCTTCCGGCGTTCCAGCTGTAGGAGAACAGGCTTTTAAAACACACACACACACACACACACACACACACACACACACACACACACTTATCAGCGCTGTAGGATCACAGGAGACACAGACAGACTGTAGGGCCTCAGAGACATGGTCATCTAACCTCTCTCACTTGGGCAAAAAGACCATGCATGCTGAAGACAGAGTAGGGTAGTTCCCACCCTGCCTCCACCTCCAACAATGACCTTTCACAGTTCAGCTCTATGAGCCTTGCATGTGAAACTAATCTGAACATTGAATGAGAATATGCATGAAAGCACCAAACAGTGGCAGGCCCATTAGAGGTATCTGATAAATGAAATTAGTATCTCCCTTTTATAAACTGTCCATGAAAATCTAAAAAATTAAACTATTTGAGAACACAAAAACTCTTCTAACAAGGACATAATGTAAGACACAGAACACTTCTTCACATTCAATAGCCTCATGACAATTAGTGTACATGGAAACAGACCATCAGTATGGAGCTTTACTAATGCAAAGACTAAACACTGGTTAATTCTCCCTTTCCCACTTTATTAATCTGATCACACACAAGGGAGAGAAGATACAGAATTTGGAGAAGCTAACTGGCCAATGCGTTTGGGTAGAGGGAAATTTGATTTTATACAAAGAGGGCTTTGAGATGGCTAGGTGATATGGGAAGTCCCTGTACAGTTCCTGTTACACCTCACAGGAGAGTCTTTTTGAATTCAGCAATAGTGTCATGGAAGAACTTGGCTGAAAAGATTTTAAAAGTTAGATCAGGACAATTTTTTAATACTGCCTGAAGTGATGAAGCAAAACAATAAATTACTGATTTTGTTAGAAAAGAAAAATGAGCAAAGCTTACAGGGACCATAGATTTTCCCTAATTTATGCCAATTTCATAATAGGTTACTATCTGCTTTCTCTGTGTCAACAAATGAAAATCCTCATTGCCTAGGATGGAATTAGGCAGTGAGTAAAGATATTTTTGAACAGTGTCAGTACACTGCTCTGAGGTGTGGCTCAAGTTTATACCCTATGTGTAATTTTGATGTAATACTTCACTAATACTCAATAATAAAAAAAAACTTACAGTTTATGGATCCAGCATCAACAGAAGTTGACAGCTGATACCTTAGCCACTCCCCAGCCATCTGGAAGCTGGTCTTGGGATCCAAACGACACGCCAACCTCATCACTTCTCCTTGCTGGGCCCGGGAGGCTGTCAAGGGAATGGCACGAATCAGTAACTGACATACAACAGGAACTTGCTGCTTCTTCACTTATCCATCACAGGAGCAGGCTTTTGAAGCAACTGTCCTGCAGACTTGTGTTTTCAATCTAACTGTTCAATAATGTTTTGTAGAGCTAATGAATTCATTTTCACAAGTGAATCATCTCTAGAAGCTTTTTAACAGATAGATCCTTTGAGACGTCAACTAAAAATAGTCTCCCATTTCTGTGGAAATTCAAAGGAAATCATGTTGGTAGGAATGTAAAATGGTATAGCTGCCATCAAAAAGTCTGGAAATTCCTCAAAAATATTAAACATGGAACTGCTGTATTACCCAGCAATTCAGCTCCTAGTTACATACTCAAGATAGTCTCAGTCCACATACACTTATACATAGGAGCTGGCATTGTGGCGCCGCAGATTAAGCTGCCACCGATGACACTGGCATCCCAGTGCTGGTTCAAGTCTGGGCTTCTCTGCTTCAGATCCGGCTCCCTGCTAAAGCACCTGGGAAAGCAGCAGAAACAGCCCAAGTGCTTAGGCCCCTGCACCAACATGGGAGACCTAGATGCAATTCCAGGCTTCTCTGGCTTTGGCCTGGCCCAGCCCCAGCTGTTTTGGAAGAGAATCTCTGTCTCTCCTCCCCTCTTTATAACACTGCCTTTTAATAAATAAGTATATGTTTATAAGACTTGTACACAAATAGCATTATTCATAATAGCTAAAAGTGGGAATTATTCAAATTTTCATCAACTGATGAATAAAAAGTGCAGCTACACAATGGAATATTATTACCAGTAAATAGAAATAAAGTATCAATAAATGCTGCAACATGGATGAATCTTAAAAACATTAGGCTAAGTAAAAGAAGGCAGTAAAAAATGACCCATACTGTATGATTCCATTTATATGATATATTCTTCAAAGGCAAAATAGAAACAGAAATGAGATTACTGGTTGCCCAGGGCTGTGACAGATGAAGGGAATAGGGGATGGGCCTTAATGGGTAAAGGGGTTCTTTTTGGGGTAATGAAAATGTCTAAAATCAATTTGCACCAGTGATTGCACTATTCTGTAAAAATATTAAAATTATTGAATTGTTATAATCAGATGAATTTTTATGTTAAATGAATTTTATCTCAATAAAGGTGTTATCTAAAATTTTTAAAAATTACAGCTCTCTGCTGTGGCCCAGGAAGGCAGTGGAGGATGGGATAAGTGCTTTGGCCCTGCACCCGCATGGGAGACCAGGAGGAAGCACCTGGCTCCTGGCTTCGGATCGGCACTGCGCACCGGCCGTAGCAGCCATTTGGGAAGTGAACCAACGGAAGGAAGACCTGTCTGTCTGTCTCTCACTGTCTAACTCTGCCTGTCAAAAAAAAAAAAAAAAAAAAAAATTAAATCAGGTTACTGAAACAAAGAGGATATTAGCATATAATGCATTTTCCACACTCTTTGGGAAGAACCACATGGTAAAATGTGAGGCCAGCACTGTGGCGTAGCAGTAAAGCTGCCGTCTGCAGTACCAGCATCCCATATGGGCACTGGTTCAAGTCCTAGCTGCTCTACTTCCAATCCGGCTTCCTGATAATGTGCATGGGAAAGCAGCAGAAGATGGCCCAAGTGCTTGGGCCCTGGTACCCATGTGGCAGACCCAAAGAAGCTCCTGGCTCCTGGCTCTGGCCTAGTTCAGCCTTGGCTGTTGAAGCCATTTGGGAAATGAACCAGCAGATGGAAGATCTTTCTCTCTCTCTGCCTGTAAATCTGCCTTCCAAATAAATAAATAAATCTTAAAAAAAAAAAAATGTACAAGTATGTGAACAATTTAACATTCAAAGGCTGTGGGTGCATCTTTCTGTCTGGTATAGAGAATTCAGTATGCCTGGAATGCAGGCCAAGCACCCTTCTACAGTGGGAAACTAAACTTAAGCAGGCTGCAATCCACATTTAGGGATCTTTAGTAAGAATCCCAAGTTTTGGGGGGCCAGTGCTGTGGCATAGTGAGTAAAGCTGCTACTTATGACAATGGCATCCCATATGGGCACCAGTTCGGTACCCAGCTGCTCCATTCTGATCCACCTCCCTGCTTATGGCCTGGGAAAGCAGTGGAAGATGGCCTAAGTGTTTGCATCCCTGCACCTGGATGGGAGACCCTGAAGAAGCTGCTCCTGACTCCTGACTTCAGCTTGGCTCAGCCCTAGCCATTGCAGCCACTTGGGGAGTGAACCAGTGGATGAAGATCTCTCTTACTCTCTCTCTCTTCCTCTCCCTGTAACTGTGACTTTCAAATAAATCAATCAATCTTAAAAAAAGTGTCACATCCATGATTCATAACACTAGATGTCACGTGGCGACTGCTGGGAGAAATGCCAGCCTAGTGTCACTTACAGTTGAAGAAAGCATTGAAGTCTTCATCACTGTCAAAATCGAACCGAGAATATTCACAGCTAGGGTTGTCTGTTTTAGAAGGAAAGCCCATCTGGAACAAGACAGATAATCAGGGCAGGGGATGAAAATGGAGCCTACTAACAGAGTGCATAAGCTTCAGGAGCTCAAACACTCTGATTAACTGAAGAAGAGTTAAGGGTTTACAGGAGATATTTTATAATAAGTACTACTTCTGCTCTACCCAAGTCTACAGTTTGCTTCCAATATTCTTGAAAGTGTAGAAAAGTGATAGAAAAAAGAACACTTTTAGTTGGTACCCTTGTCCAGGTTCCTTAGATTCTGGAACTTATTTAGGGTATATGAGTATAAAGATGACCCAAAACCAAGTGGTAATTCAATACACAATAAGGAAGAAAAAAAATGGACTAATTGCTTCACTGAATGAATATGGAACAAACATGGAACATTTTATGTTTTACACAAAAAAGGATTGAAGACCATGGCAGAAAATTACAACACGTATGTTTTATGTGCTAAGTGAATTCCTTGAGTGAATAAGGGAACTCCTGAATGGGTCTCATTCTCTGACTTTACAAATCAAGAAAAAGAATCTGTCAGTAGGGCAGGCATTCGGCCTAGTGGTTAAGACATGGATTAAGATTCCCGAGTCTGGCCAGCGTCGCAGCTCACTAGGCTAATCCTCCGCCTTGCGGCGCTGGCACACCGGGTTCTAGTCCCGGTCGAGGCGCCGGATTCTGTCCCGGTTGCCCCTCTTCCAAGCCAGCTCTCTGCTGTGGCCCGGGAGTGCAGTGGAGGAAGGCCGAAGTGCTTGGGCCCTGCACCCCATGGGAGACCAGGGTAAGTACCTGGCTCCTGCCTTCGGATAGGCATGGTGCGCCGGACGCAGTGTGCCGGCCGCGGCAGCCATTGGAGGGTGAACCAATGGTAAAAGGAAGACCTTTCTCTCTCTCTCTCACTGTCCACTTTGCCTGTCAAAAAAAAAGAGATTCCCGAGTCCCACATCAGAGTACTTGGGTTCACCACTCAGCCCTGACTCCTGTCTCCAACTTCCTGCTGATGTAGACCGTGGGGAACAGCAGTGATGGCTCGCAGTGATGGCTCAAGCAGCTGAGTTCCTACCACCCATGTGGGAGACCTATATAGAGATCCTGGCCCACAGCTTCCACTCCTGGTCCAGGACTGTTGTAGACATTTGGAGAGCGAACCAGTGGATGGGAGCCCTTTGTCTCTCAAATAAATGAATAAAAAGAATATGTCTGCTGTGAGACCTCTTAACAGATCTCAGAGAACTCACAAGCAATTCTCTACTGAGGCAGTGGGCAATCTGTGATTCCACTCTTACTCCCTTCTTATCTGCCTTCTCCTCACTGGACCTTTGGAAACAAGTACTCAGTTAATGCCACCTTCTGGAAACTTCTGGATTTCATGCTCCTACATACTTCTAAAACCTAATTTCAAATAGCATTATCACATTGCAGTCACTGCTTTTCCTAGCACTTAGCCCAGTACTTGATATCTAAGTGCTCCAAAATAAGTAAAAGCAATTATAATAACCAGATTATTTTTCCTAAAGAAAATGAGAATAATGTTTAAGGAAGGGTTCTTAGTGATTAAGAAAGGGCTATTAATGATGCCAATCAAAAACAGTATCATTATGTGTATTCACCTACATTCCATATGTTTAGATTCCCATTATATACCTTGACCAAGTTAGTCATAGAAGCACGAAGATATTTTGGTATTATTGCTAACAGCAAAGGATCACGAGATAGGATCTCATGCCTGAAGAGGGCACCCCAAGTCATCTGAGTTGAAGATCGCAGAAACTAAAGCCAAAAAAAAAAAAAGAAAGAAAGAAAACTTCAATTCAGGATTTAGATTCTATATAACCAAGTAATAGTGCTTATGGGACCAGTGCTGTGGCATAGCAGGTAAAGCTGCCACCTGCAGTGCCGGCATCCCACATGGGTGCCAGTTCAAGCCCAGGCTGATCCACTTCTGATACAGCTCTCTGCTATGGCCTGGGAAAGCAGCAGAAAATGTCTCAAGTCCTTAGGCCCCTGCAATCACATGTGCAGACCCGGAGGAAGCTCCTGGCTCCTGGCTTCAGATTGGCACAGCTCCAGCCATTGCGACCAATTGGGGAGTGAACCAGTGGATGGATGACGTCTCTCTCTCTGCCTCTCCTCTCTCTCTGTAACTTTTTCTCTGACTTTCAAATAAATAAATTTTTAAAAAGATTTACTTATTATTTATTTGAAAGACAGAGTTACAGAGAGAGAGAGAGAGAGAGGTATTCCATCCGCTGGTTCACTCCCCAAATGACTGCAATGGCCAGAGCTGAGCCGATTCGAAGCCAGAAGTCAGGAGCTTCTTCTGGGTCTCCGACACAGGTGCAGGGGCCCAAGGATCTGGGCCATCCTCTACTCCTTTCCCAGGCCATAGCAGAGAGCTGGATCAGAAGAAGAGCAGCTGATACTTGAACCAGTGCCCATATGGGATGCCGGCACTGCAGGCCACAGCTTTAACTGTCTGTGCCACAGCACCAGCCCCTAAATAAATCTTAAAAAAAAAAAAAAAAAAAAGTAATAGTGCTTAGCCTAAGTAGTTATTGACTCTATTTTTCATAGAAATAAATCTCTACAGTGCTTTCAAATTGCCTGTAGTACAGTACACACACATCAGTAATGACAGCTCACCATTGACCACATGCTAATGAAACAAGCAGTCAGATGTGACCCCTGGAATGTGATCCAAACCCTACCAGTTTCTTTTCTATATAAGAAAGGATATTGGGGGTAGGGGGGGAGGTATGATGGCATGGTGGGTTAAGCTGCTGCCTGCAACACCAGCATCCCACATGAGAGCTGGCTGGAGTCCTGACAGTTCCACTTCTGATCCAGCTTCCTGCTAATGCACCTAGGAGAGCAGTGGAGGACGACTCAATGCCTGGGTTCCCGCACCCATGTTGGGAGATCCAGAAGTTCCTGGCTTCAGCCTAGCACATCCCCAGCTGTGCAGACATCTGGGGAATGAACCAGCAGATGAAAGACTTCTCTGTCTCCCTCTCTCTGCTGAAATTCTGCCTTTCAAATAAATAAAATAAATCTTTTTTTAAAGATTTATTTATTTATCTGAAAGTCAGAGTTACAAATAGAGAGAAGGAGAGGCAGAGAGAGAGAGAGAGAGAGAGAGAGAGAGAGAGAGAGAAAGAGAGATCTTCTATCCACTGGTTCACTCCCCAGTTGGTCGCAATGGCTGAAGCTGTACTGATCTGAAGCTGGGAGCCAGGAGCTTCTTCCGGGTCTCCCACATGGGTGTAGGGGCCCAGGGACTTGGGCCATCTCCTACTGCTTTCCCAGGCTATAGCAGAGAGCTGGATTGGAAGTGGAGCGGCTGGGACTCGAAACGGTGCCTACATGGGATACCGGCACTGCAGGCAGTGGCTTTACCCGCTATGCCACAGCACTGGCCCAGTAAAATAAATCTTAAAAAAAAAAAAAAAAAAAAAAGGATATTGGAATCTCAGATATTAGAAAAAAAATCTTGAATTAGATGAAATTAATTTTATAATAAATACAACTAAACATACTTTTGTACTTAATAATCTGTACTATAAAATCAATTGGGACCCACATCTGACTATTACCAGAATATCACTTGAGGGCAAAAGCAGCTGACCTATACATGCTCAACCTGGGAACCTATAAATGCTCAACCTGGGAACAGGACCCAGTAATTCTCTTAATGTAATGACACTACAAGGGCCAGTGTTGTAGTGTAATGAGCTAAGCCACCACCTGCAAGGCCATTAGCCCATATGAGTACCAGTTCAAGTCTGGCTGCTCCACTTCCCATTCAGCTTCCTGCTAACGTGCCTGGAAAAGCAGAAGATGACCCAACTATCTGGGCCCCTTCAAGCCAATGGGAGACACAACGAATCTCCTGGTTTCAGCCTGGCCCAGCCGTGGCCACTGTAGCCATTTTGGGAGTGAATCAGTGGATCAAAGATCTCTCTCTTTTTCTCTCTCTGTGTAAATCTTGCCTGTCAAAAAAATATATAAACCTTAAAAAAAATGACACTATAGTCACTCCCTAAAGCCTGTAGCCACATTTTATACTTGAGATAACACTCCAGGCCATAGTGTTTAATTTTGGTTCACTAATTAAAACATTGAGAAGTTACATGCATAGTGTTTACCTGACTTGGGTGGGTTGTGAAAGCAAGAAAAGATTCCAGGTATTTTCCAAAGTTCGCTGGTGTTTCTACATCAGAATCTACGCCCTATAGGAGAAAGAGATCACTACGTTAATATTCACGGTGGAGGAAGGGGATTTGTGGCAGGGAGAGGAGGAGCAAGGGAGCAATAAATACAGACTTAAATCCTCAAAAATGTTTCAGTTTTGAAAGGACTTTTAAATTTCCTTAAGATTAAACAAAATCATCATTTGAAGGGCTAAAAAACAGCAAAGATACTTTATCTCCTCAACCATCATTATTAATACCCATTCTGTGGTCAAACAGTTAAAAAAAAAAAAAAAACACCCTTCATTTCAGAAATTATGGAGACATAATGTCCATACTTCTTTTCTCAAGCCTTGTCTGTTTGCACCTCTGTGATCCAACCTACCGAACAACCACTCACTAGTCTTACGCCTGAAACTATTCTCTAACCATCAAACTACCAAAAAGGGGGACATACCTTTATACCTTAATTTGTAAATGTCTATTCCAAAGTCCTGGCTTTAAAATCAGAGACTGAATATTAAATATTTCCCTAAAGACAAGATTTTCTAGGCCAGAGAGATTCAATAATCTTTTATGATTCAATAACGTATTTTCATAGTGAGAAAATGGGTTTTCACTCAAGTCTCTTTTTTTTTTTTAATTACTTATTTATTTGAAAGAGTTACAGAGAGGCAGAGGCAGAGAGAGAGAGAGAGAGAGAGAAAGAGAGAGTCTTCCATCCGCTGGTTCACTCCCCAGATGGCTGCAATGGCTGGAACTGTGCCGATCCAAAGCCAGGAAGGATCCAGGAGCTTCTCCTGGGTTTTCCACGCAGGTGCAGGGGCCCAAGGATTTGGGCCATCTTCTACTGCTTTCCTAGGCCATAGCAGAGAGCTGGATTGGAAGTGAAGCAGCTGGGACTCGAACCGGCACCCATATGAGATGCTGGCAACACAGGCAGTGGCTTTACCTGCTCTGCCGCAGCACCAGCCCTTCAAGTCTATCTTCTGTTGGCAAATAGAACTTACGCTTAGCAGATTACATTTTTCAAAATTCACAAGAACAGCAACATTGCGATAGTACTGTGGAATAGGAGGTTAAGCTGCTTGTGATGCTGACATCCCATACTGGAGAGCAGGTTTGAGTTGTGGCAACCCCTCCTCCAATCCAGCTCCCTGCTATTGTGCCTGGGAAGGAAGTGGATGATGGCCCAAGTAGCTGGGCCCCTGCCACCCGTGTGCGAGACTACAGTAGAATTCCTGGCTTCTGGTTTTTGTCTGGTCTGCCCCTAGTTGTTTTGGTCATTTGGAGAGTCAATCAGTAGAGGGAAGATCTCTGTCACTTCGCTTTTCCAAAACAAAAATGGATAGCAATGTTGAGTTTATGGAATAAGACACATGAAAGTACACTGTTGGCATTATTAAATAACTTGTTAAAAGAAATTTATATTACTTAAACTCTGCTATATTAAAGTAATTTAACCTACAGAATCATGTTTGAAATAATTGGTAGGGCAATGTCCCATCAGGCTAAGATCTATGACATCTACAACTCCTTTCTGAAATAAAACTTTTTAATTGGTATCCAAAGTAAGCACTCACATACCAGCAGTGCACACAGCTGATTGCCCAGTGCACACAACACCTGACAAAGTCGCTTCAGGAAGACATAGTGCTTTTCTACCAAGCCTCCTCCATCAGCAGTCCTGTAATATGAGAGAACAGTGTGATTATTTTTTTTAAAGATTTATTTATTTGAAAGTCAGAGTTACACAGAGAGAGGAGAGGCAGAGAGAGAGAGGTCTTCCATCCAATGGTTCACTCCCCAGATGGCCGCAATGGACAGAGCTGCGGTGATCAGAAGCCAGGAGCTTCTTTCGGGTCTCCCACGCAGGTGCAGGGGCCCAAGGACTTGGACCATCTTCTACTGCTTTCCCAGGCCACAGCAGAGAGCTGGATTGGAAGTGGAGCAGCTGGGACTAGAACCGGTGCCCATATGGATGCTGGCACTTCAGGCCAGGGCGTTAACCCACTGTGCCACAGTGCCAGTCCCAGAACAGTGTGATTATTCACACATCAAGAGAATCAATGGGGCTCTCATTGATGGAGTATTTGTGGTAGGTATCCCAACATTCAAATCATGGTCTCTTTGTAACTCTGCCTTTCAGATAAACAAAGGTTTAAAAATTAAAAAATAATAAAATGACAATTTAAACAAGTGTTACACTGGCTTCCACTATAAACAAAAGGTAATCCCATCTGACCCTCTGGTAAGAAACACATATCAGGAAATGCTTTAATATCTCCCAGAGCAATTGCAAGAACATAAGAAGAAACCATCATTTCAGCACACAGAATATGTTTTCTGCACATACATTCCTGCTGTTTCCAAAGGCCTCAGCATTTCAGGTATTGATTACTTTGATAAGAGAGCAGGGAGCAAAGCCTGAGGGCCTGAACTCAAGGCTGGGCCCATGACACACTCCCCTGCTGTAGAGCATTCTCAGACAGTCACCAAGCTCACCAGGGCTCCTTGAGGGTCCAAGAGTCACCAAAACAGAAGAGTTATCAGAGCTGAGCTGTCTGAAAGAATGGGGGGAACTGTGGAAGTGGGTGAGTGCTGAGTCAATGCCACAACTTATTTCCAGTATAAGTTCTCCAAAAAGGCTGAATAGTCTTTGTAAGATTGTGAAATTCTCTTATCTAAGAATACTGTCAAATGACTGCTAACATTTAGATAGGAACTTTGGATATATTGCAAATAAGAAATAAAAATAAAAGCAGTGCCAGCGTGGTGGCATTGTAGGTTAAGCCTCTGCCTGTGGTGATGACATCCCATGTGGGTACCAGTTCGATCCACTTCTGATCCAGCTCTCTGCTAATGGCCTGGGAAAGCAGTAGAAGATGGCCCAAGTACTTAGCCCCTGCAGCCACGTGGGAGACCCAGAAGAAGCTCCTGGCTTCTGGCTTCAGACTGGCTCAGCTCTGGCCATTGTTGCCCTTTGGAGAGTGAACCAGTGGATGGAAGACCTCTCTCTCTGTCTCTACCTCTCTGTAACTCTGCCTCTCAAAAAAATAATAAATCTTTGCACTTGGGCCATCCTCCACTGCCTTCCCGGGCCACAGCAGAGAGCTGGACCGGAAGAGGAGCAACCGGGAAAGAATCTGGCGCCCAACCGGGACTAGAACCCGGGGTGCTGGCGCCGTAGCCGGAGGATTAGCCAAGTGAGCCGCGGTGCTGGCCAATAATAAATCTTAAAAAAAAAAAAAAAAAGAGAGAGAGAGAGAGAAGGAAATTAGAAAACACACTGAAAAGTAAAGATACTCACTGTGCAGCAGAGAGTATATAATGCATGGCCACGTCTCCAAATAAGACCATCAAGGGCTTCCGGTCTTCCAACTTGCCCTAGATCCAATTTTAGGGAAACATGGTCATACAAACAATACAATACAAAAAGCCTCAAAGTACCAACATTTCTTATATATCTGTATAACCAAATAGAATGATCTATAATTTCTCCTATTATCCAGGGCTTAATAAACATCAGGAAAAAAGCCAAGTCTTTGAAACCAAATGTGGATAAGACTTAGTTTTTACAATGTGTTGGCAATAATACAACAGCAAAGTAAATTACAATCTTAGATAATATTCCTATGGAGAAAAAAGAGTCAAGTTCCGATTTGTTAGCCAAGACAAATATAAAGAAAATGTAGCCACCATTTAAGATTTTCTGATATAACATTAAATGAGCTTTAAACTTCAACATAGTCTCTCTTAAGAATGGCCTGCCAAAAATCATAGCTCAAGAACCAAGTTTCCTATAGACAAATTTCTCTATATTCTGCCAATGGGCCCCTAGAATATTAGAAAGCTCTGTTCAAAGGGATTAGGGGCAGACGGTAACTTGGCCTCAAGGAACAAAACCCCAACCCTTGACACATCTTTCTGCCACAACACGCAGTTAAACATACATACACCTGACCTCAGAGAGGCTTGGGGGTGAAAGTTTAAAGTGACAGCTTACTTTTCTACTGACTGCAATTAGGAGACACTCAGCTGCTCCCAGCTGCAATTCCTGTTCATTCAGAAGCAGGCACAGGACCTCCAGGAGCTTACAGTTCTCAGCCGTGATGTGACTCATAGACACCCAGTCAATGTAGCCTGCTAGAGTATTCAGTGCTGCTACTCCCACTCGACAGTTTGCTTGAGCCTGCAGAAGAAGAAATAACTCTGACTATGAAGTCCTCACGAACAGACCAGGAAGCTGTGGTTATAAGTGAACTTCTATTTTTTAATTCAAAAAATAAACTGATTTTTTAAATAAAATGAACTCATGTAATAGTCATTGACAGGGAAATCAAAGGTTTTCTTCTGATACACAATCACTTCTCAAAAAAATGGCATTCTCAAAATCCATCAGATAGACCATACCGGCATGCACGACCACTTTGCCTTTTTCATGAACTCCAAAATATTCTAATTTTACCTTCCTCCCACCATAGCTCAGTGATCAAAAGCAACCATGGCTGAGGTCACCTTCCACTAGGTCTACGCATTCCTGCACCTGAAAGCCTCAAGTGCTCCTTTCAACTCAAAGAAGAGCTCTTACCTTTGACTCCTGAGTAGTATCTGTCTTCTGAAAGAAAAGTATAAGGATCCAATGTTTTCAATGAGCAAAAATCTACATAATAACTTTCCACCCCCATAATCAAGGCCCTTGAATTATAGCTGTTAAATATAGATGCAACTTTGAATCTTAGAATAGAATGTAACGTTACTAAGAACACATAACTGATATTGCCCTAAAAAGGACAGGTTAAAGCATGAAATAAAAGTAATTGAATATAATTTATAACCATGTATGTATAGGCATAACCAAAGGAAAACCACTACAGAAAAATATTACAAACTAAATACATCAAAATAGCAGCTGTTCAGTAAATACGCAGAGTTGTGTTTTTCCCCCTGAGAAGCCGAAAGAGAGAGAGAGAGCTCGCGCAGAGATGCTACAGACAGACATGGCTCCCAACCACTGGTTCACTTCCTGGAAGGCTTATAATGGCTGAGACCGGGCTGAGCTGAAGTCAGGTACTTCATCCAGGTCTCCTCCATTGGCGGCAGGAACTCAGCTACTTGAGCCGTCGTTGTTGCCTCCCAATGTCTGCATTAGCAGAAAGCTGAAGTCAGGAGCTGGAGCTGGGACTTAAACCTAGGAACTCTAATACGGGATAAGGGCAACCTGTCAGCTTAACTGCTAGGCCAAAAGTCCCAGTTTTTAAGTTTTAGTGTTATTTGAGAGGTGAGAAAAAGAGAGACAGAGACAGAGAGAGATCTTTCATCTGCTGGTTCACTCTCCAAATACCAGCAACATGGCTAGGGCAGGCCAAAGCCAGGAGCTTGGCCAGGTGACTCCTGCGAGTGGCAAGGATCCAAGTACTTGAGCCATCACCTGCTGCCTCCCAGGGTGAACACAGCAGAAAGCTGGACTGGAAGTGGAGTGGGGACTCAAACCCGGGCACTCCAATATGGGATGCAGGCATCCTAGGCAGCGTCATAACTGCTGCACCAAACACACGCCCTCTCAGAGCTGATTTTTAATCTTACATTTTAAGTTCCATAAAAATGTTTATAATTTATAAGCATATAAATAACTTACTAAAGAACTTATGAAAATTAACCCATAAAGACAATTAAAGAAGAAATATACAAGCCAGAAAAACAGCCTCTAAAGTACCCAGAAACCCACACTA
This sequence comes from Oryctolagus cuniculus, assembly GCF_964237555.1. NCBI lineage: Eukaryota > Metazoa > Chordata > Mammalia > Lagomorpha > Leporidae > Oryctolagus > Oryctolagus cuniculus. Next base: position 126,504,283 of record NC_091436.1, on the reverse strand, counting down.
GCCCCTACGCCAACGAATTTTCTGTGACGCTGGGCCCAGTGCAGGAGCCACATTCATCCCACGTTTGTTTATCGTTCAATCTATTCCCCAATTAACTAAGCGAAGGAATGCAGAGAAGCAACTAGGAGTAAACAGAGAAGGTCAAGATGCCAAGGCTCCTGGTGCCCTCTGGTCCTGGTTTAACAGAGAACTGAAGCCATGGCTACGGAAGGAGACTACCATGGATGCTGTTAAGCTGCGTCCAAGCCACTACCAACCACTCCTGCTCTGCATGTGCTGCACTGGCTAGACTTCAAAGCCATCTAACTATTCACAATTTCCAAGTCATGGTATGCAGACAGCAGTTAAAGATACCACCATCCTGCAGAATCAAAATACCTTTTTTCCTGTGAAATGCTCACCTTCCGAGCAAAAGAATTCATCCCTAATAAAAACACTAAAATGAAGATATTCAAAAAGTAAATAAAAAATGGAATTAAAAGATTACTTTGGTGCACAAAATTTTTAAAACCCACGCATAGGGGGCCGGCTCTGTGGCACGCATGTTAAAGCCCTGGCCTGAAGCACCAGCATCCTATATGGCCGCCAGTTCTAGTCCTGGTTGCTCCTCTTCCAATCCAGCTCTCTGCTATGGCCTAGGAAAGCAGTAGAAGATGACCCAAATCCTTGGGCCCTGCACCCACGTGGGAGACCCAGAAGACACTCCTGGCTCCTAGCTTCGGATCAGCACAGCTCCGACCATTGTGGCCATCTGGGGAGTGAACCAGCAGATGGAAGACCTCTGTCACTACCTCTCTGTAACTCTTTCAAATAAAAAATATAATCTTTACAAAAAAAATGCATAGTTTCTTCATAATATGTATTTTCCATGAACTTTTTGAAGACTCCTTGTATGCATGAGTTTCAACAATTTTCACACCAAAATAAATTTTTTAATTCATTTTCCACAAACTTTCTGAAGTACTTTTGCATTTATTCAGAGCCACCATTACTGTCCTAATGTGATTTCTTACACTACAAAATTACGTGTTTCAGGAAAAATGGTCTGTATCTTATAACCTAATAACTCATCATAGGGATAAAACACACCTGAACTTCTGCCCATTTCCCCCAAGCAGTTTTTATTTATTATTTATTAAGATCCATTTATTTATTTGAAAGAGTTAGAGAAAGAGAGAGAGACAGATTTTTCATCGGCTAGTTCACTTCCCAGATGGCTGCAACAGCCAGGCTGAAGACAGGTGGCACGGGCCCAAACACTCAGGCCATCTTCCACTACTTTTCTCAGGCCACTAGCAGGGAGTAGGGTCGGAAGTGGAACAGCTGGGACTCAAACTGGTGCCTGTGAGATGCTTGTGTTGCAGCAGGCAGCTTTACCCACTATTACCACATGCTGAGGCCCCTAAAATGTTGACTCATCTTATAAAAGATGGGCAAGTCCTTGCTATATAACAATTGTTTTACTTCTTCTAGAAGTTAACTTTCCTAGAGACAATGAAAAGAATATCCCCTAACTCTCAGTACACACAGATTTTTAAACACAAACAGTTTTTTTGCCTTCTTTTGAACAATTTTTGGGGAGACACTTTGGGAAAGAATCCGTTAGAGTGAAAAGAATGGGATGTAGATTCCACCACAACAACTTATTGGAAGAGAACCTTAAAATGATTACTGTCTGAACTTAATGTTGCTTTGAGAGCTGAATAACACATACAGTGCAAAGGAGTATAGTGTATATTAGATTCCACTGTCAGTTTCTCCCCACCCTAACAGCCCCTAAAACCTTCTCATTTCCACTAGTAGCTAGTGCTTCTCTAAAAATAGACCCAATATAGCTGTCAGGGCCTAAGACCCTGTTTTAATTAATCCCGCTTTATGAAAGAAGTTCTAAAAGAATTCTCGATCAGGATTTTTCGGCCTTGGTATGGTTCACATTTTGGACTGGGAAAGTCTTTGTTGTGGAGGGCTGTCCTTGAAGAACCATCCCTGCCTCTATACACCAGAAGTCAGCAGCAGCACCACCTACTTCCCACCTGTAACAACCAAAACGTTTGCAGACATTGGTCAAATGTCCCTCGGTGGGTAAACATCACCCCCATCAAGAACCATTTTATTAGATCAACATTCCAACTCCCTCTTCAGAAAGACAGTGTCTGTCTTACTCTTTTCTGCAGAAGAAAAATCCTCAGGAAGAATAAAATACAAGGGCACGTGTAGTGAAGATGAATACATTTGGCAGTTGGTCCACCATAAAAGGGATCAGGACTGAACAGGATACCACACTAACACCACCATGACCTGCGAGACATCTAGGCTTTCAAATATAAAGTACTAACCTTCACTCTGATTCTAAGAATTTTCTTACTATAATGGATTTTTTTTTCGAGTAGACACAGAAATTCATTGAACTGAATTTCCTAGAAAATTAGCTCTATCTTTTCCTGTCATGCTTATAAAACAGTCTTGTCTTTTGTTGAATTAGACACTCTCGTCCTTGCTAGAAGAGCATTTTAACTAAAACCAAAACCCAAAACACCCTTGTTAGAAAGGAGGACTTTGTGGACTGGGAAATCCCTTACCACTTGCCGGTACTTGTTTACATTCTCTTGAAGTGTGTTAAGTAGAAAACTGAAGATCCTTTCCATGTTCTGGGTTAATGTTTGCTGGATGTCCCTTCTCCTCTGAGGGGGAAGTGTCTGAAAGGTCACGACGTCCTCTGCCAGTCGCAGAAGGATGAACATCACTAATTCTGTCTGTGTTTCCTATATCAACAGAAGTAAGCTAGTTAAACCAAAGCCAAACGTCTTTTGTCATTACAAGCACGACCAAAGGCTATTTTCCGTTGATAAAACCACCACCATCGCCAACAACAGACAGACCCTGAAGTCACCCTAAGAGCAGGCACACTGGATTCATACCCCCTGCTTGGAGAGGGTGTCCAGCTCCATCAGCATGTCAGGCCAGTGCTGTGGCCACTCCCGCTTGATCATCTCCACTACAATTCGAGACAGAACATCTTTAATATGGTTCTCTTCTTCCAAGATGTTCAACGTTCCCTGAAAAAGAACGAGATTAAAAGGTCTGCAAAGGAAAAATACGGGTGGTAAAAAGTGTTCAAAACTCATCCATACGCCTGCTTTTAAACTAAACCGAACCAACCAACCTGTTCTTCATGTCTGAGTCATCTGTCCTGCATTCTCAGTAATCATTCTGCCCACTTACAACCTAAGTGCGGGTTACACCAGCTAATAAATGACTGCCTCAAAGAGAGCTAGAAAAACATTACTGTTCTTTTTATTTTATTGCTTTTTCCAAAATTAATTCATCTGAAAAGCACAGCAACAGAGAAAGACAGAGAACAACAGCCAGTGCTGGGTCAGGCCAAAGCCAGGAACTCCACTTAGGTCTTCCATATGGGTGGCAGTGACCCAAGTGCTTGAGCCATCACCTGCTGTCCCCTAGGGTGTGCATTAGCAGGAAACCAGATGGGAAGTAGGGGTGGGACTTGAACCCAGGCACTCTGATATGGGATACAAGCATCCCAAACAGTGGCTCATTCACTGTGCCACAACTCCTGCCCCAATACAACTGTTCTTTATAAACTGAAGAGATGCTCACATTGATTTTTTATTTCCTTTGAGGGCTAGAGTAAAAAAGGATAGAAATAAAAAGTACAGTGAAGCTAATGAAATAGAAAGCCATGGAGGAGCAGCTATTTTCCTACTGGAAGATTTAGAAAAACTATTTCTGGATATGTCTTCTTCTCAAGTCTGATCAACACTAATGAAGTATGACTTCTAGTCTCCCCAGAACTAGCAAAATAGACATCCTAGTTAGGTAAGTTAATTAATTTTGTGGGGAATTTGTTCTCCTGTTAAAGGCACTAGATTTGGGGGTTAAGAAGGACAGGAGTTCCACCTTTCATATCCATTGCAAAAGAAAAAAAGACTGTGGATTTAAAATGTTTAAAATCATATTCTGGGCCGGCACTGTGGCACAGCAGGTAAAGCCGTCGCCTGCAGTGCTGGCATCCCATATGAGCACCAGTTCAAGTCCCGGCTGTTCCACTTCCGATCCAGCTCTCTGCTATGGCCTGGGAAAGCAGAAGATGGCCCCAAGTCCTCGGGCCCCTGCACCCACATGGGAGACCTGGAAGAAGCTCTTGGCTTCAGATTGGCCCAGCTCTGGACAACTGGGGAGTGAACCAGCAGATGGAAGACCTCTCTCTATGCCTCTCCTTTTCTCTCTGTGTAACTCTTTCAAATAAATAAATAAATCTTAAAAAAAAAAAAAAAAAAGAGAGAGAGAGAGAGAAACAAGCAAAGTAGACCAGTGTTTCAATCAATTTAAATCTAAGAATCTTATTTGTTCATTTGTTGAATATGAGCATATTAAATCTCCTTTGCTCTCTCTTTACAATGTAAAAAATAGAAGTTGACACATAAGAGTGATTAATTAAACCTAGTATGAGAAATGTGATGAATTATGACTTCTTGTGAGGGCTGCTGTTTTTACCTTGCAAGCAACAGTAAACAGGATAGAAAGAATACTGTCTGATTTATGGAGGAGTGAATTTTTACACAAATGCTACATTGAAGAAGTCAGGCCTCATCTAAACTGCCTTGGAAACACAAGTCTTCCAACCACCCATTCCTTACATTTGCAATAAGCTCCATGACACTGTTCTTCAGATAGACCTTCTCCAATCGAGACATACTGTTCCACCGAAACCTGCCCATGAAAAGGAACAAAACCAATAGAATCATGTTAGAAGTCTTTTCTTCACAAGAGAATAGCTTTGATTCCCGCATTAGATTATGCTGGAGATTTCATTAGGAAATCATACTTTTTGATTTTATACTCTTCAGAGAATGGACTAAATCATCCACATTGAACCAAAATATTTACTATAGAAAAATTATTGGTTTTATACAAGCAGTGTTCATCAACTGGACTCTGCACAGGACTTGTGCCACAAACCAGCTTCCCCCATGATTTCACTGATGGACCAACAGCGAAGACACGTCCAGGACAACTCAACAGCGTAGCTGCTTTTCAGAAACTGCAAGCTCTCGTACTACGAACTCCTTTTTCTGTGCTGGCTTACAAAGTTAGAACATAATTCTAGAAAAGATGTGACTTAAGTCTTAAAAGCTGACTCTTCTGATAAATGTTGAGGGCAGGAGACTCAAATTAGGCTGGGATTTCGGTCACTCTCTCAATATCTTGCTTTGGATGCACCATTCAGAGAAGATAAAAAGGGCAGAGGGGAACACACTGCCCAATCGGAGATTCATTCACCTATATGCTGCATTAAAAAAAAGAGGACAGAGATCTGCTGGTGCACGGTAGGAGCTCTAAACGCTGGACAAACGACCAGCAACTGTGAACCAGTCTTTGCTGAATGCGTCACACGTACTACGCACTCTATGTGGATAAAGAAAGGGAAGGGAAAGATTAAGTCCTGCATGAAGCTTCCCGGAGGTCCTGGCAACGTCCTGGGGACTGCTTCTTCCTACTCACCTAAAAAGCACCTCTATAGGTTATATAAGAAAAACACGATTTGCTCCTCACAGATTTCAGAGGTAAGCTCCTTACTTGACAACGTGTTCCAGGATCTGAAGGCCAAAATGTCTGACGATGGCAATTTGTGTTTTCTCAGCCAATCTCAAGCCACAGGGAACACAGATTGGGCACTTTTCTTTAAATTCTTCACAAAACTGAAAGAAGGAAAGTTAGTGTCTCCTTTGGGAGCTAAGTGAGGGTGGAGACTAAAAACACTTCATGCTGAGAAACTCCAACCTGGGCTACATTAAGTTGCAAAACCTAGATGCATATTATACGAATAAAGAACTGATAAATGCTTCTTCCACTGTTGTCATTCCATGTTTCCCAGGCTATGGTCAACAGTGGTGGCCACACTAATGGAAAATAATTGGACTTAAAGGAGTAAAAAATTGTTTCACAACATAGACCTGAACTATCTTGGGAGTGAAATGATAAGTCCTTCCTAGGGACTTATCACAGCTGGGTTTAGGTGACAGGTGTATCCAGAAGTACTGCAGGACTCTCCACTTTTGTGTCCACTTGAAATATTTCACAAAGGAAACACAAACAGAACCCAACGGTTTGATTCTAAACCCTGTGGCACACATCTCTCTAAAGTTTCCCTCAAGCAGCACTCACTCTGCTTTATGAACTTACAGCACTCAAGTTATGTCCAGCACAAATAGCCTCTCTTCAAGGGCCACTTCCTACCACGCACCTAGACTGTCTGACAGGGGGATACTGCTCATCTAGTATTCACATCCCCGATGTATCCCCAAACTGCAACGCTGACTCAGTCCCCAGAGCCAAGCATGGTGGAGTCAAGAAAACTACTTTCAGGAAACCCAAAGCGCCCATGTGAAGATGCAAACTAAGCGGTAGAAGTTCAGCTTTGCGCGAAAGAGCTTAAGAATATCCCCGGGGCGGTGTGTGTGTGTGCGTGTGCGTGAAGGGGGGGGGGGGTTAATCCAGGAATGTCCAAAACACACATGGGAGCGCGAGGCGGTAGGGACCTAAGGAAAGGCGCTCCAGGGAGGCTGGAGGTCGGCTGGGATGGCCTGGGGAGCGAGGGTCGGCAGGGAAACGCCGAGGGCGAGGGCGGCCAACACGGAATGAAGCCGGGGCTGGGTGCGGGATCTGCACGTGCGCTAGAGGCCGGGGGGCTTGGGGGACGCGAACCAGAGCAGCCGGATGCCAAGGGATCAGGGCGCCACGAGAGCCGACCGAAGTGGGGCAGCGGGCTGGAAGGGACAGGGAGGAGGGGCGCTGAGAAGCAAGGGGCAGCTCGGGACCCCCCGGCGCGTGCCGGGCGCAGGGCAGGCGCGGCGAGCGGAGGAGGCGGGGGCTGGGAAGAGGCCGCCAGGGAAAGGAACGCGGGCCCGGGGCAGCCAGGTCCAGGGGCCGCGTGGGCAGGAGGCGGCCCGGGTGAGGGGCGGTGCTGGGGCTGCCGCGGCTCGGGGAGGGTCTCAGAGCGGGTACGGGGCGCCAGGACCCCAGCTACCTTGAGTGCTTCCAGCCGGTAACGCTGGGTGGAGCTGGGGTCCATCATGACCGTCACCGCTTTCACCAGCTCCTCGCACAGCGCGTTCACTTGATCCATCGCCATGGCTCGTGCCACGCGCCGCGACCGCGCACTACGGCCGTCCCGGGAGCACGAGGTACCGACGGCTCCCTCAGCGAGGCCACACGTTGGTACCGGGCCGCGGCGGGCTGGGGGCGGGGGACGGGAGGTGGGAGGAGGAGCGTGAGCAGCAGAATGCTCCAGCCGGGAAAGACCCGGCGCTGCGCACGCGCCCGACCCTCCACTGCGCACGCGCCCACGGAAGTGGCGGCTCCCTTATGACGGTTGCTACTGGGTGGGCGGAGCGGGAGGCGGAAGGGCTGCACCGCGCAGGCGCGTCAACGGCCCTCCGCGGCGCGCGCGCTGTCCGACCTCAGTCGAGAGGGCTCGCTGCTGAGCGCTTAGCGCTTGGCCCGTCCTACTCGGGCAGAGCGGCCGGTTTGCCCAGAAAGGTTGCTTTGCCACTCCTGCTCTGTTTCTCTGTCGTCACAGGGAATAAATCTCTCCGGAGACTCATTGGCCCGCTCCCAGAAAGGCGACAAGATACCCAGGATCCCTTCGTTTCCCTTCGAGTGGGCGCGGAGCCCGGTGTCCTCGGTAAGAAAATTTAGACCGCTGAGTAGCGTTCAGGGTTTGCATCTTGTCTTAGCTGTTGGTTTTATGATATAGCAGTGAGTGGCGAGCCGACGGGACGTGAAACGAGGAGCTAATGACTGGTGTTGTCCCATAAGATAATGCTGTTTTTCCCCGGTTGCTCGTAAGCCGCCCTCTTCGCTTGTACTTATTTTAACTGGAATGTGCTGTTGTCTGTCTGGCACCAAACGTGCTTTGTGGGAGTTGGGATAAATCAAGATATTTAAAGATGAATAGAACTGCAGTGGTTGAAGATTTGTGCAGTTTTGATACTTTACCAACTGCTGCAGATGAGACTTCAAAGTCGTGTGGTCGTTTTCCGAACGCAGGGTTTGGGCAGGAAGTGTGTTTCATTTTCCATGTTTTATAAAGCTGTTGCTTTCTCCGGTCATTACGTAAACTGGAAACCTTAGCCGCTTCGTTGTCTCTTGAAGTCGGCATATCTGGCTTTGTGATTATGGCCTCAGTTAAATGTTTGGTGGACCTAAAATCACTGCTTATTATCTAATACGGTTCTTACTTCGTGTTTTTTGTGGCAATGCTGGTTTACTATTTTCTGGCTTTATCTGTTCCAATACAATAGAAAAGTCCCTCTAAGATAAAGGGATTTCAGCCGTGTTATAGGTTAAATTATCACGTTCTGCCTGTTTTAAGTGGATTGTCAATTGGAATTTTTAAGAAGTTAATGCCTTGACTATTCTGATGTTCTTCTTTTTTTTTTCTCCACTGTTTTGCTGGTTATGTAGTTGCAGGAGAGTTTTTGCAAGGTGAATGTTGATTTTTGAAAAACTTTTTTTAGAATACAGTTGGGTGCTCACTCAACTGTATAACCTGTGTTTCTTGTATTTAAATCGTAAATTACTGATGTTGCCATAAATATCTCATTAACTGTAGGTCAGTGGTTCCCAAACTCTGCTGCTGATTGAAGTTGCTCAGGCACCTTTTAGAAATCATAATGCCCAGGTCACACTCAGCACCAGTTACATTAGGATGTCTGGTGGTGGAAGCCAGATATCGATGCTGTTTAAAGCTAGTTCCCATCTCCAGCCAAGTTTAGGAGCCACTGCCTTATATTCCTTCTTCCAGATTACCGACGGTGTGAGTGATGGAATTAGCATCCATTCTGATGCAGGTAGAGTTTGTTCTCCCAGTCTACTGGTCATACCTTGGTGTGTGTCTTTCGTGTTCTGGTTTACATGAATGGGCATGAAATCACTGTGAGAACACTACAACGCAGTTGTCACGGGCAGGTTCCACGGTTGGCTGCCTAGTGATTCAAAATTTGAAGAGAAACAGGATATTTGCATATTCTCAAGGTATCCTTTCCCAAGATGTGTATTAGTTACAAAAAGAAAAACAGTAGCTTTGCAGCGGGAAACCTGGCCAATACCATATTAACTTTCATGGTTAACATAATCAGTGATGAGATGCTGATATTATGTACCCTTCCTTCCATATGATACATTGAGAAGCACCCATCGCTTCTATTGCTGTTCTTGGCAGAGATGCATCTCTTCATGAGAAAACATCAGATAAGCCCAAATTGAGAGTTTTTATTTTATTTTTTTATTTTTATTTTTTTTTACAGGCAGAGTGGACAATGAGAGAGAAAGAGAGACAGAGAGAAAGGTCTTCCTTTACTGTTGGTTCACCCTCCAATGGCTGCTGAGGCAGGCGCACCGTGTCGATCCAAAGCCAGGAGCCAGGTGCTTCCTCTGGTCTCCCATGTGGGTGCAGGGCCCAAGCACTTGGGCCATCCTCCACTGCACTCCCGGGCCACAGCAGAGAGCTGGCCTGGAAGCAGAGCAACCAGGACAGAATCCGGCACCCTGACCGGGACTAGAACCCGGTGTGCTGGTGCCCAAGGCGGAGGATTAGCCTATTGAGTCATGGCGCCGGCCTGAGAGTTTTTTTTTTTTAAAGATTTATTTGATAAAGTTATATAGAGAGAGGGAGAAGAGAGACAGCGAGAGGGAGAGGTCTTCCAACATCTGCCGGTTCACTCCCCCAAATGGCCACAAAGGCCAGGGAGGGGCCCAAGTACTTGGGCCATCTTCCACTGCTTTCCCAGGTGTAGTATCGGATCTGAGACTTGAACCAGTGCTGACATGGGATACTGGCCTTGCAGGCAGCAGCTTAACCCTCTGCTCTATAGTGCCAGCCCAGAGAGACATTCTTTTTTTAAGATTTATTTATTTGGAAGAGTTACACAGAGAGAGAAGGAGCAGCAGCAGAGAGAGACGTGTCTCCTACGTGGGTGCAGGGCACAAGGACTTGGGCCATCTTCTGCTGCTTTTCCCAGGCCATTATTAGGTAGCTGGATCGGAAGTAGAGCAGCCAAGACTCGAACTGGTGCCAATATGGAATGCCAGTGTCTTAGGCAGTGGCTTTACTTGCTATACTATAATGCCAGTCTTCGAAAAGTTTAAATTAAAAATATTTATTTATTTAAAAGGTAGAGTGACAGAGATAGATCTTTCTATCATTTGCTCACTCTCTAAATACCTACAGCAGCTAGGGCAGCAGCAGAGTGGTATCCTTAATTGTGTTTGGAATCAGAAAAAGGACATTAGTTGGAAAAAAAATCACTGAAATCCAAATAAAATATGTAGTTGAGTTAATAAAAGGAGTCTTCAAAAAGTTCTGAGAAAATGTGCATTATCTTTTAATTACATTTTTCCCCGAACTTTTTGAAGTACCCTGGTATTATACCAATATTCACTGTTTGATTTTGATAACTGTGCTAATAAATGTTAACATTAGGGGAAACTGAGTATGTAGAAACCCTACTATTTTTATTTTTGCGGTTTACTGTTATTTTAAAAGAATTTCAAAATACAAAGAAGATCTCCATGAATGCTGTGATGTTAAAAATCATTTTCTGCTTCTTTTCCCTGAACTTACACTTGAGAGCTGTCAATCAACTGTATTAACTGTTACTTTCTCCCTAGTGATTTTGCATTGTGGTTATAATTTGCATTTCCTATGACTAGTGATGTTGAACTCAATTTCATGAGAATATTGGTTGTGTGTGTGTGTTTTTTTTTTTTTTTAAAGAGAGGGAAAGACAGAGATCTTACATCTGCTAGTTCACTCCCCATATGGCTTCAACGGCCATGACTGGGCCAGATGGAAGCCAGGAGCTTCTTGTGGGTTTCCCAGGTGGGTGGCAGGGGCCCAAACACTTGGGCCATCTTCCACTGCTTTCCCAGGCTATTAGGGAGCTGGATCAAAAGTGGAGCAGCCAGGACACGGACCAGTGCCCATATGGATGCTGGTATCCCAGACAGTGGCTTTATTCTCTATGCCACAACACCCACCCCTTGGCTATTTATTTTCTTTTGCGAAGTGTATAGTTCTTGAGGGAATGAAAACTGTTTTGCTGTTTTATAAACATTTATTTTATTTATTTGAAAAGCAGAGTTACAGAGAAAGAGGGAGAGACAGATCTTCCATCCACCAGCTTACTCCCCAAATGGCTGCAATCGCTGGAGTTGAGCCAGGCCAAAGCCAGGAGCCAGGAGCGTCATCTAGGTCTCCCACATAGGTGCAGGGACCCAAGCACTTGGGCCGTTCTCTGCTGCTTTCTCAGGCCATTAGCAGGGAGCTGATCAGAAGTGGAGCAACCAGAACACCAATAGGCACCCATATGGGATGCCAGCATTGAAGGAGATGGTTTAACTGGCTACACAATGCCAGCTCCAGATGAATGTTTTCTTTCTTTCTTTTTTTTTTTTTTTTTTTGACAGGCAGAGTGGACAGTGAGAGAGACAGACAGATAGAAAGATCTTCCTTTGCCGTTGGTTCACCCTCCAATGGCTGCCGCGGCCGGCGCGCTGCGGCCGGCACACCGCGCTGATCCGATGGCAGGAGCCAGGTACTTATCCTGGTCTCCCATGTGGGTGCAGGGCCCAAGCACCTGGGCCATCCTCCACTGCACTCTCTGGCCACAGCAGAGAGCTGGCCTGGAAGAGGGGCAACCGGGACAGAATCCGGCTCCCCGACCGGGACTAGAACCCAGTATGCCGGTGCCGCAAGGTGGAGGATTAGCCTAGTGAGCCGCGTGCCGGCTGATGGATGTTTTCAAAACTTGTACCAATTTATTCTCATGCCAGTCATCCGTGAAAGAACAGAAATATGGTTTTCCAAGGTACTTTGGGTTAGGTACCTTTCTAACTGTCCATGAATAATGTCTTACAGGAAAATGTCTACTGGACAAGATCGAGTGGTGGTTCTGGTGGACATGGACTGTTTTTTTGTTCAAGTGGAACAGCGGGAAAATCCTCATTTGAGGAATAAACCTTGTGCAGTTGTGCAATACAAATCATGGAAAGGTGGTGGGTATGTATCATTTTAACTGTTTAACTTTTTTTTTTTTTTTTTTTTAAGATTTATTTATTGGGGGCTGGCACTGTGGCATAGCGGGTAAAGCTGCTGCGTGCTGTGCCGGCATCCCATATGGACGCCAGTTTGAGTCACGGTTGCTCCACTTCCGATCCAGCTCTCTGTTATGGCCTGGGAAAGCAGTAGAAGATGGCCCAAGTCCTTGGGCGCCTATACCATGTGGGAGACCCAGAAGAAGCTCCTGGCTGCTGGCTTCAGATCAACTCAACTCTGGCCATTGCAGCCAATGGGGAGTGAAAAGATGTTTATTTATTTGAAGGGCAAAGTTAGAGATAGTGACACAGAATCCTCCATCTGCTGATGCACTCCCCACATGGCTGCAACAGCTGGAGGTAGGCCAAGCAAAGGCAGGACAGCCTGGAACTCCTTCTGAGTCTCCCACATGGCAGGCAGGGGCCCAAACACTTGGGCCTTCTGCTGCTGCTTTTCCCAGGCACGTCAGCACCAAGCTGGATTGGAAGTGGAGCATCTGGGACTCGAACCAGCAGCACTCATATGGGATGCCTGTGTTGCATGGTAACTTAACCTGCTGTGCCACAGTGCCAGGGCTCATTATAATTGTTAACTGTTGTTTTCATCTATGGGAATACAGTGCTGCTGTGCTGGGTCCTGTTTTTGAGATTTTGGAACTGCTGTTGGCATCTGTGGTCAAGAAATGCCTAATGTTACATGCCAATATGCTACTCATGTTTGTGGCTATTAGTTATAGCCTATTAATTGTTCTTGCTTGTGTTCATGTAATGTTTTTCTGTTCCCTCTGTTTTTCTAACCTTAGAATAATTGCAGTGAGTTATGAAGCTCGAGCGTTTGGGGTCACTAGAAGTATGTGGGCAGATGATGCAAAGAAGTTATGCCCAGATCTTCTTCTGGCACAAGTTCGTGAGTCCCATGGGAAAGCCAACCTCACCAAGTAAGAAAAAGCATCTTAAAGTTGAGAGAACATAGAGGAATTGGAAATAATATTCTGTGTTTCAAATTTGTTTTGTGTAAATAATATCTGAAAAAGTTACCTTTTGTTTGCCATCCTATCTATGAAATGAAAACAGACTTTGATATTGTTTCAGGAATAGTATAGGATCATTATAACCTGCAACCTGCCGCCTTTGATACCCATTCAATTCCCTAACTGTTTAAAAATGGGCTGTTAAAACCTAGTATCAGTTCCCATGTTATCATTCCAAAAGTCAAAAATGTTGAAAGTAAATAAATCGATTGGAACTAAGAGCTTTTTTAGGAAAGACTGAGTCAAACTGACATTTTAATGTGATATCTACAAATTTGCTAGAATTGAATAAGCTCAGCGGAAAAAAAAATTTCTTATTTTTGAATTGAATTATCTCTCCTGACATTTTAGAAGTTTAGTCTTGGAGGCCGGCGCCGGGGCTCATTAGGCTAATCCTCCGCCTAGCGGCGCCGGCACACCGGGTTCTAGTCCCGGTCAGGGCGCCGGATTCTGTCCCGGTTGCCCCTCTTCCAGGCCAGCTCTCTGCTGTGGCCCGGGAGTGCAGTGGAGGATGGCCCAGCTGCTTGGGCCCTGCACCCCATGGGAGACCAGGAAAAGCACCTGGCTCCTGGCTCCTGCCATCGGATCGGCGCGGTGTGCCAGCCGCAGTGCGCCGGCCGCGGCGGCCATTGGAGGGTGAACCAACGGCAAAAGGAAGACCTTTCTCTCTGTCTCTCTCTTCCACTCTGCCTGTCAAAAAAAAAAAAAAAAAAAAAAAGAAGTTTAGTCTTGGAAACATTTATCAGCATAGCTAGTCATGGGTAGGTACAAGCCCTAACACTTAGGTATTGGGCATATATCATAAATCAGGCACTGCGTTAAACTCTGTGTGGGCAATATCTCTTTTAAATTCATGTTGTTATGAGATAGGTACTAGCGTAAGCCCCCTTCATAAATGAATCAAGTTTATAGAAGTTAAGAAATTTAAATTTACATGGCTAAGTAGAAGACCGAGTATTCACACCAATTTTTTGAGATTCTAATATCCATTTTCATATAGTATGGTATATTGTATTTTGTGGTGTTTTGTAGGGATCATGCTAAGGCTTGGGACTTGAGCTGTTTCATGAATTACAAGTCTTTAAGTAGAGTAGGATAACCAACCCCACATTGGAGTTAATGCCAAAAAAGAAGATTCAACTGGAGATTAATAAGCTTAACCCCCAAAACAGAATTAACTCAGCTAATGACATATGTTGCATGGCATTGAATAGAATTTTATACTATTATAGATAGTATAACTCCCCTGAAATATATATTGTTGACTTCAAAGTATGATGCAGAAAAATCATACTCCGCCAACTTTAAACTTTAAAATCTTCATCAAGTAATAGTGGATTTAAAAAAAAAAAGATTTATTTATTTATTTGAAAGTTTGAGTTACACAGAGAGAAAAGGAGAGACAGAGAGAGAGAGAAGAGTCTTCCATCCATTGGTCACTCCCCAGTTGGCTGCAACGGCCAGAGCTGGTCCAATCTGAAGCCAGGAGCCAGGAGCTTCTTCTGGGTCTCCCACATGGTGCAGGGGCCCAAGGACTTAGGCCATCTTCTGCTATTTTCCCAGGCCATAACAGAGAGTTGGATTGGAAGTAGAGCAGCCGGGACTTGAACTGGTGCCCACATGGGATGCCAACACTGCAGGCGGCCTCTTTACCCGCTACGCACAAGTGCCGGCCCCAGTAACAGAGGATTTAAAAAAAAAAATCTGGGATAAGTATATAGACCAGAGAGTTAATAAGATTTAGCAGTTTTTAATTAGCAATAATTGAGATAGTTTTAAAATACTATTTGCAGAAACATACACATTAAATATTGTATTTAAGATTTTTCTAATTTTCTTTTTTTTTAAAGATTTATTTTACTTATTTGAAAGGCAGAGTTACAGAGAGGTACAGGAACAGAGAGAGAGAGAGAGAGAGAGAGAGAGGTCTTCCATTCACTGGTTCACTCCCCAAATGGCCGCAAAGGCCGGAGCTGAGCCGATTGGGAGCTAGGAGCTGCTTCTGGGTCTTCCATGTGGGTGCTGGGGCCCAAGTGCTTGGACTATCTTCTACTGCTTTCTCAGGCCATAGCAGAGAGCTGGATTGGAAGTGGAACAGCTGGGACTCAAAGTGGTACCCATATGGGATGCTGGCTCTGCACTCAGCAGCTTAAACTACTATGCCATAGCACCAGCCCCAGATTTTTCTAATTTTATTAAAAGTACCTTGGTGTAATTTGCGTAAGAGACTGAAGAAGCACTCAAATGTTACAGTAGAGTATCCTATTCTGGCTCTGTGTGTGTGAGTAGATTGCTCTCTTTTATTCTTTGAAGCCCTGTGCTCTTTGTAGTTAAAGTAATGACTAAAAAGAAGAAAGAGGCTGGCGCCGCGGCTCACTAGGCTAATCCTCCGCCTTGCGGCGCCGGCACACCGGGTTCTAGTCCCGGTCGGGGCGCCAGATTCTGTCCCGGTTGCCCCTCTTCCAGGCCAGCCCTCTGCTGTGGCCAGGGAGTGCAGTGGAGGATGGCCCAGCTGCTTGGGCCCTGCACCCCATGGGAGACCAGGAAAAGCACCTGGCTCCTGGCTCCTGCCATCGGATCAGCGCAGTGCGCCGGCCGCAGCGCGCCGGCCGCGGCGGCCATCGGAGGGTGAACCAACGGCAAAAGGAAGACCTTTCTCTCTGTCTCTCTCTCTCTCACTGTCCACTCTGCCTGTCAAAAAAAAAAAAAAAAAAAAAAAAAGAAGAAGAAGAAGAAAGTAAACACTTCTCTAATTCTGTCTTGAGAATGTTTAGGAACAATAATTGCACTAGTTTTTCTCAGTGTCTTAGTAGAGGTACAAATATTTTCATTTTTCTGGTAAGTATATTCAGTAGGAATAAAGAACTTTAAAATACATACCAGGTTCAGACTCAAGCAAAGCAAATATCTACATAATGTCGTGGAAAGGTAGTTTTAAAGCCAGAGGAGTGAGTTACTATAGTTTGAATAGAAGGTGTGTGGAGATTGGTGTGCCTGAAGGTTGTCTGTCTGCCTAGAATGCGTCATCACATTGTAGGTGCCTGTTCTCAGCCTGACCATTTGTGTTATCTTCAGTGTGATCATTTGAATTTAGTGGATCTAGAAGTGACTGGTTGGGGTAAGTGTATGTGTATGTATGTTGATGACCTGTCCACATGTTAACGAAACTCACCATTCAAGTATAAAGCCCATATGTCAGTTTTTTATTTATAGTGAAAAATACTGTTCTGAGGAAGGCCAGATAGACTCTGGCTCACTGGTCAGTGCAGAGTTTCTTGTAACTTACCTGTTATTTGCAGACAGAATTAGAAGACTGAATGATAAATATATGAAAATAACAAAAAGGGATTAGGTGATCATAATACAGTGTTTTCCAGTTAGTCTAGTTCAAGGGATTCATTTCCTCTTGAGAAAAATACTTGCCATGGGGCTGGCGATGTGGTGAAGCAGGTTAAGCTGCTGCCTGGAGCTCCAGCATCCTATTTGGGTGCCAGTTCATGTCCTGGCTGTTCCTCTTCCGATCCAGCTCTCTGCTTATGGCTTTGGAAAGCAGTGGAAGATGGCTTAACTGCTTGGGCCTCTGCACCCACATAGGAAACCTGAATGAAGCTCCTAATCCTGGCTTTGGCCTGTCCTAGACCTTTGGTGCCCATTTGGGGAGTGAACCAGGAGATGGGAGATCTCTCTCTCTCTCTCTCGCTCTTGCTCTCTGTATGTGTGTGTGTGTAAGTGTGTATGTATGTATGTATGTGTGAGTGAGCCTCTCCCTCTCCATAACTCTGACTTTCAAATAAATAAACAAGTATATTTTAAGAAGAAAAGTTCTTGTCATATAGATAAGTCCATGGACTGAATGTGTTCTGCCTCGGTAGTGCCAGCCTTATGTTTGCCTCTGTGGTTCTTCCTTTCTTTGCTCTATCGCTGACCATTTATTTACCTGCTCACTGACCCCTTCTGTTGGGTTACTAGCTAGTCTCTGAAGCTGCTTATCTTTTCATTATGTTTATTGTTCATTATGGGAGGGAGAATGGGGACCAGCAGTCACAAGGTTGCTTACTTTGTTTGCTTACATATGTGATTCTCAAACTTAGGTATCGAGAAGCCAGTGTTGAAGTGATGGAGGTAATGTCTCGTTTTGCTGGGATCGAACGTGCCAGCATTGATGAGGCTTTTCTAGATCTGACTGATGCTGTGGAAGAGAGACTGCAGAAACTACAAGGTCAGCCTATCTCAGCAGACTTGTTGCCAAGTACTTACATTGAAGGGTTGCCTCAAGGCTCTACAACAGCAGAAGAGACTGTTCAGAAAGGTACTTCCATAGCATCATATTCTCTGCTTCCTGCCCTTGGAACATGCTTTGCTCGATCATTCTGCTGCTGCTTGGAATGATTGAAAGGAAACTTAAACTACAGACTGAGTGAATCGCAAGGACTCACATGGAAGGATATGCAAATTCTCTTATCTTTCCAGGTATATGGATATTGAGAAGCTGTGAAATCTGAATGAAAGTAAATTTTTCTTTAGATAAGACTAGAGCAGGTGAGTATTTGCAATAGAAGGCAGAAGATTGAGGGCTCCAGTCATTCACAGGTTAATTTACATAATCAGAACTTGGTTTCTTAATCTGTAAGAGGAGTTATCTTTTTTAAGGAAGAGCCTCAGGTCATTCAGAATTTCTGTCAGTTCATAGCACATTATGCATAATAGGCTGTACAAATCCTGGTGTATCTAGTATGTCTTTTTAGTTATGTCTGTATCATTTATACAGTATTATTTTGAGTATGTGCTTTTTAAAAAATGCAAGATGATTATGTTATAGGTCTCATTCTTTTTTTTTTAATTTTTTTCCAATGGCTATTCTAGAAGTCTGTCGTATGGCTGTATTTAGATATAATTGATATCATGTACCTGCAATGTAATCCATGGTATAGATGCACTGTGTTTGCAGACCATTTTCCATAGTGATGAACTCACTGGTCGCTCCTGACACCCTACTGTGTATATTATGGGTGTCCTTACTCCTCCATCCCATGGGTGGATGTCTTTGAGAAATATTTTCAGGGGTCAACTGCTATGTCGTAGGGTAAACACACGTACTTGGTTCACCAAGTACTGCTGAATTGCTCCTCAGAGCAACACTGTAACAGTTCACATACCCACAGCATTACACCAGAGTTCCTGTTTTCCCCTCATGTATTTTACCTCCACCTAGTATCATGTAATGTTTAAAAATATTTGCCAATGTGGTAGCTTATTTTTTGATTCACAAGAATTCCTTGTATATCACAGTTTCTAGTCCCTTGTGTGTTTTTGACATTTCAAATAGCTTCTTTCAAGTCTGTTATCTATATGTTAACTTTGTTAAACAAAGATTCTGACTTTTAGACCATCAGTGTTTCACCATGGCATTTTGAATCTTGCCTATGAAATCTGTTTCTATGAGAAATTTGCAAAGCTGTTTTTCCTACATTTTCTTCTGTTTGCTTTAGCATTTATTTTTAGAACTTTCAATGATATGGAGTTGTTTTTTGTTGTACTTAGTTTAGGGAGCCACTTTAATTCTTACAATGAGCCAGTTTTCCCAGTATTTATTTATTACATGATCACTTCTTTCTTCAACCTCCCATATCTTAAAAAAAATAAAAATATTCATTTGAAAGGGTTAAAAGGAGAGAGAGGGAGAGATCCTCCACCCACCAGTTCAATCCCAAATGACCGCCATGCCAGGAACCTGGAATTCCACCTGGTTTTCCTGTGTGGATTTCAGGCCCAAGCACTCAGGGCACCATCCACTGCTTTCCCAGATACATTAGCGTGGACCTGGATTCAAAATGGAACAACTGGAATTTGAACAGGCGCCTATATGGGACACTAGTTATTTTGAGTAGTGTGTAGTGATATCACATTGTGGTTTGAATTTTCATGTCCCTGGTGTTAATGAAGTTGAGTATACTTTTATGTTTGTTAATCAGTTGATATCTTTAACATCAAGTGCCTGTTCAAATCTTTGGTTCATTTTGTTGTTGTTAGATTGTCTTGATTCCTTTTATTTATTTATTTTTTATTTATTTATTTTTTATTTATTTTTTTGACAGGCAGAGTGGACAGTGAGAGAGAGAGACAGAGAGAAAGGTCTTCCTTTGCCGTTGGTTCACCCTCCAATGGCCGCCGCGGCCGGCGTGCTGCGGCCGGCGCACCGTGCTGATCCGATGGCAGGAGCCAGGTACTTCTCCTGGTCTCCCATGGGGTGCAGGTCCCAAGCACTTGGGCCATCCTCCACTGCACTCCTGGGCCACAGCAGAGAGCTGGCCTGGAAGAGGGGCAACCAGGACAGAATCTGGGGCCCCGACCGGGACTAGAACCCGGTGTGCCGGCGCCGCAAGGCAGAGGATTAGCCTATTGAGCCATGGCGCCAGCCATATTTTTTTATATATTTTTTAAAGACTATTTGAGAAGTAGAGAGTTACAGAAAGAGGGAGAGACAGAAAGGTCTTCCATCCGCTGGTTCACTCTCCAAATGGCTACAACACCCGGAGCTGAACCAGTTCAACGCCAGGATCCAGGAGCCCTCTTCCAGGTCTCCTACACAGGTATAGGGGCTCAAGCACTTGGACTATGCTCCACTGCTTTCTCAGGCTATAGCAGAGTGCTAGGTTGGAAGAGGAGCAGCTGGGACTTGAACCCAGCACCCAGCTGCTGAACAGAGATTCTTAATTTGGTCCAATTTGTCCGTCTCTCTCCCCAACCTTCATAGATACTTTTTATGTCCTGTTCAAGAAATCTTTCTTTACCTAAAGATCAAGAAGATACTCTGTTTTATTCTAGAAGCATGCCTTTCACATTTAGAAATATGATCCTGTGAAGGAGGTGGAAGTGGGTGTGGTAAACAGAGATTAAGTTTACTTTTATAAATTATATAATGAATATCCAACTATTATGTCTTTATGAAAGCTGTGTTTTTTTCTATAAAGATCTTGTGCATTTTTTAAATTCATAGGTATTTTAAATTTTTGTTGCAATAGTGACTTATTTTTATATTTTTATTGATGTATAGGGGAATGAATTTTTTGTTAAGTTCATCTTTACTGTAAAAAATGTTAATCTGTATGAAGTACTTTAATAAATAAAATGCTTGAAGATTAAAAATTTTCTTAAATTAATACAGTAAGAGCTTGCTTTTGTGATAACATTAGGTTATGATAGTTGTAGGTACCAGATCTAAGGTAATTTTCATAAGAATAGGGTCTTCCTTTTTTTAAAATGGAAAAATCTGAAAGTTGAATTCAATCAGATTTCAAAACAATGAATTTTGCATCTGGAGGCTTTGAACAGAGTATCTACATCTTTTTCTTAGCTACTTACAAATGGCTGTCTTCAGGAACAGTGTATCTATTCACCCCTTTATTTGTAGCAAATAAATGTGAACTGCTTTGTAACAGTCTTCTTACATTTGTGAGAACTCTTTCAGTAAAAACTTTTGAAATGTAAACATTTAGCAAAAGGAAACTTCTTGACACACATCTGTAACAAGTTAACTTCTAGAGTGACTTGTAGGGCAATCTGATATTATTTGAACAGTAAAAATTTGTCCAGAAAAAGCTCCAAGAGAGAAAATAAGATGCACGATGTACAGTTTCTTTTGGCTATTGAACACTTGTATGCTGTACCACTAACATGGTATATGGAAAGTTTGCTGTAGCACTGCCCAGGGAAGCTTGTGATTTAAGGACAAGGCGGAATTATTTTATTCCGTGATCCTGAGATAGCAATTAGTCAAGAGGAAAATATGTGGAAAATATAATAGTAAAAATGTGCCACTTATGAAAAAAGTGCAAAGTTATGGTAAATTACATTTGATAATGAAAAATACCAAATTTTTCATTGTTATTCTGGGATCAGAGTCAGAAATTTAATTATAAGAAAGGTTTTCTGGCCGGCGCCATGGCTTACTAGGGTAATCCTCCACCTGTGGCGCCGGGACCCTGGGTTCTAGTCACGGTTGGGGCGCCAGATTCTTTCCTGATTGCTCCTCTTTCAGTCCAGCTCTCTGCTGTGGCCCGGGAGTGCAGTGGAGGATGGCCCAAGTGCTTGGCCCTGCACCCCATGGGAGACCAGGAGAAGCACCTGGCTCCTGCCATCGGATCAGCGCGGTGCGCCGGCTGCAGCGCGCAGGCTGCGGCGGCCATTGGAGGGTGAACCAACGGCAAAGGAAGACCTTTCTCTCTGTCTCTCTCTCTCACTGTCCACTCTGCCTGTCAAAATAAAAAAAAATTGTTTATTTGAAAGAGTTACAGAGAGAGAGAGAGAGAGATCTTCCATCTACTTGTTCATGCCCCAAATGGCTGAAATGACTGGAGCTGCGCTAATCTGAGGCAAGAAGCCAGGAGCTTCTTCCGGGCCTCCCATGTGGGTGCAGGGACCCAAGGACTTGGGCCATCCTCTGCTGCTTTCTTAGGAGCTGGATCAGAAGTGGAGCAGCTGGGACTTGAACCAGCCCCCAGGTGGAATGCATCTATCACAGGAGTGGCTTTCCCCACTATGCCACAGTGCTGGCCCCCAGAAAACTGTCTTTCAGGTGACAGAACCATGTTTGTAGGAAATCCTGCGGGATCTACTAAAGAAATAAAAAACTAGAGTAAGTTTTTAGGAAGGTTGCAAGGAATGAGGTTAATATGTTAAAATCTATGATATTTAGGCCGGCGCCGCAGCTCACTAGGCTAATCCTCCGCCTAGCGGCGCCGGCACACCAGGTTCTAGTCCCGGTCGGGGTGCCGGATTCTGTCCCGGTTGCCCCTCTTCCAGGCCAGCCCTCTGCTGTGGCCCAGGAGTGCAGTGGAGGATGGCCCAGCTGCTTGGGCCCTGCACCCCATGGGAGACCAGGAAAAGCACCTGGCTCCTGGCTCCTGCCATCGGATCAGCGCGGCGCGCCGGCCGCGGCGGCCATTGGAGGGTGAACCAACGGCAAAAGGAAGACCTTTCTCTCTGTCTCTCTCTCTCACTGTCCACTCTGCCTGTCAAAAAAAAAAAAAAAAAAAAAATCTATGATATTTGGGGGCCGGTGCTGTAGCGTAGCAGGTAAAGTCCGCTGCCTGTAGCGCCAGCATCCCATCTGAGCTCCAGTTCAAGTCCCGGCTACTGATCTTCCTAACCAGCTCTATGCTGTGGCCTACAGAAGCAGCGGAAGATGGCCCCAGTGCTTGGGTCCCTGCATCTACGTGGAGACCTGGAAGAGGCTCCTAGCTTCTGATTGGCCCAGCTCCAGCTGCTGCGGCCATTTGAAGAGTGAACCAACAGATGGAAGACCTTTGTGTCTCCCTCTCTCTAATGCTACCTCTCAAATAAATAATTTTTAAAAAGTCTCTGATATTTCTATACACTGAAATGAAAAAAGAAATAGAAATTTAAAAATCAATATGTAGCATTAAAATAATGAAATTATTAGAGGTAGATTTAATGTATGTGAAAACTAGTACAAGAAAAAAAATGTAAAGTGGAAATTAAGATGAGTAAGTCAATAGAGATGTGTGGACCATACTCATAATCAAAAGACTAAATATTATTAGAAGGGCAAAGTGTTTGGCCTAGTAGTTAAGATGCCTGGGTTTGAGTCCCAACTCTAGCATTTGATTACAGTTTCCTGCTGATATAGAGACTTGGGATAAGTGGTGATGGCTCAGGTGGTTGGGTTCCTGGCTCCCAGTGTCAGCCCTGGACCCTAACCAGTGTTGTTGCAGCCATTTTAGAGTGAACCAACAGTTGGAAGCATTCTCTCATTCATTCATTTTCTTTCTCTGCCTGTCATAATTAAAAAATGTCAGTTCCTCTAATTATATTTTAAGCAATTCAACTAAAACCAGCCTCTAGAAATATATAAATACTAATTTAAGTTTATGTTGAACCTTGAGTTAATTTTTAACATGTTCTAATTGGATAATTGGTAGGAAGAAAATTTGAGAAAAACTGGGGAGAGAAAACATACTTTTTAAAAAAATCATTGCTCAGGGTCAGCACTGTGGCGTAGAGGGTAAAGCCGCCACCTGCAGTGCCAGCATCCCATATGGGCACCGATTTGAGTCCTGGCTGCTTCACTTCTGATCCAGCTCTCTGCTATGGCCTGGGAAAGCAGTAGGGGATGGCCCAAGTCCTTGGGAGCCTGCACCTCCATGGGAGACCCGGAAGAAGCTCCTGGCTCCTGGCTTTCGATAGGTGCAGCTTCAGCCATTGCTGCCAATGGGAGTGAACCAGCAGATGGAAGACCTCTCACTCTTCTTGCTCTCTCTCTCTCTGTCTTTGTCTCTGCCTCTGTAACTCTGCCTTTCAAATAAATTAAACAAACAAAAAAAATCATTGCTCATAAAAGATGATAATAATGCAAATATTTGTTGAGCGATTAACATTATAAGACTCAGTCTATTGCTGTAGCTAAGGTTGCCAGAATTTGCATAAGGAGAAATTGACCTCTTATAATTGGTCCTCTAAACTTGCCATTGTTTTTTTAAAACCCTACGTGTCTAAAGTACCTGAAATCTAAGCATTTCTACATTATATAACAAGTACCACCACTTGTCACTTAACAATAGGGATATGTTGTGAAAAATGCACTGTTGGGTGATTTGGTGGTTGTGTGACCCTCACAGCTTGTACCTAGGTTTCTGCTGCACACCTTGGCCATGTGGTGAATGCTGTGAAGTATGTAGTCTGTCCTTAACCACAATGTTTTGTGGTGTATCACTGTAAATACCCGGTTTTTCAAAATTTCTAAATGTGACTTCCTGATTTTTTTTTTTTTTCAGAGGAGATGCGAAAACAAGGCTTACTCCAGTGGCTCGGGTCTCTGGAAATTGAAGGCACAGCCTCTCCAGATGTGCGGCTCACCATGGGGGCTGTGATTGTGGAGGAGATGAGGGCGGCCATAGAGAGGAAGACTGGCTTGCAGTGTTCAGCTGGAATCTCACACAATAAGGTGAATCATAGCCCATTTCAGAGAGAAGCATTAGTCAGTGAAACACAGGCAGGATAGATAAGGGACACTGAAATTATTACAGTCATACTTTGATGTGGGTTATTTAAAATTCGTGTTGGACTCAATGAAAGCATAAGTAATTCTTTCATGTGGGAATTGACATTGACTAGGGTACTTTTTTTTTTTCTTTTTTTAGGATTTATTTGTTTATTTAAAAGTCAGAGTTACACACAGAGAGAAGGAGAGGCAGAGAGAGAAAGAGGTCTTCCATCCACTGGTTCACTCCCCAGTTGCCCGCAACGGCTGTAGCTACACCAATCTGAAGCCAGAAGTCAGGAGCTTTCTCCGGTTCTTCCTTATGGGTGCAAGGGCCCAAGCACTTGGGCCATCTTCTACTGCTTTCCCAGGCCATAGCAGAGAGCTGCATTGGAAGTAGGTTAGCCAGAACTTGAACCAGCACCCATATGGGATGCCTGCACTGCAGGTGGTGGCTTTACCTGATGTGCCACAGTGCTGGTCCTGGGTTATATTCTTATACAGGTTGAAAAATTGTAGAGTGGCTGGCACCTACAGTGCTGGCATCCCATATGGGTGCTGGTTCGAGTCCCAGCTGCTCCATTTCCAATCCAGCTCTCTGCTATGGCCTGGGAAAACAGTAGAAGATAGCCCGGGTCCTTGGGCCCCTGCACCTGTGTGGGAGACCCGGAAGAAGCTCCTGGCTCCTGGCTTCAGATTGGCACAGCTCTGGCTGTTGCAGCCAATTGGGGAATGAACCAGGGATGGAAGACCTCTCTCTCTCTCTGCCTCTCCTTCTCTGTGTAACTTTGACTTTCAAATAAATAAATAAATCTTAAAAAAAAAAAAAAAAAAAAAAAAAAAAAAAAAAAAAAAAAAAAAAAACCACGAACCCAACTATTTGATCTAAAACCTGCTTCCCAGGAACTGCTTCATCAGGACACTGGAGTTGGGAGCCAGAGCCAGGAATCAAACCCAGGCACTCTGATACGGGTTGTGAGCTTATTAACTGCTGTCTTAACCACAGGCTAAAGGCCGGCCTCCATGAGTTTTTTGACACTTCCTTTTATGTGAACTTTCTTTTGAGAAGCACCGTTCCCATCCATTGGTTCACTTCCCAAATGTCCACAATGCTCAGAACTGGGTCTGGACTGGGCCAGGCTGAAGCCTAGGAGCCAGGAACTCAATCCAGGTTTCCCACATGAGTGGCAGGAACCCAGTTACTTGAACCATCACAGTTACCCCTCAGGTTCTGCATTAGCAGAAACCTGGAATCAGGAACTGGAGCCAAGTATCAAACCCAGACCTTCCAGTGTGGCCATGAGTGTCCTAACAGGTAGCTTAACTGCTAGACCAAACACCAGCTCCCATGTTACCTTGCTTTCTTACATGGGGTTGCCTGAATGTTTTATGCTTTTGCTTATTTCCCCTTTTCTATTTAGAGCAATATGGGAAATGGGTAGTAAAATTTTATTGATATGGACCACTATTTAACATAGGGGCAGAATAGCTGGCTTTCTGATAAACTAAGTAATGCATTCCATTCTGACCAGGGCTCATTAAGTAGGCAGTGGCAGCATATCCCTGGTTGCTACCTTCTCTCCCTTCCTCCAGTAAGAGAAAAGGTTTTTTTCTTTTTATAGTTTTGTGGCAAGAAGGGTAGAAATAGTTTCGATCTAATTTAAATCACACTAAATGTTGCCTAACCAAAGTTCCTAAAGAATATGGTCAATTTCAGGGCTGATGCTGTGGCATAGTGGGTAAACCTGCCACTTTTAGTACCAGCATCCCATATGGGCGCTGGTTAGATTCCCAGCTGCTCCACTTCGATCCAGCTTTCTGGTATGGCCTGGGAAAACAGTAGAAGATGGCCCAAGTGCCTGCACAGGAGACCCAAAAGAAGCTCCTGGCTCCTGGCTTCAGATCAGCACAGCTCAGGTTGTTGCAGCCATCTGGGGAGTGAACCAATGATGGAAAACTTCTTTGTCTCTCTGCCTCTACCTCTCTGTTACTGCCTTTCAAATAAATAAATATTTAAAAAATATATATATGTAGTTAATTTTAAGAGTGATTTTATGTTTTTCTTACCATTTATTATTTGTTAAAACCAACACTAAAGTGCTTTATTCTTTGGAAGAAGTTCTGAGGGAGGGTCTGGCATTATGGCGTAGTGGGTTAAGCTGCCACCTGCAACACCAGCATTCCTTATGGGCACTGCTTCATCCTGGCTGCTCCACTTCCCATCCAGCTCCCTTCTGTTGTCCCTGGGAAAGCAGCTAAAGGTGGCCCAAGTGCTTGGGCTCCTGCACCCATGTGGGAGACCCAGAGGAAGCTCCTGGCTTTCACAAGGCCCATCCCTGGCCCCTGTGACCACATGAACCTGGTATAGAATATGAAGATCTCTCTCCCTGTCTCTCCCTCTGTTTCTGTAACTCTGCCTTTCAAGTAAATAAATATATCTTTGTTAAAAACATTCTCAAAGGAGCTGGCACTGTGGCACAGCAGGTTAAAGCCCTGGTCTGCAGTGCCAGCATTCCATACAGGTGCTGGTTCAAGTCCCGGCTACTCTACTTCCAATCCAGCTCTCTGCTATGGCCCGGGAAAGCAGTAGAAGATGGCCCAAGTGCTTGGGCCCCTGCACCCACATGGGAGACCCAGAAGAAGCTCCTGACTCCTAGCTTCAGATTGGCCCATTTTCAACTGTTGAGGTCATTTGGGGAGTGAACCAGCGAATGGAAGACCTCTCTCTCTCTCTCTCTCTCTGCCTCTGCCTCTCTGTAACTCTGCCTTTCAAATAATAAGTCTTTAAAAAAAATATTCCCAGGGATTTAAATTTTATCTTTAAAAAGAAGTTTTTGAAACTTATTTGAAAGGTGCACAGAGATCTTCCATCTGCTGATTCACTCCCTATATGGGTACAACACCCAAGACCAGGCCAGCTGAAGCCAGGATCCAGGGACTCATGTGGGTCTCCCACATGGGTGGCAGGGCCCCAAGCACTTGAGCCATCACCTGCTGCCTCTGAAGATGTGCATCAGCAGGGAGCTGGGTGGGAAGTAGAAGAGCCAGGAATTGAACTAGGTGTGCTGATGGGGAATGTGAGCATCCCAAGCAGCAAATTAAGCACTGCCCCAAACACCTGCTCCTATATTTTTTTATTAAGTGGTGTGTATGTGTGTGTGAGTGTGTGTATGAAAATGTTCACTGTTGGAGGAGATATCTCAGCCTAGTCTCTCACAGATACCAAATTAGGATAATCTGGTAAATTTGGGACTCGAAATGGATTAACTCAGAAATACAAATGATGCAGGGTAAAACAAGTTTGTCTCAGGATTTTCATATGGACATATTAAGAAATGCATTTTATCTGAATCTGTTTGATAGGTTCTGTGCTTTTCAAACTTCTTCAAGTAGAAGGACCTCAAGGAATAGGTGGGGGAGGACAAAATTTCTAGAGGGAAGCTAAGAATGATTATGGGAATAACGTGAGGATAATGATAATGAGTCATGTTCTGTCGCTCTCCCTCTTCGTGGAGGAATGACACAGGACCCTGCGCTGTTCTTTTGTCTGCTCGGCCCTCCCCGGGTTTGCTGCTGGTTCTTCCCGCGTTGGCTACCGACCCTTCCACCTCCGTGGAAGGGCGGCTCCCCCTGCCACTTTCCCCACTTCCGCGGGGGAGCGGCACACCGCCCGCCGGCTCTCTCGGGGGCTGCTCAGATGTTCCTCAGGTGTTCCTGGTGCATGTTGTCTCTCTCCTCCTTTATAGTCCTCTTCCACCAATCCCAACTCTGCTACCCACACGCCAAGCACGCTGCTCTCCTCCAATCAGGAGCAGGATCAGCTCCTGCAGGTCATCACTCAAGTTGGCGAGAGGCAGCTGCATAGAAGTTGTTACTCCCTTCTCAGCGCCATATTGTGGGAGAGCAGATGCATAGAATAAGTCTTAACTCCAGTAACAGTCTAGTCCGAGTTGCTCCCCACAATGTTCCACTGAGGAGGTTGTGGAATGCCAAGTTTTAGAGATAAGAGTCTTGAGTATTTGCTTTTATTTGTGTTTTTAATGTGGAACTCATCAGTTACAACCTTTAAGCTGTGTTTGTGTTTTAATATTCACCTAGTCCGTGCTGTTGTGACAAAGCAGGTTAAGACTCCCCTTCCAATGCTGGCATCTTGTATCAGAGTGCTGGTTTGAGTTTCAGCTACTCATCTTCCTATCTAGCTTCCTGCTAATATGCCTGGGAAGACAAAGGATGATGTCTTAACTACTTGGGACTCTGCCACTCACGTGGGAGACTACAACAAACCTAGTGTTGTGGCCATTTGTTTGTTTTGAAGATTTATTTAGTTATTTCAAAGTTGAAGCTACAGAGAGTCTTCCATTCACTGGGTCACTCCCCAGATGGCTGCAACAGCTGGGGCTGGGCCAGCCAGCCTGAAGTCAGGAGCCAGGAGTTTCTTCCTGGTCTCCCATTTGGGTTGCAGAGGCCCAAAACTTGGATCATCTTCCACTGCTTTTCCTAGACCATTAGCAGTGAGCTGGATTGGAAGTGGAGCAGCCAAGAATCGAATTGGTGCCCATATGGGATGCCAGCATCATAGGTGGTATCTTTACCTACGCCATAACGCCAGCCCCTATGGCCATTTGGGAAGTGAATCAGCAGATAAACGATCTCTCTCTCCTCTCTCTCTTTCCCTCCCTCTCTGTCACTCTGCCTAAATAATAAAATCCACCAACTCTGCATAGATGGGTTGACAATAATGAAGTTTTAATATTTTTAATCCTTCTAGGTCTTAGCAAAATTGGCCTGTGGACTAAACAAGCCCAACCGCCAGACCTTGGTCTCACACAAGTTCGTCCCACAGCTCTTCAGTCAAGTGCCTATTCGCAAAGTGTAAGTGCTCAGGAGCACCTTAAATTTCACTCATATCTGTGAAAACACTCTGATTTTAGTTTGTTCATCAAGGATTGGAGCCGGGAAAAATAGGTGCCAGGAAATTCAGGGAGAGTTGGCAGGGAATTTTGAACAATGTGCTGAGGTTATTTTTCTCTGTGAATCTTCAGTTCTGGATTATCTGTGGCCGGTAGTTACCCCTGAATTTAAAACTGATGAACTGGGTTGTAGCTGTCCATTTCCCTTCCTCTGGATTTTATAGTCATGCCTGTTAAATAACAAGTAAATGGGAACTTTGCATTTTTTCTTTCCTTCAATATCAAATCAGGTTTTTCGGGCATCTGAATTGTCCCCGGACTGGTCATGAGAAAAGTCATATAAATGAATAACTAACTAGGTTGCCATGTGTCCTTGACAAGGGCTCATACTGTTGATGAAGAGACAAGATGTAATAGTGCAAAGCCACGTAGAAGTGCTATCAGGAGACTGCATATGAGAATTTGCTAAAGGAATTGTACGGTAGTTACCAAAGTTCACAAAAGAAGAGAGTTATTTGAGAAGCATTTATAAAAAAGGCATGAGATTTTGTTTTCGAGGTTCCGTAAAGCTTGGTGAGTCAAACAAGAAGAGTAAAGCAGTACTGATTTGGAGAATTTTATAGCACAAAGAGGGAAAGGATAAGATATTTTCAGTGAACTGGAACATAAATTAGTTTAGCTGGACCATATTGAGGAAGATAAGTAATGAAAGCAGACTGAAAAGATAAGTTAAAGATAGACTGTAGGGGCTTCAAAGGGCAGTCTGACGAATTTCTTCAGTCTGCAAGATTTTAGCCCTGCACGGGGCTTGTGTTTGGAATTTTAATCCTCCTATGGGAGAGTAGGTCTTGTACGATCATTAAGTTTTATATGTAGTCAACTTGATAGCTAATCAGTGACTTTAACCTTTTATTTGTGCTACTCTTAATCTTCCCAAATCCTAACTCCCAGAGTATCTGAATTCCTAGAATCCTTTAGTCTAATGCTGGAAAATTAAAAAGTATGTAGGACTAATATGCTCATTTCCCCTGAACTGAATTTGAGCTACATGGAGAAGCGGAATTTCTTGTTTGCTGCTAACAAGTAATTTATGATATGACCTTTAAATTCTCTGTCTCCTTTGTTATCAGCCGTAATCTCGGAGGAAAGCTTGGGTCCTCTGTCATTGCAATCCTAGGGATAGAGTACATGGGTGAACTGACACAGTTCACTGAATCCCAGC
This sequence comes from Oryctolagus cuniculus, assembly GCF_964237555.1. NCBI lineage: Eukaryota > Metazoa > Chordata > Mammalia > Lagomorpha > Leporidae > Oryctolagus > Oryctolagus cuniculus. The sequence goes on along the minus strand of NC_091436.1, from coordinate 126,474,004 downwards.
TCCAGTGGCATTTTGGGGAGAAGAATGGGTAAGTGATTCATATTATTTTTCGATCATAATATTTATTGGGATGCTGAGTCAAAATATAGACATCAAAACCTATCTTTAGGTTAATATTTATTCCTTGAAGAAATTTTACTGGTTCTTCTTGCTTTAAAATATTGATCATGGTATAGGTGTTAAACAGCTTGGAATGCCTGTATCCCATATCAGAGTGCTGGTTCAAGTCTTGGCTACTGAACTTCCAATCCAGCTTCCTGTTAATGTGCATCCTGGGAAGAAGCAGGTGATGGTCCAAGTACTTGGATTTCTTTCACCCACGTGGGAGACCCAAATGGCATTCTGGGCTCCTGGTTTGTCCTAGCCCAGCCCTGACTGTTGCAGATAGTTGGGGAGTGAACCAGCAGATAGAAAATCTCTTTGTTCTCTTATCTCTCCCTTTATCATTCTGCTTTTCAAATAAATGAATATTTAAAGCATGTATGTTAAATCATGGGGTAGGCATTTGGTGTTGCAGTTATGCCACTGCTTGAGACAGAGTGCCTGGTTCAAGTCCCAGTTATGCTTCTGATTCCAGCTTCCTGCTGGTATGCACTTTGGTGGCAGTGGATGACAGCCCAGGTACTTGGATCCCTGCCACCCATGTGGTAGATCACATCGAGATCCTGGCTCCTGTGTTTGGCCTGGCCTGCCCCATGCTTTTGGAGACATTTGAGGAATGAACCAGTGGATGGAAAATTCTCTCTCTTTCCCCCCCACTTTCTGTCTTTCTTTAAAAAAAAAAAAAAAAAAAAAGATTTATTTATTTGAAAGTTAGAGTTACACAGAGAGAGAAGAAGAGACACACAGAGAGAGAGGTCTTCCATCCACTGGTTCACTCCCCAATTGGCCACAATGGCCAGAGCTGGGCCAATCTGAAGCCAGGAGCCAGGAGCTTCTTTCAGGTCTCCCATGCAGGTGCAGGGGCCCAAGCACTTGGGCCACCTTCTACTGCTTTCCCAGGCCATAGCAGAGAGCTGGATCAGAATTGGAGCAACCGGGACTCGAACTGGTGCCCACATGGGATGCTAGCACTGCAGGCAGCGGCTTTACCCACTACGCCACAGTGCCGGCCCCTCCCTGTCTTTCAGAAAGAAAAAAATTAGATCATGATGGCCTATCAGTCGAGAGCAGTTTTCTCATATGCCTGGGTGTTTGATAGATAGGAATTGTTGCTTTGAAGTTTAGTATAGACTGCTAACGTCGTTTATGTGTGTGAGGATGCTGCTGTTCCCTTAAAACTCTGTGTTTGAAGCCATAGTACGCACAAAATTCTTGGAGCTATGAAGGAAGGGTTTGCTGGGCACTTTTCCTAAAGTACAAGTGATGACCGAGCTTTAGAAAGCAGAAACCGTCCTTGCCAGTTTGCACTGGTGTACACTGAGAAGCACAGGGGCTGGTCGGAGGTCAGGTGCACTGAAATCTGGGCACATTTTCCTTTTGTTTTATCTGTGGCAAATAGTTAATCCAGAATTTAAAAAATGATGAACTGGACTGTGCAGAAGGATAACATAAGTATTTTGCTTTTGTTTTAAAAAAAAAATAATCATTTACTTTCAGCTTAAAGGTTTTTGCTGTTCTTACTAGGTCTTGGCTATATGCCATGTGCCGCGGGATTGAACACGATCCAGTGAGGCCCAGGCAGATACCCAAAAGCGTTGGCTGTAGCAAGAACTTCCCTGGACAAACGGCTCTGGCCACCCCGGAACAGGTAAACAGGCATCCTGGATGGAACACTGCCTCTGTTAAAGAGCTTGCTGGGGAGGCTTTGGTCACTGCACAAAATTTAATATGTTGGATGGCATCCTCATTCTCTAATATGAAGGGAATAGAAGTTCCTTTTTTTATTTTAAGAGTTTTTATTTATTTGAAAGAGTTACAGAGAGAGAGAGAGGGAGAGACAAAAAAAGATCTTCCATCCATTGGTTTACTACCCAAATGGCTGCAACAGCCAGGTCTGGGCCAGGCTGAAGCCTGGAGCCAAAAGCTTCATCCAGTTCTCCCACATGGGCACATCTTCTGCTTGGCCATCTTCTGCTATGTTCACAGGTACATTAGCAGGGAGCTGGGTTGGAAGTGGAGCAGTCAGGATTTGAACTGGCATTCCTATGGGATGTCATAGCCAGTATCACAGGCAGTGACTTAACCTGCTGTAACCACGATGCTGGCTCAAAGAATTTCCTTTCTTGTGTTCAAAATTGACTGGTAAACTTGTTATTTATCATCTTTTTTCATTTCTTCCATCTAAATAGAAATACAGTGGAACTGACTGAAGTTCAAAATGGGATTTCTCACCTTTTTGAGAGGTGGAAACTTGAAAAGCTTGGGATGTTGTGCCTCAAGTTCTTTTCTATTTTCTCAAAACTAGAACATGCCTGAATCCACCTAATGGCATGCAAGCAAGAAAGGAAAATGTAAATCTTAAGCTGAGGCAGGACGGAATACTAGGAATATTTCTGTGATCTGTTGATCCCTTGGTTATGGGAGCAAAGAGGCCCTTTTGTGCACAATGGTTTAGAAGTGAACAAATCCACTGTCTAGTTCTATAACAGACCTAGAGTATTTGAATGAAAGATTAAAGTCTCAATATTTTTTCAGGTGCAATGGTGGCTTTTGCAGTTAGCCCGGGAACTAGAGGAGAGACTGACTAAAGACCAAACTGATGTAAGATTTTTATTCTTTATTTCTGGAATGGCTTTTGTGATCTTAACACCACCTGTTTCTTCCCTTACAGAGTAGGAACAGAGATGGAAAAAGCTATCGGCCTAGGAAATTTTAAGGAATATTTTATCTTCCTATACAGGTCCTCAAAACTCAAAAGATCTATGAAAACCTGAAACCATAAACATAAGACCTCACTCCACCCTGTCTCCATAATTACCATTTGCCCTCTACTTTTTTGGATTCTTATCTAACCCCTCCTGCAAACCTGAGTTATGTACAGTGGGCCCTTCATCAGAGTGCATAGCCATCGAGCAGAACATTGAGAGATTGCACTGTAGATTTTTGTTTGTTTGAAGAGAGAGAGCGAGAGCGAGCTGTCAGTCTTCCATCTGCGGGTTCACTCCCTAAATGTCTGCAGCAACTGGGGCTGGGCTAGGCTGAAATCAGGAGCTGGGAACTCCATCTGTGTGACCCAAGTGGGTGGCAGGGACTCAAGCATTTAAACCATTACCCATTGCCTCCAGTGGTGCACATTAGCAGGAAGCTGGATCAGAAGCAGAGGAGCTGAGACTCGGATCAATCACATCTGACAATTAAGTTTCTTAAGTTTTATTAATATATCCTTTACATACTATAAAATTTATACATTTAAAGTATATAGTTCAGAGCTTTTAGTATATTCTAAATTATTTTGTTATCAATTCTAGAACATTTTCATCACCTCAAGAAAAAATCTTGTACCTATTACCAGTCACTCCCCATATCTCCCCCAATCCACCCAGGAATCACTAATCTGCTGTGTTTTATGGACTTAATATTTGGAACATTTTCACATAAATGGGATCATATAATATGTGGCCTTTTGTGACAGGCTTAAAAACCTCTCACTTAGCATGCTTTCAAGTTCACCTATATAGTAGCATGCATCATTACTTGTCTTTTTATGGCTAAGTATTATCCATTGTATGGATAATAACACATTTTGTTTATGTATTCATATGTAAATGGACATTTGGGTTTCTTCTTGACTATATGAGTAGTGCTGCTGTATATAAGCTATTGTGTAGACATATGTCTACATTCTAGGAGTATAGTTGCATGCTAATTCTATGTTAAGCATTTTGAGAAACTGCTAGATTGTTTTCCACAGCGTCTATACCATTTCATGTCCCTACCAGCAGCATTAAGAGTTCTAATTGTCCCACATGCTTGTTACTTTTCATTTCTTCGCCACATTAGTGGGTGTGAAGCAGTATCTCCTTGTGGTTTTGGTTTGCATCTTACAGCTAATCAGCTTTTCATGGCCATTTGGGTATCTGGGGAGATATATCAGGATTTTTTGCCCTTTTTGAATTAGGTTGTCTGTTACTGTTTTTTGTTTGTTTGTTTTGAAGATTTATTTATTTGGGGGGGGCAGTGCTGTGGTGTAGCAAGTAAAGCCCCCACCTGCAGTGCTGGCAGTTCAAGTCCCAGCTGCTCCACTTCTGATCCAGCTCTCTGCTATGGCCTGGGAAAGCAGTAGAAGATGGCCCAGGTGCTTGGGACCCTGCACTGGCATAGGAGACCTGAAGAAGCTCCTGGCTCCTGGCTTCGGATCAGCCCAGCTCTGGCCGTTGCAGCCGTTTGGGGAGTGAACCAATGGAAAACTTCTCTCTCTCTCTCTCTGCCTCTGCATCTCTGTAACTCTGCCTTTCAAATGAATAAATAAATTTTTGAAAAGATTTATTCATTTGAAGGAGAGATTTTTCCATCCACTGGTTTACTCCTCAAATGTCCACAATGGCCAGAGCTGAGCCAGGCCGAAGCCAGGAGCCAGGAGTTTCATCTGTGTTTCCCACATGGGTGCAGGGGCCCAAGCACTTGGGTCATCCTCTGCTGCTTTCTCAGGCACATGAGCAGGAAGTTGGGTTGGAAGTGGAGCAGCTGGAACTCGAACCGATGCCCATGTGGGATGCCGGCATTGCAGGCAGTGGCTTGACCTGCTACTCCACAGTGCCAGCCCCTGTTGTCGAGTTTTAAGAGCTCTTTATCCTGTACACAATTTCTTTGTCAGATGTTGAGTTGCAAATATTTGTTCCCATTCTATGGATTTTCTTTGTTCACTGATGGTATTTGTTTGATGTAGCCTTTTCTTTTTGAAATATCTTGGAGTCCTAAAAGTCAACTATATACGGTTAGGAATAATCTAAAAGTATTTGTTTTCCTCTTTCAGCTAGAATTGGTGGTGAATGTTTTTATTCCTTTAATAGGTAGTCACGTAAAGAGGTTTTTGATTCCAACTTTGCCCACTAGGTGTCGCTTGGATCTCATCTGGCTATAATAAGCCTCCAGTTTTTCTTCAAGTGCGACACAGTGGGGATCTAAGAAAATTAATCTATCTTTAAGCTTCAAAGAACTTTATGCCAAAAGGAATTCAAAACATAGCAGATCTCCTCACTTCACTGTTTAAAACATTCCAGTGGCTTACCTGCGTACTTAAGCCAAGTTAAAGGTTTCATTTTTACATTTCTTTATGGGGCTGGCGCTGTGTTGCAGCAGGTTAAAGTCCCTTCCTGCAGTGCTGGCATCCCATATGGGCACCAGTTTGAGTCTTGGCTGTTCACCTCCCGATCTAGCTCTCTGCTATGGCCTGGAAAAGCAGTAGAAGATGGCCCAAGTGCTTGGGCCCCTGTACCCACATGGGAGACCCAGAAAAAGCTCCTGGCTCCTGGCTTTAGGTCAGTCCAGCTGCAACCATTGCTGTCATTTGGGGAGTGAACCAGCAGATGGAAGACCTCTGTGTGTGTGTGTGTGTCTCTCTCTCTCCCTCTCATTCTGCCTCTCTGTAACTCTGCCTTGAAAGAGTTACAGAGAGAGAGAGAGATCTTCTATCTGCTGGTTTACTCCCCAGATGGTCACAATGGCCATGGCACAACTGGGCCAAAGCCAGGAACTTCATTCAGGTCTCCCACATGGGTGGCAGGGGCCCAAACACTTGGGCCATCTTCCACTGCTTTTCTTAGGCCACTAACAGGAGCTGGATTGGAAGTGGAGCATCCGGGACTCAGATCAGCACCCATGCAGGATACCGGCATCGCAGGTGACAGCTTTACCTGGCACGCTGCAACACTGGCCCCAGGATTTCTTTAATTCTATGAACGTGATCAGTCTCTAGGCCTCTGACCTCGTGTCCTACCTTCCCCTCACTTCGTGCTCCAGCTCCTCTGTGCTGGCCTCCTTCCCTTTATTTGAACACCAGAGTAAGCTCTCGCGTTAGCACCTTTGCACTTGCTGCTCCTTTGCCCTGGGAATCGTTGCTTCCTCAGGTGGGCAGTCTGACACAGCAGATTAAGCCGCTGCTCACAATCCCATACGAGTGCCAGTGGAAGACCTGGCTGCTCCAATAGTGCTACTTCTTTGTTTTCTAAGATTTATTTATTTATTTGAAAGGCAGAATTATGGGGGTGGGGGCAGAGAGAAATTTTCCATCCACTGGTTCACGCCCAGATGGCTGCAGTGGCTGGAGCTGGGATGATCTGAAGCCAGGAGCTTCTTCTGGGTCTCCCACGTGGGTGCAGGGGCCCAAGGACTTTGGTCATCTTCCACTGCTTTCCCAAGTGCATTAACAGACAGCTGGATTGGAAATGGAGTAGCTGGGACTCGGACTGGCGCCCATATGGGATGCCAGCGCAGCAGGCAGAGGCTTTACCTGCTGTGCCACAGCACTGGACCCTGCTCTACTTCTTTTTCTTTTTCTTTTTTTTTTTTTTTTTTTAAGATTTTTATTTATTTGACCGGTGGAGTTACAGACAGTGAGAGAGAGAGAGAGAGAGACAGAAAGGTGTTCCTTTCATTGGTTCACTCCCCAAATGGCTGCAATGACCGGAACTGCGCCAATCTGAAGCCAGGAGCCAGGTACTTATCCTGGTCTCCCATGGGGTGCAGGGCCCAAGCACTTGGGCCATCCTCCACTGCTTTCCCAGGCCACAGCAGAGAGCTGGACTGGAAGAGGAGCAACCGGGACTAGAACTGGCACCTGTATGGGATGCCGGTGCCACAGGCGGAAGATTAACCTAGTGCGCCACAGGTGGTAGCCCCCTGCTCTGCTTCTGATCCAGTTTCCTGCTAATGCATCTAGGAAGGCAGTGAAGATAGTACTTGGTCCCTACCACCCATCTGGGAAACTAGGTTGGAGTTCTTGGCTCCAGGCCTCAGCTTGGCCCAACCCTGGCTGTTGGAGCTGTTTGGGGGAGTGAACCAGTAAATGAAAGATACCTCACCTTGACCATTGCTGGCAAGTGCCTTTGGAAGGCAGTTCTAGTGAGCGGTTTGGTCCTATACGCCAAGTGTGCTCCCTGTGTCTGTTTCCTGTGTTGCCGTATGATGGTTCCTCCACACATGCTTGGCTATTGCCAGCTTCCTCCAGGTACCAGGCAAATGGGGCTGCCTATCTTGAACTGTGAACCTCCAAACTAAGCCAAAATACACATTTGTGTTACTTGTTAAAAATAGAAAAAGATGTCTCTCTCCATTCCCTCTCCCTTCTCTCTTCCTCTCACTCTTCTTCCCTTTCTGTCATTCTGCCTTTCAAGTAAATAAATTACTTTTAAAAAAGATTTATTTATTAAAAATATTTATTTGAAAGGCAAAGTTACAGAGGCAGAGAGAGGGAGAGAAAAAGTTCTTCTGTCTGCTGGTTCACTCCCCAGATGGCCACACGGCCAGAGCTGTGCCCATCTGAAGCCAGGAACCAGGAGTTTCTTTCCGGTCTCCCATGCGGGTACAGGGGCCTAAGCACCTGAGCCATCTTCTACTGCTTCCCCAGGCCATAGTAGAGAGCTAGATTGGAAGTGGAGCTCCCGGGATTCAAACCGGCATCCATATGGGATGCTGGCACTATTAGGAAGTGGCTTTACCCACTATGCCACAGTGCTGGCTCCTGAATAAATAAATCTTTAAAAATAATTATTTTCATTCCTCCCTTTATTTAGGTGTGTGCTCACATCTCACCTTCTCTAAGAAGCCTTCCTAGTTACCCTGTCACATCAATAATATCCATCACTCTCTGCCTTACTCTGTTTTTTCAAAATCCCAGCATTCGTGTCTGTAGTCCTTTGTATTATCCACCTACTTGTTTATTACCCATGAGGTCCTGAACTGTCTAGAGGTACACAAGACACACTTAGAGTGGAGTGGTTTCAGTCAATAATAATTCCTTTGTAATTGCCAATTTGTGTTCTCTCAAGATATACAAATGTCTACAAATATGTTTACTCTCTCTCTTTCCCAAATAGTTGCTGCTTTCTACTCATTGGCCTTAGAGGTGTTTCTTCCCACGAGCATCTTTTGATTTTTGAGGGGAGCCCTCTGTAGACTTTTCACCTTGTATTTCTGCCTCCTGACTGTTTGAGTTGGCTGAGCAGCGGTGGTTTTCCGATGTTTGGCTTCACTGAAAACGGAGGCAAGGATCCTGCTCTCTAGAGGCTGTCAGTCCACTGTAGCTTCTGGAGCTGGGCTGTAAGGAGGAGGGACTGGGGCCGGTGTTAAGCAAGATGCCATCGTAACATCCCTCTTGAGCACTGGATTGAGTCCCGGCTGCTCTACTTGCAATCCAGCTCCCTGCTGATGTGCCAGGGAAAACAGCAGATGGCGGCCCAAGTACTCAGACTCCTGCAACCCACATGGGAGACCCAGAAGAAACTTCTGGCTCCTGGCTTTAGCCTGGCACAGCCCCAGCTGTTGTGGGCATTTGGGGAGTGACCCAATGGATAGAAGATCTTTTTGTCCCCTCTCTGTCCATAACTCTGCCTTTCAAATAAAGAAATAAAGGTTAAAAGAAAGGTACTAGTGAAAATTTCTACTGTTACAAAATGTAAGAATATCAGTTCCTTCATACCCAGAAGTAGCACAGACTCTTTTTGTAGAACCATGTAATCAAAATTTTATTCAGAAAATGTGATTCTATGGTATACATTCTGTACTGTTAGCATGTGTGGTGTATGAAAATAGGACATGCCTTTACATTCCTCTTGGTCCCTAACCTGTGCATAATATGTACTCAGTGTACATTTATAGTTTATGTAAGTAAATATTGGAATAAAGAGCCTTGTTCTTTACTTACTATTCTTTGTTCTTTACTTACTATTCTTTGTCCTGTATTGTCTTTTTTTTTTTTTTTTTTTTTTAAGATTTATTTATTTTACTTGAAAGAGTTACACAGAGAGAAGGAGAGGCAGAGAGAGAGAGAGGTCTTCCATCCACTGGTTCATTCCCCAATTGGCTGCAACGGCCGGAGCTGTGGCAATCTAAAGCCAGGAGCCAGGAGCTCCTCTAGGTCTCCCACATGGGTGCAGGGGCCCAAGGGCTTGAGCCATCTTCTGCTGTTTTCCCAGGCCACAGCAGAGAGCTGGATAGGAAGTGGAGCAGCCGGGATTCGAACCAGCGCCCATGTGGGATGCTGGCACTGCAGGCGGCAGCTCCACCCGCTACGCCACAGCGCTGGCCCCCCTGTATTGTATTTTAAACTATTTCTGTTTTCCAAACTCTTCTGTTACCCTTGATCCTTTTATTTCCTCTCATGCAGTTCAGTATATGGAATACAGAGGCTTCTGCTAACTATTTCTGATCTCAGTCCTCTTCCACCCACAGAATGACAGGATGGCCACCCAGTTGGCTGTGAGCATTCGTGTACAAGGAGACAAACGTCTGAGCAGCCTGCGCCGCTGCTGTGCCATTACTCGCTATGATGCTCACAAGATGAGCCAGGATGCCTTTGCTGCCATCAGGAACTGTAATACTTCTGGACTCCAGACTGAATGGTGAGTGTTTTTCCTAGCTCTTCTTCTCAGAAGAAACTTAGGCCTCGTTTTAGCTCTAAAATTGGTGGGCATCTGAGCTCTTCAGCTGGGGGCACTCTTTATAAATCAGTCTAGCAGCACCTATTACGGAGGAGAGTGGCTATCCCTTGGTGCACATGTAGCAACCCCAGAATCAAGGCAGCTCAGCTGCGGCTTCCTTGCCTACAGTTAGTACATTTGAGCTCCCAGGTACAGGTGGTAGGCAGTGAACTGATACTGTCTCTGCCTGTATTCATTCCTATAGTCAGGGAAATGACCGATTGTACTTGGAAAATAGAAGTTTCAACATGACACTTGGGCACTTCTCTCTCAATGACTTTATTGTTCTGTTTTAAAAGCATCTTTCATAACTTATGAAAGTGACCTATTTTCATTGGTAATTTCCACCTAAACATTCCAACTTAGTTACAGGCTCCACTGGTATCATATAAGTGTCACTTCTGCTAGTTATAAAATACAGCCAAATACATGATAAAGCCTCTTTTTGAAGCATGTTCATTTTCTATCCAGATAATAATGGTTTTCAAGCGAATCACTTAAGTTATTGCTTATGTAAATATATCGGTACATTGTTCTGTGTGCAGACATATAATATGATGGGGTCACTGAAGTTAGAGTCTGTGTTCTTAGAATTTACTTTTACTTGCTGGTATATTTGTTTTCAGCAGTTTATTTTGAACAGTTTTACATAACCAGGTGATAACTGTGGTACTGTGTTCATATGAAACCTTCCTTACTTAAAAATGTATGAGTCAGGGCCAGCATTCTGGTACAGATGATTAAGCCATCGCCTGCATTGCTGATATCCTGTATGAGTGCTGGTTCAAGTCCTGGCTGCTCTACTTCCTATCCAGGTCCTTGCTAATGCTCCTGGGAAAGCAGAAGATGGCCTGAATACTTGGGCCCCTGTCAACCATGTGAGAGATTCAGATGGAGTTCCAGGCTCCTGGCTTTGGCCTGACCCAACACTGGGCATTAAAGGCATTTGGGGAGTGAACCAGCAGATGGGAGATCCCTCCATCTCTCCCTTTCTTTCTTTCTTTCTTTTTTTAAGATTTATTTTATTTATTTGAAAGAGTTACAGAGAGAGGTAGAGACAGAGAGAGAGGTCTTTCATCTGCTGGTTCACTCCCCAGATGGCTGCAACAGCCAGAACTGTGCTGATCCGAAGCCAGGAGCCAGGAGCTTCCTCCGGGTCTCCCACATAGGTGTAGGGGCCCAAGGACTTGGGCCATCTTCTACTGCTTTCCCAGGCCATAGCAGAGAGCTGGATCAGAAGAAGAGCAGCCAGGACTAGAACCAGTGCCCATATGCCAGCACTTCAGGCCAGGGCATTAACCTGCTGCACCACAGCGCCGACTCTCTGTCTCTCCCTTTCTATCTCTTTTTAGCTCAGCCTTTCAAACAAATATATAAATCTTTTTTTTAAAAAGATTTATTATTTGAAAGAGTTAAACAGAGAGAGGAGAGGTAGAGAGAGAGAGAGAGATCTTCCATCCATTGGTTCACTCCCCAATTGGCTGCTACAGCTGGAGCTGTGCAGATTTGAAGCCAAGAGGCAGGAGCTTCTTCCTGGGTGTAGAGCCCAGAGACTTGGGCCATCTTCTAATGCTGTCCCAGGCCATAACAGAGAGCTGGATCAGAAGTGGAGCGGCTGCTCCATATGGGATGCCAGTGCTTTAGGCCAGGGCGTTAACCCGCTGCGCCACAGCACCGGCCCCAATAAATCTTTTTTAAAAAATGGGTAAGTTGGGGCCAGTGCTGTGGCGTAAGTGCCGACATCCCATATGGTCTCTGGTTTGAGTCCCTGCTGCTCCACTTCTGATCCAGTTCCCTGCTAATAGCCTGGGAAAGCAGTAGAAGATGGCCCAAGTGCTTGGTCCCCTGCACCCATACAGGAGACCCGGAAGAAGAACCTGGCTCCTGGCTTCAGATCAGCCCAGCTCTGGCCATTGTGGCCACTTGGGAAATAAACCAGTGGATGGAAGATTTCTCAGTCTCTCTCTCCCTCTCCCTCTCTCTCTCTCTTTCTCTAACTCTACCTTTTGAATAAAATAAGTAAATCATTAAAAAAAAATCTATAAGTTACAAGCTATGAAAAATATTCCTCCCCAATAGGGTGAAATTTATTGACAGGGAAACATCAAAATTATCTGATTAAAGCGTGTCCCAAAGCATGAAACATGTACAGTGAAATGCTGTCATAATAACTTTATAATTCTAAATATTCTGTACTTCATTTTATTTTCTGAAATTCAGCTTATGTGAAAACTTATGATAATCAGACATGAACTTCATTATAGGTATTTTTTAAAAGATTTATTTGAAAGGCAGAATGACAGAGAGAGACAAAGAGCCATCTACTGGTTCACTCCCAAAATGGCCACAACAGCCAGGCCAAGCCAAAACCAGGAACCAAGAACTCCATTCTGTGATCTCCCACATGGATGGCAGTGGTCCAGGTCTTTAGGCCATTTTCCGCTACCTTCCCTTGCCCATCAGCAGGGAGCTGAATCGGAAGCGGAGCCCCCAGGACTTGAACCAGCACTGATGGGGGTTGCCAGCATTGCAAGCTGCAGCTTACCTGTTACGCCACAGTGCCTGCCCCAGTAACTTCTTGAAATGTTTCTGAGACCGAGATTGGGAAATTCCACAGTGGAAAGTCTGGCAGGGTTATTGTTAGGTTTCAAAACAAGAGAATAGTGAAAAGGATTTTCCCAAGTCTTCCCAGTCTAAATACTCTAAAACTTTTCGGTTGCCCTGAGTAACACTTCTTACTGCAACCTTGAATTCCCGCAGCCCTGCAGTGGTATCCTATAACACACAGCCGTCAGGGCGTGGGCAGTTACCAAGCCAGTGGTTCTCAGGGTGGCCCCAAAGCGGCCACGTCAGCATCACCCAAGGGATTGTTACAGCTTCAATTCTCTGTTCATTGCAAGTCTACTGACAGTCTGATACACACTGAAGTTTGAGATCTACTTCAGTAAAGAATAAATTTCCTGTTGTGGCAGAACCAGAATCATGTTCATTTTTAATTTGAATTTGACCTCCGCTCTGGAATAGTGAGTGGATCTTGTTCCTTTCCTTTGCATACAGGTCCCCCCCCCTCACAATGCTTCTCCTCTGTGCTACCAAATTCGCTGCCTCCACCCCAAAGGTGCCGAGCAGCAGTTCAGAAGCTAAGGCCCCGGGGAGCGGCCCAGTGGTGGCAGCCACTAAGAAAGCAACTACTTCTCTGGAATCATTCTTCCAAAAAGCTGCAGAAAAGCAGAAAGTCAAAGAAGCTTCATCCCTTACCACCACTGCCCAGGCCCACACAAGCAGTTCACCCTCCAAGCCCTCGTCAGCTCTCCAAACCAGTAGAACTGCAGGAGTGGAGCCCTTCTTTAAGCAGAAAAGCCTGCTTCTACAGCAGAAAGAGCTTCATTCTTCACCGTGTCTCCCGCCGCAAGATCCTCAGCCCGACTGTAGCGCGTTGCCTGCACAAGATCCACACCGTGCCCCTGCTTGTGAAGGGGCGTTGAAATTGGAACCTGCTGCAGCAGCTCCCGCGCAGAGGGATTTGGCTCAAAACAGCTCAAGCCTGCTCGCTGCCTCTGCTTCCACGTGTGCTCTGGACGCGGCTCCCGGAGGAAGTGCTGCCCCGAGTCTTCTCGCTGCTGAGGACCTAGTGTCCTGTGAGAAGTGCGGCTCCCTGGTGCTGGTGTGGGAGATGCCGGAACACCTCGACTATCATTTTGCACTGGAGCTACACGAATCCTTCTTGCAGGCACACTCCTCAAACCCCCAGGTTGTTCCCGTCAAGTCTCCTCAAGGCAAAAGAAATCCCAAGAGTCCTTTGGCTTCCAGTAATAAACGCCCCAGGCCTCAAGGCATGCGGACACTGGAATCATTTTTTAAACCATTAGCACACTAGTGCTGCCTTCGGGCTTGCTGTGGGATATTAATATTTTATCTGTAACCCTGGGATATGGACATACATTTACTTCTTAAGGAAATTTATAACGATGAAACTTTTAATACCAAATTAAGGTTTCCATCTCTTCACATGCACGAATTCTAATCCCATTGCTGGTAGAGATGTAAAAATGCTCCCTCCCTTTGACGTTTTTGGACTTTAGGGAGGTAATATCATACATTAAACAGTGTGTAGGCCTTTGAGCCTAAGAGACCTGCTTCCAAACCTAACTATACTGTATGGCCTTGAGCAAGACACCGTCTCTGCAAAGCCTAAGACCTTACAGATTACTGAAAATCAAAAATGATATAAAGTACCTCACTTAAACTTGGTATCCAGAAGGAACCCAGTTAAAAAACCTTTTAAAAAAAGATTTATTTATTTGAAAGGCAGAGTGACAGGGCGATCTTCCATCTGTTTACTCCCCAAATGGCCATAATGGCTGGGGCTGGGCCTGGGCCTGGGCCAGACCGAAGCCAGGAGCCTGGAACTCCATCCAACTCTCCCATGTGGATGGCAGGGGCCCAAGTATTGGGGCCATCTTCTGCTGCTTTCCCAGGCACATTAGCAGGGAACTAGACCAGATGTGGAGCAGCTAGGACTCCAACTAGTGCTCCAGTATGGGATGCCTATGTTGCAGGTGGCAGCTTAACCCATTGTACCACCATGCCATCCCAAAAGAAATTTTTAAAAAATTTTCTCCTAGCTCTGTGACAGAGCAGTTCGGATAATGCCTTGAGCACAATTGTTTCTTCAGTTGGGGAATATGAGGTGAAACCTGGAAACCCGCAGAGTGACAACGTAGCTGGGTCAGGGCAGGGCTCTGCATGCAAAAGCTACACACTAAATATTGCATCTCATAGAAGTAAACCCTCTAACAGCCTCAGTTGTAATCACTGGCCCTTCTGCATTTTACTCTAATGTAGATTGTGATTGCTACTGGGCCAGTTCAAGTCTGTTGAGATTGGACCCAGTCATGGTCAGAACTAGATCACCTCTAGAACCGTGCTAGTCCAGCTCGAGTGGCAGCAGCACGAGGGGACTTGCTGGAAACGGTCTCCGCCTCACCACCACGCCTGCTCGGTCAGAATCTGATACGAACAAGACTCCCTGTATCTTTTTCAGTTTCACAAGCACTGGTCTACAGGATACCAAAGGTCAGGTTTGTGGAAAACAGTAACATTTGTAGTACAAACTCGAGGGAAGTGCTTGGGAGGCGCTCTGGCATGTTCACCTCTCTCCTGTTAAAGTATGAATTGAGAGTTTTATATTCGTGATTGTAGCCTTTTGTACTTGTTCCATGTTTGTAGGATTTTTAATCTCCATTCTGTGTGGGAAGTCACTTTTGGCTTTTCTGATAGAGGGAACCTTGAATTCCTTGTGTAACCCTCCTGGAGAACTGAGCTAGGTGGTAACTGGTTAAATGTGTCAGGAAAATGCTGTTCATGTCCTTTCTGTATATGTGTGTGAACCAGCCTCTGAGCTTTTTTAAATGGGGGACATTTCATGTAAAGAAGGGAGGAAGCCACTAGGAGCAGCGGGAAATCAGTTTTCAAAGATATTTGTCATTGTTATGGCACTGAATACAGACAGTGATTCACTGTGTATTTGTCTTTCCCCTACTAGACTTGTAGCTTCTTAAAAGCAAGAATTCCTAACAATGCCTTGCATATAATAATGTTTTATATTCCATAGATAAATATGTAGTGACATTCTAGATGTGATTATTAGAATTGGGGTAATAAAAATGTATAAACTCCTCAGGGGCCAGCCTTACATATCCTCCTATTCCCTGAGTGTTCTGGCTGAGCCAGAGAGGCAGGGCGGCTCGCACTTTAATGCTCTCGGGACAGAATGTCACATCACACCTTGGGCCACATTTGTCATTGTCTTTTTTTTTTTTTTTTTTTTTTTGACAGGCAGAGTGGACAGTGAGAGAGAGAGACAGAGAGAAAGGTCTTCCTTTGCCGTTGGTTCACCCTCCAGTGGCCGGCGCACCGCGCTGATCCGAAGGCAGGAGCCAGGTGCTTCTCCTGGTCTCCCATGGGGTGCAGGGCCAAGCACCTGGGCCATCCTCCACTGTACTCCCTGGCCACAGCAGAGAGCTGGCCTGGAAGAGGGGCAACCGGGACAGAATCCGGCCCCCCACCGGGACTAGAACCCGGTGTGCTGGTGCCGCAAGGCGGAGGATTAGCCTAGTGAGCTGCGGCACTGGCCTTGTCATTGTCTTTTACTAGGGTCAGTGCTCAAAATACGTCTTTTTTTTTTTTTTTTTTTTTTTTGCAGATGACTTTTTTTTTTTATTTGAAAGGGATCTTCCATCTGCTGGTTCACATCCCAAATGTGAACCTAGAACTCCTTCAGGGTCTCCTGCATGGCAGGGTTCCCAAGCACTTGGGCCGTCTGCTGCTGCCTTCCCAGGTACGTTGGCAGGGAGCTTGATTGGAAGCAGAGCACTGGAACTCAAACCAGTGCTCGGGCATGGCATGCCGGTGTCACAGGCCACAGCTTAGCTCACCGCACCAGAATGCCAGCCCCTTGACTTCAGCTTTGAGCCTTATTTTTGTACTTCTAAAATGAGGGACTATGGTTTGGCCAGGCTAAGGACATAGCTATATAAACCTGAAAATTGTACTCCAAGTAGCTGGCAGAGCACAGAGGAAGAGTACTCTCTACTGCCGAAACCTCTTGCAAGCAGCCAATTCCCCGAGTCCACAGAGCTACCTACTCAAGCTGTTTTCAGTTTCACTTTCTACTCAGAGACCTGCGTAACAGGCCAGAACACTTGCTGCCACACTGGAACCCGGATCCTCTGTGGGGCAGATGAGCGAAGAATGGGAAATGGGATCCCATGTGGGTTCTTTCCTACCCAGGGCTCAGTGGTGTTAGGGTTCCACTCATCTCTGGAGAGAAGTCTAGCTCGCTCTCTTTTTTTTTTTTTTTTTTTTTTTTTGACAGGCAGAGTGGACAGTGAGATAGAGACAGAGAGAAAGGTCTTCCTTTTGCCGTTGGTTCACGCTCCAGTGGCTGCTGCAGCCGGCGCATCGCGCTGATCCAATGGCAGGAGCCAGGTGCTTCTCCTGGTCTCCCATGGGGTGCAGGACCCAAGCACCTGGGCCATCCTCCACTCCTGGGCCACAGCAGAGAGCTGGACTGGAAGAGGGGCAACCGGGACAGAATCCGGTGCCCCGACCGGGACTAGAACCCGGTGTGCCAGCGCCGCAAGGCGGAGGATTAGCCTACTGAGCCGCAGCGACGGCCAGAAGTCTAGCTCCCTAAAGTGGAGTCTGGGTCCTAAACACAAGTACAGTGTATTCAATAAAACATTTTTATTCTGTACAATATATATGTGTATTTAAATATATATATACATATGTGTGTGTGTGTGTGTGCAGAGAAACCTCAACCAACAAATCCCTGAGTCCACGGGAACCCAGGAAGCTAACCTAGGGCAAGGCAGGAGTCCATGCCTAAAGAGTGGCAGGATGGCAACATCCTTCCCTTTCCTCCTGGTTCCCTGCAACAGAGGGAAGGGGATGATTGCTACCACTTCCGGAAACAAGGGCTTCTGAGGGCACAGCACGGGGCCTGCGGGCCAGTCCCCAGCCAGCAGCTGGGGAAGGGAAACACTCTCCGACCCAGCACGAAGGCCAGCAGAGGAGTGCAGCTGGTCTCCGGTGTGCCAGGCCTGAGCTTGGCAGCCCCACGCCGGGGCCAGCACAACAAATAGCACCTGTGGGGCCTGTGAGAGGAGGAACTGGGGAAATGGCCCTTGAGTGAAGAAGGGGAGGAGGATAAAGCTGAGGGGCAGGCCTTGGCCTCCGCACGGGAGGCGAGCACTGCCATTCACTGTCTGTGCCGTTTCTTCAGACCCTGGGTCGTGAGACGAGAGCAGATGTCTTTGTCCGCAGTCGGTCAGTGGTGGGCAACTTAGATGGCCTTGAGAAGAGGTATAGAAAATGGAGTGCTTTCGAGGGCCATCCCAGTTTGTGACAATTCCTGAAGTGCAGAGACGACACTGGCGAATCTCGCCTAGTCCCGGTAGGAGGGCCGAGGCGGCTGCTCAGCTCCCGCCAGTAGCCAGGCCACAGGGTTGCCAGGTTGTGAGTCACCGAGGTGGGCACACAGCTTCGGGGCACTGCCCTGACTTGTGTCTTCTCCCTCAGGACTCCTTTCTGGCCACACCAAGCTTGGCACCTCTCCAGAAAGGGCTGGGGGCAAGTGGCAGAGAGCACCCCGTCTCCCTAGCCTATTAACACACAGAGCCGCCAGCCACGGGCAGCATGGCCAGAGTCACCTTATGTATTGTCAGGACAGCAGGAGAGCTGTCGCGCCTGGAGGTCTCAGAAGCCCATGTTGGCCTGAGCTTCTCCCGCTGCGATGGCTTGCACGTCAGTGACGTGGCCGATGCCCTTGGTGACACCCTCGCGGAACAGCAGCTTGGCGCCCACCTTCAGGTACTCCGGGTGTTTCAGGAAGCGGAAACGCACCACTGCCTTCTCCCCGGTCCGCAGCTTGTCCTGCAGCAGACAAGCGCTCACTGCCCTGGCCACCACCTCCCGTCCCACAGCCTCGGCTCCCCGGCCCGCCAGGTGAGCGGTCTTCCCTCCGTGGGGCCAGGCCGCGCTCCTCTCCGGAGGCAGGAGGGGGATGACTTTTCCCTGGAGAAACGGGGGCACTGACAGCCGGGCCCCGCTCACCTTGGCGTGGATCTTCTCCACCACGGCCGTCTGGCGGACGTTGCCCACGTGTACCGTCACCTGGAACCCCCGGCGGAAGGTGGTGGCATGGAACAGGAGGACGATCTCTGCCTCGAACACTGAGCAGATGGTGGGATTCATCTCGGGGCTCACCATCACCATGCCCTGAGGAGGCAGAGCCCCCAGCCCCGGGCGGGGTGGGGAGCAGGGCGCACGTTAGGCCCTTCCCCCCCAGCTACTACACCCCCTACAGCTGCATTTCCTGTCCTCTGGGACTCCAGACACAAAGGCCAGAACCCTTCTGTGGCCACCTCCCACGTCCTCTCGCCCTCTCAGGCCGTGTCTGGCGTCCTGGGCGCTAAGGCGTGCACTGCTTCCTGTTGAGCACCGTGCTCCTCCCAAGCACGCTAAGTTGCTTCCATGCAGTCTAATGAGCATGCAGACCAGGTCTCCTTTGGGTTTCGCTGAAGCGGCGGGCGGTTCCTCAAGCGGCAGCCAGCGTGCTAGACACTTCCCTTTCGTTTGCTCTCCGGCCCACCCGGCCACCCGTCTCACCTTGCGCAGCAGCGCGCGGTCGAAGTCCCCGAGGGCCAAGGTTGCGGCCTGGCCGGCTCGCAGCACGCGGCAGGCGGAACGGTTGCGCTGGATGCTGCACACTCTCAGCTCCAGGAAGCAGCCGTCATCCGTGGGGCCCACGACCAGCTGGTCCCCCTCACGGCAAATCCCACTGCAGTCCAGAGGGCAGGTGGCATGGCGTCAGCCCGGCTCCCTGCCCCCACCTTCTACTCCTCAGAGCGCGCCTTCCCTTTCGGGGTGGAGTCCCTCAAGTGGAGGTAAGGGGGGGTGGCTCCTGGCCCCGGCCCAGAGGTCAGACTCTGGAGGCTACAGCCACAGAAGGCCAGCAGCTGCGGCAGGCGCAGGCACCTGCTGGTTTGACAACGCCGGATGCTTGATCCCTGAGGGAGCAAAATCTCCCCCTTGGGGTTCATCCTCTCTCGGGCGGAGTCTCGAGGGCCCTCTCCTTCCCCCACTTGGAGGTGCGATCACAGATGAACACACTCTGGTTTCTTCCCGGGGGCCAGGTCCCATACTGTCCCCCAGGGGAAAGCCGGGACACTGTCTCCCGCCGTGAGCCAACACGCTAGCGTCCCGCGCTCCTCTGGGAGGGAAGGCCTAATCTGCAGCCAGGCACATGCTTCGGATGGGCTCTGTGCAATGCCAGGGTCTCGTCCTGCGGGTCACGATGCCGCGCAGAAGGGCGGGTAGCAAGCAAAGCCATTCACCTGGAAAGTGTCCCTCCAACAACCGTCCCCACCTCCGGCACTGTGTAGATTTCATCCACCTGAAGCCAAAGAAATCGCCATCAGTGGCCCGCCCAGGAGGGCCTCGTCGCGGAGCCTGGGTGCTCCCCGCCCCGCAGCAGCCGCCTACCTGGAATTCTGTCAGCTGCTGCATGAGCTCCTCCTGCTCCTTGCTGTTGGTGAGAGGCGGGAGGATATTCAGGAAGACTTTGAGGAGGTCCAGACTCTCTCCAGACACGCTGGACAGCGTGAAGATAGGGGTGACGCTGCAGAGGGAGCCAGGCACGGCCACGTGAGGAAACCCGCCCGGGACACGGAGGCCGGGGGAGCTTTCACCTGGGCAGCTGGGACCCCCGCTCACACCCCTGCTAATGGCTCAGGAGCTCGTACTGCGTGAAGCCCACCCCCAAGCCCAGGGAAGACAGGGAACGCTGCCCTTCATCCCCAGGGCTCGGCGCACCAGCAGAGACTCCCACAATGCCAAGTTGAAGGGCTCCCAGAACTGGTCTGGCCCTGGAGCCCCGAGGACCGCAGCTGTCGAGGGAGGCGAGCTTACTTGGGTGACTGCGCAAACTGCTGAGCAGCGGTGACAGCGTCGTCCTCGGAGGTGACCAGCATGGGGACCTTGTGGCAGCCCGGCTGCTTGAGGACTCGCTCCAGCTGGCGGACCGTCCTCTCCACTGTGGTCTTGGCACACAGGTCCACCTTGCTGACCACCACGAAGAAGGGCACTTTCAGGGCCAGGGCCAGCCCCAGATGTTCCCTCGTGGTGCCGGCTGTCTCGGAGAGAGAAGGCAGGCGGCGGGAGGGCAGAGTGAGCGACTGCAGAAGGGAGGAGCGGGAAGGGGCGGAGTCCGCAGCCCTGTCCCCGCCCCCCGCAGCTCCTACCAATGCCGGTGTTGGCGCTGACGAGCAGCAGGGCGCAGTCGGGGCAGTAGGAGGTGAGGCCGAAGATGGTGGTGTGGAGGTACTTGTGGTGGCCGGCCAGGTCGATGAAGGTGATCATCTTGGAGCTGCTCTCGCAGATTTCTTCTGCCGTCCGGGAGTCACTGTAATTCACCACCTGGCCCGGAGCCCAGGGCTCTCAGTGCCCCTCGCGAGCCTCCCCAACCCTTCAAGGGTTGCCAGGACCTAAAGCCAGTCCCTGGGTGACCCTGCCTCGTAACCCGGAGCCCCAGTTCTCACTGCATTCGTTGGCTCCCCATTTGTCTGCTAGGGGGACAGTCTCCACACTCTGCCCCCGGCCTCTGTCCTTCACCACTACCATCCCATCCTCGGAGTCTCGCCCCACTGGGTCCCGTGGATCCCATGCACCTCTCCCTTGCTGTTAAAGCCCAGGATCTCGAAGCTGATGCTGGAGGTTCGGCCAGACTGTATCTCGTGTAGGTGGCGGAAAAGGTTGAGCCGGGCCCGGCCCCGCCCGTTGTCCAGCTCTCCCTGGGTCAGGACTCCAAGCAGGGTCGACTTCCCAGAGTCCACGTTCCCCAGGACGGCCACGCGGAGGTCTAGGAACTGTGGACGAGGTGCCAGAGGTAAGGGCTCCCACCCCTCAGCTCTCTTGCTGCAGGCTGAGCCCAGGGCCGGGACATTCCCTGGAGAGCTTGTGTGGTGATGAGCCCAGACCAGGGGAAGAGCTGCCACCCCCAGTCCCCACCAGGGAGCTGCAGACCGGGGTGCACTCACCTGCTGGTTGTCCGGGACCTTTCGTACCAGCACCTCAGTGATCTTGCGGGGCGTGTCACTGTCATAATCCACTTCTCGTTCCCGGAGGACAGTGATGTCTGCCCCGACCCTGTCACGGCAAAACCACCGCTGCCCATCTCCCCTGACCCTCCCTTGCCAGCCCAGCTCTGGGGCCAATGACCTGCGTGCACCTCTCACAGAGCTCCGGGCACCTTCCTGCACTTGCCACCACCTTCCGGCCTGCCTCCCCCCAGACCCCCAACCCCCCAACCCAATTCCTTAAAACAAAGACACAAATGTTCAATCAAGGAGCAAGGCCTAGCTAGGGCCACTGAGGAAGAGGCCTGAGCCCTACTCCTCCCTGCTTGAGCTCCGTCAGGAGAGCACCCCGGCCCCTCGGCCACTAGGTGAGTGGGGACGCGTGGCTCCTCCCCTGAGTCAGGGGAAGGGAGGGGAGGGGGGGCCTACTTCTCCGCCATCCGGTGCAGAGTCTTGAGGGAGGCCCGCATCTCCTCCTCGGCCAGCCCCACCAGCAGCCCGTTGTCCTCCACCCCGATCTGGTAGACGGCCTCACCGCGTCCCTCCTGCAGCCGCCACTTCATCTGTGTGACCAGGTGCTCAAAGCGGTACTGGGATGGATTCACCAGCTTCAGCTTAGGGCGGGTGGGGTGGGCGAGAAGGTGGAATCAGAGGGGTTCCTGCCACACCCACGTGGCGCCCGCCTGTCCTGCTGCAAGGACCCACGTGGCGCCCGCCTGTCCTGCTGCAAGGACCAGCACCTTCCCTCTCCACTTCATAAACCCTGTGTCCCCGCACCCTGCACCATGCCCCTAAGGTCTTCCTACAGGTCATCAAGTTGGAAGGACCTCAGAGAAATGACCCCAGGGTGGCAGAGACAACCTACCCCAGCCCCTGCTCCTCCAGCCTAAGACTCACTTTGTATTCGATGTTTCCATCTTCAGCCTGAAAAGGAACAGGGAGCAGTTACCACACCCGGTGCACACTCAGTCCTTGCTTCCCTGTGGCGCCCATCAGAGCAGGAAGCCCCAGTGGCATCTGCTTAGGCAGGTACCAAAGGTCACTGGCTGGCAGACAAGCCCTGGAGCAGCCTGTGTGAAAGGCCTGCAGGACACCGAGTCCCCTGACCTGGCCGGGAACAGACCCCCAGGCCCTCCTGTGGGCCCCTTCGGTCCCCGCAGTCTCACACCGCACTTCCCAGACGTTTCTGTCTCCTCCGCGCCCAGGCTGTTGAAACCTTGCTTTGCCACTGGTCAGGGAGACACCATTTCCTTCCTGCCTGCCCCTCTCAGCTGATGTCATCAGGAGTCCAGAGCGGCAAGAGGTTCTGGACCAGGGCCAGCGGGTGAGCTCAGCACTGGTCGCTGTGCGCGCCCAATGGGAGGGGAACCAGGTGAGAGAGGAACAGCGCACCAAAGTTGGGGCTGAGATCAACAAAAGCAGCTCGGGTAGACACCAAGACCAGACTGGCCATGGCTGTGACCTCCTGCCCCTCGCGCCTCAGAGGTGAAGTCCTGGACCCGTACTACAATCTCTTTATCCACTCCCCAGGTGCTAGCACCACACAGAAGCATCTGTTGCCTGAACTTTCACTCGCAGGCGCAAAAGGCCCTGGATCCGCCTGTTCTGCCGGCCGACTCCTCTCCGGCCATCGCCGCGTGTCATAATTCCATCCCTTCAGAGCCCTGTGGCTCCCAGGCCCTACGAGGTCTTGACCCGTCACCTCTCCCTCATGCGGCATAGCCGACCTTCCCCGGCCACCAAAGCCCTTCCCTAGCGGTTCTCAAAGGGACATGCCGGGACCAGCAGCACTAGCGTCCCATGAAACGCCCCTGTCAGAAATGCGCATTCCCCGGCCTGCCCCTCCCGTGATTCGAAATAAAGTCACCCGGTGACTCCTGACTCCGATGTGAACTTTGATGACCACTGGTGTGGCTCTTCCCCTAGGTCCTCCTCTCCTAAGACAGAGGAACAAAGCCGGACTCATGCTGTGCCTTAAAGACAGATGGAGCAGGTGCGTGGGGGCTCTGCTCGCCCTCAGCCCCCTCACAGGGCTGGCAAAGACCAGAGGACTACTAAGTTAACTGTTCTCTGGCTCTGTGCATGTGTGTGCGTGTGAGTGTGTGTGTGTAAGCTGAGGCTAGGGAGGGAACATATTGCTCCCTTCTCGGGTACTCCCCTGCTCCCTGCGGAGCAAGTTTGGAAAAGTGGTGGTTCCTCCTCTCACCTCCTCATCCCAGGATGCCGCCTGCCTCCCCCCCCCCCCACTACAGCCCAGACAGGGGGTCGGGCGGTCTGCGCTGCTATTCCCAAGGCAGTGGGATCCCCTTTCCCCCACTTCTCTCCTCACTATGCCTCCCCGAGGTCCTGACACTGAAGGGGCGGTCCAGGGATGGGGAGGGGGTCTCGCGACCGGAAGGAGGGTTCTCCCCCCGCGCCCCTCCTCCCGGAGGTCTTGACACCGGAAAAGGGGATTAATTCTTCTCGGTCCCGCTTCCCTGCCGTCCCGGAGCCGAAAGGAGTGGTCTCCTCTCAGCCCGCCGCTTCTCAGGTGCTCACCTCCGGGGGCAGGTACGGGGGATTGTTGGCTTTGCCCCCTCTGTTCCTTCCGTTCTTCTTCTTCCCCTTCGGGCCCCCGCAGCCGCTGCTGCCGCCGGCCCCCCTAGCCTTGAGGGTTCCGCCCATGGCCGGGCCCCCTCCGGGCCGGCAGCAGCCGCCGAACAGCTCCGATACCCGCGAGTCCATTCGCCGCTGCCGCCAGCCCCCCGCCCGGCCCCTCCCCCCCGCTGCCGCCGCCGCCGCCGCCGCCGCCGCCGCCGCCCCCTCCGCCGCCGCCGCCGCCCCTACTGCCACCGCCGTGTCGGGCCAGCCAGAGGAGAGCGGGGTGGGGCCCGGCGCAAGCCACGCCCCCGCCTCCTGCCTCCTGGTCGCGTCAGAAACAGCCGCGGTGCACCATGGGATACGGAGTCCACAGCCCTGGGATCTCGCTCGAAACCATAAGCCGCCGCCCTACAACTCCCAAGAAGCATCGCGGCATGCAGGGTCGCAGTAGTGGTGGGGCGTGGACAAGAGCGCGCCTTCGCGCGCAAAGACCTATGGGGGCTGTAGTCTGGCTCCCAGTCTTCGCGCGCCGAACCGCTCTTGTTCCAGGGCCGGGGGATGGGGCCGGCCACTGTCCGCGAAGGGTTTACATCGGGATCGAGCTTTGCGGGCGCCCCTGGGTTTGGCCCCTTAAGCGCAGATTCTGAACAGATTTTGGATGTGGAGAGCTGCAGAATTCGGGGTGACTTCGGCCTGCTGGCTCCACCCCTGCCTCGGTTTCTTCCCCGATGGCCGGCGTGCCGTCGGGGGTGAGTCAGGGCGAACGCCAGGGCGGAGGCGGGTGGTGGTTAGCCTAATTATGGCTGTTATTGTTGCGATGATTATGCCACCCGTACATAGTAGTCGCTGCTTTATGACCAGGCTGGCACCTTCCGAGGATTGGTTTTGGCAGCCCCAGGCACTGCCATGGCCCGACACGAGGCTCGAACCTATAAACCTGCTGGCTCCCGGGTGGGGGAAAGGAGGGAGCGGGGTGGGGTGCTGAGGGGACTGCCGCAGCGCGCCTGCCTCCTCCCCTTTGTTTTGAAACTGAACCAATAGGGGAAACCTAAGTTTGGTTTAAAAACCACCAGGGCTGTAGGAGGAGCCTGGCTCTCTCTAGGGGCGGGACCGGGGTTCCAATTACAGCAAGCACTGCGAGGGCGGGGAAGTGGCCGGGAATAGAAACTTGGCCAAGGGCTCCAGGGGCTTGTTGACTTCTGCTTTTCTTGCCAAGTCACCTCTCCTGTTCTTTAGCGCTCTTGCACTCGGCGAAGAGTAAACACATTCGTGACAAGGCAGTGTCCAAGGCACCAGAGAGGCAGGGCAGGGAAGCAGTCCTAGGTTCAGTTCCTAGCCCCTAGGCCCCCAGGACACCACGGAACAGTATATCCACTTCCCCTCTCTTCCCAAACACTGAGTGCATCCACGGCCAAGAATTAAAACAGCTCTTCCCCGCCAGGCCTCAGTTTCCCTTAGAGGACTGGAAGCAGCGGCAGTGGCTTACCTCTGGCAATCCCTGCAGGGGTTCAGACCTGGTGGAGTCCATGGCTTCCTGTCAGGGCCACATGGAGGGAGACTGGCGGTCTACAGATGTGTAGGTGTTGTCTGCCTAGCATAACTCCCCGAGGCAGAGAGCGCAGAAAGACCAAAATCTGCAAAAGGGCCCAACAGGCCCAGCCGATTGTGTAGGTCTTCAGGGGCTGCAAGCACAAGTGACTTCTCTTCTTGATCCTGTGCAGTTGTTGAGGGAAAGGCCCACCCCAGCCAGGAGCAGAGGACCGCTGCTGAGGACCTGAGACTGCAGAACTCAGCGAGTGACCTCCAGAAGGAAGGGGATTGGAAGGGAGCGATAAGACCATCCCCCAACACACTCACTCCAACCAGAAAACCAGGGCCTGCTGCTCTTGGGAGATAACCCTTGTCTGTTCATCCACAGGGATCTTTCAACCACCAACCCCAACTCGCAGAACTTAGCTTCACCCCTCCCCATTCCCGTGTCTCCTAAGTGGAGAACTTCTTTGAAGAGATGGGAAGGGATAGCCCGTTCTGATACACCTTTCCTGACCACACCTGGCCTACCACAGTCAGAAGTGAGGGCGGGTAGAGGCGGAGGCTGAACAAAGCTGTCTGTCGAGGAGATCAGGGTCCTGGGACCTGGAACGTGGTGTCTGCGTTGTTTCCTGGAGGCGTTGCTTAAGAGGTGCCTGTGAGGTGTGTGGCTGTGGGATACATATATTAAGGATACACACACCCACGTCACATGAAAACATTTTTCCTGGTATGTCATTAGTCACTTATTTGTGTGTAGAGTACTTCTGCATACGTTTAAACTCACATTTAGCAACCTTTCCCTTATGCTATCTTAATTTTATGTCATCCCCTAAGATTTTACCCCAACTCTTGGGTTATAAGTTATGCCCCAATATTTTCTTCTAGAAGCTTTGAGGCTTATTTTTATGTTTAGAGCTTTAATTTGTTTGGGTCTGTCTCTCTGTAGTATGTTGGTAGGAACTAATTTGATTTTTTTCCTGAATGGATAGGGAGTATTTTTTTTTTATTATTTGACAGATAGAGTTAGACAGTGAGAGAGAGAGACAGAGACAGAGAGAAAGGTCTTCCTTCCACTGGTTTACCCCCCAAATGGCTGCTATGGCCGGAACTACGCTGATCCGAAGCCAGGAGCCAGATGCTTCCTTCTGGTCTCCCACGCGGGTGCAGGCGCCCAAGCCCTTGGGCCTTGCACCCAGGGAGACCAGGAGAAGCACCTGGCTTCTGCCTTCGGATCAGCGTGGTGCGCCAGCTGCAACGTGCCGGCCACAGCGGCCATTGGAGGGTGAATCAACGGTAAAGGAAGACCTTTCTCTCTGTCTCTCTCTCTCACTGTCCACTCTGCCTGGCAAAAATAAAAAATAAATAAATTTAAAAAAAGAAAAGTCGTCATCATGATAGACTGTGATCTGCATGGGAGGGTACTTCAGAAAGTTTGTGAAACATGAAATTAAATAAGTGCAAAAATTTTTCGAAATCCATTGCTGCTCTTTCACGATATACATTTTGCATATTTATTGAAGACCTCTTTGAATTCATGGATTTCACATTGTTCTAAATTTTATTTTCATTTTATTGGAGAGGCAGACAGAGAGACAGTATCCATCTGCCAGTTTACTCCCCAGATACCTGCAACAGCCAGGGCTGGACCAAGCTGAAGCCCCGGAGCCCAGAATCAATCCAGGTCTCCCATGTGGGTGGCAGGGACCCAGGTATTTCAGCCACCCTCTTTTCTTGTGTCCCAGGGTGCACATTAGCAGGAAGCCAGGCATTCAGTATGCGGTGTGGGCATCCCAGGCAGCAACTAAGTGCTGCACCAAGTGCCTGCCCCCAGACTTCAAAACTTTTTTGCACCAGGACAAACATCTTTGAATTACACTTTCCACAAAAATATTTAAAGTACCTATGATGTAGATATCTTAGTATGTGGACCTGTTTCTGGACTATCTTCTGGTTTACTGTGTGTACATTTATTTTTTAAGATTTATTTATGTGTTTATTTGAAAGGCAGAGAGAGAGAGCGATATCCCCCATCCACTGGTTGGCCCCCACAAAATGGATCCAATGACCAACAGGGGCTGGGCCAGGCTGAAGCTGGAGCTAGGAACTCCGTCTGTGCATACGTTTAAGTGAATCAGAAGTGGGACAGTGGGGCCAGCACTGTGGCTTAGCAAGTAAAGTCACCACCCATGATGCCAGTTTGAGTCCCTGTTGCTCCACTTCCAATCCTGCTCCCTGTTAATGTGCCTGGGGAAGCAATGGAGAATGGCCCAAGTCCTTGGGCCCCTGCACCCATGTGGGAGACCTGGAAGAAGCTCCCAGCTCCTGGCTTCACACCTGCCCAGCTCTGGCCGTTGTGGCATTTGGGGAGTGAATCAGCAGATGGAAGATCTTTCTATCTCTCTGTCTCTCTGTAACTCTGTCTTTCAAATAAATGAAGTAATTAAGTGGGAGGGGCAGCACTGTGGCATAGGGGGTAAAGCCACCACCTGCAGTGCCGGCATCCCATATGGGCGCCGGTTCGAGTCCCGGCTGCTCCACTTCCGATCCAGCTCTCTGCTATGGCCTAGGAAAGCAGTAGAGATGGCCCAAGTCTTAGGGCCCCTGCACCTCCATGGGAGACCCAGAAGAAGCTCCTGGCTCCTGGCTTTGGATCGGTGCAGCTCCAGCTGTTGTGGCCATTTGGGGAGTTAACCAGCAGGTGGAAGACCTCTCTCTCTCTGCCTCTCCTTTCTCTGTGTAACTCTGACTTTCAAATAAATAAATAAATCTTAACAACAACAACAACAAAAAGTGGAGCAGCTGGGATTTGAACCCGTGTCCATAAGGGATGCTGGGATCACAGGTGCTGGCTTAATCCTTTGTACCACAATGCTTCCCTTCCTCCCCCAACTTTTTTTTTTTTTTTTTTTTTTTGACAGGCAGAGTGGAGAGTGAGAGAGAGAGACAGAGAGAAAGGTCTTCCTTTTGCCATTGGCTCACCCCCCCCCCCCCAATGGTCGCTGTGGCCAGCGCACTGCGGCCGGCGCACCACACTGATCCGAAGCCAGGAGCCAGGTGCTTCTCCTGGTCTTCCATGCGGGTGCAGGGCCCAAGCACTTGGGCCATCCTCCACTGCACTTCTGGGCCACAGCAGAGAGCTGGCCTGGAAGAGGGGCAACTGGGACAGAATCCGGCGCCCCGACCGGGACTAGAACCCGGTGTGCCGGCGCCGCTAGGCGGAAGATTAGCCTAGTGAGCCGCGGTGCCGGCCCAGAAGCTTCTTCTGGGTCTCCCACGTGCTGTGGAGACCCAAGCACTTGGGACACCTTCCTCTGCTTTCCCAGGGACATTAGCAGAGAGCTGGATTGGAAGTGGAGCAGCTGAGGCACTAACTGGCACACCATAAGGGATGCTAATGCCAAAGGCGGAGGCTTAACCTGCTATGCCACAGCTCCGGCTCTTATAACTCTGCCTTTCAGACAAATGAATACAACTTTAAGAATCTTTAAATGCATCTTCAAAAATGAGGTGGGAGGGCCTAGGATCCAGATGACACTGTTAATGGGATAAGCAGAGAGTGAAAAGAACCTGTGGAGGAGACTGAGAAGTGCCTAGATTATACAAGTAGAAAGAAAAATAGACAAGTGTCAGGTTATGGAGGGCAAGAAAAGAATCTGTTTCAGGAATACTAGATGTTAAAACATACCAGAAAAGTATGATTAAAATACTGTGGTATTGGCTCAGAAATAAACATACACATAATAGGTCTGACATTGTGGTGCAACAGGTTAAGCCGCTGCTTATGATGCCAGCATCCCTTATGGGCACCAGTTCAGGTTTTGGCTGCTCCATTTCTGATCTGGCTTCCTGCTAATGCACCTGGAAAAGCAGCAGAAAATGGCCTAATTACTTGGGTCCCTGCAATTCATGCAGGAGATCTGGATGGAATTCCAAGCTCCTGGCTTCAGCCTGGCCCAGCCCGAGTCATTATGGCTATTTAGGAAGTAAACCAGCAGATGGAATGACTCTGTCTATGTCTCTCCCTCTTTCTTTGTAATTCTGCCTTTCTTTTTATTTTATTTTATTTTGACAAGCAGAGTTAGACAGTGAGAGAGAGAGAGACAGAGAGAAAGGTCTTCCTTCCGTTGGTTCATCCCCCAAATTGTTGCTACGGCTGGTGTGCTGTGCCAATCTGAAGCCAGGAGCCAGGTGCTTCCTCCTGGTCTCCCACACGGGTGCAGGGCCCAAGCACCTGGGCCATCCTCCACTGCACTCCCACGCCAGAGCGGAGAGCTGGACAGGAAGAGGAGCAACCGGGACAGAATCCGGCGCCCCGACTGGGACTAGAACCCAGTGTGCCTAGTGAGCCACGGTGCCAGCCCAATTCTATCTTTCAAATAAATAAATATATTTTTTAAAAAGTGGGGGAGGGGCCGGCAGAGAGAGAATCCTTCCATCCACTGGTTAACTCTCCAAATGGCAGCAGTGGACCAATCCGAAGCCAGGAGCTGGGAGCCAGAAGCTTCTTCAGGGTTTCCCATGTGGGTGCAAGGGCCCAAGGACTTGGGCCATCTTCTACCGCTTCCCCAGGCCATAGTCGAGAGCTGGATCAGAAGTGGAGCAGCCAGGACTCAAACATACCCCTATGGGCTGCTGGCTTAACCCACCTTGCCCAACTTACTCTGCAGCCTCCCAGAGTGATCCTATCCACTCCCATACTAATGGCTGTCTGTCCCAAATGGTGTTTCTAAATGTCTCTATTCACTGTCCTGTGGTGACACTGAACCCAGCCCATCAAAAGCAGGTTTCATCTTTTCTTCTCACCTCCTAGTAGATCTGGTCCTCGTTTATTGCTCCATCTTTCATCGAATGGAGCGCCTAGTAATTCAGTTGCTGGAGTCACAACCCTGCTGGTTTTTCTTTTTTATAGACTGACTGATTGATTGGTTTATCAGAGTTACAGACAGAGAGGGAGAGGCAGAAGAGATCTTCCAAGTACTGGTTCATTCCCCAAACTGCTGCAACAGCCTGGACTAGGCCAGGCCGAAGCCAGGAGCCTCTTCCAGGTCTCCCACGTGGGTGCAGGGGCCCAAGCACTTGGGCCATCTTGGGCCATGCACATTAGCAGGGAGCTGGATCAGAAGCGGAGCATCCAGGATTTGAACCGGTGCCCATATATGATACGGCACTGCAGACAGTGGCTTAACCCACCGCACTATAACGCCAGCCTGGACAGTCTGTTTCCTCGGATCAACTACTAATTTATGCTCATTGGGCCCCTTTGTATCTCCAGGACTCACCCAGTTCTCTCCCTCCCCTGCCACTACCCTGGTTCCGTTCTGTCTCAGCACTACCTCGAACTAGAACCCCTGTCCCTGTCTTTTATCCTCCCTGTAATCCAACTTCTACAGTGCAGCCAGCAGGGAGATTAAACGGGAAAGATGTGAACATAATCATGTCACTTCCCCTACTTATAAACAGCTTCCCTACCTCCCTACGGGGGATCGAGTTCAAAGCCTATCAAAGCTTAGAAGATCCTGTCATGATCCTGTCTCCTCCACGCCCCAGCGCTTTAGGAATTCTTCATTCCTTGAACAGGGGATGATGTTCTTGTCTCTTGGGGTCTCCTCTTTACCTTGCTAACTGACAAGGTCACAACATCTTCACACATTTCTTCTGGAACCACGTACCCCTGCCCCAACCCGCTCTGGGTTAGGCGCCCCAGTTCTTCCCTCCCCCAGCCCTTGTATACCCCACTGTATCAACGCATCCCATTGCACTGTACGCATAGGCAGTGCCCCCCTCGACGGCAGGGCCCGCGCCGGGCTTGTCCCCGGCGGAGCCTCCAGCACCGAGGACAGGGCCCGGCGTGAAGAAAGTAATGAACCCAAGAATGAATGGCTGCTAGAGGGCGGGTGGCCGCGAGCGCCTGGGCTCGCGGTAGCCGGAGGGCTAAGGGTGCCAGCGCGGGCTCCACCCCCGACCCCGCCCCAGGGCGGTGGCGCCGCGCCCCCTTCCGGCCGAGCCGGAAGTGGAGAGGGCTTCCCATGACGCTCCGCGGGCCGATCATTCTAACGCACGGAGCTGAGGGAGGAGGTCGCGATGGCGGCCCCGGAGCCGGAAATCCCGTCGCCGGCCGCAGGCACTGGTAAGGCATGGGGGCCCGGGCTTGCGGCTCCTCGGGGCCCTGTTTCTTCCCTACTGCCGTCCTGTCCTATCACCGCGCCTCTGGTCCTTCTGGTTCCGAGCTCCGGGTTCGTCCGCTCTCCGATGAGACTGCGCCTCGCCCTCTTTTCCCTGGGTCAGGAGCCCGATTTCTGAGTAGAGCCTCAGTCACTGACCGGGAATCTCTCTCGTATCGGCCACTTAGTCATGTACGGCCGCGGGGGTCAGGAATCCCGCACGTACGCACTAGGGTATCTGCGGCGTCGGGGTGTGCGTGGTGGCCGCAGGGAATGCGAAGCCCGACCCTGGCTTGTGTCTCATTTCCCTCTCTTGTGTCCTAGATCTGGAGTGGTTTGACCAGTCGGAAGAAATTCACGGCTCCCCGGTGGAACTGCCGGAGACTGCCTCTGCCCCCGAGGCTCCCGGCTCTGCGGAGCACTGCTGCCCGAGAGACTGCATGGTGCCGGTGGTGTTTCCCGGGCCGGTGAGCCGGGAAGGCTGCTGCCGCTTTACTTGTGAACTGCTCAAGCACATCATGTACCAGCGCCAGCAGCTGCCTCTGCCCTACGAACAGCTGAAGCACTTCTACCGAAAACCTTCTCCCCAGGTAGGCACGGGCTACGGGGGGGAGACGTCGCGGCTCTTGCCTGGCGAGCAGGTGGAACGGGGATCCGAGCCATCTGCAGGGACAGTCGGCGGCGCTGGCTCCGCGCTCGCGTCTTCAGCGGGGTGACCCTCTCTGGTTTTTTCCCTCTTGCTGTCTTCTCCCGAAACCCCTATTAAGTGTTGCTTTTGGACTCGAAGAGTTGAGCCTTTACATTTTAGTTTCTTTTCTCCAAATTTTCATGTTTGGTTTTTCCTTGATGGGGGAGTTCTTTGACTTTATATTCCAACACCAATACAACTTATTCTTTTTTTTTGGCAATCATTGTTAAGAGTTCTTAACTTTCGCATATGCTCTTTGCTCTTTTTCCCCCCAAAATGAGTTTATTTTGCTCTCATATATATATACATATATATATACATATATATATATACACATACATACATACATATATACCCCAGCAAAAATTGACTGCTTTGTGGCATGCCACCAAATTTCCTTGGCTATCTTAGCTTCTTATATCTGGCCGCTCTCTTGGCTGTTGGAAGGGTGGGAGAACTATGGCACAAAGAGTAGATTTCACTTTTTGCTGTGATGTTGATAAAGCCCAGTGATGTGGCGATGACATTCATTGAGCTAGACGTTCAGTCTTTTTAAGATTTATTTATTTACTTGAGAAACAGAGTTAAGAGAGAGAGGGAGAGAGAGAGAAAGGTCTTTCATCTGTTTCACTTCCCAAATGGCTGCAAGAGCTGGAGCTAGGCTGATCGGAGCCAGGAGCCAGGAGCTTCTTCTGGGGCTCCCATGTGGGTGCTGGGGGCCCAAGCTCTTGAGCCATTTTCTATTGCTTTCCCAGGCCATCAGCAGGGAGCCAAATCAGAAGTGGAGCTCCTGGGACCAGAACTGGTACCCATATGAGATGCCAGCTCCGGAGGCAGATGCTTAACCTAGTATGCCACAGTGCCGCCGCCCCCGCCCCCCACTTTTTTTTTTTTTTAAGATTTATTTATTTATTTGAAAGTCAGCATTACACAGAGAGAAAAGGAGAGGCAGAGAGAGAGAGGGGTTTTCCATCTGATGGTTCACTCCCCAGTGGGCCGCAACAGCTGGAGCTGAGCTGATCCAAATCCAGGAGCCAGGAGCTTCTTCCAGGTCTCCCACTTGGGTGTAGGGGCCCAAGCACTTGGGCTATCCTCCACTGCTTTCCCAGGCCACAGCAGAGAGCTGGATCAGAAGAGGAGCAGCTGGGACTAGAACCGGCACCCATTTAGGATGCCGGTGCTTCAAGCCAGGGCATTAACCCACTGCACCACAGCGCCATCGCCCCTCACAGGGTTCTTTAAAAGGCATTAGCTTCCCCTACCTTGTCTCTCTGTCTCACCAAGCTTTGTTGTCACAGGCAGAAGACGTGGTGAGGAAGAAGCCGCGGACGGCTGCCGAGGCCAGCAGCAGGAAATGCCAACAAGCCCTGGCGGAACTGGAGAGTGTCTTCAGTCACCTGGAGGGCCTCTTTGCCCGAACCCTGGTACCACGAGTGCTGATCCTCCTTGGGGGCAGTGCCCTAAGCCCCAAGGAGTTCTACGAACTTGACCTGTCCCGGCTGGCTCCCTACAGTGTGGACCAGAGCCTGAATACAGCAGCCTGTTTGCGCCGGCTCTTCCGGGCCATTTTCCTGGCTGACGCCTTTAGCGAGCTGCAGGCCCCACCGCTCATGGGCACCATCGTCATGGCTCAGGGGCACCGTGACTGTGGAGAAGATTGGTTTCGACCCAAGCTCAACTACCGCGTGCCCAGCCGCGGCCACAAACTGACCGTGAGCCTGTCCTGCGGCAGGCCTTCCGACCCAACAGTGGCTTCGGACGATTACATCTGGTTCCAGGCCCCAGTGACGCTGAAAGGCTTCCACGAGTGACGGAGGACGCTTCCTCATCCTGGAAACGGATGGCCGAATGGCCCGGCTCCCTTCGGCACCGAGCCACCCGACTCTCGCTTGGAGCTGGCGTTGCTTCCCGGTGAGAGGGGAAGGCACTGTCCTGGCTGCCTCCCCTCCTCACACTTCCGGGGGGCTGACGGTGTGTGGCTAGGACCATGGTAATCATCCCTGAGCTACAGCTTGTTGAATCAAAGGTTGCTTTTCCCAGAGGGTGCTGGGTCAGGTGTTTCTGTTTGGGCTTGCAGAGCAAAGCCGGGTCCAGAGAGGGACACTCCTATGGAGGCGGCCCTTCTCTGCTTGCTTGTCGTGTCCTTGCAGAGTTTTTACTGGGGATGTAAAGGTGGATGCAACTCATGAACTTAAATACAAAACAGATGGATTCAGAGTAAACTTTCCTGGAATGCTTGACTTAAAGAGACCCTTCCGGCTGAGACTAGAGGGTTTTGGCTTTCTCCCGGGCCTCTTCTGCTGCAGGCCTTCCAGGATATTTTGTTACAGGTAGGATATCCCTTCTCTGGAATGCCTAGAACCAGAGGTGTGGCACATTTGGGGATGTTAGCATCTGTGTAATGAGATATCCTGGGGATAGGATCCAAGTCTAAAGATGGAATTCATGTATGTGTTATTACACTTTGTATGCACTAGCCTGAATTAATTTTATATGATATTTTTAATAATTTTGTGCATGAAACAAGAGTTTCATGGTGTGAAATTTTCTACTTGAGGTGTCATGTCAGCATTCAAACATTACAGTTTTTGGATTTTTGAATTAGGTATACTTAGCCGATAACAAGCCAGTCTGGGGAGTTAAGTTCGATTGGCTCAAGTTCTATAAGTTTTTTTTAAGATTTTTTATTTGAAAGTCAGGGCTGGCGCTGCAGCTCAATAGGCTAATTCTCCACCTTGCGGCACCGGCACACAGGGTTCTAGTCCTGGTTGGGGTGCCGGATTCTGTCCCAGTTGCCCCTCTTCCAGGCCAGCTCTCTGCTGTGGCCAGGGAGTGCAGTGGAGGATGGCCCAAGTGCTTGGGCCCTGCACCCCATGGGAGACCAGGAGAAGCACCTGGCTCCTGCCTTCGGATCAGCACGGTGTGCCGGCTGCACAGCGCCGGCCGTGGCGGCCCTTGGAGGGTGAACCAACGGCAAAGGAAGACCTTTCTCTCTGTCTCTCACTGTCCACTCTGCCTGTCACAAAAGAAAAAAAAAGAAAAAGAAAGTCAGAGTTACACAGAGAGAAGAAGAGGCAGAAGGAGAGAGAGAGGAAGAGAGAGAGAGAGGTCTTCCATCCGCTGGTTCACTCCCCAGTTGGCTACAGTGTCCGGAGCTGCATCAATCCAGAGCCAGGAGCTTCTTCTGGGTCTCCCACAAGCGGGTGCAGGGGTCCAGGCATTTGGGACCCTTCTGCTGCTTTCCCAGGCCATGGCAGAGAACTGGATCAAAAGTGGAGTGGCTGGGGCTTGAACCGGTCAATGCCCATATGGGATGCCAGCCCTGCAGGTGGTGGCTTTACCTGCTACACCACAGCGCTGGCCCCTGTAAGTAGTTTGATAGCAGAGTTGGGAGTGGAGTCCCATCAGCTCCTTCATGCACTGACTTCAAGCCCAACATTCTCTCCTTGCCACATGCTGATCTTGGTGCCCCTTGGGTTCTCTATGTCCAAAGCAAAAACGACCTTTGTGTGGGAAGAACTGTGGTGAGGGACTGAGCTTAGCAGGCCCCATCGAGAGCCCAGTGATTTAGGGGAAGTCTCTGGCCCTGTGCTTGGTCTACCATAGACTCTAAGCGGGGGAGGAGCTCCTCCGCAGACTTGGCACCCTCACATGCCCGGAGCTACAGCTCTGTTCCCAGGGCTTGGAGGGTCACAGGGGCTGCTGGAGGGACTCCTGTCAGCCAGGGGAAGGCAGCGGCATTCCGTCCTCATGGAGGCAGCTGTCAGCGAAACACAGGGCACGTGCCATGCCTGGGGAGCTGAGGCCTCGGGTGAGACCCTGCAGACCCCTCCAGCTGTTCCGGGGGGGATGGGGGGGCTGGTCAACCTAGCCTGTCTGCCCTTCAGATCTGGGAGGGGACTGAGGAAAGAACAGGGAGGGGCTCAGTCACTGGCAGAGGCCCCAGGACTGCCCTGGGGTCCTGTGGGATTTGCTCCCTGAGGCCAGATGTGCCGTCTGGAGCCCTGCCCAGCCTTCTCTGTAGCTGTTTGACTGCTGTGGGCAGTCACTGCTGGCAGTGTTGTCCTTAAGCCAAACCCCACCTTCCTGCCGTGTGGGTCCCCCTCAGCTGCGCTGGAGGTGCCTCTCCTCATCCTTGCTGGTCCCTGGGGTAGGAGAGCAGCTGCTCATTTCCCCAGTAAGAAAGTTGAAAGAATCCTCTCCCTGCTGGTGCCGAGATAGGTGTGTGCTTATAAACAGGTGATACATAATTGCGAGATTGTTCGAATGGGTAACATATCCAAAGCGCTTGAAACAGTGTAAAAGTTTTTGCTTTAAGTATGTAACACACAAAGGAACTTAAAAGTTCATGGGACATTCTCATTATCCCTGCACTGAACTTTTTCGTGAGCTTGTTGAAGCCCCTCCTGTATACACTGTTTGGAGCACTTGCATGTGGTACCTAGGCCCAACTGCCTTACAGTGTATGCGTTATTGTTCCCACTTTATAGATGAGGCTTAGGGAGATTGGTGGTGAAACGTGGATTCGAACCCAGCCCCCTGGCTCCAGAGGCTGAGCACTTCCCATGGCGTAGTACGTCTGTGTTTTACTGGGCAACAGTGAGTCAGGATTTGTTCTGCCAAAGGCGTTGGCATTGGGAAGCGGCAGGACTTCCCTCCCTGGTTCCTGACATGGAACCTGCCATTAGCAGGCGCTGAGTAAACATGGGCTCAGTGAAAACAAACCATTTGGGCTCTTTGATGTGCTGGGTTCACTTAAAGCATGTTCCATCAGCCGGCATTCGGCCTGTTTGTTCTGCCTGATGCCCTGACCCAGGGACGAGGACTCGGGCCACATCTCCCACTCAGGGAAGGGAAAGGCCAGGTGGCCTGACGAGTGGGAGTGGAGGAGCTGTGAACAGAAGGGGAAAGGGCTGTGGATTGTCCTGAGGTGGAAGACACATTAAACCGAGTCAGGTCCCTGAGATATTAATTTTAAAAGCCTACATAAGCAGTGCCCAGATAATCAAAACAAAGCAATTATCTGGGCGGTTTAGACACTTGTTTCTCTGATGTGGGGCCCACGTCATTCTGATTTCATGTGCCCTCTACAAAGGAATCCAGAAATAAGTGCAATTAATAGTAACAAGCCCATCTCCTCCGCTGGCCACAGGCTTGCTGGGAAACTTGTTTGTCTTTGTCTGGGGACTCCAGAGGTGGCCATGAAGTAGTCTGAAGCCCAAGGAGGGGTCCCGGCTGCTTGCTACCATTTGGGTCTGAGAGCCACACGGTGGGGCCCAAGATAGGTAAATGTAGGTGGGAGCTGATGGGAAAATGCAACCTGTAAAATGTTGCCCTTTTTTTGTACCCCTCTGCACACCCTCCTTTCCCAAGGTGTGGCCTAAACCTTGCCCCATTGCCTAATCGTCCTTTGCCATTTAGGTAGGAAGGTCTATGGAAGGCGTAGATAAAGAGACATCTGGTGACCTTGGAAGAAACTAGAACTGAGGGACCCATTCTGTAAGGTCTGACTTGGGGCAGGAGAGGGGTGTGGGTGTGGGTTAATTGGCAGAATCTTAGGGATCCCAGTTTCCTAACAATTCTAAGGTCAAGAAGTGACATTACTGGGCTGGTGTGGTGGCACAGTGGGTTAAGCCACCGCCTGCAACTCCAGCATAACACACGAGCACAATTCCAGTCCCAGTTGCTCCACTTCCGATCCAGCTCCCTACTAATGCGCCTGGGAAGGCAGCGGAAGATGGCCCAAGTGCTTGGGCCCGTGCATCCACGTGGGAGATGCAGTTGCAGACTCCTGTCTTCAGCCTAGCCCAGTCCTGGTTCCTGTGGCCATTTGAGGAGTGAACCAGTGGGTAGAAGATACCTCTCGCTCTGCCTTTTCAAGAATTAACAATAAATCTTAAAAAACCAAGTGACATTATTGGGGAGAAATAATATAGCTAGTGGCAGTGTTGGTGCTCTGCATTGTTTTTCCAGGTTCCCAATACATATACAGTGAGAGCTCAGTTAAACCTCCACTAGGCGCTAGGGCTGGGCCGGGCTGTGCTGGGCTGGGCGGGGGCGGTCAACCCCGCGCTGTAGCTACCTCCTGTAGGGGAGCCACGTCCCAGACTCCGGAGGGCATCGGGGACTGGGGTCTAGTGTATGGCCAGGCTCTGCGGAAGGGCCCGGGCCAAGGAAAAGCGCGCGGCAGGCGGGCGGGTGGCTGCGTGAAGCTTCTCGCGGGGCAGAGGGGCGGAGTTTCGGGTGTCCAAGGAGACGGCTTCCCGCGGGGCGGAGCCTCGGGTCTCCTTGGAGACGGCTTCCCGCGGGGCGGAGCTTCGGGTCTCCTTGGAGACGGCTGCCCGCGCCCCGACGGGCGTTGAGCTGAGCCGCGGGCCCGATGGACGCCGAGAGCCTTCTGCTGTCGTTGGAGCTGGCGTCGGGCAGCGGGCAGGGCCTTAGCCCGGACCGTCGGGCCTCGCTGCTCACTTCCCTGACGCTGGTGAAGCGCGACTACCGCTACAATCGAGTCCTCTTCTGGGGCCGCATCCTCGGCGTTGTCGCCGATTACTACATCGCGCAGGGCCTGAGTGAGAACCAGCTCGCACCGCGCAAGACACTGTACAGGTGGGAGGCGGGAGGCAGGGGAGACGCGGCCCTATGGACGAGGTGTGCGGGGCGGGGCGGACAGCGCCGGAGCTGACGGCCGGGGGCGGGGCCTGGGCCTGGGACGGACAGTTGGGAAAGGGGCGGGGCTTGAAGGGCGGGTAAGTGGATGGGCGGGACCTGAGGGGCGGGGCCCGGGGCAGATTGACCGGGCCCGGAGCTCAGTGGAGATTCAGGTGGGAGTGGGTTTGTGAAAGGGGGCGGAGCGGGGTGAAGGCTCCTGGAGTAGAAGCTAGGTGCGGGCGAGGCGCCGGGACTGGCATTCCGAAGGCCTGACCGGAGGAGGCCCAACGCCCCGGGGAAGAGTCCGGAGGAGGTGTGGACTGGCTGCGCAGCAGGGGAGAATAAGGATGGGGATAAAAGGGGGATTGATCTGGGAAAACAGGACGTGCAGCCTCCTCCTGACTGCCCCCGGCGGGGCCGGGACGCTTGCCGCTTCGCTGAGCCCTTCATTTACAACGGTGACTGCCTGCATCCTGCGCTGGACCTGGGATTACAAAGATGGCTCAGCACACCTCTTTTCCGAGTCACTCGCGCCTTAGGGAGGGCCACAGGTGTGGCCCTCCGCGATTACAGCACCTGCGTTAAAGCAGGTGTCAGCAAAGGGAGCCAAGGTGGGCATTCCAGAGACCCCAGAAAGCAAAGGAGCTGCTCGCTCTGAGTTCAGGAAGGCGAGTGGGCTTTCTCCATCCAGGTGTGGAGAAAGGCGAGCAGTCAGAGGGTACAGTGCTGCGAGCTCTCGATGCCTGGAGAAGGCTTGGCTGTTCAGGAGGAGCGGCACAGGGTGTTAGGCTGAACTAGAGGGAGAGCTGAAGCTGTGAGCTCTGGCCGCAGGCCATGGGGAGCTGTTGAGCTTTAAGCAAGAAAGCCTGCTCAGATCTGGGTGAGCCGAATGGTTTGCAAGTAGAGTGAGCATTTTGGAGCCTCTTGTAATGTTGAGATAAAAGGGTTTGGGGGGCCGCCGGTGCTGTGGCATAGTGAGTGAGGCCGCCACCTGCAGTGCCGACATCCCCCATGGGTGCCAGTTGGAGTCCCGGCTGCTCCACTCCTGATCCAGCTCTCTGCTGTGGCCTGGGAAAGCAGTAGAGGATGGCTCAAGTTCTTGGGCCCCTGCACCTGTGTGGGAGACCCGGAGGAAGCTCCTGGTTCCTGGCTTTGGATTGCTGCAGCTCCTGCCATTGTGGCATCTGGGTAGTGAACCAGCGGATGGAAGATCTCTCTCTCTCTCTCTCTCTCTGACTCTGCCTTTCAAATAAATGAATAAACCTTAAAAAAAAAAAAAGGAAAAGGTTTGTAAGGAAGAAGTAGCTGAGGGAATGGTGAGGAGGGGATGGATTGGAGAGGGGTGGAGTCAGCGGACTTTAGACTTAATGGGGATGACGGTGAAGAGGTCAAGGGTGACCCATCCTCCAGTTTGGGCAGCTGAGTGCTGGCACCACCACCAGGAGGGAAGAAAGGCATCAGGACTGGGAGGGTCAGTGCCTTTGCTGCGAGGGGCCTGGGGGCAGGGTGTGAAGAGGCATATGCATTTTTAAAAAAGATTTATTATTTATTTGAAAGGCAGAGATGGGGGGGAGAGAGTACACTTCCATCCACCGGGGGGTTCACTCCCCAGATGGCTATAATAGCCGGGACTAGGCCAGGTGGAAGCCAGGAGCCAGGCGTTTCTTCTGGGTCTCCCATGCAGGTGCAGGGGCCCAAGTGCTTGAGCCATCTTCTGCTGCTTTCTCAAGCACATTAGCAGAGAGCTGGATTGAAAGTGGAGCAGCTGGGACTCGAACCAGCGCCCGTGTGGGATGCTGGTGCCACAGGCGGTGGCTCTACCCACTACACCACAGCGCTGCCCAAGGAGGCACATAAAAATGCAGGTCTGGACTCCAGAAGAACAATTTGAACTGCAGAGAGATTGGGCGTTCCTTTCATTTTATCCTCTAAGTATTTGTTGGGCACCTGCTTACGTACTAAACATTAATTTAGGTACCAG
The DNA here is from genome assembly GCF_964237555.1 of Oryctolagus cuniculus. Classification (NCBI taxonomy): domain Eukaryota; kingdom Metazoa; phylum Chordata; class Mammalia; order Lagomorpha; family Leporidae; genus Oryctolagus; species Oryctolagus cuniculus. Next base: position 126,433,193 of record NC_091436.1, on the reverse strand, counting down.
GAACTCAGAGGTCAATGAGAAAATCCTCGTCTCCGCGGAGCTTACTTTGCAGTATGTATTTGGGGGCAGGGGGAGGGGGCTAGATGATGGACAAGTGCACAGGTGAATTACACGGCGGATAATGTTGAGCGCCAAGGGGACAGAACTTGCAGGAGGGGCTGTGACAGATGGACTTTGAGAGGAGCCCTGATGTGACTGAGGGCTGAGCCATGTGGATTTTTTTTTTTGTTAATAAAGATTTTATTTATTTGTTTGAACACCACAGTTACAAGAAAGGGAGAGAGTGAAAAAGAGATATCTTCCCTCTGCTGGTTCATTCCCCAGATGACTGCAACAGCCAGGGCTGGACCAGGCTGAAGCCAGGAGCTTACACTGGGTCTCCCATGTAGGTGGCAGGGGCTCAAGTACTGGTCATCTTCCCCTGCTTTTCCCAGGCCATTAGCAGTGAGCTGGATGGAAGTGGAGCAGCTGGGACGTAAACTGGCATCCATATGGGATGCCGGCATCGCAGGCAGTAGCTTTACCCGTTACAGCTTAACACTGGCCCTGCTTTGGGTATCTTGGGGGACAAGAATTCCAGGCAAGTGCAGAGGCCCTGAGGCAGGTGTGTGCTTGTGCATTTGTGGAGCCCCGTAGAGCCTGGAGGGGCTGGGGAGGTGTGAGGGAGGGGAGAATGTTGCAGGACACAGAGCTCTGTGGGGAGCCACAGGGCCTGGCTCAGTAGGAAGAGGGCTGTGATCTGGCTGGCATTTGAGTAGCTGGGTGGGGCCTAGGCTGAAATGGGAGCAGATATAGAAGAAGGAAGGCCGGTTGGGTGCCTACTGCCGTGTCCAGGAAAGAGCGGATGGTGGCGTGGGTCCGGGGGAAGGGTGCTGAGTGGCGGCTGGACTCCAGGTACTCACTAGCCTGCAGCTGAGGCTCTGGGAGGCAGCGGATGAGACGAAGAAAGAGAAGAGGGGTGGGAATCCATTCCTAGGAAGGCTTGAGGCACTGGAGGAGGGGAAGGGAACAGAGATGGTGCTACCTTGGTGGATGGGGTGGTGGGATGGGCGGCCTTCCCCTAGCAGCTTCTCAGAGGGGAAAGGAGGGGCTGTGGGCTGGAGAGGGGGAGGGAGGGGGAGGAAGGGACCGCTCAGGGCCACTGAGGGTGTTGTCAGAGCTGACGAGGAAGGGGGTGGAGGGCAGAAGCATTTTTTATTTTAAAGATTTATTTGAAAGGCAGAGTTACAGAGAAAGAGAGAGGAAGAGACAGAGAGAGAGATCTTCCATCCACTTGTTCACTCCCCAAATGGCCCCAAAGGCCAGAGTTGGGCCAGGCTGAAGCCAGGAACCTGGAATTCCACCCACTCACACGGGTGCAGGGGCAAAGCACGTGGACCAACTTCCACTGCTTTTTCCCAGGCGCTGGGTCAGAAATGGAGCAGCTGGGACTTGAACTGGCCCTCGTATGCTGGACTTACAGGTGGTAGCTCAACCTGCCTTGCCACAGTGCTGGCCCTAGGAGAAACATTTTCTCGAGGGGCATGGATTGAGGACCGCTGTTGTTTTAGACAATCAAGTGGTTTTTATGTTCAGAGGGAACTAGAGAATGAGTGGTGGCAAGGCAGAGAGCAGGCTGGGGGCTTAGGCCGAATGGATTGGAGGGCAGGAAGGAGGGGCATGAGAACACAAGGTCAAGGTAGGGTTGAACACGGGTTGAGGGCCTGCCCCAGTGTAGGGGCTCCCAGTGCGGAAAGTTCAACCTCCAGGAAGCCCCCCAGAACTTCTCAGTCCACGTAACTAAAAAGGGGCTCTGTCCATCTCGGCCTGTGCATTCGGCAGGAACTTGATCATGAACTTGGGTCTTTCCCCTGGCTCACGATTCTGCAGCATGATCCTCTCTCTTTTTTTTTTTTTTTTTGACAGGCAGAGTGGACAGTGAGAGAGAGAGACAGAGAGAAAGGTCTTCCTTTGCCATTGGTTCACCCTCCAATGGCCGCCACGGCCGGCGCACCGCGCTGATCCGATGGCAGGAGCCAGGAGCCAGGTGCTTTTCCTGGTCTCCCATGGGGTGCAGGGCCCAAGCACCTGGGCCATCCTCCACTGCACTCCCTGGCCACAGCAGAGAGCTGGCCTGGAAGAGGGGCAACCGGGACTAGAACCCAGTGTGCCGGCACCGCTAGGCGGAGGATTAGCCTAGTGAGCCGCGGCGCCGGCCATGATCCTCTCTTGTGATGCTGGGTGGTGGCAGTGAGCGCAGCCCCTGGTAGGTCCAGTGGTCACAAGGGGAAATGACTCACATGTGAGCGTGTGGGTCGCTGTGGTCACTGGATCGCAGTAGGCATCAGGTCGGCTGTGTTGGGTGCCTCGCCCACCTGCAGTGGGTTTGTCAGGACAGAACGCTGCCGGAGTCGGAGTGTGTGAACAGGAGGCTTTTGCGATTGAAATTGCATTACATGCAGGGGCGGATGCACCCCAGGCACTTGGGGCTTCTAAGGGTCTCCAAACAGCACTGGGTGGGAACTCCAACAGTTCTTCCCAGGCCCAAGCCTCCAGGGAGGAGGGCAGTTTGGAGGATGGAGAGAGGGGGTTGGAGTCCAGGGGAGATGCCTGTTTTTGGCAGCCTGAACTGCGTCGAGTGGAGCCTCCTGCCCCCAGCCACGGAGGAGATGGCCGCGCAGACGGCCGTGGTGAAGGGCCGCTTCATGGGGGACCCCTCCCACGAGTACGAGCACACCGAGCTGCAGAGGGTGAACGAGGGCGACAAGGCCTTTGAGGAGGAAGTGGTGGTGAGTGAAGAGCAGGGGTGGGACGAGGGCCTGGCCCGCCAGAACCGGCGTGGGGCACAAACGAGAGCAGCGGCTGCCGTCGCTGTCCCCTTCTGTCCCGCCCAGCTGGGTGGTGCATCGCTGGGCATGCTGGGAACTGGGCCTCCCTCTGCCCTCCTGTCATCCTCACAGCTCCGGAGTGGGCCCAGCCCCACCAGGTGGGGGAGAGGAGGACAGGGGAAGTGACTTGTCCAGGGACACACAGCTCTGGGGGACAGGGGGACGAGGGGACAGGCAACTCTTGGGAAAGCCGGGCTCTTGTGGGGGGTGGGGGAGAGGGGCTGGTGCTCTCTGGGATCAGGGCTGGTGTGGTCTTTTATTTTTGTGTTAATTTCCACCGTATGATGACCCCATGGTTCCAAATTCAAAGATACAACAGGAATATGGTCAAGTCCCCCTCCATTCCTGTCCACCAGGGGCACACACCTCTTTCTGGGTTTGCATGTGTACATGTATGTCTGCACATGTGTCTTTCTGTGTCCAAATCTTTCTGCTCAAGATGCAGTCTGGATCAGAAGCATCACCATTCTAGTGTTCAGAAACATAGAGTCCTGAGCCTCAGCATCTGTAATCTACATTTAAAAAAATTATTTATTTGATAGAGAGAGAGAGAGAAAGAGAGATTTTCCATCCTCTGGTTCACTCCGCAGATGGCAGCACTGACTAGGGCTGTGCCATGCTGAAACCAGGAGCCAGAAGCTTCATCCAGGTCTCCCATATGGGTGTAGGGACCCAAGCACTTGCATCATCTTCCGCTGCTTTCCTAGGCCATTAGCAGGGAGCTGGATCAGCAGTGGAACAGCCAGGACTCGAACAGGCACCCATATGGACTGCCAGAGTGGCAGGCAGAGGCTTAACCTTCTGTGCTACTATGCTGGCCCCATATTTTAAAAAAAAGATTTATTTGTTTGAAAGGCAGAGCAATGGGGAGAGAAGGAGAGAAAGAAAGAGAGAGAGAGAGAGAGCGTTCATCTGCTGGTTCACTCGCCAGATGGCTACAACAGCCATGTCTGGGCCAAGCTGAAGCCAGGAGCCAGGAACTCCGTCCTGGTCTCCTAAGTAGATGGCCAGGGCCCAGGGGCTCACATACTTGAGCCATCTTCCACCGCCTTCCCAGGTGCATCAGCAGGGAGCTGGGCCAGAAGTGGAGCAGCTGGGACAGGAACCAGCACTGCCACATGCAAGTGGTGGCTTAACCTACAATGCCAACCCCAGTAAGCTACATTTTAACGTGCTCCCTGGAGATCTGAATTCACCTTATTGGAGCCTGTGACACTGCTTCTCGAGAGATTTGTGCAGATACAAACCTCAGTAAGGGGAGCAGCACTGTCTGTGGTGCAGCAGGCTGAGCCTCTGCTTGCAGTGCCGGCATCCCATACAGGCGCTGGTTCGAGTCCCGGCCACTCCGCTTCTGATCCAGCTCCCTGCTAATGCAGCTGCGAAAGCAGTAGAAGATGGCCCAAGTGCTTGGGCCCCTGCACCCACATGGGAGACCCAGGAGAAGCTCCTGGCTTTGGATCGGCCCAGCTCTGGCCCTTGCGGCCATTTGGCGAGTGAATCACCAAATGGAAGATCCCTCTCTCTGTTTCTCTGTCTCTCTGTAACTCTGCCTCTCAAATAAATAAATAATTTTTTAATTTATTTTTTTAAAGAAGGTAATTCTCCTGTTGGTGGGCCCGACACCTTTGGGTCCTCACTCACCTGAGCAGGCTACTATAAAAGCCTGCAGTGGGCCCAACACCTTTGGGTCCTCACTCACCATGTGGCCCTGCCTCCACATGCACTCTGCTGTTGCCAACGGCGCTGCCTGGTTTTGAACTTGAACCTCCAGAACTGGGAGCCAACATAAGCCCCTCGCGCTGTGAAGTTAGGCCTCCTCGTGGATTCTGTTATGGTGACAAGAAGCTGACAAATAGGAATGAGTTAGGGGCTTGTGTTCTGGACCAGACAAACCCAGAAGGGAAAACCCAGGCTCTGCACTTGACCCTGGGGGCCCGCCAACCTTAGGGTGTCAGTCTGCAAAGCCTCAGCAGCAACCTGTGCGCCCTCTGCCCTATAGGCCTCACCTCCCAGGCCTCGACATTAGCTTCAGGTACGTGCAGCCCCGGCCCAGGCACTTATTAATCTCAGGCTGCATCCCCGCTCTGTAGCCCACTCACGTGACAGCCTGGGGGAGTGGGCGGCCCTCTGTGGACGTGTGCCCTGTCCCTGCCAGCACTGCTCTCCCGAGCCATCCCGGAGTCCTTTGGTGTGGGGTCACCCTGCGTGTTAGTGCACCTGGAAATGTGTGGGAGAGGCTGTGACAAGGGAGAAGCCTAGAAAACAATGCCAAAGAGTTGGGTATGAAACTACGAAGCTGTGACCCCAGTTTAGTCTCTCTCACTCTCTTTCTCTCTCTCTCCCCCTCTCTTTCCCTTCCTCTCTCTCTCTCTCTCTCTCTCACACACACACACACACACACACGTGCGTGTGCGCACACGCACCCATAAAGAATACAATGAAGTGTACCAACATGTTATCAATGATGCTCCTTAGGAGGGAAGGTTATGAGTGGTTTTAATTTTCTTGGGTTATCCAGATTTCCTTTTACTTTTTTTTTTTTTTTAAGATTTATTTATTTATTTGAAATAGTTACACAGAGAGAAGAGAGGCAGAGAGAGAGAGAGAGGTCTTCCATCCATTGGTTCACTCCCCAATTGGCCTCAATGGCCAGAGCTGCACCAATCTGAAGCCAGGAGCCAGGAGCTTTTTTTGGGTCTCCCACTTGTGTGCAGGGGCTCAAGGACTTGGGCCATCCTCTGCTGCTTTCCCAGGCCGTGGCAGAGAGCTGGATTGGAAGAGGAGCAGCCAGGTCTTGAACTGACGCCCATATGGGATGCCGGCACTGCAGGCCAGGGCATTAACCTGCTGTGCCACAGCGCCGGCCCCTATCCAGATTTTCTGCAGTGAGCATATATATTTGAGATAGAGAGGAGAGAGAGAGAGAAAGAAGAGCACACTTCCATCTGCTGCTTCACTCTCCACATGCCCACAGTGGCCAGTTCTGGGCCTGGGGCCAGGGCCAGGAGTTTAGAACACCATCCAGGTCCCCCACGAGGGTGACAGGAACCCTGTGACTGAGCCGTCACTGCCCAGGCAGAGTCAGGAGCTGGAGGTGGAGCCAAGGACCAGACTCAGGTGCTCGGCCAAACACCTGCCCCTGCTTTTATATTTTACTGTGTTTTTAAAGATTTATTTACCTATTTATTTATTTGAAAGGCAGAAAAAGAGGTCTTTCATCTGCTGGTTCACTCCCCAAATGGTTGCAACAGCCTGAACCAGGCCAGGCTGAAAATAAGAACCAGGAACTTCATCCGGGTCTCCCACATGGGTACCAGGGGCTCACATACTTGAGCCATCCTTCATTGCCTTCCCAGGTACACTTCAGGGAAGCTGGATTGGAAACCAGGTAGCTATGACTCGAACCGGCATTCTGATAATGGGACGCTGGCATTGCAAGTGGCGGCTTAACCCACTGCACCACAATACTAGCGCCTCTATTTTATTTTCAAAGACCAGTTATGTAGGGGCTGGCAGTTATGTAGGTTAAGCTGCCACCTTTGATGTCTGCATCCCATATGAGTATCAGCAGTTCAAGTGCTGGAGAAGCAGTGGAAGATGGTGCGTGTGCCTGGGCCTCTGCCACCCACATGGGAGACCCTGATGGAGATCCAGGATCCTGGCTTCAGCCTGGCCCAGCCCTGGCTGTTGTGGCCAGTAAGGGGAGAGGACCAGCAGATGGAAGCTTTCTCTCTCTCTCTGTCTCTCTCCCTTCCTCTCTTGAAAAAAATTATGTATTTTGGCCAGCGCTGCAGCTCAATAGGCTAATCCTCCGCCTGCGGCGCCAGCACACCAGGTTCTAGTCCCGGTCGGGGCGCCGGATTCTGTCCTGGTTGCCCCTCTTCCAGGCCAGCTCTCTGCTGTGGCCCGGGAGTGCAGTGGGCCCTGCACCCCATGGGAGACCAGGAGAAGCACCTGGCTCCTGGCTACGAATCAAGCGCAGTGCAGCGGCCATTGTGGGGTGAACCAACGGAAAAAGGAAGACCTTTCTCTCTCTCTCTCTCTCTCACTGTCCACTCTGCCTGTCAAAAAACAACAACAACAACAACAACAAAAAAAAAACCAAACAACAACAACAAAAAAAAACCATCTATCCACTGGTTCATTTCCCAAATACCTGCCATAGCCAGGGCTGGGCTGGGTCACAACCAGGAGCTGGGAAGTCAATCCGGGTCTCCAACCTGATGGCAGGGACCCAAGGAACTGAGCCTCTCAGGCTGCACATTAGCAGGGAGCTGGACTGGAAGTGGAAGGGCCAGGACAGGAAGCAGGCACTGATATGGGATGTGGGGATCCCAGGGGGTGACTTAACCGCTGCACCAAGTGCAGATTTATTTTATTTATTTGAAAGGTAGAGTGAGAGGGAGGGGGGGGAGAGAGCGCTTCCAATGCTGGCTCACTCCCCAAATGGCCCCAATGGCCAGAGCTAGGCCAGGCCAAAGCCAGGAGTGGCAGGGGCCTAAGCACTTAGGCCATTCTCCACTGCTTTCCCAGACATGTTAGCTGGGAGCTGGATTGGAAGCAGAGCAGCCAGGACTCGAACCAGCAGTCACATGGGATGCCGTCACAATGCCGGCTGCAGCTTTTATATTTTAAAAGGTAAAATACGTACCATTTAGACACCATGCTAGGCTGGTGTGTCTCTGGCAGGATATATAAGGAACTTTTCATGGGGTTTGGGGGAGTGGGGTTAGAGAAAGGCAGAATTCTGTATGTGCATGTGTGTGGTTTTGAATATTGTTCCACCTGTATGTGATGCCACTTCAAAAAATAAAAAGGCAGAAGGAAAGAGAGGGAGAGAGCTTTGATAGGAGAGAGGGCAAAGCCTTGTCAGTGCGCCCTGGGTAGCTGTGGTCCGTGCACTGTGGGTCGCAGGGAGACGCTCACACGGAGGGGCGTGCGCACAGCCCCCTGGCCGACAGCTCCCGTCTGTGCCCTCAGGTCCAGATCAAGGAGGAGACGCGCTTGGTGTCCGTCATCGACCAGATCGACAAGGCTGTGGCCATCATCCCCCGAGGCGCCCTCTTCAAAACCCCTTTTGGCCCCATCCATATCAACCGCACCTTTGAAGGTTTGTTCTAGGCCGGAGCACCTGGCCTGGGGGGGGGGGGGGGAGGTGTGTGCTCCGTGGGGTGCCTGTGGTCTGCACAGGCTGGCCAGCTGCTCCTCTCCCCCGCTTCAGGGTGTCGGGGGACCCTCACCCTCCTCACCCCTGCAGTGCTGGGGCTGAGCACCTGCTCCCTGCCTCCCTGCCCCCCACCCCCTAGGACTGCCCTTGTCTGAGGCCAAGAAGCTCAGCTCCTACTTCCACTTCCGGGAGCCAGTGGAGCTGAGGAACAAGACCCTGCTGGAGAAGGCCAGCCTGGACCCCTCACTTGACTTCATGGACTCCCTGGAGCATGACATCCCCAAAGGTATGCACGGGCTGGGGGCTTGGGCTGGGTGGGAACGGGCCCTCCCCGGAACCAGCTCCGTCTAGCCACTCAGTGCTGCAGGTTTTCTAGTGGACTCCCGCGTGCTCGCCACAGCTTCCGGACAGGAAACATCTCAGCATCTCTTGATTTCCATAAACAATCTTTTTTTTTTTTTTAATTTACTAACTTAAAATTTTTAATTTTTGTTAGCTGACATGCAGTTGTGTGTGTTCATGTGTGCAACGTGATGCTTTGAGGCATGCCTACGTTGCAGAATAAGTTTAATTAACAAATGCATTATCCTCCATAATTATTGTTTGTGCGATGAGAGGACTTATCTTGGCATTTCTGCACGCAGACGATATATTGTCATTAACCATAGCGGCCCTGCTGTGCAATAGTGACCTTACCTCCTCCACCTGGCTGGGGTTCTCTATCCTTTGACTAGAACCCCTCTCCCCGTCCCCTCCCCCGTCACTCCAGCCCTGCTAACCACCGTCCTACCCTCTGCTTCTGTGAGCTCAGCTCTCTTCCGTGTCACCGGTGAGTGAGCCCATGCCGTGTGTGTCCTGTGCCCGGCTCATTGCACTTAGCCTAAGGTTCTTGGGTCCCTCCATGTGGCTGCAAATGATGCGATTTCCTTCTTGATGGCTGAACCGAATTCCACTGAGTACCCAGACCTCCCGTTCTCTTTCCATTCACACACTGGTGGCCACAGGTTGGTTCCCTAACCTAGCCACTGAGGAGACAGCGGTGAACATGACCGTGCGGGTCTCTCCACAGCAGTGTGGGGGGGCTGGATCCCTGGTGACCTTGAAGGGAGCTGACTGGGTTTCTTCCCCGGCCACGCGTGTACCCCAGCTTTTAGTCACTGACCTCCACCCAGAGTTCCAGCAGCAGCTGTGGACTGGCTGGCAGACCCCTGCTGCGCACACGTTTGCTTGCTGCTGTGTCTAGTGTGCCTTTAATCTCAGGATGCTCAGCGTCAGGGGCACAAACCCTGCTTCCGCCTGTCCTGGGGGAGGGGCCGTCCTCAAGATGGGCTTGAGGCCCCAGGCCCTCAGCGGCCAGGCCCAGGGCCCACTCAGTGCCCTGCTTCTTCCCTCTCCACGGCTGGTGTTTCCGAGACCTCGAGGGGTCCTGACGATGCTGATGGCAATATTGGTGACAATGGCAGCTCATAAAGGCAGGGACACTGTTCGCAGCCAGATGCTGGGCTCAGCCCTTTCCAGGCCTTCCTTGTCCGCTCTTCATGGCCAGTCTGTGGGGCGCGTGTCGTCATCACCGCGCCTTACTCGGGCTCCAAGAGGTGCACCCAAGGACGCAGTGGTAGAGCATTGGACTCCAAGGCCCCGGCGTCCACCGTGACGCCAGGCAGGCGGGTTTCCTGTTCAGTGATGACCGGAGTGGCAGGCAGCTGTCCACCCAGCCACTTAGGGGAACACCTGTGAGGAGCCGCAGCTTGCAGTTGGGCTGGCTCTGATGTGGGCAGGGTGGCAAGGGCCCCTGGCATCCGACAGCCTGGGCCGGATTCCGGAATCAGCCACTCATTGGCACGTCCCTCAGTTTCCTCGTTTCTAAAAGGAGAAAATTGATCTTTTTCTACCCTGGTGGGTTGGTATTGGAATGAAATGGGGCTTCACGCACAAAAAGGACTCAAACATCATTATTGACTTTTAGCGGCCAAGTCCTTAGGGACAAATTGGGGCAGGCTAGGAGGGTACAGAGGCTGGGGGGGAGGTCGGGGCTGAAGCTGGGGTGGCTGATGAACAGGCCTGAGACAGGCAGGTGGGAGAAAGGGGCGGGGCAAACCAGCAGTCGGAGGAGTGGCCACTCTGGCCTTGGCCATACGGGGGCGTCTGAGGCCAGCACCCCAAGCCCAGCCAGTCCGCAGTGGGGGAATAAGGCAGGTTCACAGGGGTTGGGGCGTTTCTCACCCACCAGGCCTACTTTTCAGACCTTACATCTGCATCGCCATCCTCAGCCCTGCCAGGAGCTGGAGGGAGCCAGGAGTGCTGGGGGCAGGCCCTGTGCTGGCCAACTGAGATCCTCGGAGTCCCCGTCATCGGCTTCAGCCTGTGTCGGGGAGGCCACCGCAGCCCTCTCCCCTTCCCCAGTAGCTGGGTGCTCCTGGCTGGGCTGAGGCAGTCCTGGCAGAGGGTGCTACCCCGGGTGGCATGGGCAGCTACATCTTCCTGAGGGACGCCATCAGGCCTGTGGGCCCTGCCCTCCCCGGGGAAGGAAATGCAGGCGGCAGCTCCTTGTGGCCAGGGGAAGTAAGGTGTGGAGCTTTGGAGGCTCCTTCTCAAGGTTTCTGGGGCCCCCATGCTGTGAGCCCATCAGGCCTCTGGGAGGTGCTGGGGCTGGTCCACTGGCAATGGCACTCACTCTAAAGCCTCCATCCGTGCCGGTGGGCAGCAGGGTTGCGAGATCTGCTGAGGCTCCCCTTCCCCGTCCACCTGGCATGCTGCTTGCTTGCTCCTCCGGGCTGGAGCCTTGGGAGCTGAGAGCTCCTGGCTTCTCCTGTCTGTGTGGCCTGACCTGTCTCTGGGTCTCCAGGCCCTCCTTCCAGAGCCACCACGGGGAAGGCCCAGCAAGAAGCCTGGCATTTTCTCAGGACTGTTTGGTGGGGATGGAGGCGGCACGGCTGGGGACAGCACACACTCTGCCTTACCAGCCAGTGCAAGAGCAGAACAGTGGCCAGGATAGGCCAGCATGGCTGCTAAGCAGGGCTAGGACCCAAGCAGGGGTCCCCTGGGGGATAGTTTCTTTCCAGGTCTGAGGCAAGTGTTCAGGGTGACCCTGTGCGACTCTGAACAGGTGTGGTGTCTGGGTGATGCTGTCTGGGGCCACTGTTCTCATGAGCTGTCACATCGTGCCCTGTGACCGGAGTCTCGTGGGGGCCCCTGTCTAGTTCAGCGGGGGATGGAGTGGAGTAGGACCATCTTTCTAGTGGATGCAGGGCGATGGCTCAGAGTTCTCCGAGTTTAGGTGGCAGCGAGGTGACAGAGATGGAGCAAGAGGTTGGGAAGCCAGCTCTCTAGACAGGATCCTGCCAGCCAGTGCGCCGTTCCTGTCACTGTTGGCAAACAGCCACTGGCTTGCTGGTAGGACCAAAGCCGGGCATGTGTGACGCCACTGGAACAAGACTGACACCTCCTTACCTTGCGGAGGCTTGTGGGAGAGCAGATGGAACAGGAAGGTTGGGGGATTTAAGTGGAAGAAGCCTTACAAATGGGGTCACAGGTGTCTTGGGAAGCAAGCAGGGAGGGCTGGAACGGAGACTTCCGTCTTGCCTGGCAGACTGGGCTCTCACCACGCTCAGCAGCAATGCCCAGTTCAGGCAGCAGAGGGCAGCAAGGGGCCTGCCTGGCCGTCTGGACAGCGGCCTTTGAACGCTGCCCCTTCGGCTGCTGGTGGAGGCCAGGCAGGCACTGGAGAGGGGTGGGGAACTTGTGCTCAGGATCACCCTTCTCTCGGGGTACGTGCAGGTGGCTCTTCCCACCTGTCCCTTGGAGGTGTGGCTGACAAATGCTTGACCTTGGGGACTGAGGGACTTGGCACAATCCTGTTGCTAGGCTTCTGGGAGTTCTGACTTGCCCTTGTGGCCCTCAACAGGACTCATGGCCATCTTTTATGTGTAACAAAGAAACTTCTCTTGGGGCTGGTCTCAGGTTTGTCACCTGCTGCCTCTGAACAGTCCTGACCCCCAGCCCAGCCAGCTGTCTCCCGGTCAGCAGGAAATGTAATGAGAGGTACACCCTGGCCTCAGTTCACCACACTGGCAAGGTGGGGGAGGAAACTCAGGAGGACTTCTTGCCAACTACCAAGGGGCTCTCCCCTCCGGATTTACTGGCTTTTGCCCCCCCACTACAGCCTGAAAACACAGCCCGGAGAAGAGGGGCTGCTGGGGGATCAGGAGAGGTTTGAAGAGATGGGGAGAAGACTTGGGGCTTTGAACTGAAACACCAGGGCCGCGGGAGGCCTAGAGGGGTGACAGCAGCCGGCTGTCACAGCTGCAGTAAGTGGGTGAAGGTGACAGCAAGTGCCTGGCTCCTCAGGTAGATGCTACGTGACTCCTGGCACGTTGAGAGTCCCTGTGTTTCTCGAGCCAGGGCCAAGGAGACAGGAGAATGGCAGGAATGGCAGCGCTGTTGCCGCCGGCCCCTCACATGCTGTGCTGTGCTTGCCAGCACTCTGGCCTGCTTGGCATGGCCTCTCGCCCCAGGGCGGGCACTGCCCTGTTCCAGCATCCCTGCTACCACCTTCTTGCTCTCGGGGTAGGGGCCTTGCTGTCTTGTCTACGGGGACATGGCCAGGCTGGTAATGCCCTCACACTGATAACCGTGACCTGAGGAGGAAGGGCTGGGGGCTCTAGGATCCTGGGGAGCCCTGGGCCCACACAGATGGCAAACTGCCCCTGTGGCTGGGCACTGGAACATGACAGAGCCTGGCCTCTCAGCCTAAGGGTGCCATTTGGGATGGGCTCCAGGGGCAGGTAGGGACAGCGTCTCTGGAGAATGCTGGCCTGGATGACAGCCTGGGCACCCGAGTAACCAAGGAGCGGCCAAACGCAGAGGACGGGGGCACTTTGTCTCCCACACCCCCCTCCTCGCCCCAGTCTGTTTTCTGGAGCTGTGTGACCAGGAAGCCATAGGCCAGGGCTGCTCGCTCTCAGGAGGGCAGGTCTGGAGGCAGAGGCCTCTGTCATGAGAGCCCTAGTGACTGCTTCCTTCTGGATGCTGCCAGTGGGCACTGGGCTAGAGGAGCCGATGAGGCTGCACGGTGGCTTCACTTCAGCATCCCAGGTGAGGGTGCTGCGCAGGGCCAGGGCAGCTGACCTACACAGCCCTGGGCCAAGTGGCCTGCTGGTGTTCAGGTCTGTGGGACGCAGGGCGGCCCTGGTGAGTGTGCTGTGGCCAGGGCAGGCTGTGGGAAGCCGGGGCAGTGGCAGCCGCTGCAGGCCCCAGAGCAGCTCTCAGTGCGTGGCTGGCTGGTCCAACCCCACAACTTTCAAAGCATTTGCCTTCTGGCAGGGCCTGGAGCAGGGCTGTGGCGGGGCCGGGAGAGGCCCGGCGCAGGGGAATAGAAGCCCCAGATCTGCATCCAGAGGCGACTTTCCCAGGCTCCTTCCGCCCACACAGCAGCTCCCTCCCTTGGTTCTGGAGTGGGATCAGGCCCTTCCAGCCAAGTCCTCGTGGCTGTACAACTCAGCCCCAGGCTGGGCTGCTCCTGTTTCGCGGAGCAAAAACCAGGCAGAACCCAGGATGTAGAGGCTTGTAAGCGGAGCACAAGCCCCTCTGGCCGGCGCTGGCTCCCAGTCTGCCAGCTCCAGCAGCCAAGCAGAGGCCCCTGAGCCTGGAGGCCTGACGCAGCTGAACTTGCATCTGAGCCCCCTAGGCTGGCGTAACCCACCCCCGAGTGGGGACTTCTGAGGGATCTCAGGAGCGACTCCCCAGCCCAGCCCAGCCCCCACTTGACCTTTCGCTGGACTCACTGACATGAACACCAGTGGCTGCTTTGAGTTTTTCCTGCTTCCCCTGGAAGTGGTCTTCATGGGCAGTGTGGCAGCTGCAAGGCCACCAGGAGGAGTCGGGCAGCTGGGACTTCCGTGGTTGTCCCCTCCCTGGCACGTGGCCTGGCCTCACCTGCTGCCCATCTCCTCCCAGGGTCCTGGAGCGTGCAGATGGAGAGGGGCAACGCCTTGGTGGTGCTGCGCAGCCTGCTCTGGCCGGGCCTCACCTTCTACCACACTCCCAACACCAAGAGCTACGGCTACGTCTACGTGGGCACTGGCGAGAAAAACATAGACCTGCCCTTCATGCTGTAGGCTGGTGCAGCCCGCGGGCTCTGTAGTGTCTGAGCACTATTTTTATAAATGGTAGTGTACTGCCTTCCTTGTCCTGTGGTGCCGCCACTCGTCGCCACGTCTGTCGTGTCCATGCTCTAAGGAGAGGCCCACCGAGCCAGGAAACCCACCTGTGCAATGGCAGCAAGCTGAGGGAGAAGGTGAACACAGCCAGGGGCCCCTGAGGAGGGGCCCACCTACTGCTGCCCTGGAGCCCCCAGGGCCTCCCTCCAGCTGCATCACATGGCCTCCGCGCTGGCGCTCAGCACCCAGCTGCGAATGCCCGCCCCCATGCCCGGGCAGTGAATACGCACCCAGCGGGCAAGTCCAGCTGCCTGGTTTATGATCTTCCTTCAGGCAAACCTCTTGCCCCCCATGCTGAACATCACCCAGGTCCTGCCCAGCCAGTCTCGTGGAGAACACAGCAGTGGCCGAGGGACCCGACTGCTTGCCTGCGGCTCCCAGCTCAGCTCCTAGGCAGGCTAAGGGTATTGGAGTTCGTCCCGCTGTCCCTTGCGCTGCTGGCGTGGGAGGCGCAGGACAGCGTGGCGGAGGGCTGGCGAGCCGGCCTTGCGCTCAGTGATAGAACTTCAAAGGTGTTCTCGAGTAGCAGACGTTGTCCCTCAGGAGGGGCGAGCCCACGGGCATGCGCACCTTGTTCCAGCGGTGGCCTCTGTTGTAGATGGGCCTGGCGGAGCGGGGGGACCAGCGGGTCAGGTAGCTGTGGAGTGAGGACAAGGAGGTGGCTGGGGCTTGCAAGTGGGAGAGAGGGCTCCTGCCTCCACGGCCCGAGCCACGGCTGGCCAAGCAAACCCTCTGACCAGTTTTCCTTTCTCAAAGGACAGGGGATTTTCCTGGGAGTAACTGCCGAGTATCCCGTAAACAGACAGGCTGGGCCGCTCCTGCCGCAAGCCGTGTGTGGCCAGGGTCAGGCAGCCCAGGGCCACGAGCTCCCTTGATCCTTGTGAATTGTCAGTGTTGGTGTGTGCGTGCCGGGGAGAAGGTGCAGTTAGGAGCCTTGGGGAGAGGAGAGCTGGGGAAATGCCCGGAGGAAGCCGCCACCCCAGCCTTCAGGGGAGTGCCCGGGGCTCCTGCGCTGCTGTAGGACCCCTGTTCCTCACCAGCCAAGGCCTGGGCCTGTGGAGGCGCCTGCACCCGGGGAGGTTCCTGGAAGGGGGAGCTGATGGCGGCCACCCATAGTACTTTGGCCTCTTTTGGGGATGGCCAGGGCGCTGATAGTTCCCGGAAAAGTGGCTCATGCGGCTGGGATTGGGATTTACTCTGTCCAGAACGAGACTTGGATCCTGTCCAGAAAGGCCCATCCTTCGTCTTGAAAGCTCAGCTGTGACAAAGGCCAGGAATCTCCCCTGCCTCCCCCGTAGGTTGAGGCTCAACCCAGCTGCCTCCAGAGACCCTCAAATGAGCTTTATAATAAAAAACAAAATCACTACTTTTGACTAAAAATTTTTAAATGAAAGTGAAAATCGACTGCTGATTTATGCAATGCAACCAAGGCCCTGGCTCCTGCAGCCAGAGGGGAAGCCGCACGAGGGGCAGCCGGCTCTCCAAGCGCGTGCCAGGCAGGGGTGGCGGGCTGGGCTTCCCCGTGGCCATGGCTGGGATGCCAGCTATGGGGTGAGCCGCCCCGAGGGACTGTGTTTTCTAGGACTGGTGGTGCTGGGACAACAGAGTAAGGCCAGGGAAGGCCACCTGATGGCCCTGGGCCGACCCTGCCCTCCACCCCAGAGCAGGAGGTGGAGGGGAGGGTGCTCACTGTGATAGACTCTAGAGGACCCCTTGGCTGACCAGGCTGTCCTGAGCTCCTACCCTAACGCTGGGCCTTCCTCCCCGTGCCCCAGAGGGACCTGAGGGAAGATGGGCTTCAGCTAGCCTCGGGCCTGACGCCTGTGCCACACAGGGCAGCCAGCTGGCAGGGGTGGGCTGGGTGGCCTCCAGTCAGCTCTCTGGGAACAACCTCGCTCTAGGCGCAGTCAAAGCTCTTTCCCTAACCCCGCTCCCTCGCTCCTCTCCTGCAGGGGTCCGGGGAGGGAAGTGGCAGAACAAAGGAGGGCTCCAGGGGCCCTGGCCAGACCTGAGCCGCTGCATGGCAGCTGAGGACCGCTGGATGCGATCACAAGAGTGCCTTGGAGGGAGTCAATTTCCTTCCAGGCAGCACTTCCCCCTCCTGCCACAGTGGCCTCTGCAACCTAAGAGCCCCCACACTTCATCAATCCTGTGTCACGTCAAAGGACACCGGATGTCTGGGGTGAGCCTGGCCTGGCTTCAAAGGCCTGCAGGCAGGATGGAGTGTGTCCTCAGGCCTGCTGCTGTCTCTGACAACCCCAGAGCGGGGTGGGCTCCCCCAAGTGGCCCACAGCAGAGCTGGGAGACAGAAAAGAGGTTAACATGTTCTGCTCCCTCAGGGCTGCTGGCAGATGGCCCAGCTGGCAATGCGGGAGGTACAGGTGGAGTTGGGCACTGGGCCACAGTGCTGACAAGATGTCGACGAAGGCCCGGCTCTGGCTAGCCTGGCCTCCAGAGACAGGGGGGCCAGGTACCAGGAGGCAACTGTGCACTGCCCCCACGGCACCCTGGGCCTAGCAGCTCACTTTGCTTCTGTCATCTTTGGTCTCCACACTCAGGCATGGAAACCAGCAGTGGTAGCTGGACTGGCTGCCAGAGGGTGGGCCACTGGTACGGAGAACAGGAACAAACTCCCAGGTCAGTTCCACAGACTCAGCTCTACGCTCAACAAGGGGAAATTTAAAACCTACGAGTATGTGATTAAGGCGGCGTCAGAGATGGGGGGTGGGGGGGAGGAAGAGGAACTTGCAATAGGAGAGACGCCGGAGTGTCAGGTAAGAATCTTCTCTGGGGGCTGGCACTGTGGCACAGTGAGTGAAGCCACCATGTGCAGCGCCGGGATCCCACATGGACGTCCCAGCTGCTCTATTTTCAATCCAGCTCCCTGCTAATGTGCCTGGGAAAGCAGTGGAGGATGCCCCAAGTCCTTGGGCCCCTGCACCCACACAGGAGACCTGGAGGAAGCTCCTGGCTCTGGCCTGGCCCAGAGAGCCATTGAAGCCATTTGGAGAATGAACCAATGGATGGAAGATATTTCTCTCTCAAACTTTCACATTAAAAAAAAAAAAATCTGCTCTTACTTTAGAGGGGGCTACCGTGCTTAGGCTGGAGGACAGACTGATCTAGGGTCCAGGGTCTCCTCCTCTATAAGACCTCAGGACCTCCCAGGCTGCCATATGCAGCTGTGTATGTTGTTAACTGCACAACTCCAGGGAGCACTATTTGTAATCCTGTCCACCTGGTTAGTACACAGCTAGAGCAGCTATACACAGTGGTTCTACCCCAGAGAACCCTCCCATTTGGAAGACTTCATTCTGCCCTATAATAACCTCAGGGCTGCAGAGAGTTGGGATCCTGAAAGTTTGTAGAAGCACTCGGACATCCCCATAGCAACCCGGTGTGATGTCATAAACACAGGATTACCACATTCTAATGCCCAATCAGCTGCCTTCTTACCCTCCTTGCCCCCGTGCAGGGCCCTGCAGGGGAGGGAAGAGGAAAGAGAGATGCTGAGGCCAGCAAGGGGGGCGGCAGGAGAGGCTGAGCATGGTGGGACTGATGGGGTGGGGGCTTCTCACCCCGGGAGGCGGCGGCACAGCCAGCCAGGGTGCTTTCTAGCTTTCCTGTGCTACGGGCCGAACACTAGCAAACGGCTTCCCCAGTGCAGTCCAGTGGCAGCCAGAGGCCCACAGAACACTCAGGGCCAGCACCCAGATCTGCTTACCGGTTCAGCTGAGGTTTGCTCTTCGGAACAACGCCTTCAGGAAGCTGAGGCCTGTGATTTGGGAACAGACCTGCGTGGAGGGAAAAGCAGGGGTGGTCTCTGCAGCTCCCTCCACAGCTTGGGGGAGCAAGCAGGCCAGCACTGGGCGAGGAACATTGCGAGTCTCTTCCAGCTGGGTGGGGGAGCCGGCCCCGCTGCCCCCTGCCCCTCCGCCCCAGGGGCCGCCTACCTGCTCGGTGGGCCATCTTCACACACTCCTCCACCTTCCGGTGCTCCTCCTGGCACAGCCCCGTGACCTTGCGGGGCAGCATGCCTCCGTGTGGCCGGATGAACTGGCTGAGCAGCAGGACGTCCTAGTGCAGCCCAGGAGGAGAGGCGGGTCAACTGGGCAGCAGGGCCCCGTGGGCCGCAGGGCAGGCGGTGGGGTGCCAGCTCCCCGAGAGCTCTGTGGCTCTGGAAACCTACCTGAGGCCACTCCCTCCTCGCAGAGCTCTGCTACCTTTACCCCAGCAAAGGTTAACCCCACTCCGCAAAGTTTCCTGTACCCCGAGGCCACCCAGAGCTCCCGCCCCATCATGAGATAATCTTTTGAGGGAACAGGTAGAGAAGCCCTTCAAGAAGTGTTCGTCTATGTACCTTCCTGGGTGACAGAATGTCTCTTGGCCTCGTCTCCCTGGGTGGGGTGGAGGCCACTGCCACACAAGAGGGCAAACCTGTGCCGCTTCAGCCCTCAACATCATGTACATACCGCAGGCCAGTGACATGCGTCCCCCCCACCCCGCCACCATCTGCCATTCCTGTTGCGATGTTAGGTGGGTGTGCGTGCCCAGGAGGAAGGGACTGGGCTGTGAGGTTGATCCCACGGCTTCTAAGTCCCCATGACAGATGTGACGGATTCTTGGGCTTCCTCTGGACCACCACAAGCCCACCTGAGATGGGGCCAAGGACACAGGAACATACAGAGCCCAAATCAAGACCTGAGAGTACCTCTCCTCCACTCTTACCTCTCGCAGAGTGGCTGCAGGGGTTAAATAAAATTCACCCCACACACCCAGGGGCTTGGCATGCCTATCTTAGCAGTCATGTTCCACAAACCAACTTGCGCCCTGGCAGGCGCCTTGCTGTATAACCACAGATTTGTTTTAATCACTGGACAGTTCCTGAGGGACCTAGGCCCCCAATTCCCACCCCTGTACTCCTCAGAATCTGATGAAAAGAACTTGGATTGGATTAATCTGGGGCTGCCAAGCAAGCCGACAGTTCTGTACAGCTCAGGCTAATGGTGCCCTAAGTGGAAAGAAGTAAAAGGAAAACAACTCTAGCCTTTACCTCGGAGGGGATTGGATTTCTTCTGCTGGACAGGCAGAACCAAGTCTATTTCCTGGAAATGGCTGGTGGGAAGCGCCCCCCACTGGCTGGGCAGGTATGGGGTTCCCAGTACCCCCACAGACATCCGTGCTGTAAGGAGCTCTGAACACGGCCCCTGCCTGCAGGCCTCCCACTACTCCTGGCAGCTACCACCTCCCACCCGAGGGTGGCCTGAAGCCAAGGCTCCCAGCCCAGGAGATTAGCTGGGTCATTCTGCTCGGATCCCATGGGCATGCGGCTGCTCCTGTTCCTGTCATCTGACCAGGACCTCTGCCCTAGTCATCCCACCCCACAAAGGGGCCCAGGGACAACTTGCAGGTCAAACTGGCCTGGAGCTGGAATCACCTGAAACCCAAAAATAGGGTGCTTAATGTCACCGGGGAGAGCACTGAAGAACAAGTGTGGATTTCTCCAGGTCCCCCCTCCCCCCCCAGCTGAAGAGAGCGTGCGCAGTGGCCGGCAGGACGTGGGCCGTCTGAGCGTGGAATCCAGCTCTGGTGCATCCGAGCTGGGTGAGCTCACGCAAGCTAAGTAGCTCCGTGCTGTCCATCTCCACTGTGAAACCAGGGTGAAAAGCCCCAATGCAGAGGTCACTGAACGCTACGGGGATGGGAAGCTGTCAGCACTCCGCACAGGGCCTGACCCAGCGCGTGCTCCATCCACTGCCTGCTGTTCACGGTTCTCTTCCTTCCCTGGAAACAACTGCTGTAGAAGAGCGAGCGCAATCAGTATCTCTGTAGCCCAATATGGAAAGAGACAGTCATGTGTTCCCAGGTCACAGCAAGAACCAAGAGCCCATTCCACTGCATCCTCATTACAAAAGGAGGAAGGCCAAACCCAGAGCAGGATTCCAGCCCCACGGGAACACATCCCCCGCAGGCTGGGTTACAGGGCTCCGGGGGTCTGAAGCGTAACCAGACCATGAACTCAATTAGTGGCTCTCAACCCTGGCTACGCATGAGAATCACGGGAGAGCTTTAAAAAACTGCAAGCCCCACCCCTAGAGACAGACTCCGTGGGTCTCGGGGTGGAGCCTGGGCATCATTATTTTTTAAAGCTCCCCAGGTGATTCTAATGTGCAGTCAAAAATCAAGGGCCACTGGCCAAAATGTCATCTTTGGGCGGCTCCGTGAGGTGCCACCAAAGCTCCTCAAATTAAGGAGGACTCTGCCCTCCGAGCCACACAGAGCTGACTGCTTCTCTCACAGACTCACCTCATAGGTGTACTTGTGCTTCAAGTTCCAGCGGCAGATAGGGCACTGGCCAGAGGGGTTAGGGGGATTTGGACTCTCCTTGGGAGTCCCTGTGATGCGGCCTTCAATCTAAGAGGCAGAGACAGAGAGTCAGCTTGAGGGACAGGGCAGGAGGAGCCACTTGTCTTCGAGCAAATGATGGGAATGCTGGTCAAGGTTTATCTCCAGGGAAACTCGGCAGAGCTATCAGGTCAGTCTACCTGAACGGGGGGGTTTGTTCTACAGCTGCACACTGGGCCTCGGGTAGCCCCAGGCTTGTGTTCTGGCTTGCAGGGGTAGTGGAAGGAACCATCTGAACTTACTGCTGGTGGCAAGGGGAGGAAGGAGTTTGCTGAATCAATTGAATGCTACCTTTCCTTCATCAGAAAAGCCAAAAACACAAGTCATTATGCTCCCTGCAAGGCACCCACCACCCCACCCACAACTCCGGGAAAAATTCACACACATACAAGGTAAAAGGTTTCATAAGCAGACATTTAGCCGAGCGGTTAAGATGCTCATGTCCCGAAACAGAGTGCCCAGGGCTGATGCCAGCTTTAGCTCCTGACTCCAGCTTCCTGCTAAGGCTAACTCTGGGAGGCAATGGTGATGGCCCATGTAACAGTTCCTGCCACCCACGTGGGAGATCTGGGTGGAGTTCCTGGCTCCTGGCCTTGGCCCCAGCCCAGCCCTGGTTATTGTGGGCATTTGGGAAGTAAACCAGAGGACAGGAGCTCTCCATTTGACTTGTCTCTCAAATACATTTAAATAAATAAGAAGTTTCAAATGGTGCAGGCTCCCCCACCATCCTACATGTCCACTTTTCTAGTTTTCTCTTATAGATCTTTTTTTTTTTTTTTTTTTTTTTAAGATTTACTTGTTTGAAAGGCAGAGCTATAGAGGCAGAGGCAGAGGGAGACAGCGAGAGAGGTCTTCCATCCGCTGGTTCAATCCCCAAATGGCTGTAATGACTGGAGCTGGGCCGATCTGAAGCCAGGAGCCAGGAGCTTCTTCCGTGTCTCCCACATGGGTGCAGGGGCCCAAGCATTTGGGCCATCTTCTACTGCATTCCCAGGCCAAAGCAGAGAGCGGGATTAGAAATGAAACAGTCAGGTCTTGAACTGGTGCCCATATGGGATGCTGCACTGCAGGCGGCGGCTTTACCGCTTACGCCACAGCGCCAGCCCCTCTTACAGATCTACATGTATGCCAGTGAGACTCAACCAGAGGTAACAGTGCTCCCACGGGGACACTTGGCAGTATCTGATAATGTTTTTGAAGGTCAAGGCTGGGGTTGGAGGTGCTGCTGGCATTTAGCAGGGATGCTGACCATCCTACAATGCACAGGAAAGTCCCCCCAACAGGGAATTATGTACCTGAAATCCTACAGTGCCAAGGCTGAGGAACCCAGGGCTGCAGCTAGATGAGCAGATCCCTGTGTGCACTACTGCTTCTTCTGTCTTTTTTATTTTTAAACACAGATGGGAGGAAATGTTCTCCTCGCTTTTAGCATCTTTGATGCCATCTTCCAAATCCTGTTGAGGCCACGTGTGGAATGACCTTCCCATTGCTGTTGTATCCTGTGACACGGCCTTGGGATTACCAAGTGCAATAAACCTGATCACCTGGGTGTCGGCTCCAATTGCAAAAGGGGTTTGGAACGCCTGTGGACTGAGGCTGTGGATCACGGGCGGCTGCGACAGGTCTGAGAAGCTTTGGGAGGGAAGCAGCACTGTCGTCTCGTTGGGGAGAACTGGCAAAGGGAAAGGGCCCCAAGTACTACGTGGCCAGGCAGGGCACGGCTGCGCGTTCTGCCTCGGCAGACACAGCTATGCTGGAGTCAGAGTCGGAGGAGTTGTGGGTTAAGTAAGAGACACCCGCGGGTCTGTGGTAGGTCTTCGGGGTTACAGGGAGCCTGGGGGAGAATGCTGGTGTGTACTGACCCCCACTATATGCTTGGCTCTGTGCGAACAATGCAGAGACACCATTTCACCCACCCACCCCCCCCCCCCCCCCCCCCGGTAAGACAGGCGTCTGACCTAATTTGACAGAGGAGAGAGTGATACAAAAGGTCAGCCATGGCTGTGTCTCTCTAGGCACGGGGGGCCCCCCTTTGCCCCCACGGGTTCTCAGAGGGTCACACCGTCTCCATGTTCACCCCACAACAGCAGATCCACGCCCCGTTTGACAAGCCTGATATATCACTCCTCTCTAGAGTGGAGTTTATAGAGGTGAATGATTGTTTTGGCTTTGAATTAGAGATTGAAAAAAGGTGTCTTAAGGTGATGGGGATCCCTTAAAATGACAAGGGGTCTGGGGCTAAGCAGCGGAGGCTGAGGGAATGCTCTGGGGAAGACTCGGACTCATCCTGGGGTAAGACTGCTGTGAGGAGGGCTGCGCGTGGCTGGTTACCAGCAGGGTTAAATCCTTGGTTGACATGGAAGTTACAGAGGCTTCTGGGAGCTCTGTGGAGTGGCTGAGGATTTCTTGGAGGCATGGAAGGCCATGTGAAAACAACATTGTCTTTTAAGGATTATAGGATAATCTAGGCCCCGTGACTCTCCAAGGAAGGGAGGTGCGATGGGCCCAGGGAGGTCAAGGGGGCGAGGGTGCACGAATTGTTCCAGCTTTCTTACGGACAGACAAGCCAGGGCGCCAGTTAGCGAGGCCAGGGCCCAGAGAATGTCACCTTTTAAATGCATCACTTAAGGAGCAGCTTAGTCAGTCCAGGCAGAAAAGACAGGAACTGAGGCCCAGGTTCCTGGCCCTGGGTCAGCTTGACTCTGGTTCTCCAGGCCTGCTACACTGCCTTAGTTTCCCCTTTGGTAACTGACTGATCACCTGCCAAAGAACCTATCTACAAAGGCCTCTGAGACTTTATCATACAAAAGGTCACTTTAATCAAATAACAGATACCTCAGCCGGGGCACGGTGACTGTTCCTTATTAACCGCACTACAGTACAGTTTGGAAGAGTAGACAGTGGGATTTACAGTCACCAAGGGAGATGACCCCAGAGCCAGGAGTCCAGTTTGGGCTTCCCTCCTGCCCTCATAGGAACAGCCACACAGTTCCAAGCACTAAAAAGGTTCTAAGTGGCCAACTCGATGATACTCACTATAGTTGTCTTCCCTTCCTGGATCTCCACCACTGCAGAGATAAAGGGGAAAAATTAGGTCAGCCATTTAATAAGAACACGAAGTTTCAAATAACAGCTCAAATTCTACACACGAGAAAAAAAGAAGCCTTCAGTCTGTACTCTCTCACGGTCCCCATCTGGGACAGACAGTGGGCAGGGCTCACCCCTGTGTGCCAAGGCCTACGCCCTTAAGGCTGGATGGAGGCAAGCCCAAGATTCCTGGGTAGTATCATTTCTCTGGGATTAGGGATCTCCACATCATCTCTGCCTTTTTTTCTTTCTTTCTTCTTTTTTTTAAATTTTTTTTTTTTAATGGAGAGATGGAGAGACAGAGAGACAGAGAGAGAGAGAGAGAGAGAGAGAGAGAGAGAGGTTTTCTATCTGCAGGTTCACTTCCCAAATGGCCACAATGGCCGGAGCTGAGCTGATCAGGAGTCAGGAGCCAGGATTCAGAGCTGCTTCTGGGTCTCTCATGCAGGTACAAGGGCCCAAGGACTTGGGGCCATCCTCTACTTCTTTCCTAGACCATAGCAGAGAGCTGGATTGGAAGTGGAGCAGTTGGGACTTGAACCAACACCCATATGGGATGCCGACACTGCAGGCGGCGGCTTTACCTGCTATGTCACAGTGTCAGTCTCACTATCTCTGCCTTTCAAAAAATATATATATTTTTTTAATTTCATAGTCAAAGAGACAGAAAGAGAGGGACTCCATTAGCTGGTTCACTCCCCAAATGCACACAACAGCTGGTGCTGGGTCAAGCTGAAGCCAGGACCCCAGAACTCAATCTGGATCTCTACATGGGTGGCAGAGAACTAAATACTTGATCCATCAACTGCTGCCTCTCAGATCACACATTAGCAGGAGGCTAGACTCAGAAGTGGAGGCTTGGATTCAAGCCCAGAGACTTGGACATGGGTGTCACAAGTGGCATCTTAACTGAGGGGCGCCATTCACCGCTCCCCCAGCCCCCATTTCTGCCCCTCCAAGCTGAGATTCCTCTTGTTCTATCCAGAGGAGCTGGCAAGATCCTTCCTCACCACAGTTAGCAATAATTACCCAAGAGCTGGTGTTGCAAAGGTATCTAAAAGACCTCCAAAAGTACCCACTATGTGTATCCCCTCACAAAGAGAATCAGGTAAAAATGGTTTGTGACTCTGAAGAGGCAGGGCACGGAGCTAACACTGTTCCAGCGGCTCCATGGTAATGAAACAAGTTCACCTCTAAGTATGTCTGAGGGTCTCATGTTAAATGTGCATGAAGCAGTGGTGCGAGTTAAATCTGCTTCTCCTCCTGCAAGGATCTCGATATCTACACCGCAGGTGGGTGCCGGAAGAGGTGGGAATCAGGAACCTGCATGCAGCTGGATCCAGGCTAACCGCAAAGGGAGCACCGCCACACCAAACAGAGGGGCCGCTCCACTCTGCCTGTGTAGGCCTCCAGCAGTCAAAAGGGAGCCTGAGTGCGATGCACACCTGCCAGGGCATCCACACTCCCCAGCCTCCTTAACAGGCAGGAAGGACGACAACTCGAATAATCAAAGGAAGAGACAAGTGAAGAGCCCACATTTGGCTCATAAAATTAACTACAAAGCTCTTGGAGATTCTCCCTTGTTCTCTGTTTCTTCAGAAAGAGAGAAGGCACAGCTGTTAGCACAGGCTCTGGGACATGGCAAATGCTCACAAAGCGACAACTAACATTTTTAAGGAGCAAAATACTTGTCACCATCCTCTTGTGGCTGCTAATTACTGTAAAGGAAAACATGGGTCTACAGAGCGAGGTAGCAAACTGCTCTCAAAATACTAAAGCCACATTCTAACAGCTGCATGGGTACCACAATTTACTTCTATTCCACTCTGGCCCAGGCAAGAAGTAGTACAGATCAGAAAGAGCCTAAGATTCTCTTTTTATTTGTTTGTTTTAAAGACTTATTTTATTTATTTGAAAGGCACAGTTATAGAGAGAGGGAGAGACAGAGAAGGAGAGACTGATATCTTCCACCTGCTGGTTCAACTCCCCAAATGGCTGCAGAGGCTGGGGCTGGGCCAGGCCAAAGCCAAGAGCTAGGAGATTCATCTGGGTCTCCCACGTGGGTGTAGGGGCCCAAGCACTTGGGCCATTATCTACTGCTTTCCCAGGTGTATTAGCAGGGAGCTGGATCGGACGTGGAACAGCCAGGACTTGAACCAGTGCCCATATGGAATGTCGGCATCACAAGCAGCTTTACTCACTATGCCACAATGCCAGCCCCAAGCTTAAGATTCTTAACTTTCAAAGCCCAGTGTAGGGCAGGCATCATGGTGTGGCAGGTAAAGCTGCTGCCTGCATCCCATATGGGCACCGGTCCGAGTCCTGGCTATTCCACTTTCAATCCAGCTCCCTGCTAACATGCCAGGGAAGACAGGCCCAAGTGCTTAGGCCCCTGCATCCATGTGGGAGACCTGTATGAAGCACCTGACTCCTGGCTTTGGCCTGGCCCAGCCCTGGCCACTGCAGCCATTGGGAAGTGAACCAGTAGTTGGAAGATCTCAATCTCTCTGTAACTCTGCCTTTCAAGTAAATAAATAAATAAATAAATCTTAATTCCCCCCCCCCCCCCAAAAAAAGAAAGTCCAGTGAAAGCTATGACCCCACCTCCCCGGCCCAGGGAAAGTCCGTAAGCACGGACATAGTAAGACACAGATTTCAAGGGGCTCACAGTCCCCCCAGGCTCTCTACCCGTGGAACAGTAATAGTGGTTCTCTCAGTGGTGGCAGCTGGTGCTTTTACTTTCTTCTGTAAGTTTCTAAAATCAACATGTATTGTTTTTCAAATAAACAATAAAAAGAGAAGGGCATGTTAGAAAGCAATTCTAACCCAACCAGAGGCCCGCAGCAGCATCTGTGCTCACTGAGCTCTGTGACTGACACCTAATTGGACACAGGCTGCCTGGAACTGTTCCCCATTTGTTTTCTGAGCAGGTCATTCATGAAGACTCATTACCGCAAAAGAGCCGACCGGAGAGCTGCTCCGTGTCCAACTGCAGACAAAGGAGTGACAATGGCCAGAGGACACTGCAGTCACTAATTAATTCAAAGTCCAAGTAGGCCTCTTGGAGTAAAAGCAAATGCGTCACTCCACACACGGTTCTACCGAACAGAGACCAACCAAGAACGGGATGTGGGTGCGACTCAACCTGGCCCGCAGTCTGAACGCCAGCGCAGCTGCCAACGGAAGGTCACTGCCGTGAGTCAATCTGCAGAAAATCTGCAAAACCCAACCCAAGCGAGGGCCCTGGGGCAACCAAACCTGAGCAATGGTGGTGGTGGGGTAGTGGGTGGGTTCCCTGAGACTCCCCGTGCAAACAAAGACACACATTCTGGTGCCCCTGGAGTCAGCACGAGAACAATGCCCGAAACACCAAGGGGATAAACATGTGGTTCCCTACAGTGGAGGCACTCGGGTCCTAACCATGAGGTAAACAAGCCTAACAAAACACACATCACTCCCGGCAAAGAACCAAACCCTGAAGTCATCCCACTGGTCCCTGGAAAAGAGATCAAAGCCCATGGCAAGCCCCACTATTCGCAAGCTCTTCCCACAGCGGCTCTGAGCCAGTGAATCATCTTACTAGAAGCCAGTGGATCAAACAACGGGCAGATGCTTATCTAACACAGACAATTTGTCAAACCAGAAGGGACGACCTGGGAACTCACAGGAGCCCGAGATTGATCAGGGTGGAGTTTTAGCAGGGGCAGAAGGCTCGGCTGGAGCCTAGAGAGGTCCTCAGTAGATTTTAAGCCTCTGGAAAGAGGAGATAGGAATCAAAAACAGTATTGATTTTCAGCGTGCATAGAAAAACATGTCAAAACTAAACAAAACCTGAGATCCATTTTGTCCCTGGCCGCCTCTCCACTGAGGAGAAGTGGGGGTGGCTAAGAAAAGTGGGACTGAGAGATTTAGGCACTAACAGAAAACTTGTTCAGAAAAAAATGAAATCACCCTGATGTTCTGAGATGTGGTGGTATCAACAAAATTAAAGACAGCAATGAAGCATTTCCTATACAGGAACCAAGTGCCAAAATCTGTCAAGACAAGCACTTCTACACAACAAGCAATCTTACCCCGAATGGGGAAAGGCATTTTCTGAGTACCCAAGGAGCACACAGCCCTGCCCACCTCCTGTGGAGACTTACAATAGAACAGCAGCACACAGTCTTTGTCCTAGAGGAGGAAAGGGAACTAACCTAAGTATGGGAACTTCACTGTAATAAAGTCCATGCCTCGTAAAAAGGTCCTCAGAGTACTTCAGCCACTACTCACCCAGGATGGAGTCCAAGACAGCTGACTGGAGCAAACGGCATTGTGGTGAAACTGCACTGAATGCAAAAACCCTTGATGGCCACACAAAGACGTGGGGAGCTTCAGCCATTTAAGACCCAACTGCCAATGAACGACGAGTGCAGGGCACTGAAGCAGGAAATGGCCAAAGAAATCAAGGTCCCTACTGGAAAGGACCTGTGGATACCAAGCCCCAAGCCGATGGCTAGAAGGGCCAGGGAGTGGAGTGCCGTGTCTGTGCTGTGTGCCCTCATGCCTAGCCACCGACAGCTTTTCTCAAACACCTTCCTGCTCCAAGAACCGCTTCCTTCAGTTCAACTTCATATTAATGTTTTCTGGTTCCCTGACTGCCTCTCCTTCCTTTTCTCTTGGACCCCTGAACTAGTGTCCCTGAATGGGCTAGCACTGTGGCACAGCACATTAAGCTGCTTGTACTGGAGGATGGCTCGAGTCCCTAATGCTCCTCTTCCAATCTAGCTTCCTGCTAATGCACCTGAGGGGCAGCAGGTGCTGGCCCAAGTACCTGAGTTCCTACCACCCATGTGGGAGACCTGGATGGAATTCCAGGCTCCTGGCTTTGGCCTGGTCCAGCCCCAGCTGTTGCAGGCATTTGAGGAGTAAACCGGTAGATGGAAGATCTCCCCCTCTCACTTCCTGTCTCTCCCTTTATTTCATCACTCTGACTTTCAAATAAATAAATCACTTTTATTAAAACAAGCTTTTCATTACAGGACTTCCTGCACTGCCAGGGATATCTGTGTCTGAAGTGCTAGGTCCTCCAGAAAGCCCCTAGCTAACTGAAGGAGACAAAGCAAATTCTCTTTGGCTTTTACTTGTTTCAGTGGACTCTGCTATGATAGTCTGAGATCATATGTTAAGTCATATGATCATGTGTTTATTCTTCCTTCATAAGGGTTCTGAGCGCGATAAGGCAGGAGTGAGTTCTAACACAAACTTTCCATAGCCTGGCAGTGCCAACTAGAAAGGCATTAAATGGGCTTTGGCTTTCAGGAGAGGAGGGCCCAACAGGGAGGCCCGGCCATGAAGGAGAAGGAAGAGTGTTGGCTTCACCTCCAACTCCGGGCTGCGTAACGCAGGGCAAGGTGCTGAATCCCATCTGTAAAGACGAGGACAGCTGGCACCCACCTTGACAGAGTTAGGATGAAAGGCTAAAGAAACGTGTGTGGAAAACCCAGCAGGTGATTCGCACATGGGCACTCAGTAAATCACAATTTCCATTTCTGTCCCCTCCGTTTTGCTTCTCCCACTGTCTTTTCTGGCTTGTGTCAGACTTTAGAGCAGACCGTCTTGACTGCAGCAGGACTGACGTTTTAGCCAGATGGTTCTGTGCTGCAGGGCGCTCTCCTGTGCACTGTCAGAGGCCTGGCATCGCTGGCACCTAGCCACCAGATGCCAGTTATGACAACCAAACAGTGTCTCTGGACATTGCCACAGGTTTCCTGGGGGTGGCAAAAGCGCTGGTGGAGAACCACCGCTTTAGACCAGAAGGCCTGGACAGTGCCACAGGGCTTTTCCAACGTGTCTAGCAGGTTTTCCAGTTTGCACTGCAAAGGCCCCCATTAAAGAAAAAGCAGACTGAAGGTCTTCACAGAGGAGTACTGGTGTGCTCAGTCCTCATAAACTCTAAAATTATTTTTGAAAAGTAGGTTGCGCCGGTGCCGCGGCTCACTTGGCTAATCCTCCACCTTGCGGCGCCAGCACACGGGGTTCTAGTCCCGGTCGGGGCGCCAGATTCTGTCCCGGTTGCCCCTCTTCCAGGCCAGCTCTCTGCTGTGGCCAGGGAGTGCAGTGGAGGATGGCCCAAGTGCTTGGGCCCTGCACCCCATGGGAGACCAGGAGAAGTACTTGGCTCCTGCCTTCGGATCAGCGCGATGTGCCGGCCGCAGTGCACTGGCTGCAGTGGCCATTGGAGGGTGAACCAACGGCAAAGGAAGACCTTTCTCTCTGTCTCTCTCTCTCACTGTCCACTCTGCCTGCCCCCCCCCCCCCCAAAAAGTAGGTTGCTTGAACGAAAGATGGCTCAAGTGGTTGGGCCCGTGCCACCACATGGAGTAGTGACCAGTAGGTGAAAGCATTCACACACTCTCTGTCCCTCTCCCTCTCTTTGCGACTTTACTTTTCAAATAAAATCAATCTTCATGGAAAAAAAAAAAAGGCAAGAAAAGTAGAATGCTTGAGTATTTTCAGTAAGAGAACTGGATTCATCCCCACAACTTTCAATTCTACGTGTATATTTGGGTGTCAAATACACTGGCTGGGATCAACTAGGATGAACTGTAAGTACAATACTTCATGCCTTACGGAGAATGGATAGACTATAATAGGAAAGGCTTTTTTTTTTCCACTTTAGGCTTTAAAGATGTGATTCTCAAGGATACAGAATAAGGCAGTGCCTTCACGTATCACACTGATCTAATACTTGGCTTTTGGTCTGACAGTGAGTAAGACAAAAGAGCTACCAATCTAAATATTAAAGGAGAAGAGGACTTCAGAAACTCAGTTGATTATAAAGTCCATCATTTCACAAACTTGCCAACTAAAAAAAAATTATTTAAATCTACCCTCAAATATTCCTGTCAAGGAACCATTCCTTGTCTTTCTTCTAGGAACATGGCAAAGAACCATTTCAACTTTGATTTTCATAAAGGAGTTGACAATTGCAGCTATTACAGTTTAAGACTTAGTAGGTTCCCTCAAGGATCTCATGGACACCCACTTACCAAGCGGCATGGGAACAGGTGTCTTTCTTTACTAATAGATTAGTCTACCTAACATGAACCAGGCAGTATCTGGACTTTTCCTAGCAAATATTTCCTCTTCCTTTCACAGCTAAATTCTTCAAACATATCTGCTATTTGCATTTTTCATCAACAATCATTTTCAAAAATTAATTTACTTATTTTATTTGAAAGGCAGAGACACATGGAGCAAAAGAGAGAGCGCTCATTCTCTGCTTCATTCCCTAAATGCCTGCAACAACCAGGGCTGGGACAGGCTGAAGCCAGAAGCTGGGAGCTCAATTTTGGTCTCCCATGGGGGGGGGGGGCAGGGACCCAAGTACTTGAGGCATCACCTGCTGCCTGCCAGGTGCGCATTAGCAGGAAGCTGAGATCAGCAGCGGATCTGGGACTGGAACCCAGGCACTAAGCCAGGTCTCATCCAGCAAGTTAACTGTCAGGCCAAACTCCACCCCAACTCACTCTTTGATTTCGACAGACTGGATTCCTTGTTTGAAAGCAAAAAGGACAGCCCTCTTCTGAGACAAATGCCACAGTCCATTCATTGAGCTATTCCTTTGGGGCCTTTCTGCTCCCGCTGACAATGATTGCTCTCCTCTACTCTGCAGACCGATATTATGCTAGAACCTTCGAAAAGACATACCACTCACCCTCTCCCGCTTCCAGCGGGACCCAAAGGCAAGCCATGTCCTGAAAGGCCTTTCCACACTCCGCCAGATTCTATCCTTTGCTAAGCCCGATCCAGACACATCCTCTTTATGAAAATTTCCAACCGCGTTTGCCGTTTCCGGTAACGGAACCTCCCAGCTAAGCTGCGATTGTTGGAATGTACACATTTCATCTCGTTATAGAGCTGACGCTTCTCAAGAAAGGGCTGTTTTCTCTTTCTCCAGCACCCCACTCCCAGCGGAAGCACGGACGGTCGAATCAGGCTACTTTTCCAGATCTAAGGTGAACGGAAGGCGGCACAACCACCCAGCATTTGCCTCTGTCTCGGCTGTCCGCCTCTCACGGAGACCAGCGGCCTGGGCAGAAAAACCTGGCAGCAGCACGTTTCCAAGACAAACTGGAAAGGGAGGTTCCCTCCCTCAAGGCTCAGGAGTTCTTAAATGGAGGCCGAGGAGAGTCCAGGAAGGAGAATTAATATGCAAAGCCCTAGAGAACACTTTTCTGAACCTTGGGATGGGCTTCTCTCCGTCTCCTCCTCTGCCTCGCGAGGACACCTTAACAGGCGGCAGGAGCTCGAGATAACAGCACCGAGGTCCGGAAGGGGTTTTTTAAGCATCCCCGAGGGTCAGTGCCTCCCAAGTTTCAGAACCCAGCGAAGCAAAGGGGAAGGACGGGCGCACCGGGGCTGGCCAAAGTATTCTCACCGCTTTTTCTCCTCAATTTCAGGAGGCCCCTGGGACCTGGGACTCACCTTCTCTGAACCCGCGAGCTGGAAGCCGAGACCAGCTGGTCGCGGCAGGACCCGCCAGGAGTCCTCTCAGTAGCCGCCCGCAGCCGGACAACAGCCCGCTGAAGGCCGCCATCTTGAAAACCAACCCTGACCTCTGGTGCACTTCCGCTTCCGGAACGGCGCGCGCGCAGCCGCAGTGGTGCGGCGGAAGCGGCGGGGCGCGGGCTTCGCGCAGGTTAAAGCTGTGCGTTGATTCTGTCGTCTGTCCTGTTCGGGACGGGAGGCCGCTGTGTCCAGCCTGCATTTTGTTCTGTGGTCCTCGGCGAGGTCTTCTTAGCTCCTAGTTGCCGGTTTCCGCAGTCGCCGAGGTTGCTTTTGTTCCCAGAAAGGCTTTCTTAGTATTTAAAGCTTATTTAAAGCTTTTTTTCTGCAAATTAGCTGTGGATTTTCAGCTTTTGTGACTGGGCTAGGCCTGTATGGGAGATGTTGAAATGACGAACTCTGGCTGTGTGTGTGTGTGTATCAGGCAGACGTAGGGTAGAATGAACACGTCCTTCCTAACCCCCCATACACTTATTTTTGTTTCTTTTAAATTTATTTCAGAGGCAGAGTGAGAGACAACTCCCACCTTCTGGTTCATTCCCCAGTGCCCAGAACAGTTGGGGATGGAGCAGGCTGAATCTAGGAGCCAGGAATTCAATCCAGTATTTTTTTTTTAAGATTATTTATTTATTTGAAAGAGTTACAGAGAGGCAGAGAGAGGTGTGTGTGTGTGGGGGTCTTCCATCCACTGGTCCACTCCCCAAATGGCTGCAACGGCCAGAGCTGTGCCGATCTGAAGACAGGAGCCAGGAGATTCTTTCAGGTCTCCTATGGGAGTTCAGGGGCCCAAGGACTTGAGCCATCTTCTACTGCTTCCCCAGGCCACAGCAGAGAGCTGGATTGGAAGAGGAGCATCCAGGACTCGAACTGGCACCCATATGGGATGTCAGCACTGCAGGCAGTGGCTTTATCCGCTACGCCACAGCGCCAGCCCCTTCAATTCAGTTCTTCCACGTGGGCTGCAAGAAACCAATTGCTTGACCCATCAGGGCTGCCTCCCATGATCTGGATTAGCAGAAAGCTGCACTCAGGAGCCTCACCTGGGCTCCAAACCCAGGCACTGTGGTATGAGATGCAGGTGCTCTGTGTCCTAACTGCTAGGCAGAATGCCTGCCCCTAAGCTTTGATTTTCATCTGTAGACTTCTTTACAGCTCCAGGGCTTTTGTACAGGCTATGTCTTCTGCTTGCTTTTTTTTTTTTTTTAATTTATTTACTTGAAAGTCAAAGTTACACAGAGGAGAGGCAGAGAGAAACAGAGTTCTTCCAGCCGCTGGTTCACTCCCCAAATGGCTGCAATAGCTGGAGCCGCGCCAATCCGAAGCCAGGAGCTAGGAGCTTCTTTTGGGTCTCCCACGTGGGTGAAGGGGCCCAATGACTTGGGCCATCTTCTGCTGCTTTCCCAGGTGCATTAGCAGGGAACTGGATTGGAAGTGGAGCAGCCGAGACTTTAACTGGTGCCTGTAAGGGATGCTGGCATTGCAGGTGGCAATGGTGCCACAATGCCAGCACCAAATATATACTTGATGAATGAATGAATAGAACCTATTTTTCCACAACGCCATCCCAGAGTCCATTTATTTATTTGAAAGTCAGAATTAGAGGGAGAGACACAGAGATCTTCCATCTGCTGATTCAATCCCCAAGTGGTCACAACTATTAGGGCTGGGCCAGGCCAAAGCTAGGAGCCAGGACCCAGGAGCTTCATCTAGGTCTCCCTAGATGGGTGCAGGGGCCCAAGCACTTGGGCCATCTTCCGCTGCTTTCCCAGGTGAATCAACAGGGAGCTGGGTCAGAAGTGGAGCAGCTGGGACTCCAACCAGCGCCCGTATGGGATGCTGGTGCTGCAGATGGTGGCTTAACTTGCTATGCCACAGTGTCGGCCCCAGAATCTATTTTATAGGGTTGTGAAGATTAGATGAAATAAAACATAAGTGCTCAGTAAACACAAGCTACTTAATAGGGCAATTATGGAGACCGCTCTTCATAAATCTGACATTCTTGCCTTATAAGGAAGCGTGCGGTACCTAAAACAAAATACAGCTGCCTGGGTTTCCCTCTTTTAGATTCATAGGACATATAGGATGTTCCTTGGGAGCTGTGTAAGAAAGGAAAATCATTCACAGTTCATGCTTCCACGTGGCAATCAGAATCTTCTTTTCCATGATCTATAAGAAACGTGAAGGGGGATTTCCTCGTTATTCTGCTCTGATTCATGGCTGGGAAAACCAGGCTCATTAAACAGCACAGCGTGGTCCCTGATGAGGGAGACAGGATCCCACCAGGGTCCAGCTGATCCTGCCACCCTGGTGGGCCGGGAGGCTGTGGAGCAGGTGCTGTCTGGAGAGCTTGAGTGGCATCACCGTAGATGGGAGAAATGTTGCACTGGGGTGCCTTCAGTCTCCATATTTGGCAAAGGCAGACCTGAAGGAGGGCAAACTTCAGAGAAAGGTCAGTCAAGGTGCAGAGACTGATAGAAACAGTAGGAGTGGGGCTCGGGTGTTCTCCAATATAGGCCTAGGTGTCCCAGCCAGGGTTAGAATGGCCTTGACACTTTCTACAGCTTCCACTTTTCTTCTGTGTAGATGACCTTGAGCCACACTCTGTACCACACCCCAACTCCTGGGGATCCGGGATAGACCAGAGCAGTGAGAGAGACCCATTCAGGACCTTGTTTTGGATGTAATGAGTTGAAGCATGCAAGTGCCAGCTCTCTCCTCATTATCTTATCCTAACTTATCATAATCAAATTTTATTTTGAAAAGCAACTTCTATTTTCTGCAAGGATAGGTAGTGTGACCATTGTGGAAAAACAAAACAATAGATAAAGTTAAAAAGAAAATAAATGTTATTCACAGTCCAGAGATAAGCATTTACATTTTGTGAAGTGAAATAATGCTGGCCATATTCTTTGTTTTGCAATGTCTTGTTTTTCTGGATCCATTTATTATCAGGCCCCACAAGAAAAAAAACAATTCTGTGAGACTAGATTTTGCTCAGAAGACTAGCATTTAAAAAAAAAAATGCACAAAACCACTCCATGGTTTTGTTTTGTTTTGTTTGTTTGTTTGTTTCTTTTTTTTTTTTTTTTGACAGGCAGAGTGGACAGTGAGAGAGACAGACAGAGAAAAAGATCTTCCTTTTGCCGTTGGTTCACCCTCCAATGGCCCCTGTGGCCAGCGCGCTGCGGGCGGCGCATTGCGCTGATCCGAAGGCAGGAGCCAGGTGCTTCTCCTGGTCTCCCATGGGGTGCAGGGCCCAAGCACTTGGGCCATCCTCCACTGCACTCCCTGGCCACAGCAGAGAGCTGGCCTGGAAGAGGGGCAACCGGGACAGAATCCGGCGCTCCGACTGGGACTAGAACCTGGTGTGCTGGCGCTGCTAGGCGGAGGATTAGCCTATTGAGCCACAGCGCCGGCCTCGTTTTGTTTTCAAACACACCTTTTCATCGAAGTCTTGTCTGGCCCTCAGAGTGGAGCTTCCTGAATTTTCCCAGAGGAGATACACTGACTACACCAGCACCCCTGAATACCCCATGGGGCCCTTTCCAGATGCCATGCTCCAAAAACAACCATTATCCTGACTTTGGGTACCATAAGTTACTTGTTTGTACCTTTGAACTTTATTTAATATTCCATGGTGAGTATACCACAATTATTTTTATCCTTTCTTCTGTCACTGGAATTTGAATTGTTTCCACTTGGGACAATCATAAATGGCACTGTGACAAACACTATTCTACATGACTTTTGGTGAACACAGAGCAAACATTTTGGGGGTCTGTATTTGGAAGTGGAGCTGTTAGGTTGTAGGATTCGCATATGCTTGACGTCAGTAGATGCTGCCAAGCAGTCTTCCATAGTGACGGTACCAGGCTACACTGTACCAGTAATGTGGCAATTCCAGTTGCTCCACATACTTATCAATATTTGATTTTTTGGATACTTTTCATCTTGCCATTCTGGTTGGTATGTAGTAGGATCTCATTGTGTATTTATTTTATACTTCCCTGCTGCCTAACAGATGAATAACTTTCCATATGTATGTGGGCAATTTAGATATCTTGTTTTGTAAAAAAGTCTGTCCAAGACTTTGGGCTCATTTCAGATTAGATTGCCTGTCTTTTTTGTGCTTTATCTATTTGAGAGGCAGAGAGGCAGAGAGCATGCTCCCATCTGTTGGTTCACTCCCTAAATGCCCACAGGGCTGGAACCAGGCTAGCTAAAGCTGGGAGCTGGGAACTCAGTCCATGTCTCTCATGTAGGTGGCAGAACCTCACCCACTTGAGCCATCAGGGCTGACTCCAGGGGTCTGCAATAGCAGGAAACTGGAGTCGGGAGTTGGAGGCAGGCAGTTCCTAGGT
Source organism: Oryctolagus cuniculus (assembly GCF_964237555.1). Classification (NCBI taxonomy): domain Eukaryota; kingdom Metazoa; phylum Chordata; class Mammalia; order Lagomorpha; family Leporidae; genus Oryctolagus; species Oryctolagus cuniculus. The sequence continues at coordinate 126,396,538 of NC_091436.1, read as the reverse complement.
GCTCTGATATGGTGTGAGGCTGTCTGAACTGCTAGGCTGGATGCCTGCCTCATGTTTTTGTCAGGGATTTGTAGGTTTTTTATGCATTCTGGATATTTGTCCTTTGTTAGATATAGGTACTGCTGATTTCATTGTTCACTCTGTGGGTTGCCTTTTTGTTCTCTTGCAGTATATATATTTTTAAAAATCTATTTATTTATTTTTATGTATTTCCCAAATGCCTGTAACAGTCAGGGGTAGACCAACCAAAGCGAGGAACTCTGGGTCTCCCATGTGGGTGCCAGGGACCCAGTGACTTGCACTATCTCCTGCTGCCTTGCAGGATGTGCACCAGCAGGAAGCTGGAGTCAGGAGCAGAGCTGAGATTTGAACCTGGGCATCTGAGGGAGCATGTGAGTGCCCCGAGCACTGTCTCAGCCACTCACTAAACTCAACCTATCCCTGGCACTGTTTTTTTTTTTTTTTTTTTAAAGATTTGTTTATTTACTTGAGAGGCAGAGCTATGAACAGAGAGAGAGGTCATCCATCCACTGGTTCACTCCCCAAATGACCTCAGTGGCTGGAGCTGAGCTTATCTGAAGCCAGGAGCCAGGAGCTTCTTCTGGGTCTCCCACGCAGGTACATCCTTGGGCTATCCTCTACTGCCTTCTCAGGCCACCAACAAGGAGCTGGATCAGAAGTGGAGCAGCCTGGACTCGAACTGGTGCCCATATGGAATGCCGGCACTGCAGGCAGACACTTAACCTACTACACCACAGCATGGGCTGGCCCCCGGCACCATTTTTAATGGCTGTGTACTGTTTCATTGTCTGGAAGAGCTATAACCTACTCAGCCAATCCCCAATTACTAGAATTTTGGCTTTCTTCCTGCTCCAAAAATAGCATCATCTATTTCATCAGTGAGCCTTGTATTCCCCTCTCACAGCTGAATATGCTGTGGATTTTTTTTTTAAGTACAACTGTGCTGTGGAATAAAAGGGAGTGAGGGTCCTTGTCTGGGGGGCTGCAACATGATGACACGATAGCTGCCGCCCTGAGGAAGGGTCTTTCCCTGCAACCGAGTTTCTAGGGCTGAGGACAGAGTCACTTCCATGCACGGGCACTGTTCCCGGCCACAGTAGGAATCTTGGGTCTTGCAAAGTAGCAGTGACATTGCATGTATGAGAGGAGGGAGGCCACGGACCTCACTTTGCTGTAATAATATCTTTATTTATTTGAAAGTCAGTTACAGAGAGAGAGAGAGAGAGAGAGAGAGAGAGAACTCTTCCACCCACTGGGTCATTTCCCAGATGGCCACAACAGCCAGCGCTGGGCCAGGCTGAAGCCAGGCGCTTCATCTGGGTCTCCTATGTAGGTAGCGGGGGCCCATCTTCTGCTGCTTTTCCCAGGCCATTAACAGGGAGCTGGATCAGAAGCGGAGCAGTGGGGACATGAATCCGTGCCCATATGGGATGTTGGCGTTGTAGGAGGCGGTTTTACCCACTACACCACATCCCTGTAACGAAATCTTTCCCCCACTCCTCCCCTAAGGAGCCCTTAGCTCCTCCCTTAAGTTCCCTCGGAGGAGCTTCATTTCCCGAGGAGACCTTCCTTCTCTCCTCCACACCGCATCCTGGACTTGGTCTCTTACTTCTGGAGATAACTTCAGTCCTACGTAAACCCACTCTGTGAAGGTGTTCAGAGGAACACCGACAGGGAGCACACCCGGAGATGTCCATTTTGCCAAGGAAAACTTAAACCTGTGGTGGAAAGGATCTGCTCTGGTGGCTTGCTGCTGGCCAACAGGGCCGCGGGCTCAGGCCACCGTGAAGGCGAGAGTTAGGAAGACATGGGGGCGGGGGGAGGGGGGTTCGCCCATCTACGGCTCTGGGAAAGTTCTGTCACAGCTGTGGAGGGATGTGCTCTTCCAGCCTTCCTCCCACCACGCCCAGGAAGGAGGGTCGGAGCCAAGAGCTGCACAGATGTGAGCCTGAACAGGCAGAGGCAACCGAAAGGGCGGGAAGGAGGAGAGAGCTGATCGGGCAGGGACCATGGCCGGCAGGGGTGGTGAGGGAAACCGGGGGCTAGAGCCGGCCTGGGCTCGAGTGACAGTCCTGTTTGCTTTCTCTTCATTAATGCGGTTTCCTTACAACCCCCCTGCTGATTCCCAGCTGGCCGACTGAACCATAACAACACGTGGCCTGCCCTGCCCAGGCTGTGAGCCTCCCAAGAAGGGTCTGGTTTCATCTGCAGAAGCTGCCCCTCCTCCCCCTCTGGGGCTCTGGGCAGATGACGGCAGGGACAGCATCTGGGGGTGTGGGGTTGGGGGGTGGAATGGCCAGCGCCCGGCTGCGCACCTCTGATTCCCACGACCTTTTCAGAGGGGCGGTTCTCTCCTGCTGGGGCTGCCTGCCGCCTCCCAAGCAGGTATGCATGGAGGACCTTAGACAATGCTCGCGGGGGGCCTCTCTACAGGTGTGTCCGCTGGACGCAGTGAGCCTGGAAATGATGGGGTGTGTCTTTGCTCACTCAAGGTTCCCAAGGATTTTCCAGTGTCCTTTCTCGCTTCCTTGCAGCACTCTCCCTCTGTCCAAGTTTTTCATTTAGAGCCGGCGCCGTGGCTCAATAGGCTAATCCTCCACCTTGCGGCGCCGGCACACCGGGTTCTAGTCCCGGTTGGGGCGCCGGATTCTGTCCCGGTTGCCCCTCTTCCAGGCCAGCTCTCTGCTATGGCCAGGGAGTGCAGTGGAGGATGGCCCAGGTGCTTGGGCCCTGCACCCCATGGGAGACCAGGAAAAGCACCTGGCTCCTGGCTCCTGCCAGGATCAGCGCGGTGCGCCGGCTGCAGCGGCGGCCATTGGAGGGTGAACCAGCGGCAAAGGAAGACCTTTCTCTCTCTGTCTCTCTCTCACTGTCCACTCTGCCTGTCAAAAAAAAAAAAAAAAAAAAAAAAAAAAAAAAAAAAAGTTTTTCATTTAACCACTCATTTGCTCTTAATTCCTTTCGCCAATGGGTATCAATTATGTGCTTTCTGTACATAAATGCTTACATACATACGCTGGGGGAGCACTCTCCAGAGGCGACGGCTCTTGCCTGACAAAGAAGCATTTTGTAAACTTGATGATTATCCTGGGATCTGCTTGCTTTCTTTCTCTTTTATTTTTGGTTAAAAAATTTTAACCTCTTTAATCATGAAATAAAACACATTCAAAAAAAAAAAAAAAAAAGCACAGGAAACTTAAGTGTACCAGAAAAAGGATTCAGTATCAAACAAAATTGGGCCAAAGTGTTAGGCTGTGCTGCTGCTGTTAACATAAATAAGGAAAGAAAATACTGGAGAGACGTGGAAGTGGTGAGGGGCAGCTTAAGGGGCCTCAAGGAAAGTAATGCTGGAGGAAGGAGGCCTGGAGTGAAACCAGCGGCCCAAGGGGAACAGGGTTGCTGGGGCTGATGGGTGTGCTCCTGGGCACCATGGCAGAGGGTCCGCCTGGGTATGAGCCCAGTGAGGCCGGCTCAGATGTGTGGCCTCCCAGTGTTGGGCAGCGCTGGTGGTGCTGGGTGTGTCTGCAGAGGACTGGGTGCCTGTCTGAGAAGGCCCGATGCCAGCTTGCTTTCTCCCAGTGCCCACACGCAGCGCTGGCGGCAGGAAAATGTTCTGAACTGTTTTGGACGCGTTGGTGCCTTGGCAGGTAGGAGATGGTGCCCTATGTGCATACAAAGAAACAGACAAAAGTGAAAGGAAAGGGCTGCAGACTGAACGTCGGGTTCTGAGCTAACCACCTGGAGCGTGAAGCCAGGCACGCCTGCTCTGTGCGCCTCGGTGTCTCCTTCTGGTTCCAGAATTGTGGCGCCCATCCTTGCGACCCACAGCGGTAGGAGCCCCACCTCCAGCCGCCTCCTCCTGCTCTGCTCTCCGTCAGGGATCGCACCCACTTCCTCTCCTCGACCCACCTCTTGCAGCTGATAAGCCCCCAATCCAGAGCAATGCTCTTTTAAAAAAAAAAAATTATTTATTTCTTTGAAAGAGTTACACAGAAAGAGGAGAGGCAGAGAGAGAGAGAGAGAGAGAGAGAGAGAGGTCTTCCATCTGAAGGCTCACTCTCCAATTGGCCACAATGGCTGGAGCTGTGCCCATCCAAAGCCAGGACCAGGAGCTTCCTCTGGGTCTCCCACATGGGTGCAGGAGCCTAAGGACTTGGGCCATCTGCTGCTGCTTTCCCAGGCCACAGCAGAGAGCTGGATTGGAAGTGGAGCAGCAGGGACTCAAACTTGTACCCATATGGGATGCCGGCACTGTAGGCAGCGGCTTTAGTTAATACACAACAGCGCTGGCCCCTTAGCTGGTATCTTAACCAGGGTTTTAAGCACTAGGCTGAATGCCAGCTCCTGCCATGCTTTTTGGAGCTCCATTTTTTTTTTTTTTTTTTTTTTAAGATCTACTTATTTGAAAGGTAGAGTAGCAGAGAGAAAAGGGGGTGGGGTGAGAAGAGATCTTCCCTCTGCTGGATGACTTCCCAAATGGCCACAGCAGCCGGGGATTGGGCCAGACTGAAGTCAGGGGCCAGGAACTCCATCTGGGTCTCTTACATGGATGGCAGGGACCCAAACACTTGGGCCATCATGTGTTGCTTTTCCAGGCACTGGATTGGAAGCAGAGCAGCCAGGACTCAAACCAGTGCTCCGATGTGAGATACCTGTGTCGCAGGTGGTGGCCACACCGCCTTGGCCCTTGAACTCCAACCTTCATCTCCAACTGCCTATAGAGGTTTTGATTTGGTTTTTCTGAGGAGCTTAAATGCTCAGTGTGGAAGGAGTAACACTACCACCTCCATCAGGCTGTTGGTCTCCTGGTCACTCGTCAGCGTCACCATCAGCTGCCTCCCCTTCCAATTTCCAAAATTTTCACAAATTTCCTAATAGTACCCAAAATGTCTCCTCTTTCCATATCATTTCAATTTTTACCACCCTCCAATGCCTGTACTTGTCCCTGGCCTCCCGCATTCCCACCTCCTCTGCATGGCCCTGCCACCTGGCCAAGTCTCTTGTCCTAAGTGCCCCGGGTCACCTTCCCCGCTCAGTGGCATCGCACGGCCCACAGCTGGCCTTCACGTGGAACCGTGAACTTGGATTTTCAGGGCACTTGTGTCAGGCGAACGTCTGGCTGCAGGGACCAGGCTCTCACCTCCTGAGCTTGACTCCTGGGGCCTCCCCCGGGGCAGGGCCCCCACTTTTCCTCCCACTCGGACTCTCAGAACCCACCATGCCCATTCGCCTCCCACCGTGCCCATTCACCTCCCACCGCATCCCTCCTCCGCCTCCTACTCCAAGCCCCCTGGCCACGCCTCGTTTCCTTCCTCATCTCCTCTTCCTCCTCACACTTCTTTCCGACAACTCCGAGCTCGCCCGCTCCTACCTCTGGCTGCTGCACGCCCCTCTGCTCCACGTTAGCCTGGACTCTCTGGTGGCGGGTGACTGTCACTCAGCTCACAGAAGGACAGTTCTCACCTCTCGGAGCCCAGCCAGGGGGGCAGGGTGGGGGGGGGGAGCCTCAGGGCAACTGAGGCAGTGACTCAAACACCGTCAGGCTCTGGTGTGCCTCCCGGGGCCCCCGCACCTGTCTGCATTGCGACTTTACTCCCTCTGGGTTCTCTCCTCAGAGGCTGAGGAGATCAGCAGGTGCCCCTGGGGAACTGCACGACCAGGCCACAGGTGGGGAGTTTCCCCAGGGGTGAGATGAAGGGGAAGTGCTGGGCAGAGAGAATCCTGAATGTTCACCACTGTGTTCGTCCAGGAGTCTGGTCGGTCACACGTGACAGAAAATCCAAAATGGCAGCGGCCTGAATAGACCGCAAAGGATTCTGGGAGGGGCCAGGGACCAGGGCTCCTTCTAACCTGTTGCTCTGCCTCCTCAGCGTTCTCAGTGGTGTTTGAGGTCCTGCCATCGAGCCTGGATATTCCTGGGAGCAAGAAGGAGGAACAAGTGGGGGAGGCGTGGCACAACTGCTAGCCTTCTTTTTAAAAATTATTGATTTATTGGAAAGTTGGAGTTACAGAGAAGGAGGGAGAGGCAGAGAGAGATCTTCTGTCTTCTGGTTCACTCCCTGGATGGTCACAATGGCTAATGCTGGGTCAGGCCAAAGCCAGGAGCCAGGAGCTTCATCCAGGTCTCCCCCGTGGATGACAGGGGCCCAAGCACTTGGGCCATCCTCTGATGCTTTCCCAGGCACATCAGCAGGGATGCTGGGTCGGAGGTGGAGCAGCAGGGACTCGAACTGGCGCCCATATAGGATGCTGGAGTTGCAGGTGGCAGCTTTACCTGCTACGCCACAGGGCTGGCCCCACAAGCTGCTAGCCCTTAAAGACGTCCCTTAGAAGTTGTTCACCCTCAAGCTTATGTCCCAGTTGCCGGAAGCCACAGGGCAACACCTGGAAAAGCTGCCAGGTTGTCTGAGAAATGTCTTTATCCTAGGCCAGCACCCAGCTGGGTGGGGTGGAGGAGGAGCACGAGGCCTCTGGAGTTGTCACTCGCCAGCTGGGTGAGCCCGAGCCAGTGGCTCACCTTGCTGGGCCCCAGTTTCTCTCCTTGCAGGAAGTGATGTCTGGGGAGTCCCCAGGTGGGCTGACCTCAGGGTGGGGCCTTCTCTGGCCGGTGGATGTGGCCAGAGCTCTGCTCCCAGGCCTGGGTTGAATCCCAAGGCCTCTCTCAGCTTGCCAGGCATCATCAGAGGGCTGAAGGAGCCACTTTAGGAACGAGACCCTGGAGAATGCTACTCTTGGAATCCTGGGATAGCCCTGTAGGAGACCTAAGTGTAGAGTGTTGGAGTGAGAGGGGCAAAGGAGAAGGCAAGGAGGTGGCCTGGGGAGTGCCTGCTGGTGAGGAGGCCAAGAGACCTGCAGCCCAGCGCTGCTCCCCACTGCCCATGGGGCCCGGTTCTGGACAGCTCTGAACTCTGGGGACCTCATCTGTGCTGGGAAGGGGGTCTCCTGGGTCGCTTCCAGCTTGATGCATGGGTCACCCTGGAGCTGGGGTGAACTGTGCTCCCGCTGCCCTGCCCTCCCGCACTGGGCTGGACTGGGCAGGGAGGGACCTGCAGAGCCTGCTCCCCGTGTCCTCATTCTGCCCTGCTGTCCCTGCAGAAGCCATGACCCTCCCACATCCCTGGCAAAGGATAGAGACTGAAGGACCAGGGCCACCCTTCCTGGCTGCTGGAAACCTCTGTGTGAGCTTCAGACCTGGCAGTTTTGGGGTACATTATTAAAGTTGAGGGTATTAATAAAAGAATGGAGGCCAGATTTTGCCTGGGACAAGGGTACTGATGCCCATGGGGTATGTGCTCCACACATAGCTCGTGTGTGTGTGTGTGTGTGTGTGTGTGTGAGAGAGAGAGAGAGAGAGAGAGAGAAAGAGAGAAGGAGGGAGTAGCTGTCACAACTCAATGTTGGAAAAAAGCCACTTTTCCCCTTTGTTCACAGTTTCCTTTTGACCCCAGAGAAGAGTTTCTGATGCATTTATCACTAAGAGCTGCCAGGCCATGGAACGTGAGAACTCGGGCAGGAAGTGGAGCCAGCGGCTCTGCTCACCCACATTGGGTCACTGGAAGGCAGCTGGCCAGAACGCAGGGAGAGGGAGAATGCTCGCTCTCCATTTTGCGCCCATCTGGCCTCTCAAGGGGAACCTTTGCCCCACTACCCTCCTCTCGGAGAAACGGCATGTAAGCTTGAGTGGAGGCAGGGGGATGGATGGGATGACCCAAAATGGGGGCCATCTACCTCCCTGCTTCCAGGCCAGGCTGGTTCCTGGATCTCTGTGGGGGTCCAGGGCACAGGGCCATTTCACAAGCGCAGCTGCTGCCCCGTGTCGCCTGATGGCCTGTGTGCTTGCTCTGCCCCGGGGCCCTGCCCAGTGGAGTCACCTCATGTTCTCACATCAGTCCTGGAAGGCAGGAAAGGGCAGGCAGAGGGGCTTCCTCTTACTGGAATGATCCCGCTGCCCCCAGGCTCCAGAGAGGACCAGTGACTTGCCCGATGTGACCCAGCAAGTTAGAGACAGAGTCCTCGCAATCAGAAGATCCCGCTTCTAGAAATACAAGCAGCAAACGCGCTCTCTAGCTGGGAGCTGGCTAGGGGAGGAAAGATTCCCTAAGAGGGGCTGCTCCAGGGGGCGGGATATTCCTGATTGTCCCCCCACGGGCACCTGCTGAGATGGAAAGGCCCACTCTGCTCGCCCCTCCAGGGGTCGGCCCAGGGAGCTGGGGGGGGGCATGGGGGACAAGGAGTGGAGCTGGGAAGGAGGGAGGGAGAGGCCAGGACTGGGGAAGGCAGAAAGGGAGGAAAGGGCTTGGGGACAGAGGGAGCTGGAGAGCCAGCAAACAAACAAGCTTCTGGAAATCAGCTGCCCCTTCCCGGCCTCCCCGCTTGCAGATTGCAAGCAGCTTCTTCGTCCGGCTTCTCGGAGTAAACAAGGGTCTCCCCGGAAAGAAGGAACCTGGCAGCCGGCGGCCGAGGCTCCTGCACCCGCTCCCTGGGCCGCTGCAACCCCCATTTCCTCCCTCACGGTGTCCTCAGCCTGCAGCCTGCACGCCGTGTAAATATTTAAGCCCATCTACGGTTTCCTGTTTATCATCGGTGTAAACCCTGAGCTGGTCCATTGTGCATCTGTTCCCCTCCCGCCCCCCGCCCACCATCACCCTCAGGTCCATGCGTGCTCTCCCCTCCAGGACGGCACCATCGCTCGGGCAGCTGTGTCGCAAATTCTGTCAATTCATTTTCGTTTACCCTTGTCTCCAACTTTTTTTTTTTTTAACTGGAAAAGTGGGCATAACATAAATGCGCCGTCTAGGCCATTGTGAAGTGTACAGTTCCAGCGGTATTCAGTATTGTGCACCCATCACCATGCCAGCTGCACAGCTCTTCGTTTTGCAAACTGGAGACTCTGCGTTCATTGAACAGTGACGTCCCCTGCCCTCTCCCACCCTGTCTTTTACGATTCCTATTCTGTTTTTTCTCTCCTTTTTATTTGCTTGAGAGGCAGAGAGAGACAGAGCTCCTACACACCGGTTCACTTTCCAAATGTCTGGGATGGCCAGGGCTGGTAAGGAGGCAGAAGCTGGGAGCTGGATTGTAATCCCGATCTCCCACATGGTGGCAGCAACCCAATTCCTTGAGCCGTCACAGCTGCCTCGGGGGGTATGCATTAGCAGGAGGCTGGAGTCAGGCTCTGGAGCTTTCAAACCCAGACATTGGAAAGGTTTGCAGGGGTCTGAGCTGCTAGGCCAAATGCCTGACCCTGTCATTCTGCTTTTTGTCTCCCTGATGACCACTCCACATGCCCCGTGTAAGTGGAACCATACAGTTTCTGTCTTTTGGTGACCGGTTGATTTCATTTAGCATCGTGTCCTCCAGGTTCATTTGTGTGGTAGCCTGAGCTCAAAATTCCTTCCTTTTTTTTTTTTTTTTTAAGAAAGATCTATTTATTTATTGGAAAGTCAGAGGGACAGAGAGAGGAGAGAGGGAGAGAAAGTGAGAGCGAGAGAGCAAGAGAGAGAGAGAGAATTTTCCATCCCCTGATTTACTCTCCAGATGGCCATAATGGCCAGGGCTGGGCCAGGCTGAAGCCAGGAGCCAGGAGGTTTTCCTGGGTCTTCCACATGGGTGCAGGGGCCCAGGGACTTGGGCCAGTTTCTACTGCTTTCCCAGGCACATTAGCAGGGATCAGGATAGGAAGTGGAACAGCCGGATCTTGAACTGGTGCCCATAGGGGATGCTGGCTCTGCAGGCAGCAGATTACCCACTGCACTACAACCCCGGCCTCCAATTCCTTCCTTTTTAAGGCTTACTAATCTTCCATTTTATGTGTGCACCACAGTTCACTTGGCCATTTCCCATCACTGGGCATTTGGGCTACTTCCACCTTTTAGCTGTGGATAATACTGTTGTGGACACCGGGGTACAAACTGGCTTTCATTTTTTTGTAGTGAAAGCCACCTTCTATTGATTGCTTACCGCATCCCAGGACTGTGTGCACTTACTCATCTCATGGTCACAAGTACCTCTTAGGTGAACAGCCCTCTCCATCTTGTGGATGAAGAGTGAGTCCCTGAGAAGCCCAGGGATTTTTCCAAGGCAGGGAAAGAGAACCTGAACGAGAATGAGGACCTGCCATGTTCTTTGAGAACAGCCTTTTACTGTGTTGCATTGACAATGGACATGAAGATGGGGTCTCGGGGTAAACTGACCACCGCTGAGCCCCAGAGGGGGCAGGCTCTTCCCCTGGCCTTCTGCTCAGAGGTGGAATCCATCCTCTTGTCCGGGTGAGTACATCAGGTAAGGGCTCTCATTGCCGGCTGTGCTTCAGCATTGTTGCTGGGGAGTTATTTATTTATTTGAAAGTCAGAGTTACACACAGAGAGAAGGAGAGGCAGAGAGAGAGAGGTCTTTCATCCGCTGGTTCACTCCCCAGTTGGTGGCAGTGACTGAAGCTGTGCTGATCTGAAGCCAGGAGCCAGGAGCCTCCTCTGGGTCTCCCATGCAGGTAAGGGGCCCAAGGACTTTGGCCATCTTCTGTTGCTTTCCCAGGCCATAGCAGAGAGCTGGATCGAAAGTGGAGCAGCCAGGACTCAAACCAGTGCCCATATGGGATGCAGGCGGCGGCTTTACCCACTATGCCACAGTGCCTGTCCCATTTATTTATTTATTTTATTTATTTGAAAGTCAAGCTGGGGAATTATAAGAGGAGGTGGCACCTGACCTCTCCCCAGAGCTAAATCAGCCTCTGGCTGCATCAGCATTTGAAAAGTTCCCCAGCTGATGGCACCTGTGACAGGAGTTGAGAATCACCCAGTTAGGTGATTAGGCCATTTAGCCTCCTTGTCTTCCTGATGTGGGGGATCCAGGCAGGAAGACGAGGTAGGAACAGGTGAGCTTGAACGCGTTTCTGCCAGCCCTGCATTATAACTCCACCCCTTACCTGTCAATCACTACGCCCACTTTCCCATGATGCCCTTGGGGCTCAGCTGGGACCAGGAAGGAGGAGACATGGTGATGGAAGTTAAGCTTCATGTGGTGGCACCATGGGACTACTAGGAGAGCCTCACTCACGCTGCACTCCATCAGCACCGCCCCCGCCTCGTAGGAGGCAGAAGCCCTAGGATGCCTCCCTCGTCTTCCTCTAGAAGTTCTGTGTGTATGTGTGTGTGTGCACGTGCCCATCCTGGGGGTGAAATTCAGACTCCTCTTTTCGGCTTAGTTGGCAGGTGCAGGTCATCACCGGGCACTGTGTGAGCGTGATCCCAACACCACAACTTTGGATCACTGTACATGGTATTCCAAAACCCTTTAAAATGAAGGGAGATGAAAAAGGGCAATTGTGGGAGTAGGAGCCACAGTAGGACTCACTGCACCCTGGGGAGGTTGCAGCCACCGTGGGGTAATAAATGTGCCCTAACAGTGACCTGCGACTCTCGAGTGCAAACATTCGGCAGGGCCTCCAAGACCAACGCGATCCCCTTGTAGGAACAGCCTTCCATCCCCACCTAGCACTAGACCATCTTCTAGCTGAACAAGGAGGCTTCTGTGCTGTCATCATTCAGACTTGCTGCACTTTCACAGAAAGTCAGGGGAGACAGAAACTGCCATCCTCGGAATCTATGACAAGCATGGGGCACAACCAATGGGGACCAGCGGCCGACTCCATCTGGAAAACGATGTGACACATTGCCAGGCATTTCGTAGTTGCTACCTGGTTTCACCTATTTTCTCTTAGGGCCCCTAGGGGACGTAATCCTGATACTGGTTTTTGGCCCCTGTCTGTTCAATCTTCTGGCTAAGCTTGTGTCCTCTAGAATACAGCACTTCTATGTCAAGATGATGGACATGTGAGGATTCTGACAGGGTGACTGAGCCAGACCCAACTCCTAACTCAGCTGCTCCGCTGCTATGACCCTTAGATCAGGTGTCCAGAGCATTCCATGACCCTGGGTAGGCAGGGATGACCAGTCTGTATACAGCCCCGAAGAGGTTATGGAAGACAGACCTTCGACCCTCCTCAGCCCCTTAAGATGGAGGGACGGGGTCCTTTGAGAGGGCAATGAGACGGGAGGTAGGGGGTGCAGCGGAGCCACCTGGGGTAGCTCCTATTATCTCAAGGCCCACGGGATATGGGTTTGGGTCCTCTTGCTCTGAAAATAAACAGATACCCTGCCTGGACCAGGCTGGTCCCATTTTAGGGGGTCAAGGTTGACCTAGATTCGAGTCCTGGTTGTTCCACTTCTGACCAGCTCACTGCTAGTGTGCCTGGGAAGGCAGTGAGGGATAGCCCAGGTGCTTGGGCCCCTGTCACCCATGTGGGAGACCTGGATGGCGTTCTGGGCTATTGCCTTCAGTCTGGCCCAGCCCTGGCCATTGTGGTCATTTGAGGAGTGAAGATCTCCTTGTCTCTCTTTCTCTGCACCTCTACCTTTCAAATCAATAAATAAATCTTTAAAAAAGGGGCATTATCTTAAAAATATAATAATAATAAATAAGGCTATATCCTGGGACAGAGCACAAAGCCCACATATATTTGAAGCTAAGATCAGATGTCAAAGAGATTTGACCACTGTTTCAAGAAGCATGGCTGCACGTCAGGTAAACAGCTGTACCCTTCTGACGTGGGTGAACCTTGGAGGAAAACACTTGAGAAGCCCCAGATCAGTCTATGCGTCAGCACAGGGGTCAGAGGTAAGGAGAAGCATGAGCTCCTGTCAGATCAAGAGGGCTTCTTGGAGGAGGTTACATTTCAGGGTGAATATTGGGGAATGCAGGGGGAAGAAAGGAACTTGCTGGGAGAACAGGAACAGAGGCTCCCTAGAGCCCCAAAGTGAGAACACAAACTCAGACAATATCTCTCCTCTCCTGTGGATTCAAGAAAACCGCCCAGAATCCCTCCATCCTCCACACACACACACACAACGACACCCTTGAGGCTGGCCTGACCCTCAGCTCTCCTACTTGCAGCAGCTGAGTGCAAGATTGCAACACTAAAGCCCTCTTTCTCTCCCTGACGTTGGCGACCTGCCACTGAGTCACTGGAGCAGAGGTAGCTGTCCACCCCTGATGCAGGGGAGCTTCCCAGATGGTCCCCCCCCGGTGCCTGCCATTTTCTCCCGTCCACTCGCTTGGGCCCCCACATCTGAGACAGGCCTCCTGAGCTGGTGGACCAGGAGCAGGCGGTGGGAGGGAGCTCCCTCCCGGTGCGAGGTCTTGCCGGCTGCATTTGCTACCCCCACTTAGGGTACCAGAGGGCATGGCCTCTAAGAGATTGGAACAAAGCCCAAAGGGATGATGATGGGAGGGGAACTCTTCCGGGAAGAGGCTGCTGCTGGCCCCAGGCCCTGAGTCCTTTGTCCAGGAGCCCCGCTATGAGAGAGAGAGAGAACGAGAGAGCGAGAGCGAGAGAGAGCGCGATATGAGCTCAAGAGCCCACCAGCTCCTCAGCAGAGTGGCTGCTGTTTCTCTTTAATTGGCCCAGTAACACCCTGGGGCACCAACCTGGGGACTGACCCGGCATCTGGCTTTCATCACAGCACAGTTGCTCGCAACGCCGGCTGTTCGTAGCTTTACTGTGTACCCACCGTTGTGTCCTAAGGGCCCAGATGCTGTCCAGTGTGTGGCGTGTGCTCAGTAGGTACAGCTGTCTGTCTGGGGGTTCCACATTTGTGGATTCAACCAACTGTGGGTCCAAAACGTTTGAAAGAGAAGGCGTCTGTACTGTCTCTTTTCCCCTTGCCATCATTATTCCCTAGCAGCGCAGTGTAACAACTGTTCACCCAGCACTTACCTCATGGTAGGGAGCATAAGTCATCCAGAGATGATTTTGAACACCCGGGAGGATGGGTGTGTACAGATGTGAGTCCTATGCCATCTCCTATCGAGGGACTTGACGTCTGTGTGTTTTGGCATCCCCTGCAGGGTTGGAGGTTGTCCTGGAACCAGTCATATTGAACAAACAGCAGGAGCGAGACTCCCTGGATTTGAGTCCCCATGGTGAGCACTCACTGGGACAGTTAGAGCTTCATTGCTGGGATTCATCTGTACAAAATCTTGGCACAGTGCCTTGTATATGCTGATCCTCAGGGCGTGTCTGCTCACCTCTGCCACCTGGTTTTCCAGGCTGCCTCTCCAGTCGAGGCTATGAGCCCCTGCTGGGGGTCTTGGCTGAGGGCAGCAGGGACCAGCTGCACCAGGCCTCCTTCCCCCCAGGGTGCAGAAGCAGCCACAGGAGGTGGGGTGGGGTGGGGGTGTGGCTTCCCTTTCTCTGCCTTGACACACCCCAAGTGACCTGTGGGTTAAACGCACACAGACAGTGACTGTCCCGATGCCACAGGCTGCCTGCAGGAGGTTGACTGACAAGGCTCGGGGTTCCCTCTGTGTCCTCCTGTTCCCTACCAATTGGTGCGTCGGAGCCTGAAAGAAGACCGGGTGGCTTCCTTGCTTGCTCCCCACGCAGTGGTTCTCTGTCTCCTGCTGCCCAGCCCGGGACCCTGCAGCTCCCAGCTTTCCATCTCTTCTCCACCTTGTCTGTGGCTGTCACCCCTGGCTCCACAGCTTCACGGGTCACTCCACGTGACCAGCAATCTCCCACCTGAGCCTGGGCTCCCACCGCTGCCTGCTCTGCGACCTCCTCCACGCAGTCTTTGCTGACGCCTGCGTCCCCTGGGCCCATGAGGGGGCTTGTTCAGGTGCCATTCGCTCCTCTACACGGGTAACTTCTAAGTGGGCTGCCACCCTAAGTGGGTGCCCACCGCGGGGCCTGGAGCAAGGAGGAACTCAGGGAAAATTTGTGGGAGGAAAAAGAGGAGTGAGGAAAGACAAAAGGAAGGAAGGAAGGAAGGAAGGAAGGAAGGAAGGAAGGAAGGAAGGAAGGAAGGAAAGAGAGAAGGAAGGAGACGAGGAAAGAAGGAAAGGGAAGGTAGACTCCCTAGGGTGCGTATTCACTGGTAAATACCAAAGCTGAGGGTTGCTGTGCTCCCAGGGGACATCAGTGCACCTGCTCAGACCAGGACCTCTGTGTGCACACACTGGGAAGTGGGGGCAGTGGGGAAAGGGGGACTGGCCCACTTCGGGTTGAGGTTGGTGGCCCGGGAGCTGGAAGGCCCCGTTTTCTCTTGTCCCCTGGCTCCCTCCCAGTGTGCTGCACTGGGGCTGCTGGCTGTGGAGCAGGAATCTGGGGTCAAATCAACATTTGTCTTTGTGCAGGAGCACTGTGGCTCCCGACACTGAAGGCCT
Organism: Oryctolagus cuniculus; assembly: GCF_964237555.1. NCBI lineage: Eukaryota > Metazoa > Chordata > Mammalia > Lagomorpha > Leporidae > Oryctolagus > Oryctolagus cuniculus. Next base: position 126,381,295 of record NC_091436.1, on the reverse strand, counting down.
GGCTTGGTGGCTGCTCCCAGCTGTACCCCTCAGAGGCCCTCACCCACAGGAGAGGGAGCGTCACTACGTTCACGGAAAAGTCGAGCTGAAAGGTAAGTTTACTTTGGTGCAAAAAATCTTTGAAACCGGTGCTTACGTGGGGTCTTTAAGAAGTTCATGGAAAATGCCTATTAGGAAAAATGACACATGGATTCCAATTTCTCACCAAAGTAAACTTACCTTTCAACTCCACATTTCCCAAATGTTTTGCAGTCACTCCATAGGTTTTTGCCCGCAGGGCGCCCAGCTCAGGTGGGAGTCTTAGGAGCAGGTGACATCCTTGGAAGGTGACTTTGTCCAGTCCCTGCCTCCAAGCACAGTGGCCTGCTGGTCCCTCAGAGACTCTCTGGAGAGGGAGACTTCTCAGCCCCAGGCTCTGGCTGGCCTGTGCCCTTCCCATCTCATTTGTGCCTGGCCAGGGCAGCCTCTCTCTGGATAGCATTTGCTTTGTTTCGTGGACACTTGGGATGACTTAAGTCGCTGGAAGCATCTACTCTGGATTCAGACTGGGTGTAAATCCCAGCTCTGCCAACTCTTAGCCGCGGTGAGGTCCGGTGTGTTTCCCAATCACTCTGTGCCTCAGTTTGCGTATCCATACAATGGAGATAATAACAGAAGCCATTTGGTAAGGTCATTGTGAAGGTTAAATGAGCATTTCGAGGAGCACCTGAAAGTCGTGACATGCAAGCTGTGGTTATCAACCCCGCTCTGCTCTAGATCTGGCCCCAGCCCTGCACAGTCTTGTCTCCCCATGCCCACTCACTTATCTCACTGCCCAACGGGGCCTCGTGGCTGTTGGCCAGGGCTCCTCTCTGCAGAGGGGCACACTCAGCTGGAGCCCCTGCCAAGGATGCTCAGTGCCCGGGGAGACTGATGTGCGTGGAGGAGCCCGCCCAGCTGCAGATGCAGAGACAGCGCAGATGGGGTTTGCTCTCAGGAGACTCATGGCTCCGGCTGAAAGCAGCTGTGGAAACAGACCGGAAGGGAAACCCAAGGAGCATTTGATCATGGAAGCTTCCGCTGCCCTCTGTGCTCGCTCGCTCGCGCTCTCTCTCTTTTTAAAAAGATTTTTAAATTTTTATTTGAAAGGCAGAGTTAGAGAGAGAGAGAAGCAGAAGCAGAGAGGGAGAGAAAAAATCATCTGTCTGCTGGTTCACTCTCCAAATGGCTGCAACAGCCAGAGCTGAGCAATCCAAAGCTAGGAGTTTCTTCTGCGTCTCGCATGCAGGTGCACTTGGGCCATCCTCCACTGCTTTTTCAGGCATTAGCAGGGAGCTGGGTCAGAAATAGAGCAGCAGGGATTCAAATCAGTACCCATAAGGGATGCTGGAGCTGCAGGCTGTAGCTTTAACCTGCTGTGCTATGGTGCCAGCCCCCACCTCTGTACTTTCTAAGGAGATGGGGCATGGTTCATCCTGGGGAAGTGCTTCTTTGTGGGGGAAATCACAGCAATGGGCATGTTGGGTAAGAAAGGCATGGCCTGAATGAGTGAAGATGAAATCAAGAGAGAATGAAAGGTTTGCATATGTCAGATATGGGGCCATTGGCATCTCTCCGATGGCTGGGCAGACAGGGGTTTATGTGGGGGTCCTGAAAAGGGGCCAGTGGGAGAAGCCCAGCAAAGAAGTAAGTATGTAGGTAGAGTTGAGGGGGGGGGCTTCCATCTGCTGGTTCACTCCCCAAAGGCCCGGAACAGCTGGGGCTGGGCTGAAGCCACGAGTGGGAACTCCATTGGTTTCTCCCATGTGGGTGGCAGGGATCCAACTACTGCAGCCTTGCAGGGTGTGCATGAGCAGGAAGCTGGAATCAGGAGCAGAGCCAGGACTTGAATCCAGGCCCCCCGCGACGGAAGTCAGCATCCCAGCCAGCATCTTAACCACGGGGCGGGATGCCTGCCTCTAAAGCTCACCTTGACTTCAGACCATTATTATTTTTGCCCGTGTGAAATATAGTAGCGTATTTCAGAGTCTCAGGTGCTTGAGGACACACTCAGTGACGCCTTCCTCCATGCCCGCCTCCAGCCTCTAGCTGCTAAGGTGGCTGCCAGTGTCTTCTGTGGCGTCACAGAGGTTTCTTGGCACACAGCAAACGTCTATAGACACATTTCCCCAGCCTCTGTCTGCCCCTTTCTTGTGCATGGTCTCCTGTGCCTAGCTTTGTACTCACTCAGTATTTGCTTGGCCTTGGAGTCACTGAGTGAGCATTCCATGAATGGCAAGAGTGTCTTCATTATATATATATGCTGCACAATGTTTCACTATGTATGCAAAGGTACTTCAAAATGTTCATGGCATAGTTGAATTAAAAGATAAGTTGCAGGATGGCATGTTTAGCCTGGCAGCTGATCCCTGTGTCTCACATTGTAGCGGCCGACACTGGCTCCTGATTCTGGCCTGCAGTAAGTGCACACCCTAGGACGCATCAGGGATGGCTCAAGTACTGGGGCTCCTGCCGCCCACATGGGAGAGCCGGAGCTCCTGGCTTTCCTTGGGCCCAGCCCTGGCTGTTGTGAGCATTTGAGGAGTGAAACAGCGGACAGAACTCTTTCTCTTTCTGTTACTCTCTTTGTCTGCTTATCCAATATCTAAATATATAAAGCAAAAATTTAAAAGCTAAGCTCAGTTTGGTACAGACATGTTTGAAATCTGAAATCCATGCATAGTTTTTTTTTTTTTTTTTTAAATAACGTGAACTTTTGGAAGACCCCTTGTGCGCATCCGGTTTATTTTCTCAGACTCCTCCTGTTCCACTTTGATGTTGGAGTTGCATCCTGCTCCACACTCCTGAAGCTTCAGGAGTCTGCCATGCAGATGTGGGCTCGGGAGCAGATCACTCCAGGGCAGAAGACTTCAGACAGGGGAGGCCTGGGAGAACCCCAGCCCCCGTCCTCGGAGGCGCTGGGAAGGGCTCTGCACTGTGTGAGTCAGGGCAAAGCCTGCCATTTGGATGTTTCAGGGAAGGTAAGCCAAGGATGCTCAAGGTCAAGAACTCATCCAGGGCTGGTGCTGTGGCATTGGCGTCCCATAGAGGTGCTGGTTCGAGTCCTGGCTGCTTCACTTTTGGTGCAGCTCCCTGCTATGGCCTGGGAAAGCAGCGGAAGATGACCTGAGTACTTGGGCCTCGCATGGGAGACCTGGAAGAAGCTCCTGGCTTTGGATCGGCTCAGCTCCTGCTATTGCAGCCATTTGGGGTGGGGTGGGGCGGGGGGCATGGGAAGATTTCTCTGTCTCTCCCTCTCTCTCTGTGACTCTACCTTTCAAATAAATAAATAAATCTAAATAAAAAAAAATAAGAACGTGTCCAGATTTGAGACCAACAGGGGCCACATCCTGTGCATAATTAGAAATGCAGCGCATGGGACAGCGCAGGCAGAGTCCCCAGGTCACAGAACGCAGTAGCGGAAGGACCCTCGGTGACCGCTGAGCCCTCCTCTCTCCTAGGCGGCGTGCTGGAGGGGTTAACCTTTATGGAGCCTTTGCTCCGAGCCAGGCAATGCCCCTGGTGCTTTCTGCCCGTCCACCGCTTCCACCCTCACGCTAGCCTTTGTGGTGGACGCTATCACCAACCCCACTTTAGAGAAAGAAACCAAGACCATAACGAGGATTCACAAGGCGCCCAAGTTCCCAAGGTGAGGAAGGGAAGGGCCGCCCCCTCGCCCCCAGGGGTGTGTCTGGAGCATGCGCCCTACGCGGTCACGCACAGCGCCTCGGAGTGCGGGGCAGGGGACCGAATCCTCGCGGGAAGTCACTTACTCGTGTGGGGATGGAATTCAGGATCTCCGTCTAGCACACTGCTCGGTTTGCCACATAGACTCAGGGAGTGTGCGGGTGGGCAGGGGCGTGGCTCTGCTGGGGTGAAGTGCGGCTGTGACCAGTTCTGGGTGGTGGTGGGGGCGGCCTGTCGCCTGTGAGGTGCTGAGAATGCGACATTGCAGGCTGGTCTGGGGTGTGTCTCACAGAGCGCTACCCTTGGCTCAGGACAGGAACCCGGCTCCCAGTGCTCTCTCTGGCTGTGGTTCGTCCACGTGGTGGCTTTTCTGTGGTCTGCACCAGCTTCCTGTCTCCAGCCCCACCAGGTCTCTCTCTGCTTACCCATCACCAGTAGCTCGCTTTTCCAGAGAAGCAAGCCCACAGAGTTTGGGTGGGCGTTTGCTCAGGAAAGCTAAGAAAAGCTCACGCAGGTTAGAGCTGTGTAGGGGGTGAGGACTCTCGGTGCCTACAGGGGTCCTGGGTCAGAGACTGGGGTGCAAGTCACGGCCTCAGAACCCTGGTGCTGGTTCTTCCATGGGGCATCTCCAACACTGGCCCAGTTTCGCCTTTTTGCTGCCCCTCCACCCCTGTCATAGCATAGGCTGGGGAGTCTGCCCTGCCCCACAGGAGGCCGTGGGAGCAGGCAGCCGGCCCCTCTCTGCTCCTGCCTGCCTGTGCTCTCGCCATACTGTGAACCCTCCCAGGGCCCTGAGCTTGTTGGGCCCGCCCAGAGCCTGGCACAGAGCCTGGCACTTAGTACGTGCTCATTCAAGCCCGTGGGCCCACGGAGTGTCCCCCAGGTGGCGTTCTGTCCCAGCAGAATGTGACCTGCTCCTTGGTTCTCCTGCAGGGCCTTGCCCAAGTCCCCCTCTTCCAAAGTAGCTTACGATGCTCTCTCCAGGCCGTCTTTTGTGGGCAGCAGTTTTGTTGAGATATAATTCACACAGCACGCGACTCACCCAGCAGTGTCCCCGGCGAGGATTTTGGGCCTTCTTGCTGTGCAAGCGTCACGCGGAGAGCATTTCCCACGCCACTTGGCAGCGCCTAGCTCTCCAACACCCCCAGGTCTCCCCCAGCTTAGACACGGCCGCCCTTGACCCTGCTCTGCCCTCGCTGGCCATTGTGCAATGTTCCCCTCCTTCCGTGACTAACCCACTTGAAGGAGCGTCCACACCCACAGATTCATTTTCTCAGATTCAATAAACATTTTTCAGAAGCGCCTCTGAAGTCTGCTGGGAGGTTTTCATGGACACCCTCTGCTTTAATCCTCTCGAGCACTCTGTGAGGTGGGGATTATCTTCTCTAGGTCAGAGGCAGAGACAAAGTGACTCACTCCAAAGGCAGGGGCGGGACTTGAACCCAGGTCTGCACGCGCCCACGGTAGGTGCCTTACTGAACTGCTTGTTGTCCCCGCCGCACATCCAGCTGTGAGGTCCAACTGTCGACCTTGTCACTCATTTCTGCCACCCCAACCACACCGACGTCTTTCACGCTGAGGTCCTTCACCCTTGCTAGACCCTTGTTCCAGCCGTTCCACTTGGCACGCGTTTCCTTCCTGCTTTGCACCTTGGAACGTCTGAAATTAGCTCCCCACCCCACACCCCTTTTTTCTAAAGATCTCCTTCCTGGAGCTGCCCGTGTCTTCCAGCCTACCTGCTCTTGAGGCCCGCGGCTTACCTGGCTCCTTCTCTAACAGCTTGGTCTCCTTACTGAAACCAGGGCTGCAGCCTGAAGTCTCCTGGGACTCTGAAGCTGTGTTGGGGACCCTGCAACTCGCACACAGCTGTGTTATGAATGGAGCAGTTGCTTTGCAAGTGTTTTGGGAAAAAGGAAGAAGGAGTGAAGGAAGGGAGGGAGGGAAGGAGGAAGGGAGGACGGGGTGCAGTGTTGGGGGGGTGAGGGTCTCGGGAGACACGGGTGGGAAGGTGTTTTCCAAAGTGAACCCTATTGTAAGGGCGAAGCGGAGCTGGTCCCCCTGTACTTCCTATGTGCTGTGAGTATTGTTGGCGTGAAGTTGAAGTGCCCCCCACCCCCATCCCGTCCTCACCACTGGAGGTGATGTTTGCGGTGTAGGCAGTGGAGGTGATTAGGAGGAACGGGTTCTGGATGTATTGTGCAGGCTGAGCTAACAAGATTTCCTGATGATTGAAGATGAGAGGCACGGGAGAGGCATCAAAGATGGCGCCAAGATTTCTGGCCTGAGCTGTCGGCAGTACGGAGTGACTGTTCGCAGTGGTGGGGTAGCTGCAGGTGGAGCGTGTTTACAAGCAAGAGCAGAGGTTGGGTTCCAGGCAAGATCCAGGCAACCCTGCTGGTTGGCACCCAGGTGGAGCTGACACATAGGCAGTTGATGAGTCAGTTCTGAAGTCCTTTGATCAGGGTGACCTTGAGCGTGTGGTTTGCACTCGTGCTGGGCTGCCGCTGGGCCTTCCCAAGGCCAGTGGTGCTGTTCCTGGGGGCCAGGACAGTGCAGGGTGTGGACTGGGGTGTGAGGCTTGCTCTCTTCGTTGGGAAGACTGACACATTAGCACTCACTTTGAGGGTTCCTCTACGTGTGTGTGTGGCTAGCACTTAGCACAGTACCTGGCATAAAATAAGCCCTCTACAAGTGGTGGTTACAAATAATGAAGAACTAGGGGCCGGCGCTGTGGCGTAGTGGGGAAAGCCACTGCTTGCCTTCCCAGCATCCCATATGGGCACCAGTTTGTGTCCGGCTGCTCCACTTCCGATCCAGCTCTCTGCCATTGCCTGGGAAAGCAGCGGAAGATGGCCCAAGTCCTTGGGCCCCTGCACCCATGTGGGAGACCTGGAAGAAGCTCCTGGCTTCAGATTGGCGCGGCTCTGGTCGTTGCGGCCAATTGGAGAGTGAACCAGCGGATGGAAGACCTCTCCCTCTCTCTGCCTCTCCTTCTCTATCTGTGTAACTCTGACTTTCAAATAGACAAATAAATCTTATAAAAAAATAACGAAGAACTAACGTGGACTGAGTCCCACAGACCAGTCATCAGAGGGGTCGGCAGGGGGTGTGCATTGTGCTGTGGCTCACGTTGCCTGCATCCCATATCCGAGTGCCTGGTTCAGGTACCGTCTGCTGCACGCTTCTGACCCAGCTTCCCACTAATGTGCACCCTGGGAGGCAGCAGGTGACGCCTTAAGGACCTGTGGGAGACCAGGATGGAGCTCCTGGCTCCTGGCTTTGGCCTGGTCCAGCGCTGGTGTTGCAGGCATTTGGGGGGTGGGGGATGAACCAGCAGATGGAAACATCTCTCTCTTTTAGCTAAAATGAATAAAATAAATATTAATAAAAATGAAAATGAATAGATAAACATTTTTAAAGCTCATGTAAAGTACAATTAAAAGATAAGCTTATCTATATTTTAAAAAGGGAGGGTTGGAAGGCTGTGGGTGAGGGGGGCGGGAGAGGAGAGGCTCAGAACAGAGGCCTGAAGCCCAGGGGATGTGACGTCACTGCTCCAGGGGGACTGGGACTCGCAGGGCAACAGGAAGGGGAACGCCTGTGAAAGTGGGTGTGGGCCCACCTCGCTGCAGGTGCCGGGACAGCTGCTCGGGCTAGGGCTGTGCAGCCGTTCTCTGAGTGTGCCGGCACTGATGATGAGGGGAGGCCATGGTAGCCTGGGAACACAGCCCCTTTATAGGAGTACCCGTAGGAGAAGCTAACCAGTCTGAATTACAGATAGGGGGTTGGGGGAGAAAGAGAGAGAAAGAGAGAGAGAGAGAGAGAGAGAGAGAGAGAGAATCTTTCACTTGTTGGCAGTGGCCAGGGCTGGACCAGAACAAAGTCAGGAGCTAGGAGCTTCATCCGGGCCTCCCATGTGGGTGGGTGGCAGGGGTCCCCAGCTCATTGGCTGGGAGCTGGATCGAAAGTAGAGCAGGGGCCAGCGCCATGACTCACTAGGTTAATCCTCTGCCTGTGGTGCTGGCATCCCATGTGGGTGCCGGTTCTAGTCCTGGCTGCTCCTCTTCCAGTCCAGCTCTCTATTATGACCTGGGAAGGCAGTGGAGGATGGCCCCTGCACCCACGTGGGAGACCTGAAAGAAGCTCCTGGCTCCTGGCTTTGGATTGGCATAGCTCCGGCTGTTGTGGCCATTTGGGAAGTGAACCAACGGAAGGAAGACCTTTCTCTCTCCCTCTCACTGTAACTCTGCCTGTCAAAAAAAAAAAAAAAAAAAAAAAAAAAAAAAAAAAAAAAAAAAAAAAAAGTAGAGCAGCCAGGACAGGAACTGGGATGCAGAGTCCAGGCGGCAGCCCCAAGTCCTTTCTTTCTTTCTTTCTTTCTTTTTTAAAGTCCATTAAATTTTAAAAATTTATTTGAGAGGCAGAGAGACAAAGAGACAGATAGACACCTGCACACACATACACAATGAGAGAGAACGCTCCCATCTGCTGGTTCACTCCCCAAATGCCTGCCGTGGTCAGGACTCGCCTAGGGCTAAAGCAGGAGCTGGAAACTCAATCCAGGCCTGCGCTGAGGGAGACAGGGACCTGACAACTTGAGCTATTGCTGCTGCCTCCCAGGGTCTGCATTAGTGGGCAGGTGGAGCCATGAGGTGGAGTAGAGAATTGAAGCCAGGTGTTGTGGGATGCAGGCATCTTAGTCACTAGGCCAGACACTTGGCTCCCTTAAACCTCATTTTTAAAAAATACATCAAGAGCCGGGGCTGGCGCTTGGCGTAGAAGACAAAGCCTCTCCCTGTGGTGCTGGCATTCCTATGGGTGCTGGTTCGAGTCCCAACTGCTCCACTTCTGATCCAGCTCCCTGCTGATATGCCTGGGAAAGCAGCAGAGGATGGCCCAAACACTTGGGCCCCTGCACCCACGTGGGTGACCTGGAGGAAACTCCTGGCTCCTGGCTTTGGCCTGGCCCAGCCTCGGCCATTGAGGCCATTGGGGGAGTGAACCAGCAAATAGACGATCTCTCTCTCTCTCTCTCTTTCTCCATTCTCTCTATCTCTGCCTTTCAAATAAATAAAAATAAATCTTTAAAAAATCAATAGCAATTTTCTTTCTTTTTCTCTCTCTCTTCCTTTCTTTCTTTTTCAAGATTTATTTATTTGTTTGAAAGGCAGAGCAAGACAGAGAGAGAGAGAGAGAGAGAGAGAGAGAGAGAGAGAGAAAGAGTTTTTATTTGCTGGATCACTCCCCAGATGGTTGTAATGGCTGAGGCTGGGCCAGGTCAAAGCCAGGACCCAAGAACTCCACACGGGTGGCAGAGGCCCAAGCACTTGGGCCATCTTCCACTGCTTTCTGAAGTGCACTAGCAGGGAGCTGATTGGAAGCAGAGCAGGCAGATACTGCACGCCAGTGACCCAAGCAGCGGCTTAACCCCTATGCCACAACGTTGGTCCCCAAGCTCATTTTTCAGTCCTGTAGAGCATCCGGGATTTTCTCAGCTTTCACTCAGGCCCAGCATGTGGTTTGGTGTGCAGGGAAAGTTAGTCTCCAGATCCAAACCTTACTTTCTGGGGTTGCCATGGAGATCACGGGCAGCAGCGGTGGGAGGGGGGGAGGTATCTTTGTAGCAGCGCTGGAGTTCACTCCCAGGATAACTGAGCCCAAAGACGTCCAACAACCTTCCTAATGCCACAGACCCCGGGGTGGGGAGAGCAACCAGAGGCAGCGGGCGCTGTCAGCGCTGGGGTCGGAGGTCCTCAGTGTGTTTAGAAGTGGGGGTGGGCAGCGAGTCAGGCTCTGGACAAGGTGTGTGGCTTTGGGAGCCGCTCCTGATGGCCCGAGATGGGTATGCTGGATGCGGACTGAGAGACGCCAGGGAGGGGAGCCAGGGGAAGACATCTTGCAACTTCCTGCTGCTGTTCTTGGAGATGAGGAAGTGGCTGTGTGGAGGCATAGACCAGACCGCATGTCCCGGAATCCTCTGGGCAGCCTCGCCAGGGAGAAACTCTTTTCCCATTGCACGGATGAGGTTGCTTCAGCCCAGAGAGGGTAAGGCCCTCGCTCAAGGTCACGCACACCAACCGTGATGGAGTCGGGCCTGTGACCCAGCTCTGCTGGACTACAAAGCTGCCCTCTTCCCGCCGCGCCACGCGGTCACCGTGACCTCCAGGCACCAGGGGGATGGACACTATCAGATGACCTTTGGAAGATCTTTTTCAGCAGAAACATTCGCTCAATCCCCGCTCCTTGGTGTCCCCCTGCCTCCTCCCTCTCTTCCCTCCTCATTACTCAACCCCACGGGCTGCCTGCAGGCCTGGGGGAGGAGACCATTTCTTCTGGGTGACAGCTGCGGTTACTCAGATTAACCCTCTGCTGCCTGCCCACCTCCCTTCCAGCCCAGGACCTGGTGGTGAGCAGCCCCCTCCCTCGCCCCCTGCAAGCGGGCCACTGGCACTTCCCAGAACTGACTGCTGCAAACAGCTGGCTTGGGGGTGGGTGCAGAGGACGCTAACAGCTTCCAGATGGGCCAAGGCACGAGCGCCATGGAAGCCTCCATTTTCAGTGGTCTTGGGGCTGGGAGGCTGCAGCGGGCTGGCCCTTGCATCCAGGACTTCAGAAAGGCCAAGGGGTTCAGGCTGAGCCCTGCTTGCAAGCTGCCGAATTGCCCGCTGCACCTGCAGGGGGCCCTGGCGAGCCTCAGCAGCCCAGGGTGCTCTGTGACCCGTGCTCAGCCCAAGCCCTCCTAACTACATTCATGTTGATACTGATACCCTCTACCGTGTCTACACTGCTCGTGGCAGAGGCACCAGAGCATGGCCGTTTAGAATACAGGGCTTGGGGATCAAATCCCAGCTCAGTCATTCGCCGCCTCAGGGACCCATGGCAAACTGCTCAGCTCCTGTAGCTACGAAGTGGTTTCTATTTCATGAGGCTCTTGTTAGGATTAAATGAGATAATCTGTGCCAAGTGCCGAACCCAGTGCCTGGCATGGTATGTTTTTGTCATAGAGAGCACCTGCTTTGTTCCAGAAGTGGGGCAACTGTGCCCCGGCAACCCCACCAGTCAGCTGGGGGCAACTTTTTTTTTTTTTAAATATTTATTTATTTGAGAGGCAGAGTTACAGACAGGGAGAGGGAGACACACACACACACACACACACACACACACACACACACGAGGTCTTCCATCTGCTGATTCACTTTCCCAATAGCTGCAACGGCTGGAGCTGGGCCAGTTGGGAACCAGGAGCCAGGAGGTTCTTCCAGGTCTCCAATGTGGGTGCAGGGGCCCAAGAACTTGGGCCATCTTCTACTGCTTCCCCAGGCCATAGCAGAGAGCTGGATTGGAAGAGGAGCAGCTGGGACTCAAACTGGTGCCCATATGGATGCTGGTGCCGCAGGCAGAGGCTTAACCTACTGCGCCACAGCACCCAGAGCACTGCTTCTTACAAGAGGAGTCAGGGCTCAGGGTCCAGGGCCACACAGGCAGTCAGTACAGGGCTGTGATGCAGACCCCGGGCCCCTCCCCATCTATTTCTTTGCCATCTTCCCATGGGTGAGAGGAGGTTGTAAGACTTGCTGGGGGCTGAGGACAGGGCTTTCTGTCCTGCTTATCTTTAGGGAGGTCTGGTTCAGACACATGGGTAACAGGTTGGGGGCTCAGACGGGCCCTGGAAGGAGGGCCTTAGTGGGGACATGCGGGCCTGGCAGACTTCAGGGGGCTGGAAGGAGCAGGGATGGGGCATACAGGGGTTGGGAGGAGGCCAGGCTGTCCCAGGGTGCTCTCCAAGGCTCTGGAGGCCCCGCCAACAGGTCCCAGGGCTGCTGACTTCTCTGCGCGTGCTTCTTGCTCTGCCGGCCGCGACTGCCTGACTGCACGTCTACTCCTTGGGTGGGGCGGGGGAGTGGAGGGTCTCCAGAATTCCCCTTTGTGGGCTGGGGAGGACAGAAGACCAGGGAAGAGGAGAACCAAGGGGGAGGGGGCTGGGGCTGGCCAGCAGGGAAGCCCGCCATTGGCCCAGCTCCCGGGGCCGGGCCTGCAGAGGGAGCTGCCTGCCCCTCACCATCCCCTCCCCCTGCCCCCCCAGGGCTCCTTGGCTGCTGAGCCTGCCAGCTGGGTCCCTGCCAAGCCAAGCAGCTGCCAGGGGGAGAGGAAGAAGCATTTCCGAGCAGAGAGGCCCCTGTGGGCTCCGGCTGCAGCCTAGAATCCCCCTTTCTCGCCGCCAAGCGAGGAGAGAGTGTGTGCACGCACATGGGCAAGGGAGCGGGGGCCCTGGCAAGCCTGGGACTCTGCATGGCTGCAGGGTGGGGGTGGGGTTCTGGGCTGGTGTGGCTGGGGTGAGGGGGTGGGGCTGGGACATCCACTGTGGCTCACTCAGGGACTGGGGAGGGCAGAATGTAGTGTCCCCCCACCCCCAATTTACGTCCATCTGCGAGCTGAGAAGGGGAGCTTCACTGGACATGGGGTCTCTGCAGATAAAGTTGAGCTAAAGGTGAGAGGGTAGGCCCTAAACCCAGCAAGGCGCTGAGACCGCGGGAGCAGAGACTGGAGCCTGAGCCAAGGGGTGCCTCGGGCCACCAGAAGCTGGACAAGAACTTGACCCTGCCGACACCTCCCAAGCTGTGAGGGCGTGCATTCCTGTTGTTTGAAGCCACCAAGTTTGTGGTCATTTCTCACGCTAGCTAGCTCTAGAAAAGGAGTGGAAGGAGGTGTGGGGCAAAAGGGGGAGGGGGGACTTGGTGGGAAAGCCTTGGGGCACAGAAGGAGCACTCTCTGTCATCAGCTGCGCCACGATTCCGTGCCAAGCACTCTTAAAGATGTTTATCTTAATCCGCACAGTGACCCTGTCCGTGAGAAGTAGGATTCCTGTTTTATGGTGAGGCCCGGACCAAGGATCGCTCCGCTTGGTGGGATTCCAACGTAGGCTCCTCTGCTGCCTACGCAGGGCCTCTGTCCACCTCCCTTCCGTCGGCAGCCTCTGGGCTGGCTGGAGGAGAGCACCACACTGGGGCAGCGTCGTGGCCAGCATGGCTCTGGGGACCCTTTGTGCCGGGGGCCCTGCATGGGCCCTGTTCACAATGCTCACAACGCTCTGCAGTAGATGGGGCCGATGGTCTGCGCATGCTCCTGAGCCTCAGAGAGAGAGAGAGAGAGAGAGAGAGAGAGAGAGGAGACTTCTCCCTCCCGTTCTCCTCATCCCACCACAACCGCCATCACCATATCCACGTCGAGCACCACTTCCACTGTCACCAGCACTATAATCACCTGCTCCACTGCCACCATCGCCATGAGCGAATCTACTAGAATAGCGGTCACGGCCAACTCGTCCATGTCCATGAGGTTTCCCCCAGTGTGGAAAGTTAGAGGCAGGTGGGTCGCTCCCGGAAGGGGTCTTGAAATGAAACCGCTGAGCGGAATTCCACGGGGGAGGGCAGAGTGGGAGTGCTCCCGGCTGGCGGCTGATGGCCAGGACCAGTAGGAGAGGCCTGACTGTCCTGGGTTCGGCCTCGTGGAGCGGGGGCTGGGCCGGCCTGGCCGGAGTCAATGCTTCACGGGACAGGCTGTCTTCGTGGGCCTGGGTCTGGGTGGGTGGAGGTTATTCCAGCATCCCGGCCACGCCTGGCTCATGCTGGTCTCTCGGGGGTGTAGATTTTGGCGGGTCCCTGGCTCCTGGCCACCTGCCTGGCGTGTCCATGGCAGTGAGGTCATAAGAGGAGCTGCACTGGGAGTACTGGGAAGAGTTGAGGGCGGGAGGGGTGCGTCCGCCCTGGCTGGGGGAGGAATAGGGCCTCTCTCCCCTGGCTGACTCTACCGAACGGGATGAGGTAAGCCCGGGGCCTGACTCTCCACGCCCCCAGACTCCCGACTCCTTACAGCCACCTGGGGGAGTGTGGGGACCAGAGGCTCCCATCTTGGGGCAGAGAGGGTGCTCCCATTTCTCACGCAGCTGCTTGACTCTGCTAAAGAACTGGGGGCCTGGCCAGCTCTGGGAACTGCCTCTCTCAGTCCTCCCAGACCCCTCGGCCTGCTGGTCCATCCCACCCTCTGGGATGGCACTTGAGCCCCCGGAAGTGGGAAACAATGCTGTCGTGGGGTGTGCTTATCTCTGCATCGGGCGTGAGAGCCGGCAGACAGGCTGGCGACTGCAGGGGCTGGGGGGCCGCTGAGTGCGGGGACAAGAGGCTGCAGTGGCCGGTGAGAGAGCTGGGGTGGGGGCCTGGGCTCCCATCCGTGCCCTGGGAAATGGGTGTGGCTGCGCCCCCACCCCCTGCCTCCACGTCACTCCTAAGGGAAGGCCTCTTGCTAGCTTGGGAAAGACCTGGGAGGAACTCAATAATGCTCACCACGCATCAGGCCCCTTCTAAGCTGTCCTGTGCATCGCCTCCCCCACAATGGCACTGCCGGGTTGGGGTGATTGCTGTTACCCGCCCTGGTACTTTATAGTCATGAAAACGGAGGCCCAGTTAGGTTCAGACATTTTATAAAGGCTGTCCTGTTGGTGAGAGGGGGAGCTCTGCTCTGTGCGGGGGCCTACCCGGCCCCAGAGCTTGCGTGTTTTGCTCCAGGGTGGGATGCAGGTCATGTGTATCCCCTCCAAACCTGCAGGCCCCTACTGCTTCCCCAAGGTCGCCGCCTAGGGTGGCCCACAGCCCTGAGGTGGGAGCCAGGAGCCTTGTGGTCTTTGCCTAGGAGCCAGCCCTGGCCTCAGTTTCCCCCTGTGCCTTATGTGGGCCTTGGACAGAGTCCCGTGATCCTGGAGGGCCCTTCCAGCCTGACCTCTGGAGTTTTGCTTCCCCAGCCTGGTATTCCTGTTTGTCCAACCTCCCTGGACTCAGCCCAGCCCCTGGGAATGGCCGGGGTGGGGGTGACAGGCTGGGAGGTGGAAGACAATGGCCCGGATGACCCCAACATGTCTGCACAGCTCTTGCGTGGCCCCTTGGCAGCTGCCTCTAGATTGTGTTGCATCAGGGAGGACGGCAGAGGCCCAGAGCAGAGACAGCAACCAAAAGTGTTCGCTCCTCCCCGGTCCCAGCCTGGTCGTGGGCAGGGCGGGGGCGGGGGGAGGTGCTGCTGGGACCCGGTTCCTACCAACTCTGATCTCCTCCTGTCCTGGCCTCTGCTGATGGACCACCTCCAGGTGGCAGTAGGCATAGGAGCAGACCATTAGCCCCCACTCCCCTCCCAGCTCACTCTCTCTTCCAGCCCCTCAGAGCACCCACCATGCAGCACGCATCTCAGATTATCCTCCTCACTGCACCACGCCCTTCCTTGTTCCCCTGATGGCCTGTCTTCTCATTAGCACACACGTCAAGTGCCTGCTGTGCGCCAGGCACTGTGCCAGGTGCAGGGAGACAGAGGGGATGACATTTTGTCCCAGCCTAGCAGGGATGAGCCCCAGCCAAGCAGCCCCCAGTCCTTCCCCTCTTGGCCCCAGGGCTTTCAGATAGATTCTTTTTTAAAAATTTTATTTATTTGAAAAGGAGGGAGAGAGAGAGAGAGATAGAAAGAGAGAGAGAGAGAGAGAGATTTTTTTTTCCATCCACTGGTTTACTCCCCGAATGGCTGCAACAGTCAGGGCTGGGCCAGGCTGAAGCCAGGAGCTTCTTCTGGGTCTCCCATGCAGGTGCAGGTGCCCAAGCACTTGGGCCATCTTCCACTGCTTTCCCAGGCCATAGCAGAGAGCTGAATTGGAAGAGGAGCAGCCGGGACTCGAACCAGCGCCCCTGTGGGATTCCAGCACCGTAGACGGAGGCTTAGCCTTCTATGCCACAGTGCCAGCCTGGGATGGATTCTTAGGGCCCACAGATCAGAGAAAGTCTGGGGCCACCAAAGCAGGCAGTGAGAGCGGGGGACAGTAGACCCTGGGACCTGTCTTCCTGATGGCTCTGTGGGCTGCCTGAGCAGGAGGTGGATGGTGGCTGGCATCTTCCTCCTTGCTGGAGGTGACTTTTGGCAGGACAAGAGCCTATTTGCAGAGCTGGAATTCCAGGACCTGTTAAGGCCAGCTTGGCTGTGGGAAGTGGATGATCCCAAGTTTGTAAGGAAAAGAGGAGCACAGAGCCACAGAAGCAGGACAGACAGGTGTCCTCCCAGGGTGGGGGTGGGTGGGTGACAGACTCCTTAGAGGAGTGGAGTCTGGGGCAGTGGCTCTGGTTGAGTTAATGTGTTATGGAAAAGGGCCAGAGCTGGGAAATGGGGATACAGCAATCTCACTGGAAATATGAAGTTCAGGTGTGGATGTTGTGGGTTAAGCCACGGCTTGGGACACCTGCGTCCTACACTGGAGTGCAAGTTCAAGTCCTGGCTACTCTGCTTCCATTCCAGCTCTCTGCTAATATATCCTAGGAGGCAGTGGATGATGGCTTAAGTCCTTGGGCCTCTGCTTTGGCCTGGGTGGAGTTTTGGGCTCCTGGCTTTGGCGTGGCCCAACTCCAGCTATTATAAGTATTTGGGGAGTGGACCAGTGGTTGGAAGATCTCTGCCTGTTTCTGTCTCTCTTCTCTTTTCCTCTGCCTTTCAAGGAGATGAAAATAACAAGTAAATGAGCATCTAGAAAGAATGAAGTTCATTCATTCATTCTCCAACAAGGTTTATTGAGTGGCTGCTCTATTCCAGGCTCTGATGATTCAACAGCAAGAAGACAGATTCAGTTCCTGCCCTCTTGGAATTGTCTTCAAGTACAGAAAAAAGTCATAAACCAAGTTTTCCATTTAAAATTGACTTTTGATACAAAACCGTTGGAGAGGCACATAGGATGCCATCCTATGAAGTTTGTCGCAGTTGGACCTGTCCAAATCTGTGTAGTCCACAAAGACTTCCCTGAGGAGGTGGCATCAAAGATGAGGCACATATGATGAGAACCGTGTGTTAGAATTAGGATTAACTCTAAACCCCAGAATAGTTGTGGTTTAAACAAGATGGACATTTATTTCCCTCCCATAAATGCAGTCGCGGGCTGCTGGCACATCGCCAAGGCCATCCGGGATCCAGGCCCCTCTGTCTAATGGTGTTGCTGCACCACTGTCAAACACTCAGCTTCTAGCACACTCCAAAATAGTGTTTCCAGCTCTAGACATTCTGTCCATCGTCCCGTCAGTGGGAAGGAGGAAAAGGGAGCTCAGAGGGCAGGCTCTTTCCTTTAAGGACACATTTTTCCTCTTACAAACCATTGGCCAGCGCATGGTCACATGACCTCACCTAGCCACAGGGCATTCTGGGTAACTTGTTTTTCTTCTCCTCCTCCTCTGGCTTCTTGAGAGAAGGAGAGAGAGAGGAAGAGGAAGAGAGATAGAGAAAGAGAGAGAAACAGAGAGAGAGAGATATCTTCCAATGGCTGCAACGTCTGGAGCTGGGCTGGTCCAAAGCAAGGAGCCTGGAACCTCTTCTGGGTACAAGGGTCTAAACACTGGGACCATCCTCCAATGCTTCTCCCAGGTACAGTAGCAGTGAGCTGGATTGAAAGTGGACCAGCGGGGACTTGAACCGGTGCCCATATAGGATGCTGGAGATATAGGCAGTGGCTTTACCCACCATGCCACAGCACTGGCTCCCTTGTCTTTATCTGAGGCCGCCATGGGGACAGCTTTTGATGAAAAAGGAAGGGGACATGGATGGGGAATTATCTGGGTGAACATGGCGGGTGCCTGAGGGGAGGCCTGGCTTGTGTGAAACCACACAGGCAGGTGGTACTCTAGAGTGACTGCCAGTGATCAGCTGAGTGGTGGCTGCATTCGCTGAGCTAAGTGACCCTGAAGTTTGGCGGCCAGGACAAGTTCGGTTTGGACCCATGAGAGAGGCTCATGGGTTGATGGATTGGTGAGACTGGACTCAGGAGACTGGGCTGGGCTGGACGTCTACACTGGGAATCAGAGGTGTGTTGGGAGCTGCAGCCACCATGGGAGGGAATGGGAAGGCCTGGGAAGCAGTGAAGTGTGGGAAGAAAGCCTGAGACGCAGGCTGAGAACCCGGGGAGACTGTCACCCTCACCTTGAGCCCTCCGCACCTCGCTCCCTTCTGGGGAGTTGCCTGTCCTGTGTCTTGTGGGGTAGGCAAGGAGGTGGTCTGCAGTCCCACCCTGGAGTTGGAAGGGGAGTCTCAAGAGAGACTCACTCCAGCAGGCCCTCCCTTCCAGGGGCAGCCACACAACCTAAGCTCAGCTGGGCAGACTCTGGGGAGGGGGGCATCTTGACATCTGGGCCCCGGGACGGAGGCAGCTGTGGGAGGTCGGCCAGGTCCTTCCATGGTGTGGTACTCCAGCCTCCCGGTGGGTCCTCTGAACTGGCTCCTCAGTGCTTTTCCAATACATTTTTTTTTCCTTTTGCTTATGAATGCCAGCGCTGGCTTCTGTTACTTGCAAGCAGAGAGGAGCCGACAAAGGGAGATGAAACGGTCAGGACTTTAGAGGCGCAGGGGGCAGACCCGGAGCAGAGTTCTCACCGACGCAAGCCAGAAAGTGTGTCTGCAGGAAGGAGTGGCCCGTGGTGTCGATTTTTATTTTCACAACGTCCACTGCGTCTAGCTAAGCACAGAAGGAAAAGGCCCGAAGGAGGCCCAGCTGCTAACAATGATTAACCGTCATGGGAAGGCTTCAATAGATCTTTGTTTCAAAGGACAGGAACCCAACTCCAACTTGCCGAGGACAAAAACAATGACAAAAAGTCATTTACGGTTCTGTGGCACAAGAGAGGCCAGGGTGACTGTCTTGGGCACGCTTCGGGTGATGTCAGAGCGTGCTCTCTGCCCGCCCATGTGGGCTTCCTTCTCAGCGCGACCTCCTCAGGCAGTGCACTTGGCAGCTGCCAGGGAGCCTACCTGTTTAGCAACTCTGGAGAGGAGAGCCATTCTCCTTCCCAGCGCTGCTGTCAAGTCTTGGCGTCGGCTCTGATTGGCCCGCTTGGGTCATGTATTTGTCCTGAACCAATCAGAGCACCCAGGAGGTCTGGGGCTTGCAGTAGCTGGGCCTGAATCACATGCCTCCGTGCTGGTTATAGGGGAGGTGGAGTGATTTTTACTGTCATTTTTACTGACCCCGTCAGCTTTGCCCCGAAGGGAAACGACACATGGAGCAGAGAAGGGCTGGATCCTGTGTCCTAGCTGACCAGGGTGGAGGGGCTGGCAACTGACCAGGGCCCTGGGGGACAAGGGGCAGTGGGGACTGGGCAGACAGAACTGCACTTGAACACTATAGGGGGGCATGGCTGGGTGGGGGAGGGAGAGAAGCGTGAATTGCAAAATAGCACAGAGCAGGGATGGGTGGGCTCCGCAGTCAGAGACCTGGATTTGAATTGGGACTTTGTTGTTTGCCTACATTTTTGCTTCTGAGCTTCAGTTTCT
The DNA here is from genome assembly GCF_964237555.1 of Oryctolagus cuniculus. Lineage (NCBI taxonomy): Eukaryota > Metazoa > Chordata > Mammalia > Lagomorpha > Leporidae > Oryctolagus > Oryctolagus cuniculus. Next base: position 126,362,260 of record NC_091436.1, on the reverse strand, counting down.
CATCTGAAAACTGGGTTGATATGGGAATAGTGCCTCTCTCCTGGAAATCTGAGGGAATGCAACAGAATGATCTACATAAAGGGTTTAGCCTTGTCCCTGGACAAAGGCCACCAATGCTGGCAGTTGTAGGGTGGTCTTGAGCTTCCCTGGGGGGTAGCCACACCCTGGATGAGGAGACCCCTTCTTCATGCCATCCCCAGCATGGGCCCAGAACTCATGCTGACGGGTGGCTGCATCAAAGCTCCACCAGATGCCAAGTGGGGCAGGAGGTGAGAGTAGAGGTAGTGTGTGGTCAGGGTGGGTTGGGTTAGGGCTTGGTTGAGGCTGATGGGGAAGAGGCTGGAGGGCCAGCCATTGGAGAGGAGGAAGGCTAAGGGGAGGGGTGATTTTGGCCAGAACCAGCAGGGGTCACTGCAGAACTGAAGAACTGCAGGAGGCAGGGCCACCTAGGGCCCGCCCCAGACCTACCTGCCCTCATAACCAGGATGTAGGTCTTGGACCAGTTCTGGGCAGAGTTTGGGCTTTGACTCATGCCGCTGGAGGTGGCTGCCTGGGGCGTCTGCCCTTGGTGTCCTCTGAGCTTGGGCTGCTTCTCCTCAAAGGAGGCTCTGGCTGGCTGGGTGTGAGCCTGGGCTCCTGCCTCACTGGAACCTGAATCCCAGCAGTGCCTAGAAAGTGTCTTTGGAGGTGCGTCCCTCTCTAGAGCTCTGAGACCCAACGCCTCTCCCGGGCTCCTCCTCCACTCACAGGGTCGTGGTCCAGGAAAGGCTCATAGAAGACCTGTGGCCTTGGCCTAGCCCAGGTTTCCTCTGCTGATTTGAGCTCTCTTACCACAGCTCATTGCTGATATAAGGCAAGGTCCTGGGGTCGGGGGCTGGAGCAGGGGGAAGGGGACGAGCACGCCCTCCCGCACACGTGTGTTGTAGAAAAGTGGGGAAAAGTGCAAAGAAGAAAATTGCCTCCCCCACTTCCTGCTCCCTAAGTTAGTCCCACCTCCAAAGAGCTGTGGCTACCATCCTACTTCCTTTTCCTGGCCAGGGGGGTGACCATGATGGCGGGCACACCCACATCTAGCAGGTGCACCCCCACCCTCTGTCTGGTGCCATTCGCAGCTGCCTTCCTTGTTGACACTCCTAGGACCAAAGAGGATGTGGCTGAGGCTTGGAGGTTATTGAATGGAATGGACGGAAGCAGGTTCACAGGATGGAAGGTGATCTTTTCTTTTTTCATTTCATTTTTTTTTTTAAGATATTAACTGATTGATTGTTTATTTAAAAGCAGAGAGACAGACAGATCTCTCATTGGCTGGTTCACTCCCCAAATGCCTTCAACAGCCAGGCCTGGGCCAGGCTGAAGCCAGGAACCAGGAATAAATCCAGGTCTCCCATGTAGGTGGCAGGGACCCAAGTAACTTGAGCCATCACCTGCTGCCTCCCAGGGCATGCATTAGCAGGAAGCTGGAGTCAGGAGCAGAGCCAGGACTTGAACTCAGGCACCCTGGGGTGGGGTGTGTGTGTGTGCAGGCATCCCAAAGAGTGTCTTAACTGCTACACCACCACCCACTCAGTCTTTCCTTCTAGGTGGGGAAAGAGGTCCCATAGCGGGCACATGACTTCCTAGGGTTTCACAGCGAGCCAGTGGTAGAGCCTGCAGGCCCTGTTTGGCTCCTGGCCAGCACTCTTCCCATTCTTCATTGGCCCCCAGGAGGCCAAAGAGGGGCCTGTGCCCTCCAAGCAAGGCTGTGGTTTCCTCTCTCGGGCCACCCGGGGTGTGTGGGTGCTGTGCGCGCGCACCGCAGTTGTGTAACCGGCTCCAGGCACGTGCACGCGCTCTGTAACCTGATGCAACAGGGAAGTTGTGGTCCCGTGAGCTGGGGTGTAGGCGCTTGGCACATGCCCAAACCACAAGGCGGATTTGGCTTGTGGCTGCGGAGGCCGGGCACGGGGGTCGCAGATCTGTCTATGTCAGGGCTCGTCTGTCCCAGCTGCCCACATCCTGATCCCTGTGGGCATAGGGCTGGGAATGGGGCGGTCTTGCCAGGTGATGCTGGAGGGGTGGTCGGGATGGAGAGTGGGGTCTTACCCATGCTCATCCTGTTTGCTAGGGTGCCTGTTGTGATGGGGTGGGGGGAGGGGTGGCAGGCTTCCTCTCTGTGGTTCCAGCTCTTCCTGGCTGGAAGCCCCTCCCGCCCTGTTCCAGCTGTCCTAGAGCCCTTGCTTCAAGTCCAGGTCATTCTGCACAGCCACATCTATCTCTGCGCGTCCTGCAGGCTGCCCTCCCGGCCAGCTGGGCTTTCCTGCACAGCCCTGGTGGAGGAGAAGCAGAGGGGAGTCAGGAAAAGACAGCAGCCAGCCCAGGCTCTAACCCCCGCCCCCCACCCAGCCCTGCAGCCGTCTCTGAGCCCGGTGGCAGAGAATGATCTGCACTTGGGGTCCAGGAGGGGACTCCATGACTGGCAGTTGCCCTCCCCCGACCCGCAGCGCCTCCATGGTGGAATGGGGCAGCAGGCACTCTGGACATCAGTGGGGCCCTGAAGGAGGTGAGCAGGGAACGCAGGTGCTGCCCTGCCAGTGCTGGGGCCTGATGAGGGTGACTCAGTGGCCGCAGCGTCTCCCCTTCCTCCCCTCTTGTCTTGAGGAGAGATGAGGCTTGCCTGTTTCTTCTGCCCACTTCCTCAGGGGCAGCCAGGGGGTGCCAGGGCTGCAGGGCCAGGTGAGGGGAGGGAGGGCGTCTGTGTCCAGCTTCCCCATCTTCTTCCGTGCCCAGGCTGCACTTGGCTCTGCGGGATGCACTGCCTCTTTCTTGCTTTAGCCTGCACTCACTGCCCAGTGTTTCGGTGATCCGCTTAGGCATCGACCTAGAAATATCAGTTGAGGACCCGTAGATAGCGCTCGCTGCATGCCAGTCTTCGTGCGTGTTAACTCCTTTCCTCCTCGCAGCGTGGGTCGATGAGATGCTTTCTGTGAGCCCAGAGAAGGGCTCGAGTCTGGCAGCTCGAGTCCTCTAACCCTGGCGACTCGCCCAATCCTGCTTTTCTTTTCTTCAGAGCCTTGGCCTTGAAAACGGCTCTCTATTTGTGTGTTTGCCTGCCTGTTGTCTGTCTCACGGACACCACGAGACACAGCCCCTGAGACAGATGACTCCAGAAGGGAAGGACATCACTGTTATTGTTCACGTTCCCAAAGCCTCTAGGAGTGAGTGTTTTACAGATGCCCAACTGGTATTTGTGGGAAGAATGAGCCAGGGACTCACTGGGTGGAGACTCCCTGAGGGTGAACTCTGTGACTATTCATTTGCATTACCTTCCACTGCCTAGCACAGGGCCTGGCTCAGCCACAGTGCTCAGTAAGTGGCTGGCTGCATGGATGAATGGATGGGTGGATGATGGACAGATGCTAGGTAGATAGATGCTGGGTAGATGGCTGGATGATGGCTGGATGGATGATAGATGCTGGATGGATGGATGGATGATGGATGGATGGATGGATGAGAGAAGATTCAGTTACAGGAGCTCTCCCTTCCAGACTTTGGGAACCAGTAGGAGGTCTTCAGTCCCAGGAGATGCAAGAAAGACTATCCTTCCTGGATCTCTGTTTTGGTTTCTCTGTGTGATTTTGTGCGTGGGCACAGAGCATAGCGGGGAAAAGGATGAGAAAAAGATCGGAAACTGAGCAACCCACGGGAAATGACTCCTTGAACAATTGCGTCTTGTCCAAAGGCTGAAGGAGACAGAAATAGAGTGTGGGTATGTGGCCCAGGGGAGGCTCGCAGCAGGTGTCTGGTGAATAAGTGAGTGAGTGAGTGAACTGAGTCAGTCTCACTGTTAGTTCCTGCAGGCGTCATTTTCTTTGCAGTCCCAGCTTTTAGCACCAGCCCACACCAGGATTTGAAAACTGTTTGTTGAAGGAATGAAGAACAAGTTAGGGCCCAGGTTACAGAAGTGGGTGAAAAGGGCCTTTAAAGGGCCCCGGGCCCTAGAGAATCAAGCCAGGAACACAGGTCCTAGCCTGGGCCTTTTCCCCACGAGTTAGGATCCAAGAAGTGAGGACGGGGCATTCATTTTTCCAGGTGTTCTGTGTGGGCACTGAACAGACACTAATTGCCATTATGAAAGGTAATAAAAGCTCATATTTTTTTGGGCACAAGCAGCTGCATAGAAAACTTAATTTAAGGAGAAACCTAATGAAATGGAGCTTAACCCCATTCTGGCATTTGCAGATGGGTTCTCTGAGAGCTGAGTGGGGTTAGGTGAGGTCGTTAGGGTGGAGCCCTCATCCTGGGACCCCAATGGCTTTGTCATATGTACAGAGAGACCAGAGGCCACACATTCACACACCTGCTCCCTGTCACTCGCCACGTGATGCCCTGTGCCATGTTGGGGCTCTGCCATCAAGTTTACCGTCACCAGGTGAGGTTCCTTGACCTTGGACCAGAACTGTGAGCCAAAGAAACTCGCCTCTGTCACGCACAGCCTTTTGTTATTAGTAACCGAAGACAAACTCATGCACTCGGGCTCTGCTCAGGGGAGAGCAGCACTGCCCCTGTCTCTGGGCACGAGCTTCCTGGGAACACACGTTAAGACGCACTGGGAGGCGGAAGGCAGAGGCTTAGGAGGCTGCGCATGGCCACAGGCCACGTTTGCTGGGGTTTTCCTCATCACCACTGTGAATCACCAGCATCTTTGTCGTGGTTGGGATCATCTCTAGGTCCAGCCTCCTGCTGTTACTATGCCAGGCTGAACCACAGCCTGGAGACCCTGGGGAAACATGTTTAATGCATGGATCCAAACATGTTCCCCTTCAGTCCTGGTGCCTCCAACTGACTGCAAACTCCTATGCAATGAAAAGCCTTGGAAATCTGGCCCCTGGAAGCCCCTCTCTCCAGCCACCGCCAATGCACGCCCACCACTCGGTTCCTATAACCAGGCATGGCTTGCCCTGTGCTGCTCCCTCCCTTTCCCAACTTTGTCTCCACAGTGGAGTGCCTACTCATTCATTTTACCTTTCAGAACAAAACCAGCATGATTGCGTCTCCCAGTTATAAAAAGTGATGCATGGTGTCGTAAATAGCTCAAACAATATAGAATGCACTAAGCAAGAGAGGAAAGCGGTTCTCTTTCTCACGGTTTCAATGTCTGGAGATAACCACCAGCAAAGTACTGTGGTTACAATTGTGACTGTTTTTCTATGCACATATACACATTTATAGTTAAATATGTATAAATATACTTGCTTTTACAAAAATGAGATCATTTGTGTAGTTGGTAAACTACTCTTTACCCTAAATGAAACATTTTGGGCATCTTTTCCTGTGAGTAGGCAGTTTTATGTAGTGATATTTTTTTTTTTTGCTCTTCAAAACTCAATACTAGGAGGCTGGCGCCATGGCAGCAGGTTAAAGCACTAGCATGCAGCACTGGCATCCCCTATGGGAACCTGTTTGAGTCCCGACTGCCCCACTTCTAATCCATCTGCCTGCTGATGTGATTGGGAAAGCAGTAGAAGATGACCCAAGTGCATGGGCTCCTAAACCTGCAAGGGAGACCTGGAAGAAGCTCTTGGCTCCTGGCTTTGGATTGGTTCAGCTCCAGCCATTGTGGCCATCTGGAGAGTGAACCAGCAGATGGAAGATCTCCCTCTCCTTCTCTCTCTCTCTCTCTCTCTCTCTCTCTCTCGACCTATCTCTCTGTACCTCTGTCTTTCAAATAAACCTTAAAAAAAATAGAAGCCTCGGTACTATTTCACAATGTTTACTGTCCCGAGGCTCTCTGTCCCCTCAGTCCCCACCCATAGTGGCCTTCCTCTGAGGACTCACCATACCTTGCACCTCTTTCTCTGAAACTTTTCCATGTCCAAGGTCATTATTTTATTTAAAAGGCAGGTACACGAAGCAATCATTATGATAAATCGTTGTTAATGGGCACACAATGAGCAAAGATGCCATCTGTAGCAGTCACGTTTGAAAGGGGAGGGGATGGTGTGTAAAGAGTTGAATGTTTGCACTGCAGCTGAGTTGCTACTATTAAAAGTAGGTTGTTGCACATTTAAGATGTTAAATGGAAACACAAGGTAACCACTGAGAACATAAGTTAAAATATACAAAAAAAGGATATGCTAAAAAAATTCCAGCTTTTAAAAAAAAGAGACAAAGGGGCCAACAGTGTGGCCTAGAGGGTTAAGCCGCTGCCTGTGATGCCTGCATACCATACAGGCACTGGTTCATGTCTAGCTCCCCCGCTCTGAGAAAAACAGAGCATGATGACCCAAGTGTTTGGACCCCAAACATACACATGGGAGACCTGGAAGAAGCCCATGGCTCATGGCTTTGGTCTGGTCCAGCCTTGGCCATTGTGGCCATCTCGGGGAGTGAACCAGTGGATGGAAGATCCATCTCTCTTTGTCTTCCCTTCTCTCCCTCTCTGTAACTCTGACTTTCAATAAATAAGTAAATCTTTAAAAAAGGGCAGAATGGAGAAATCGGAGAGCCAAAAACATAAAAACACAGAAAAACAAATAACTAAGTGGAAGAAATAAATTTTTTGTCATAACCACATTAAATGTAAATGAATTATACTGACCTATTGAAAGGCGGAGATCAGTAGATGGGATTTTTTTTTTTTTTAATACCATCTCTTAGAGACTCAGTTTATAATTAAGAGCATAAAGAGACTGAAAGTAAAAGGATGGAAAAGGATATCCAACACAGACAACATGCAAAAGAGAGCTGGGTGGCAATAATGCTGTCAGACAAAATAGACTTGGAGTCCAAAGGCTTGTAAGAAAGGAAGAAGGGTGTCAGATACTGATTGCAGGCTTGATTCAGCAAGAAGATAAAACAGTAATAAATGTAAATGCACCTGAAACAAATCCCCAAATATATGAAGCAAAAATGGACACAAAGGGAGAAATAGACAGTTTTATCCCATGGTTGGAGACTTCAATAACAGATAGAACAATCAGGCAGAAAGTCAATATGGAAATAGAAAGATCCAACAGGCACACACAGTCCACCCCACAACAACAGAATACACGTTCTTCTCCAAGGTAGACCGTACGTGAGGCCAAAAGATAGATCTTGAGTTTCAAAAGATTGAAATGTTTTATAACTACAGTGGAATAAAATTAAAAATCAATAACAGAAAGAAAATTGAAAAATTTATAAATACATAGAATTCAAACAACACATTCTTAACTAATGGCCCAAAGAATAAATCACAAAGAAATTAGAAAATATTTTGAGACAAATGAAAATAAGAACACAACATACTAAAACTTAAGGGTTGCACTGAAAACATCATTTAGAGAGAAATTTATAGCTATAAATACCTATATTAATAAAGGAAAATCTAAAATTAGTGATCAAAGTGCGTACCTTAAGTAAGTAGGAAAAAAAATTGAACCAACTCCAAAGCTAACAGAAGGAAAGAAATAGTGAAGATTCGAGTAAAGATGCATGAAATCAAGAACAGAAGATAAAACCAAAAGTCAGTTCATTGAGAAGACCAACAAAATTGACAAATCTTTGCCAGGATTGAGTAAAAGAGAGAAGAACCAAGTTACTAAAACCAGAAGTAAAAGTCTACACTACTGCTGATTTTCCAGAAATAAAAAGGCTCACAAGAGAAGATAAGAGGGCTTCAAAAAGTTCACGGAAAATGCATATTATGAAAAAGCTATGCACTGATTGAAAAACTTTTTGATCCTCCCAAATTATTGAACTTATCTTTTAATTCCATTTTCCACAACTTTTTGAGGTCATCTCATATAGTAACCTAGATGAAACAATTTCCTAGAAACACACAAACTACCAAAAACAACTTGAAAAGAAGAAGTAAATCTATTACAAGTCAAAAGATGGAACCAGAGGGGGCTATGGTGCTATGGGTTGGGCTGTCACCTGTGATGCTGGCATCCCACGTGAGCGCTAGTTCCAACCCCAGCTGCTCCACTTTCCATCCAGCTCCCCGCTAATCTGCCTAGAAAAACAGTGGAAGACTGTTCAGCTCCTTGGACCCTGGAACCCCCGTGGGAAACCCTGATAGAGTTCCAACTCTAATGTGGCCCAGCCACAACTGTTGTGGCCATTTGGGGACTGAACCAGTGGATAGGGGATCTCTCTCTCTGTAACTCTTTCAATTAAAAGTAAATAAATCGGCCGGCACTGTGGCTCTGTGGGTTAATGCCCTGGCCTGAAGCGCTGGCATCCCATATGGGCGCTGGTTCAAGTACAGCCTGCTCCACTTCCGATCCAGCTCTCTGCTGTGGCCTGGGAAAGCAGTAGAAGATGGCCCAAGTCCTTAGGCCCCTGCACCCGCATGGGAGACCCTGGCCTGGCTTTGGATCAGCGCAGCTCTGGCTGTGTGGCCAACTGGGGAGTGAACCATCAGATGGAAGACCTCTCTCTCTCTCTCTCTCTCTCTCTCTCTGCCTCTCTTCTCTCTGTGTAACTCTGATTTTCAAATAAATAAATCAATCTTTTAAAAAAAGTAAATAAATCTTAAAAAAAAAATTGAACCAGAATAAAATCTCACAACAAAGAAAATTCTAGGACCAGATGGCTCCACTGGTGAGTTCTACCAAACATGCAAAGAAGAATTAATAGCAACACCTCTTGAACTCTTGCAAGCTGTGTAAAAGGAGGAACCATTTCAAACTCAATCTGTGATGCCAGCATTATGCTGATACTCAAGATAAAGACATCACAAGAAAAGAAAACCACGAGCCAGTATGCCTCATGCGCATTCCCAGCAGAAAATTGGCAGAACAAAATTCAGCCACATATTTAAGTGCTGTATGCTATGGTCAAGTGGGATCCATGCCTGGAATGCAAAGATCAGTCAGTGCAATACTCCAGTTCCTAGAAGGAAGGGAAATCCTCCACACTATTATTGTCTCAGTAGTGTAGAAGGAACATTCGACAGCACAGGGAAAGCTACACAAGAAAAACACCCAATAAACTAGGACTATCAGGCAATTTCCTCTATGAGAGGGTCGCACACGAAGGGTCCACAGCTAACATTGTGCTGATCGGTGAACGACTGAAAACTTCCCCACCAAAGTCAGGAACACGAGAGGGACGCCTGCTTTGTCACGGCTGTTCAACGCGGTAACGGGAGTTCCAGCCGCAGCAGCGAGGCAAGAAAAAGAAAGGAAGGCATTGACATTGGAAGTGAGGAAGGAAAAGGCTCTCTGCGGATGACAGATTCCCTTACTTTCTATTACACATAAAAATTACCTTGAAATAGAACATAGGCCAGACTTTCAGAACTAAAACTTGAAAACTCTTAGAAGAAAACATAGGGGAAAAAAATCTTCAAGACCTTGGGCTTGGCAGTAGTTTCTTTAGTATAACACCAAAGCCACAGGCTAGAAGAGAACAGGAGATAAATTGGACATCATCAAAATTAAAAACCGTCCCTGAATTATGTAGTTGGTGAAAATGGTACATTTTATATTATGCTTATTTTATCATAGCAAAAAAAAAAAAAAAAAAAGTAAAAACAAAATGACCCAACCTAGGAAAAAAAATCTTCCACAAACTCAATTTCAGTTCCAGTATTTATGGCCGTGGAAGCCTCCTCCAGCTCCCCCCAGCCACCGGCCTCTAGGACCCCTCTCCCGAGGGCTCGGTCCCTGGGCGTGTCAGGATGAAAGCTTGCTGTGTCTCTCCAAGTCGGCCCTGTGCCTCCTCCAGCCTGCGATGGGCCCCACAAGGCAGTGCAGTATCGTGGTTAGGACCTCAGGCCCTGGAGACGGGGTTCACATCTCCACACTGCTTCTGACCACTGTGTGGGCACTGGCAAGTTTCTTAACCACTCTGGGCCCCTCTTCACTCACGGGTAAGATGGGTAGGAGCTCGTCTACTGCTCAGAGCAGCTACGATCAGGTCCTTGGTGAGGAGTCATTCGGTCACATGCCCAAGGGTTTGGGAGGCACGCAGAACACGCTCAGGAAATGTTAGTGATCGTGATGTGGGCCTGGAAAAGGCAGGGAGCTAGACAGAATGCAAAATGGGTGTTCATCCGCGCGGCACAGGGGGTTAAGCCGCTGCCTGCAGTGCCAGCATCCCATATGAGAGCTGGTTTCAAGTCCTGGCTGCTCTGTTTCTGATCCAGCTCCCTGCTAACACGCTGGGAAGGCAGTGGAAGAGGGCTCAAGTGCTTGGGCGCCTGCACCCGCGTGGGAGACCCAGAAGAAGCTCCTGGCTTCGGCCTGGCCTAGCCCCTGGCTGTTGTGGCCATTGTGGGAGTGAACCAGTGGATGGAAGAGGCTCTCTATCTCTGTTTTTCACTCTCTCTCTGTAATTCTGCCTTTCAAATACATTAATAATAATAATAATAATAAAAGAACAAGCCACTCCTCCCTGCTGTGCCTGAGTATGTGGGTGGGAGAAGAGGGATTGTGGCCCTTGTACCTCTTCCCCATCCTGTCTCCCGGTACTGGCTTAGCCCACCTTCCGCCTCTCTGTGAGTAAGAAAGATTAGAGGAGCCCTCCCTGCCAATCCTGTCCTTGGGGTATCGCTCACCGTTACCCTATCTCCCTGGCTTTTGCCTGTCCCTCAGGTGGGCCCCTGGGTGTGCCTGGGTTGGGGAGGTGAGAAGAGCCCAGATTTGGGGGTTGGCGTCAGCCATTGCCGTCCTTTCAGCAGCCGGAAACAGCTGCCCCGACAAGTCTAGACGGGGGTTCCCTGCCCCTCCCCAGCCTGCCCCAGCCCCCCTCTTCCCCAGCTGACAGTCACTCTCACCCTTCCCCGGATGCAGGGGACAGGCTGGGGCAAGCCAGGGACACACTCAGTTTCCCTTCCCTGGTGCCCCTCCCTTGGGTGACAGCCACTCCTCCCCTACTCTTCCTCCCTCTCCCCTCCCCCGACTCCCGCACCCTCTGCCATCCGTCCCCAGGGCCTGGCCAAGGGGGAGGCCTGGAGGGGCAGTCAGACAAGGAAGTCCCAGGAGGCTGACGGTGGTTGGGCCAGGGCTCCTTAAGCAAGATGCTTCTGCAGCATTCTAGCATCCTGGAACAAGCAAGACTTGGGGAACGCAGAGGGGAAGCCACCTGTCCACAGCCACACAGTGGCTGCGCCGACGGAACCAGGGCTTTGGCGCCCACTTTTCTTTCCCTTACCATGGCCTCAGTTTCCCCATCTGTGCATCAAGGCGTGCCCGGGAGGTCTCTGGGCTTCCTTCCAGCTCTGACACTCTGAGCCTGTTGGGAGCCTCTCTCCTCCCTGCCTCCTGCCTCTCGCTGCAGAAGTGCCCCGGCTTGCTGCTGTGTGTGTGTGTGCGTGTGCGTGTGTGTGTGTGTGTGTGTGCCTGGGGCTAAGAGGATCCTTCCAGCAGGTTCAGGGAGCCTCTCTTTTCAATACCACAAGCCAGAGGTTACTGTGTGGGGAGTGCTTGGTTTGGGCAGTGGTCAGATTGGTTCTGCTTGGTTCCCAGCTGGACTGTCCAGCCCAGAGACTGACACATGCCTGGCATTTGATTTCTCCAGCATCTGATTGTTGCAAATGCACAATGTGGGAAAGGTGTATATAACCATGGAGGGGACAACCTAAGCAAGGACCCAAGGGAGTCAGAACTCAGGATCCAAAACTGGGTGGGAGAGCGAGAGCCTGCGGAGCCAACTCAGAACAAAGTCGCCTGGGGGTGCAGTCGGTGGTGGTGGTGGGGTTCTGTGCCAGCCCCCTGCAAGAGTCTGGACCTGCGCTCTGGTGTGGAGGGTCTCCCTGGCCAGCGAAACTCTCCTCTCCCCTTCTCTTCTGGTTGCTGTACTTGACAGGAGAAGGATCTCCCTAACGTAGCAGTGCCAATGTCTTCCCTCTTGGCCACTGCCTGTGACTGCGTGTGTTGCCTCAAACCCACATGCTGGAGCCCCCATCGCAGCCAGCTGGTGTTGGAGAGGAGGCCTTTGAGGGGCCACTGGGTTTAGACGAGGCCATGGGGGTGGGGCCCCTGTGTTAGAAGGTGCCAGTGAGATTGCTGTGTCCCTCTCTCCACCGGCAGGCGTGGAAGAAAGGCTGTGAGAGCACAGAGCAAGGAGGCTGAACAGGAGCAAGGAAGAGAAGAGAGCCTTCCCTAGGAACCAAATTGGCCGCCAGGACCTTGAACTTGGACTTCCCAGCCTCCTGAACCATGAGAAATAAATGTCTATTGTGTAAACCACCTATGGTATTTCTCTCTAGTTGCCTGGGCTGAGACAGACAGCGTTGCGGTGGGGAGGGAGGCTGGGGGAGCCTGCAGGGTACGTCAGAGCCCTGAGCTCTTCCTCCAGCTCCAGCCTCCCCACCAGGAGCTGCAAGGCTTCATTGAGTTGCTGGGATTTGGCCTCTCCCCCTTGACAGTGGGCTGCTGGCCCACCCTTTCTCTACTGCAGGTGGGTGTGGGAATCTCCAGGTAGGAGAGAGATGGGTCTCTGGGACAAGATAGTCCTTCAGCATCCACCCCAAGGCCCAGACAGCCACTCCCTGCCTTTTTAGACAATTGTCAATCAATCCAGAGTCAAAAAGCCACCATCTGTAGAGAGTGGCTGACTCGGCAGCGGCAGGTGGCAGCCTCTGGCCCTGCCCTTGGGGAGCTCAGAGCCAGGGTCAGCTGGCTCACAGTTGGGGCAGACAGAGGCCCAATTTAAACCCTGGAAGGTGGAGGAGAAGCCACCCACAGCCACACCTGAGACACAGTGGTTGGCCGGTACATTTGCCTTGGCAAACCACGGAGGGCCATTCCCGACCAGACCAAGGACGGCTCCTGTCCTTGACCTTCTCTTGCTGCCTGGTGACTGTCCCCTGTCTCTTGCCAGGTTGAGAGCTGTCCTGAGAGCTAGCACAGTGTCTGTGTGTGTGACAGGTGCTCCCTGGGTGATGGAGATGGCTGGTGGGACCCTTGTCTTCTTCCTGTCCCCTGGAAGAAGCCCTTCACCTGGGCTTCAACAGTTCAGAGTTGGGGAACATGGCAAGAACATGAGCAAATATGTTTGGGAAGAGGTATGGGGTCCAAAAGACAGGAAGAGAAACCCTGTTTCAATCAGATCTCGAGTGAGGGGGCATCAGACAGAAACTCCAGCAGGTGGAAGACATGGTGTCTAACGGGTCCCCTCCTCCCCACAGCCGCTGGCTTGAAGCTGGATGCTGGGGGGTGGGGTGCAGTATCTGAGGACACACACACCCCTAGCACCCACCTCCCCCACCTTGCTGGCTCTTTTCTGGCACGGGATTTGGGGTTCTCGGAGGTCTGAGAGTGGCCCCGAGGCTGGAGGGGGCACAGGAAGGGCTTGGAAGAGGCCACGGCTAGGGACAGGAGCTGGTCTCAGACAATGGGTGTGCCTGGGTGCTAGGGGACGCCTTGGGTACCCCCCCACCCTCCCTCCCTCCCCCACAGAAAGTTGCCAGAGAAAGTGCTGGATTCCTGGTTAAATTTGAATTTCAGAGCCCTTGACGCCGGCACTCTCCTCAGCAAAGAGAATAAATAACGCACATTTGTCGTTAGCATGAATGGGTCTCAGTGCATGGGACTGTGGGTGTCCTGTATTCTTTGCTGAACCGGACGACGCTACCACCACATCCACCACGGCCCCTGTTGGGGACACCTTTCTCGACCCAGCCCAGGTGGAGGTGGACCAGCTGCCACGCTAGGAAGGCCCTGGGATGTGCCAGCTCCTGGGCTGTTGGCTCGGGTACAGGCAGTGACTGCGGTGAGCCGGAAGGCAGGGTGTGTGTTCCGGGGGGAGGGGAGCTGGACAGAGGCAGAGCCTGAGAGACAAGGGAAAATTTTTCTGTGGGTTCCTGTCTTGTCCACTCCCCAGACTGCCCGCCACTGTGGGCCTGAGTCACCAGGGAAGGGGCTGGGTCTGTCCAGATTTTTCCATTCAGCCCCTAGCCCTGTCACCTGGCTCACCTGATCCACCCCGCCCACTCCAGAGGGAAATTCCAGTCCTAAATCCTGTCCGGCATTTTCACTCTGACTAGCAAGCTCAGCACGGGGTGTTGGGGAGGACACTTCTGGGGCTCCCTTCTGCAGGGGGAATGTGGGTGTGGCCACAGCTGGGACCACTGCAGGGCTGGGTGTGGGGGCAGCAGGTGTGTGTGTGATGATCATGATTGGAGGCTGTGATTTCCTTAAAGCCCTCCAGGTTCAGCTGACACCAGTGTAGACTGTGCCCAGTTCCTGTGTGTGCATGCCTGTGTGCGTGCGTGTGTGTGTGCGTGCGTGTGTGTGTGCGTGCGTGTGTGTGTGCGTGCATGCCTGCCCTTGGCACCTGACTGTGGGTAGTAGAGGGGTTGCAGATTTAGAGCAATTGCCAACCCAAGGCCCACGCTCCGAAGTCTAAGGTTCAAGACCCTCCATGTTCAGCCCTCCTGCTACCTTCATAAGGCTGCCTGTTGCTGCTCCCTTGCCTGCCCTGGGCTCTACTCCAATGTCGGCAGGAACCAGACAGGTAACTGGGGACAAGGGAGGTGGACTGAGGGTGGCTTCTCAGTGGTGGCTGCATTTCTGGAATTTCACTCCAAAGCCCTCCCACCCTACCCCACCCCACCCCACCCCCCACCATTGTTTACCTTCTAGCTGCGGCCATGGGCTGTGTCTTTTTCAAGCACCCTGTGCAAGCCACTGGGAGTGGGCCAGACAGGACATGTCCGGGGACCGGATGTGGTCCCCGGGGTGCGGGTTTGTAACCTCCTCAATGAGCCAACTTGCTCTTCTCTGTTCCTTGCCTGGGTCCCTCCCATGCCCACCCTGTGCCAGAATTGGGCTCAAATGATGGCTCCCCTGGGAGGGCTATGCTGAGCCTCAGTTTCCTTAGCTGCAAAACGAGTACATGAGATCCCCACATCTGGCGGTGACGTGAAGAATGCATGTGCTAACACATCAAAAGCACCGAGGGCTGACACCGTGGCCCGGTGGGAAGGACCGACACTGTGGCTCCGTGTGTTCAGCCACCATTTGTGACGCTAGCATCGAATCTCTGAGTGCCACTGCAACTCCTGATTGCTCTGCTTTCAACCTAGCTCCCTGGTTGTTGTTTTTTTTTTTTTGACAGGCGGAGTTAGAGAGAGAGAGAGAGAGAGAGAGAGAGAGAAAGGTCTTCCTTCCGTTGGTTCACCCCCCAAATGGCCAGGAGCCAGGTGCTTCCTCCTGGTCTCCCATGCGGGTGCAGGGCCCAAGCACTTGGGCCATCCTCCACTGCCTTCCCGGGCCACAGCAGAGAGCTGGACTGGAAGAGGAGCAACCAGGACAGAATCTGGCGCCCCAACCGGGACTAGAACTTGGGGTGCTGGCGCCGCAGGTGAAAGATTAGCCAGCCAACCTAGCTCGCTGTTAAGGCTCCTAGGAAAACAGTGGAAGATGGCCCAAGTGGGAAACCTGGATGGAGCTTCTGGCTCCAGGGTTCAGCCTTGGCCCAGCCCTGGCTGTTGTAGCCATTTGGGAAGTAAACCAGTGGATGGAAGATCTCTCTCTTTCTCTGTCTCCTTTCTGATGTTCTGCTTTTCAAGTAAACAAATAAATCTTTTAAAAAAAGAAAGAAAGGATGCAGGGAATACCCACAGCCTCTGGTAAGCAGAAGCTGTCATTATCATCACTGTTGTTGTTCCATCTGCCAGTTCCACAGCTGGAATTAACTCCACCTCCCCGAGACGCACTGGTGCACTGTCTGCCTGTGTTCTAATCGGTATCTGCATAACCGACCCTCCCACAGGACTGTCACCTCTCAGAGGCCAGGTCTTGCTCACTGATCTTGGTGTTCCTAGGTCATTCATTCAGCCGTTACAGAGCGTCTTTGCAGGCACTGTGCCAGGGGGCTGGAGATATGATGGCAAAAAGATCTGGCCCTTATAACTTGGCGCTGTGCCTAGGCTCGTGTCCACAGGGTGGCTGTGGGCCGGCAGAGTCACTTCCTGCTGCTACCTGGTGTACCCTTGCATCACCGTGCAGTGGGCTGGAGTGGGGCAGAGGAGCCCGCACCCACCAGAGCCCAGGCTCAGCTGATGACCCCAAGGGCAGCTCTACCCACAGCGTGTTCCTGCTGCGGAGGGAGCAGCGAGCAGCCAATGCAGGAGCACCAGATCTCCCTGCGGGCCCTGGCTCCTCCAGGTGGGGATGGGAATGGGCCTGGCAGCGTTGGGACCAACGCTGTGCCCAAGCCAGGTGCAGACCCTCCTCCAGGGCTAGCTCCCACTCCCGCACCATGGCTCACAGAGGGACATTCACTCTGCTCCCACCATGGGATTCGGGTCTTACACCCCAGCTGCGAATAGAGACCCTCTGGTGTAACTCCTAGCAATTGACTAGGCCTTAGTTTTCTTGTAAGAGAAATTATATGAGTTAATTCCCATAGAGTTCTTAGCCATATTTTGGACTAGCTGCACCAGCCTGGGAATTAGAGGCCCCACGTAGATGCCTGGTCCTCTGCTACCTGCCTGTGATGAGGTGATAAGGGAGGGCCACTCTGGAATCCATCAGCAGGGGTATGTGGTATGAGATGGGTGGTGGGATGGGGCATAAGCTTTGTCATCAAGGCCCATGTGGTGAATGGGACTGTGTGTGTGTGTGGCTCTGGCAGGCCCCATTTGCGGGTCCTGGTGGGCTACAGGTGGCAGAGGCAGCCAGCCATCATTTCTGGCTTCCCACTTGCACCATGGCGGGATCCATCAGTGGCCTCTGGAGGCCAGGAGTGGGAGGAGGGGCTGAGAGTGGGCTTGGGATGCCTCCCCTCCCCCACTGAGCCCAGATAAAAGCTCCCTTCCCTAACCCCTTAAGTCCCTGGTCCCGGTTCTCATTAAAGACCCTAATCCTCCAGCCCCCACTGCAGATGCAGAGGCCTCCATCCCCAGATTGGGCGGTGAGCAGACAAGCAGTGATTTCTCTGTCAATTGAGTGGCATCTGGGGGCTGCTGGGACCCCAGGATGGAGCTTCTGGGAAGTGGAGGAGGGAGAAGATGGGCCTCTATGGGGAGGAGTCCTGGGAAGAGAGGAGAAAGAGGAGGAGTGGTGGCAGCGTTCTGACCGAGTGGGAGAGTCCCTGGCAAGGAGCACTTCTCCGTTCCTCTTGCCCCTTGCCACCCGGAGATCCCCGGCTCTAACCCCCCAACTCCTGCTCAAGCACCTCCGTTGAATGGAGCCGTGGGGGCCCAGGCACCGGGGCGAGGGGGGGCGGTTCTGGGTCCTCAGTTTCCTCCACGCAGGTGCAGCCCATGGCTTCCTCACTTGCCCCAGCTTCCCGTCCTGGGGAGGGCAGAGGCGAAGGGCAAGGGGAAGGCATCTTGGCAGGTAAGCGTAGCAGGTGCTGGAGGAGCAGTGGCCTGCGGCCAGTGGCCAACCTTAGCTACGAGTCTGCACTTGGCTGCTGCTCCCGTGGCTCGGCGCCGGCCTGCCTTGTTTCCATTGGCTCAGGGGAGCCTGGAGCAGTGTGGAGCAATCCCATTCCTACCCTTTTGCCTCCATTCCTCCCTGGGGCTGCGGAGAACAGCTCCGCTCAGCCTCTTCTTCCTTGCAGGCTGCCTATGAAGGGCTTCGTCGGGAGGCCCCGGGGGGTTCTGTGCTCACCTCTGTGGTGGCTTCCCGAGCCGGGCGTGCTGGGAGCTCTGTCTTCAGGCAGTGGCTGAGATGCAGCCTCTGTCCCCAGAAATCACGCTTGTGCTGTGTTGTCGTCACTGCCGGCCGCAAGGGCAGGCGGTCAGTCACAGTCCATGTGCACAAGCAACTGTATTTCATCAAAAGCAAGACCCACAATTAGCTGACGCACCACCGGGAGGAAAGAGCATTGCTCGTTCAACTATGACCCAGCGCCTTCTTGTTATCCATGGCGGGGTACAGCCCGCCTTCAGAGATGTCCAAATGTGACAAATGTGTGTCGGAGCACTCAAGTCAAAAACATTTCTATGAATGCTTCTCTTGGACACCCAGTGCATCTAGCAGCATTAGCTCGGCAGGGTTCTTCTGATGCTGGGAACACAAGATGCACGAAGCCGCCAGCGCCGTGCCTGGTCCGCGGTCAGCAGCCACAAGGGACTATTGTGATTTTTGCTAGTAGCGGTGCGTGAATTTTCTAAGTACCCTGAAGTTCTCCGTGCTCCCTAGCCTGCTATCATTCTCAGAGCTCACCAGCAGCTAGACAACAGAGGGCCAGGGGGCTGGCGCCATGGCGCACTAGGCTAATCCTCCACCTGCGGCACCAGCACACCAGGTTCTAGTCCCAGTTGCTCCTCTTCCAGTCCAGCTCTCTGCTGTGGCCCGGGAGTGCAGTGGAGGATGGCCCAAGTGCTTGGGCCCCGCACCCGCATGGGAGACCAGGAGGAAGCACCTGGCTCCTGGCTTCAGATTGGCGTAGCTCTGGCCGTAGAGGCCATTTGGGGGGTGAACCAATGGAAGGAAGACCTTTATCTCTGTCTCTCTCACTGTCTGTAACTCTTCCTGTCAAATAAAAAACAAACAAACAAACACACACACACAAAAAAAACAAAGGGCCAGGAAAGCCAGGGAGGCAGCTTGGAGGAGTCGCCACACCACGGGTGAAATCTGCAGCGTCCTTCTCATCTGTGGAGCCATCAGAAGGGCCGAGTCCACAGACTGCATCTGCCAGTCCCCCAGAAAAACCAG
This sequence comes from Oryctolagus cuniculus, assembly GCF_964237555.1. Taxonomy (NCBI): domain Eukaryota; kingdom Metazoa; phylum Chordata; class Mammalia; order Lagomorpha; family Leporidae; genus Oryctolagus; species Oryctolagus cuniculus. The sequence continues at coordinate 126,343,673 of NC_091436.1, read as the reverse complement.
GCCCCTGATTCATTATCCCTATTAGCCCATCCATCAGTCAATCAACTCATTCATCCAGACATCTCCCGAGCACCTGCTGCATGACAGTCCCTGTGCAGGTCCCCTCCTGCAGCCTCCTCCCCTGCCCCCACCTGCCTGTTAGACGCATCCAGCTCAGCTATTGGAACTGGCACATCAAAGGGGGATTGGCCCTGACCCTGCATCAGGGGCTTCTTTCCCCGGGGTCAGCCTGAAGGGGCAGCAGCTCCTCCCCCTGTCTCCCCCCACCCCCCCATCTCACCCACAATATAGGAGGGGACTTTGGTTTCCCAGGCACGTCTGGGCCTTTGTGGAGGTACAGCTCCCTGGGCCAGGGCACCCTCAGTTCTGCGCTGCGCAAAGCCCTACTCTGTCCCCTTCTTTGAAAAATGCTTTTTAGGTTTAAAGAACCTTTTAGAAAACCTTTCAAGAAGCCCCTTTGGGCTCAAGCCTCTTGCAGAAAGCCTGCTCTGAAAGCGCCTGTGCCCTACCCCCACCTCCAGCTCCGAGCCTGAGCCGCGTCTCAGAGCGCTCTCAGAGCGTGGGCCGCACCCCGCCGGTTAGACCTCTGCAGCTGGGCTTCTCTGTGCCTCTGTGTCCCTTCTCAGGACATAGCCACCAGCTGAGAGAGGACAGGCCACCTGGCCCTAGGACACTGCCATCTCTGCCTTTGATGCCGAGGGTCTCACTTCCCAAGCCCACGTGCCGTGGCAATGGGGAGCCAGGCACTGGGACAGGCACAGGGGGTGGCCCTTCCCCCAGAGCCCTCCCAGCCTGCTGGGCTATCACACCCTCCCCTGCCCACTCTGCATTCTTCCCGTGGGGACCCTGACCAGGGAACACTGTGTGCGAAGCGCCGGGGGGGGGGGACCCTTGTCTCCTCCCTCTGCAGAGCACCGGCCGCCCCTGTCCTCAGCGCCCCTCCCACCCAAGCAGGCTTGCGGTTGTTTATGTTCACGTGCGGACCCCAGGGGCCAAGGCCTCTCCAACACCCAAGAGCATGCTGTCCCGTCCCCAGCTTTCCAAGAACAGGCTCCGTGGAGCGTGGGTGGTTGTGCAATGACTCTGCTGGCCTCTCCAAGGCGCATGCGGCCGTTTGTGGGCTGAGTGGGCTGCCAGGGGTCAGGCTGGGGACTGGGTTGTACTGAGAGCCGGGGCTCCGGTCAGCTGGCTGCAGCCTCAGGGAGGGTGGCTTCCTCCCCTGCCTGCAGTCCAGGAGTGAGCGTGCCTAGCGCCCTGGAGTACCCCAACCCTTTCCTCCCCACTGAGGCTTCTCCAGAACAAAACAGGGAGGAAATTAAGTTGGGGGGGGGGGCGGGGCAGGCTGCGGAATTTGCAGACCCAGTGCCAGAGGAAAATGTGGGCTCTCGGTTAGACGGCAGAGCGTGGCACCCGGCGTGGCGGCCCTTCTCCTCCAGGGTCCTGTGCAGTCGCGTAAGTCACGCACCCCGCGGGGAGGTGCCCCCGGAGTGCCGTGGCTGAGCCCCACATTGTGCTGAGGAGGGCTGTGTGGCCTGAGCCGGGCAGGGCCTTGGCCGCCGCCACATCCAGGACGGAAACCTGGCATTCCCGCTGCCTGTCGGGTGCCTACCCTGCCCTGGTTGTGCCAGGAAGGCTCTGTTCTGTCCTGGGCCTTCCCATTTGCCTTGGCCACCTCGCTCACTCCCAAGCCTCCCCCAGGCTCTCCTCCTCCAGGAAGCCCTGCTTTCCTGTTCAGACCAGCTGCACCTGCAGACTGCTTCTTCCCACCTCCAGGCCCCCTTGTAAGCTTTGCCCTTGAACTTCTGGGCTTTGGTTGACTTCATCTTTGAGTATGCAGTGGTGAGTGAGAGTGGAGTCTCCTTCTGCCCTTGCCCTCCCTTCCCTGGGCTGCCCCCCCATCAGACCAGGGGCTCCCTGAGGACAGGGCAGGCTCTCCCTGGGGGCCTCCTTGCAGATCTGGCTCCGTGTGCTCGAGGCTTCCCCAGACGTTGCACTAAAGGACTGGGAATGAGGGAGGGAGATGGGGCAGTGTGGCTCCCTCCTCTTCCCCTAACCAGGGCCCCAAAGGAGAGAGGGCCTCCCCCTGAGAGGCGGGAGAAGAGGGCTGCTTTGGGGCTGGGGGTCATCAGCCACGCCGCTGAGGCCAGTCACCCAGCGGCAGGGTTTGTGGCATCTGGGCGGGCAGTGGAGAAGGGAGGGAATGTAAGGAATATGCTGACTCAGCAACCTCCCCCCCCACCCCCCCCACCCCCAGCTCCAGGATGCGCGTTGGGGGAGGACTGATTGCTGAGAACAAGCAGATGGTGGTGGCCCTGTGGGGTGTTTGGGGAGGAGAGCTGGAGGCCGATGATAGCCATGAGAGGCGTCCCCCCCTCCCCAGAGATACTGGGGGAGGCAAGAGAGGCGGTGGGGGGTCCACAGAAGGGAGGTGCCTTTGACATTGTCATAGCTGTGAGTATCAGTGACAAGCAAAGGGAGGCCCAGCTTGTGTGGACTCGCTGGGGCCGGGATGAGGGGAGGCCCTGGCTGTGGGAGGGGGGAGACAGAGTGGGACAGCAGCCAGCACCCGGGGCCCCCGGGGCCCAGCCCGGTGGGAGGCGGGCAGAGCCCCCCATCAGTCTCTGAATTAGCTGCCTAGCCCTCCATCAGGGTTCTGCCCTGGCTGCACGCGGACTCTGCGGTGCGGCATTTTGGAGCGTGGTCCCCCGCATTAAACTCACACCCATAATCCCCGCTGTTTACATTTCTGCTCGTACCTTCCAGTCTTTATAGGGCTGCACTTACGTAAGGCAGGCTTATGTAAACTCCAGCTTTTCCGGCAGGCAGCATGGGGAGCGCTGGCTGACAGGGTGTGAACGCTGCTGGTCTCCTCGCCGCCCGCCCGCCCATGCTGAAGGAACCCGTGTCGCCGGGCAGGGACAGCAAGGCCTCCGCACGTTCCCGCTGTTGACATTTGTTGCCTCCTGCTCTGAAGCGGTTCCGACTTTGGGGAAAAATGGACTCGCACCGGATTCGCCAGCACAGAAAACTTGTGTGGCTTGGGGACTGCGTGCGTGCATGGGTGCATGCGAGCGTGTGTGCAAGCGAGACAATGAGTGATCTTCGTGGTGCGAAACCCTATTTTAACTAAAGAACCCCAGGGGACTCTAAGAGGCAGGTCCCCACGCGTGGGAAGATTTGGGAGGGCAGCAGAAGGATGGAGAAGTTAGGCACGCGCTGAAGTGAAATCGCGTATTGATCTCCATGGTATCTGCGCCTGTTTGATAGGACAATAGGCAGCACACTCAGGAATGTCCTTCCGTGGCCGTGCGACCGAAAAGCTTCAGACCAGCCTCGCAATTTAAAGTGAGAGAAGTTGGGGCTGGCGCTGTGGCATAGCGTGTTAAGGCACTGCCTACCATGCTGGCATTCCACATGGGCGCTGGTTCCAGTCCTGGCTCCTCCTCCTCCTCCTCCTCCTTCTTCTTCTCTCTCTCTCTTTTTTAAATTTATTCATTTGTTTGAAAGGCAGAGTCACAGAGAGAGAGAGAGAGAGAGAGAGAGAGAGGTCTTCCATCCACTGGTTCACTCCCCAGATGGCCGCAATGGCTGGAGCTGAGCTGATCCAAAGCCAGGAGCCAGGAGCTTCTTCCAGGTCTCCCACATGTGTGCAGGGGCTCAAGCACTTGGGCCATCCTCTATTGCTTTCCCAGGCCACAGCAGAGAGCTGGATTGGAAGTGGAGCAGGCAGGTCTCAAACTGGCGCCCATGTGGGATGCTGGCACTGCAGGTGGCGACTTTACCCACTATGCCACAGTGCCGCCCCCCTGCTCCACTTCTGATCCAGCTCTCTGCTAATGCAGCTGGGAAAGCAATGAAGGATGGCCCACGTGCTTGAGACCCTGCACCTGCATGGGAGATCTGAAAGAAGCTCCTGGCTTCAACCTGGTCCAGCCTAAGTCATTGTGGTCATCTGGGGAGTGACCCAGCGGATGGAAAAATCTTGTTCTCTCCCCCCTCCCCCACCTCAGCAACTCTGCCTTTCAAATAAATTAATCAATGTTAAAAAAAAAAAAGCAGAAGTTGGCTCCACGCGGGGCAGTGTCTCTTACGTGGATTTCAGACGCTGCTATTTAACCCAAAGCACTGTCCTGGAGGGAACTGTATGTGTGTGTGTGTGTGTGTGTGTGTGTGTGAAATGAGAAGAGAACATACTGGAACACAGTTCAGCGGTCTTTGGGGGAGGCAGGGGTGGGTGGAGACGGGAGGAGCCAGGCTGATGGTCTGAAGCCTACAGGTGCTGGGTGGTCTGTTCTAAGAGCAGTTAGTGCCCGCCCTGGAGAGGAGGCTGAAGAGGCAGGCAAGAGCTGGATCCCAAGACCCTGTAGCAAGGCTCCAAGAGCCGTCCTCTCCAGGTGTCTCCAGAGACAGCCAGGAAGTTCTTCCCTGAGCTGACTGAGGTCCTTCTTGCTGTGGTTTCTGAGGTTCACGTCTCTGTGTCTGACGGAATTGCTCCCTGGGCTCTGGGCCACGGAGTATAGACCTGTGGTTCTAGAGACCCCGTTGCCAAGCCCCAAGTCTGGGCCTGAGGGCTGAGTCTCAGGAGGTCGGCAGGGATGGTGAGGCAGGATGTCTTAAATGCGGGGGCCCAGGACTCCAGAGCCCGCCACTAGCAGGAGTGGAGAAGCTGGGGCCTGGGGGGGCTCTCCTACTGCCCCAACCCTTGGTGGGGCTGGCAGCTGTCAGCCCAGGGCGTCCCCTTGTCTCCACAGCACCCTCAACAGGGGCTCCTCCTCCCGGAGCAACGTGCTGAGAGAGCACTTGGGAGCCCCGGGGGCAGGAGCTGGGCCAGGGAGCAGGGGTCAGGGTGCTTTTTAATTTCTTGTTAGCGATAACAGCTGTCGAACTCAAGCAATTAGGGAGGAAGACTCCCCCAGGATGCCAGAGGCCGGCCCCCCCAGCTGCCCTCGGCTTCCTGCCTTCCTCCTTTCCACACCCCCACCCCCATCACAGGCATCCCCTGGCCTGGCCCAGGAAGCCGTGGGCTGCGGTCGTGGGCACGTCGGGGTCCCCTTTCTCTAGGCACAGCGGGGACAGCGACACAATCAGGCGGGAGCTGCCGGAGCCTTCCCTTCCCTGTGGGAAGTCACTCCTGTGCCTGCGCCACTCTCTTTGGTCCTGCTGTTGAGGGAGAGGCTATGAGAAGGACCCTGGGCACCACAGCTCTTGTGCTTCTAGACCGAGGGGCTTCTCCACCCAGCCCGACCGCAGAGGGTTGTGGGAGAAGGGTCTCGGACGGGGAGGGCGAGGAGGATTTCTTGCACTCTGTTAAGGTCCCCCGGGGCCTTCCACATCTCTCCGCTGCTTCTCCACCCTCTGCTCTGGATCTGTGCATGGCGTGGACTCCTGCTCCCTCCCCAGCAGTGGGGGGAACCTCCGTGTGTTCCGGGCTAACTCTCTCGCCAACATCAGTCCTGCCGCACGGGTTGGGGCTGTGTTTTTGGCTACAGGAGCAAAGCCCTGGATTCCTGTCCAAATGTCTCAGTCCTCCCACCGGCTGATACTTGAAACCCTACCATGCAGATTTGCTTCCTTTAGGGCTGGCTTGGTAAATTGCAAACACCCCTGGGAAGGAACCCCTCCGGCATGAACAAAAGATCCGACAGCTGACATTGATAAAGGAGGAGCTGCACGGGGAGGACCTGGCTCTGATCCCTAGGGGCTGGCAGGAGCCGGGGGCAGGAGTTGTACAGGGAACAGTGGACACACTGCACAGCTTTGCTTGGCTTCAGAGGATGTATGCCTAGGAGCCTAGGGAACTGACTCCCAAGGCTGGCCCTCTCTTTCTCCTGGTCGCCACCCATGTCACCAGCAGCTTCCTGTGGACATGAGCACCAGTGGTGCCACAAAGATACGCAGCTTGTGACTGTTGGCCTCGGGGAGGGGGGAGGGGCCCTCAGTTCTCGTGAGTGAGCAGTGCAGAGCCTGTGCAAGTTTGACATAAAGGGCTTGCCTGCACCAGCATTACCTTAGCCCTGTGGTCCTGGCCAAGATGGATTTGGGGCAGCGGAGAAGGGTATGGAGTAGCCCGTTGGGAGCCCATGGTGGTCACACAAAGATTGCTAAAGAGACTCGGCCAGACTGACAGAGACGGGAACCCAGGGCGAAGACTGGCGGAAGAGCATTTTGGAAATCAGTCTCCGGGACTCGCCGGCCAGCCTTGGGAGGCAGGTGGGCGGGGACTGCATCTCAGCCTGTGGTTCAGAGCTTGCGTACCTGGGAGACGGTGGCCGCCGAAGGGGAAGCCTGGACCAGCTGTGTGTGGACGGAAGGAGGGGGTTCTGGCTCCAGAGCTTGCATTTGCAGGGAAGTCACCGGGCCTAGACGAGGGCAGGATCGAGGGCGAGCTGTGCATACACAGAATGTCATGTGTTTTTTACTCTTGAAAACATCAGCGATTCCTCCGAGTGGCTGGTACAAGAGGCTGGACGATTTTTCCAAACAGCTTGCCTTTGATGGAAGCTTTTTACCCACATCGGGGGTGTTTCCTGTGATGCGTTAGGTGCACGGCACAGTGTAGGGTGGAAGACACGGCCCTCTGGGAGCTTACGGTCTGACTGGGGTGACACTGACCTGTGGCTTCCCATCATGCTGCGTGTGTTAGGTTTTCCATTGCTGTAACGCAACCCCGCTGACAACTCCACAGTTCTGCAGGTTGGAAGGCCGGCACGACGAGACTGAATTTCCTCAAGACGGATATCAAGGTGTCAGTGGAACGGCTCTGGGGGAAAATCCCACCCCCAGGCTCGTTCTGCCTGTTGGCAGAATTCCATTTTCTCGGGACTGTCGTGCTGAAATCCCGCTTCCTCCCTGACTGTGAGGCTGGGCTGCTGGGCTGTCCCAGCCTTGCCATGGGCCTCCTCCACCTGGAAGGCAGCCTGGGCACATCCCGTCTGTCTCATGCTTCGACTCTCTGACGTCCCAGGACAGCCGTCCTCTGGAACGCCTTGGTAGGATTAGGTCAGGGTCCTTGGGGGCAAGCTCTCGGTTTTACAGTGCACAGTGTCTTCGAGCATAGCCCAGTCCCAGCAGTGAGAGGTACACGTGCCTAGTCCTGGGACCGCGCATGAGAGTGCCCCAGGGGCACAGGGTCTTGGGGGGCATCTTAGAGTCCCCCCCACTTAGAATGAAACGTGAAGCTTCCACAGTGGCCTGTGATTCTTTGTCTTGACACATTCTGTCCCCTGCTACCTCTGTGCCTGGTGGCGTGTGTCCCAGCTTCAGGGACTTCATCCTCGCTGCTTCAGCCGGGGCTGCTCATCCCCAGATCTTCCCCAGGTGTCCTCCCTCAATCCCTTCCAGGCTCTGTTCAGACACAGCCCTTGTTGACCTCAGAAAATAGAAACAGCCCCTTCCTTTTTTTTTTTTTTTTTTTTTTTCTGGCTTGAGTAGGGTTCGTCAACACCACATTCCATGTTTATCTGTCTACTGTTTACTGTCATCTGATCATGCCATACTGTTATTTATTAGCGTAGTTCTCTGTCTAGTTGTTTGCTGCCCACGTGATCTGTTAGAATGCAAGTCAGAGGAGAGCATGGACTCTGGCTTATTCACCACTATTCCAACTCTGATGCCTAGGCTCGGGCCCAGCACATAGCAAGTGCTCAAGAATGGTTGTTGAATGAATGAAGGACTGTATGGGGTTTCAAAACTACTGAGAAATTTTGCAGTGGAAAGTTTACTTTCGAGCACACACTAGCTGTTAAATAATTTCTGCACTGTTCTTAGTTTTAAGTGGTCCCTACCTATCAGCAAAGGATATGTTTCAATACCCCAGCGAATTCCTGAGACCATGGGTGCTCCCAAACCCTGTGTGCACTATGCCCTTCACTCCACATAGATACCTACAACAAAGTTTAATTTGTTAGTAGGCACAGTAAGACATTAACAGCAGTAACTGAAAATAGAACACAGTAATAGCAGCACCATATCCTAGCAAAAGTTATTTAAAGCGTAGGGATTGTTGATTTTGGGGATTTTCCATTAGCATTTTCAGATAGCACTTGACCATGGGTAGCTGAAACCCCAGAAGGGGAAAGCGTGGATAATGGCAGCTGTAGTTAGAAATTTCAGTGAATGTAAAAGCCTCGGACCAGAGAAACCTCAACACAGAGTAAATAGGAAATAATAAATATCAGAGAACATTTTTTAAAGAGAAAAATTGAAGGAAACCAAAAGCTGTTTTTTTTCCCCCCAAGAAAATCAATAAGATTAACAAACCTCTAGCCCGGTTGGACAGGAAAAAGGCAGGGGTGCGTGGAGGGGAGAACACCAGTTATCAATATCAAATACGAAAGTGTATTGTATAGATACTAGAAAAGATTCTAAGGGAATAGTATGAACAGTTTTTCTCCCATAAACCCCGTAACTTTAATGAAATAAACTAATTCCTTGAAAGGCACTGAAGGAATGGATAACCTGATTGGACCTGTATCTACTTTGAAAATGTTGAATTTGTAGCTAAAAGCCTCCCCACCGAGAAAACTCTGGGCCCAGCTGCCTTTATTGATGACTGCTGTCCAACCCTCAAGGAAGAAGTAGCAATTCTATCACACGTTTCCAGACAACACAGATGAGGGAATGCTCACCTCATTAGATTAGGCTTGTACCACACTGATACCAACACCAGACAAAGGCATCATGAAAACAGAAAACTACAGACCAATATCCTTTAGGAGACTTGCTGCAAATATTCTACACAAAATTCTGGTAAATTGAGTCCAATTATTCGTTCTGTATATAATTGTCTTTGTATATATATATATCAAATATTTGTTATATATGTATTAATACTGAAATGCATGATATACATCATGACCAAGTGGAGTTTATCCCAGGAATGCAAGGTTAGTTTAACATTAAAGAAATATCAGTGTTGCTGGGGCCAGCATTGTGGCATAGTATGTAAAGTTGCTGCCTGGAGTGCCAGCATCCCATATGGCTCTTGTTCCAATTCAGTCTGCTCCACTTCTGATCCAGCTCCTTGCTAATGGCCTGGGAAAAGCAGCGGATAATGGTACGGGTGTTTGGGCCTCTGCCACCCACATGGAAGACCTGGGTGAAGCTCCTGGACCCTGGCTTCAGCCCAGCCCAGTGTGGCCATCTGGAGAGTGAACCAGCAGATGGAGGACCTCTCTCTCTGTCTCCTTCTCTGTAACACTGACTTTCAAATAAATGAGTAAATCTATAAAACAAAATCAGTGCTATTCATCATAGTAACAAATTAAAAAATGAAAGAAAGCCATATGACCACCTCAATAGATGTAGAAAAAGCATTTTGACAGCATCAAATAATCCAAGCCTGATTTCAAAAACTCCAGCAAACCAGCAGTAGAATGGCACTTCAAAAACACCCAGAAAGTGCCTCTACATAAAACCTACAGCAGTGAAACCTTCAATATTTTTCCTCTTAAATCAGGAACAAGACAAGAATGGCCACTCTCAATGTTTGTAATCAACATTGTAGCAGAGGTAACCAGGGCAATAAGGCATGAAAAATAAGTACAAGGCACTCAGTTGGCACGGGAGGAAGTAAAACTGTCATCCTTCACGCATGGCATGGTCGTCCAGGTAGAGAGCCTGATGCTATTGACAGAGACACTACTAGAACTTGTGAATGAACTCACTAAGCTTGCGAAAAACTAGAGCAATAGACGAAAGTCAATTGTATTCCTGTACTTATGTATGGTAATGAATAATTGGAAATGGGAATTTAAATATAAAACTATGCTAAAAAATATTACTCACTGTTCTGAAATCTCAGGGGTTCTTCAGTTCTGGGAAGTTTTCTTAGATTATGTCACAGATGACATCTTTCCCTTAGTTTCTCTCACTATTCGCATTTTGTATTGCTTGGGCTGGTCTTCTAATTTCATTATTTAGTCATTTGTGCTTTTCCATCCTTTGGTCATTTTCCCTCTATTTTATGGACATTTTCTCAGCTTTTCTCTCCCAAATTTGCCCCGAATTTTTAATTTCTGCTAGCATGTTTAATTTTTCAAGACCTTGCTCTTGTTCTCTCTTTTTTTTTAAATACCCTTATGTTTTGGTTTCAAGTTGGCAATATTTTTTCTTATCATTCCCAGGATATGATGATAATATATTATTATTGTTAAACTTTCTCCTTGCTATATTCTTGGCTTCCTCCAAGTCACTGTGTTTTTCCTTTTGGTTTGTTTGATCTCTGTCTCTTGTGTTAGAAGCACTCCTTGGATGTCTCATAATCTGTGCTTGTTTGCTCATTTGCAGGTGTGGAGCTGTGAAAAGCCAGGTGGAAGCTGTGTGTGTGTGTGTATGTGTGTGTGTGTGTGTGGTTTGTAACCTGTGAGCCTCATACTAGGGTAAGCTGCCAGGGCATTTTACTGTGAAGACTCCGGTGGGTGTCTTTGGATCTCTTTCCGTCTCAGGTTGGGAAGATTCTGCAAAGATGCACCCTCTGGTTTCCTGCCTGGAGGTCAAAAGCCAGTGTGGGCTACTCAGCATGCCCTGCAGGAGCACTGTCAACAGGGCTCCCTGCCCAGTGCTCTGGGGGTGTAGGGGGTCCCCTTATCGAGATACCCTCTGTTTCCCTCACCAGGAATAAAGCCCCAGTCTTAGGACTGGCTGGGTGGGACTGGAAAGGGATTTGAGGCTCCAACTGATTCTATCTATCTATCTATCCATCTCCATTTATTTTGGGGGAGAGAGAGAGAGAGAGAGAGAGAGAGAGAGAGAGAGAGATCTTACCCCCTGGCTCACTCCCCCAATGCTCACAATGGCCAGGGCTGAAACAGGACCGGACCCAGAGCTGGTAACTCAATCCAGGTCTCCCACACAGGTGGGAGGGACCCAGGGACTTGAACCATCCCCTGCTGCCTCCCAGGGTCTGCATCAGCAGGAAGCTGGATCAGGAACCGAAGCTGGGGATTAAATTTATTTATTTATTTGTAAGGCAGAGTACAGAGAGGGAGAGGGGGAGAGGAAGAGAGGGAGAGAGAGAGAGAGAGATCTTCCACTCCACTGGTTCACTTGAATCCAGGAGCCTGGAGCTCTGTCCAGGTCTCCCATGTGGGTGCAGGTGTCCAAGCACTGAGGCCATCTTCTGCTGCTCTCTCAGGCATGTTAGCAGGAAGTGGGACCAGAAGTGGAGCAGCTGGGACTGGATCCAGTGCCCCTCTGGGAAACCAGCATTGCGGGTAGCGGCTTAACCCACTGCAAAACCACACCAGCCCCACCCCCCCTGCCCTGGTGACTGCTTGTTGAAAAGGTACCGCAGGGCCTCTGCCCGATCCTTTGCCCTCACTTCCAGAAGTAACCAGTGTCTCTGGCTCCTCAGCCTCCTGGGGACCTTGGGCTGTGAACCAGGAAGCGGTATCTTTGCCCGCTGCCTGCTCTGTGTCCTTTCCACTATTTCACATGCATTTCAAACCTCAGACTTTTGCTGCTATTACCTTCTCTCTAATTCTTCCTGTCCTTATAGGCTTATTTCTTTAAAAAATTACTGGAATGTAGAAAAATATTTACCAAGACTGTAACTTGGGGCTGGTGTTGTGGCCCAGCAGGTTAAGCCACGAGCTGATGTGGTTGCATTCCACATTGGAGCGCTGGTTTGAGTCCAGGCTCTTCTTTTTCCAATCCAGCTCCCTGCTAATGCACCTGGGAAAGCAGCAGAGGGCAGCCCAAGTGCTCGGGCCCCTGAAAGCAGCAGAGGGCGGCCCAAGTGCTCGGGCCCCTGAAAGCAGCAGAGGGCGGCCCAAGTGCTCGGGCCCCTGCCACCACACAAGAGACCGGGTGGAGTTCCACCTCCCGGCTCTGTCCTTGCAGCTATTGGGGGAGTGAATCAGTGGATGGAAGATCTCTCTCTGTCTCTCTTTCTCTCTGTCTCTACTTCCCTCTCTCTGTCACTGTGCTTTTCAATTAAAGAAATTATTTTAAAAGAGAACACTCTACTTTAGTGGAATTTTAGGAATAAGCAGAGATAGATGCAGCTGTTCAGGACGCCATCTTTCCCAGAAATTCTGTAGTCTAAGAGGAGACGCTTTTGTTATTACCAATTCCCATGATCACCAACACTGTGTAACCATATTAACGGCTACACCAGCTGTGCCCTGGACTGGTGTCAGCCTGGCTCGCAGGGGGTGTTTCCATTCCACCCCCTTGCCCAGGGCTTGCTATATAAAGAAGTATCAATAAATATTTACTAAATTTATAAATCAACAAATGAACAAACCAACTGCCTTTACCACATTTGAAAATATTCCTCCTGGGGTCAAGACTGCATTCTGGGGAACCAAATAGTCTGTGGAAATAACCAAAAGCTGTTCAGTGCCAGGATGGGTGACCCAGGAGTGAGCTAACCGGGGAGGTCATGAGGCACCTTTTTTTTTCTTTCTTTTTCTTTTTGTCCTCAACAAGGTGTGGCACCAAATTATGAGACTGATTTCCTTGTTTGGTGTACAATGGATTCTGAGGTCAAGTCACAAAAAGAAGTTCAAAAGTGTTTTGAACAGACTCGGCTTCATTGGCCTAGGTCTCTAGGGTCCCTTCTTTCCCCCACTTTACTTGAAAGGCAGAGAGACAGAGAGAGGGGGAGGTCTCCCACCCACTGGTTCCCTCCCCAGATGCTGGCAATGGTTGGAACTGGGCCAGACTGAAGCCGGGAGCCTACAGCCAGATCTGCATCTCCCACATAAGTACTCGGGCCATTGCCTCGGCCTCCCAGGGTGCACAGTAGCAGGAAACTGGATTGGAAGTTGCGTGGGGACTCTGATATGGGATGAAGGCATCCCAGGTGGCAAACGCTACCTGGGGGCGGGGACCCCTTTTAGGTGTAAAGGATTTTGCAGGTAACTTGAACACAAACAGCGTGTGCTCTAGGGCAAGCTGCTGATGTTACAGAGGTGACTCAGATGAGCGTTCACTACCTTCTCAGCCATGGGGCTTGATGGTTCTGAGTTGCTGGCAGGCTACATGTGACTGCAGGGCCAGGAAGTAGAGATGGGGCCGGCTCTGTGGTACAGCAGGTAAAGCCACCGCTGGCATCCCATATAGGTGCTGGTTCAAGTCTCACCTACTCCACTTCTGATCCAGCTTTCTCCTATGGCCTGGGAAAGCAGTGGAGGATGGCCCAAGTCCTTGGGCCCCTGCACCTGCATGGGAGACCCAGAAGAAGCTCCTGGCTCCTGGTTCAGATCGGCTCAGCTCCAGCCATTTTGGCCATCTGGGGAGTGAACCAGCAGGTGGAAGAACTTTCTCTCCGCTTCTTCTTCTGCCTCTTTATTTTTTTTAAGTATTCTGTTTTCATGCTTTATTTTCTTTTTATTTTTAAAGATTTATTTATTTATTTATTTATTTGAAAGTCAGAGTTACACAGAGAGAGGAGAGGCAGAGAGGGAGAGAGTGAGAGGTCTCCCATCTGCTGGTTCACTCCCCATTTGGCCGCAACGGCTGAAGCTGCACTGATCTGAAGCCAGGAGCCAGGAGCTTCTTCTGGGTCTCCCACGTGGGTGCAGGGGCCCAAGGACTTGGGCCATCTTCTACTGCTTTCCCAGGCCACAGAAGAGGAGCAGCCGGGACTAGAACTGGTGCCCATATGGGATGCCAGTGCGTCAGGCCAGGGCCTTAACCCGCTGTGCCACAGGGCCGGCCCCGCCTCTGCCTCTCTGTAACTCCACCTTTCAAATAAATAAATAAATAAATCTTTAAAAAAAAAAGCAGAAGAAGTAGAGATGGCTGAGGCACCGCCACTGGGATCCTCTGGACAGGAGGTAAGGGGCTTGAGGAGGAGCGGCTCAGGCATCAGGCACCTCCTCCTGGGTCCCACAGCCCCAAGGGTTTATAATGCCCTTGGTGTGTGCCAGTCACCACATGTGCCATGCCATCACCGCATCTTAGGGATGGGATAATCCTCCTGACTTGTGGGAAAGTCAGTGGCAGCCTAGCACTGCGTCACAGATCCCTGCGCCACTCTACTTGTCTCAGAGCGTGGGTGCTGAAGCATCTCACATCACTCCATTACACGGAGCTGTAACTTGTAAACTAAACTTTGTCATAGTAGGTCCATGTAGGACAAACCAAATATATACAGGCGGGTCCTGGGGACCCAGGCGTCCCTTGCAGATGAGGGAGCATAGCCATAATATCATAGTGGCTACGTGAACAGCGTTGTCTGTTTAGTTCCCAAAAAGGGCTGAAGTGTTGATCAACAAAGGGAAGGAAAACCATTCTTCCCTGCAGATGTTAAAGCTATGACCGGGGGCCGGCGCCGTAGCTCACTAGGTTAATCCTCCGCTGTGGCGCTGGCATCCCATATGGGCACCGGGTTCTAGTCCCGGTTGCTCCTCTTCCAGTCCAGCTCTCTGCTGTGGCCCGGGAGTGCAGTGGAGGATGGCCCAAGTGCTTGAGCCCTGCACCCCATGGGAGACCAGGATAAGTACCTGGCTCCTGCCATCGGATCAGCGCGGTGCACCGGCTGTAGCGGCCATTTGGGGAGTGAAACAATGGAAGGAAGACCTTTCTCTCTGTGTGTCTCTCACAGTCTATAACTGTACCTGTCAAATAAAAAAAAAAAAAAAAAAGAAAGAAAAGCTATGACCGACAGGAGCATGCTGAGGTCTTGACTCTGAGCGAGTGAGGCAGCCCTCTTCCTGAAGGGATGGAGTGGGGAAGCTGTTCCCTGCCCAGGGCCATGTGGCTGTTTACACCATCACTCGTGGGCCAAACCAAGGTACCCACTTAAAAATGAGCCTGTTACAGATGTGTTGAAATTCGAGGCCCACCTGTTGTTGCCTAGGCAGGGCCAGACCACATGATTTTTATGGGTCTTATAGGGCCCGCGGGCCGCATGTTCCCCACCCCTGCTAGGATGGGCATTTTTTTCAATTCCATTGGTTGAAGAATGTTCTACAACCCTAGTGTGAGACACAAGATCCCCTCTTCTTTTTATATTTTTATTTTTTAAAGATTTATTTATCTATTTGAAAGGGGTGGGGAAAGAGAGAGAGAGAGAGAGAGAGAGAGAGAGAGATCTTCCCTCTGCTGGTTTACTCTCCAAATGGCTGCAACAGCCAGGCAGGAGCTTCTTCCAGGTCTCCCAGGTGGGCACAGGGGTCCAAGCACTTGGGCCATCTTCTACTGCTTTCCCAGGCCACAGCAGAGAGCTGGATTGGAAGAGGAGCAGCTGGGACTAGAACTGGCGCACGTATGGGTTGCCGGTGCTTCAGCCCAGGGCTTTCACCTGCTGTTTGTGCGATGAGCGAGGCTCTGTCCTCACTCGGGACAGTGTGTGTTAGGGCTCCGCGCCCAGGGGATCTGACTTGAAACCTTGGCCCTGGTGCTCAGGAGCTCTGATAGCCCGCTGTAGTGACATTTTCTTCTCTGATTCTGGTTTGTTGATGGCTCACCCTTGTATTCAAACCACTGCGGTTAAGAGTGCAGGTTTGGGCGCTTCAAGATGGCCGGGACTGCCTGCCCCTAGGGCCTGGAATTTCCTGGAAAGCAGAGCTCCTCGCAGCTGCAGATCTAGCGGCTCTGCAAAAGTAAGTGTGGGGTAGGCCGTCCCGGCGGATGTCGCGTGAGAATGTGCGTTGGCAGGGATGGCGTGTCCTCCGCTGAGTTTTGAGACGGCGAGGCCTTCAAGAGAGCAGGTGAAACGCCTTCCAGGCCACTGGTTACCTTCTGGGATGGATGTGTGTGTGTGAATTTGCCCTGTGTGAGCCCAGGAATCAGCAGAGACCTTGGCCCATCCCAGCAGAGCGTGAGACCAACCACAGCCTGAGGGTTTGTCTCCACCAAGGGCGCCTGGCATTCTCATGTAGCCTGCGGTGTGAGGGTGTCCCAAGGTCCGGAGGCTGCAGCAGCCCGCATATTCACCTGCGGCACCCCTGAAACCCTGGACGACACCCACTGAGGCCTGACATTGGCATTCTTCTCCCACCTTGATCCCAGCCCCTTCCCCTCCAAGAGCTCGCCCACTGGTGTGACACAGAGTCTGCCCCGCACCAGAGTAAGAATTCTCCCAGGCTGAGTTCCTCGGGGCGACTCCTTTCCTTGCAGTCGCTTTGGTTTCAATAAAATTTCCATTTCTTAAAAAAAAAAGAGTGCAGGTTTGAAGCCAGATAGCATTGAGAGCAACCCCCAGCTCTGTTGCTTATTTGAGGGGGGGGGAGGGCTTGGACAAGTGACTTACAATCCCCAAGCCTACTTTACAGCCCCTTCGCAGGGTTATGGTGGGGATTACGGAGACAATGCAAGCCCCCCCGGGAGGGAGGGGACCAAGGGCAGTATTGCCCAGTGGGGCTGGCTACACCTGCTGGCCGGTGTTAGTGATTAGACTGGGGTGGGGGAGGAGAGGTCAGTGGAGACGGCAGTCCCTCCTCTGCGAATGTGCTCAGAGAGAGACAGACACCCATACTGACGCCTTCACAGAGCTCAGCACGCTGCACAGCACCCTGAGGCTGCTGGCAGTGGTGCAGACAGCGCCGGCTGCAGTGGCCTTGCGGGCACTGCTGGAGCGGAAGGGGCTCGAGGAGGCTTCTTGTTTTCAGGGGCTGGGGCTGCGTGAGTAGGGAGAAGCAGTGAGCACTGTGTTCTGTCTGGCCAGAATGGGATTGTGGGTAAGAGAAAAAGGATCGCAAGGCCAGCTGGGGGCGACACATGGTAATACGCTTATTAACAATAGCGGGAATGGTGGGGTGGGCCTTCGGTGCAGCCGTGAAGACACTGCTTGGGAGGCAGGCATTGGGGTGCATGCAGCAGGTTAAGCCTCGGCTTAGCACCCCTGTACCCTGGCTCCACTGCTTCCCATCCGGCTTCCTGCCAATGCACCTTAGAAGGCAGCAGATGGCTTGGTTACTTGAGTTCTGCCGCCCACGTGGGAGACCTGGATGGAGTTCTGGGCTCTGGCTTTAGCCTAACCCAGCCTCCAGCTGTTGTGGACATTTGTGGAGTGAACCAGCAGATGGATAATTTCTCTCTCTCTCTGTCTCCCCCCCCCCCCGGCTTTTCTCTATTTCCCAAATAAAAACAGAAAACTTTTTTAAAAATGGGAACAGCAGCCACCATTTATTTGGCCCCTACTGCATGCAGGTATGGTACTGATCTTTTCCATATGTTATCTCATACCACCCTCACGACAACCTTGAGTGCAGGTTTTGTTATCACAATTTTTCAAGAAAGTTGAGACTCAGGCTGGGTGACTTTTCCTAGAACATGAAGGTAGCAATGCCCAGGTGCACATTTGCATGTAGGACTACACACTTGCAGACTCTGACACAGACAGACAGACACACAGGGGCCTGGCTCAGGCGCTGGGGGTGGTCTCCGTTACACCCCACTCCTCCCCGAGCCCCAGCTGTTAAATGCTAGTGCTTCTCCTTGGCGGGGTTCAGAGTGACAAAGTGACCTCTCCTTTCTCACGGCAACTCTGCCTCACTGGTGCCTGTGGCTGTGGTCCCCAGTTTGGTGGGGGATGTGTGTCTCTGTGTGTGTGTGTGTGTGTGTGGCGGGGCCCAGAGGGGAGGGCTGGTGCGATGTTTAAGGAGGCGCCTGTTCCCAGCACCACCCCTGAACTTGTACAATCCTTAGGAGAACGAGTGCCTCCTGAAGTGTTCTGCTCCCCCACTGCCTCTCCTGACTCTGCCTGGGGTTGGGGGGTGCCCTGCAGCTCCCCCCCAGCCCCACCCAGGTCAGACAGAAGTTCCAAGCTTCTGATCTCCTTTAGTGGGGGCAGGGCCCTATCTCTGATCAGCTTCCCCTTACTCAAACCCACCCTTTGTGGTCCCCTGTCCCCACAGTGCACCCCACTGCTCTAGCCCTGGATCGTCCAGGTAGCCCCAGCCCAGCCCTGGCCCATACCTGATACGTTCCTGCCCCTAGAGAGCCAGTCTGGCTGGCCAGTGTGCAGCATGATGTCCCCTCCGCAGGGACCAGGGCCTGTGCAGAGAACCATCAGGGTCAGTCCACACCCGTCCCAACTCTCCCAACCCCTGCCTGGGGTGAGCTGGGAGGTCCAGTGCTGCTCTCCCACGCCCTCTAGAGGCTTGGGGTGGTCCTGGGCGAGGCACCCTGGGGGGTCCTGACAGAGGAGGGGTCTCTAGGCTTCCAGAGAATATTCAGAAGGTGTCCACAGTTGGGCAATAGCTACATGAGAAGCCTGCCACTGGCTGGGCTCAGCAAGGCTGTTTTGTCAGCTCAGGCAGAAGCAGGGTTCAAGATCCCCCTCTCTGTTAGAGTTGGGAAGATCTTCTCCAGAGAAGGAGCCCCCTAGCCTGCCCCCATCAGGACAGCCCCTCCCCACGTCTCACCTTCCCGGGAGCCAGGGACCCCCAGTGAGCTGTAGGGCAGGAGTGCGCCCCAAGGTGGCTGGGCCTGGGGTTGGTGTGGGTGGAAGCTAGGAGCAGGTGGCGGAATCTTTACCTCCTGCTTGGAGGTGACCAACTGTTGGGCAGAGAGCTGGGGGGATGGAGGCAGTGGGCAGAGGCTCCGGAAGCACTTCGCAAACCTTTCCGGGCTGGGAGGTCGGGTGCTGGAACCTGGCCCTCCGAGGGGAGTAGGCCGGGCGGACGCAGCGTCCTCACGGTGCAGACGCACAGGCTTACTTGCACAGTGGCGCATCTGCCCCCCCCCCCCCCCAGCCCGTCAAGGTGAGAGCTCACCTGCAGGAGCAGGGGGCAGGGGTGTGGCCCAGCGTCTGCTTCCTCCTGCTCCTGACCTGGTCTTCCTTGTCGCCAGAAGGAAGGTGGGTAGGGGGAAAGGGGGCTCATCAGCCTCAGTGGCGTCAAGGGGCCCCTGGTCCTTGGATCTGGGGCAGAGAGAGCGGAGCGCAGGGCTCACATTCCAGCAGCCCCTGGGAACCGACACAGTCCCCCCGTTTTGCCCAGCCCGGGTGTGTGTGTGTGTGTGGGGTCATCTCAAACAGTGGTCCTGGGCTCCCCCGCGCAAGCTGACGTCACAGCAGAGGCCCCCGGGGGTCCCGGTCCCAAGTTAGTGCTGCAGGAGCAGGGCTGGGGGAGGCGCCCCGCCTTCCCCTCCTACCGCACACACTTGCCCCACCACTCAACAGCCTTTTCATTCCATTCTCCCTGGACCTGCATCTCAGCCCCACCGCACCCGGGCGGGCGCATTCCTTACCCTACTTCAGCTTGCAATGTGGAGGCAGGGCCGCCCCCCACCTCCTCCCGCTCCATCTGCCCCCCCCCCCAATCCCTGGGATTTCATCCAGGCCAGGAATGGGCCCCTGAAGTCTCCGGGTGAGCATCCTGCTGCTGTCCTCTCGCAAGCCCCTCAGAGAGGATGAACCTGCTCGCCTACTGCTTATCTGGCTTCGACCCCTCTTGCTATAAGCCGGCTGTTCTGGCAGGTGGCAGCACAAACTGCCGGTTGAGGGTCGGACAGGGGGCTGAGGAGTTGCCTGCTGTGTCTCCCAGCCCACCCATACCCAAGGCCATCTTCCCCGCAGCATCTCTACAAGTGGTCCCAGGTCGGTGTCCCCTGGCCCTCCCTCCGCAGGCCAGAGTGGCCACAATGGTGCCCAGGCTTGCAGCCTCCTCCCCAAGCCCTCCAGCCCTATCCTGGAGACCCAGTGAGGGCAACAGCCACCAGCCCGACTCCTTCCAACTCCTGGAGGGGAGGCCCCTGTGGCCAGAGCTGGCTGGTCCTTGCTCCAGTTCCACAGCCAGGCTGTGGCAGCAGCATGGTGGAACCCAGGTGACCTGCCCCCCAGCCAGGTGCCCACATGCAGCTCTCTCACGGCTTTGGGGAGCAGCAGCGTTTGAGGGGCTTTCAAGGCAGTTCAGAGACAGGATTGGGAGGGGGTGCTCGGGGGACGCTGGCTTGTTGGCAGTCTGGGTGGGGAGGGCACCGTGACCCAGGTCAGCTGGAACAGTGGGGTTTATGGGAACACACCTGTCTTCCCCGTGGAGCCCTGCTATGGGGGGTGGGGTGGGGACTCTGTGTGTGTGTACACTTGTGGTTGATGCCCTCAGCCTAGAGAGGTGAGGAGGCAGAGAGAAGTGGGAGACACGTGGACAGGTGATGGCCGTGCACAGATGCGTGAAAGGTAGACACCTGGGCTCACCTCTGTCCTCCTGAAAGCTGTGCATCCTGCCAGGGGCCTCCTGGCCCCGGGGTCACTGCTGCTCTCTCTAGCCTTGCTGCACCCCCTGCCCGGCACCCACAAGGCCAGGAGTGTGTCCAAGCCCTCGAAACTCCCCTCCTGCCAAGGGGGACTGGGGAGATGTGAAGATGGCTCAGGCCGGCCCCCCACAGTGACAGGGACACCTCACTCCTGGACGGCTCCTGACAGGCACAGAGGAGAGGTAGGTAACAGGGCTGGTCCAGGAATCCCCTAGGCTGGGGGCCAGGCAGAAGGGGGGGGCAAGAAAGAGGTGAGCAGGGGAGGAGATGGCCAGATCAGAGACAGGAGGACAGGAAAGGAAAGGGCTGTCATTCCTCCCTGTGTCTGCCTGTGATCTGGCGCAGGGCTGGCCCTGTCTGCCATGTTTCCCACAGTGGCTGGACTGGCCTTGGCCACTGCCCCAGGCCTGAGCTCTAGAACGGAGGGCCTGCGAGGTTGGGGGTGTGCGAGGTTGAGAGTGTGTGTGTGTGTGTGTGTGTGTGTTGGGGGTGGGGGTGCTCTGGGCCTGCTTCTCCCCAGGGCAGGGGAGGTATGGAGCGTGCAGTCCAGGGCTCCGGTCAGCCTCATTCTCAGCCGGGAGCTGCACATTCCAGCCTAGAGTTGAGAGCAGACTGGGGCAGGGCGTGTGGTCAGCTGGTACGCCCCGGCACGGCCACCTTGTTGGCGCATCGCTGCTGTGCCAGCCCCTGAGCCGCCCTCCCCCCATGCCTCTCTGGCCACCCTAGACCCCTTGTGGGTCCCCCCAGCCCAGGCCTTCCCACAGCCCAGAAACTGAGGGGCTTGTGCCTGGCCTAGCGTGTACCCTAGCTCTACCGGAACTGTGTGAGCTGTAACACGTGGTCGGCGTCTTGGCCGTTATTCTCGCTTCCGGCCCACGGGGACCAGGGGTCCTGGCAGCAGGCACATAGCTCTGATCATGCCAGCCTCTCTCCAGATGCTTCCAGCTGTGTTCTAGAAGGAGCTGGTGTGCAGGGAGATGCGGGCAGGAGCCTGTCTCCTGGGCACTGTGTGGAGGGAGGGAGCGCTGAGTCCCTCCAGGTGGGAAGGAGGGGCCGCTGGAGGCCCCGGCCCAGCTGCACCTAGGTCAGCACCCCACCCTGGGCACTGCCTCATTCCCCACCCAGCCGGCTGGTTTTAAGGGCCAGAAGCCCTGTGTCTTCCCTGGTGCCTGGCTCAGGGCTGGGCCTCGATAATGTGACTAAGAGGCCCTTGCAGCAGGACAAAGAATTGAGGCTTCCAGTAGAGAGGCGGGGGCTAAGCAGCTTGGCCTGCCGGCCTGCCTGCAGCTGTGTGGCTTCGGACCCTGCTGCTCCCCCCCCCCCCCCCCCCCCCCCCGCGAAAGGCTTTCCTCCCAGTGAAACACCAAGCAGAACTCCGGGAATCTGGCGTGCCCATCCCGCAGCTCCCCCGCCTGCCCCATCTCCCACAGCCACGGTCACGGCTGTCCCCCAGCTCACCCGTGGTCTCCTATCCTGGTTACCTCCAGGATAGCCCTGGGAGCTGAGGAGGCGCCTGCTCCCCAGGCCCGGCCCTGCACTCCTGGGTCTGGGAAGGCGGGTGGGAGGGGAGGGGGTGGCAGTGACCCTCTCCGGGGGGCCAATCATTAACTGGCTTTATCTTTGCAAGCCGTCCTGGGGAGCCCAGGTCAAGGGGCAGGCTTCCGGCCCAGGCCCAGGAGGCCTCTGGGGCAAGGGGCCCTTCTTGCTAGTAGGTGGGAAGCACCTTGGGTCTGTGCCTCTGCCCCCTACCACCATCCGGGACTTCCCTGAAGGAAGTCACCCAGCAGCCGGCTTGGTGACAAGCTGGTACTAGAGCTGCTCCAGAGAGAGGCTGTCGCGGGAGGCGAGGCAGCGGAGCCCCCCACCCCGAGTCAGCTTTGGCAGGCTTCCTGTGATTTCTTTCTTCCTTCTTCTTCTTCTTCTTCTTTTTTTTTCTTTTTAACTGCAGGCTGGGCACACCCATTTCCCTATTGCTTTCGTTTGAATTTAGCCAGTAGATAGCGGCCTGGCTGCTCACAAGGGGGGGTGGGGACAGGACAGGGAGGCAATGTTGGGAGACTCCTCATCGGCGCCAGCAGCTTCTCTCGTGTTGGCGCTGTCCACAGATGTCCCCACCAGCCTGGGAGGTGAGTGCCATGGCCCCATCTCACCCGCAGCCCAGGCAGGTGACGCGACTTGTCCAAAGCCTCACGGCTTAGAAGCAGTGAACTAAGCTCTCTGAGGGTGGGGGGAGCTGGTGGGTTCACCAGGCACAGTGTCCAGAAGTTCTGTATTCCCAGGTAAGAGGAAGCAGTTCCCTACCTGCTGGGGGGGGGGGAGGGGTCCCCTCTGTCACTTGGTGCTGGGACCCAAGGTTCACCTTTGGTGCTAGATTTCTTTGAGTTAAGCATTACCTTCTTTGAGCACTTTTTTTTTTTTTAAAGATTATTTACTTGAAAGTCAGTTACACACAGAGAGAAGGAGAGGCAGAGAGAGAGAGAGAGAGAGAGAGAGAGAGAGAGGTCTTCCATCCGCTGGTTCACTCTCCAGATGGCCGCAATGGCTGGAGCTGAGCTGATCCAAAGCCAGGAGCCGGGAGCTTCTTCTGAGTTACAGAGAGAGAAGAGAGCCAGAGAGAGGTCTTCCACCCGCTGGTTTACCCTGCAAAAGGCTGCAACAGCCAGGGCTGTGCCAGGCCAAAGCCAGGAGCCAGGAGCTTCTTCTAGGTCTCCCACGTGAGTATAAGGACTCAAGGACCTGGGTCATCTTCTGTTGCTTTCCCAGGTGCATTAGCAGGGAGCTGGATCTGAAGTGGAGCAACCTGGACCAGAACTGGCACCTATATGGGATGCTGGCACCGAAGGCAGAGGATTAACCTACTGTACCACAGTACCAGCCCTTCAAGCACCTTTTAAAATACAGAGCCCTGGGGTAGATGATTGGCCCAGCCATTAAGATGCCCACAGCCCTTATTGGGTACCTGGGTTTGATACCCAGCTCTGACCTCAGATTCCAGCTTCCTGCTAATGTACACCCAGGGAGGCTTCTGTTGATGGTGCAAGTAACTGAGTCCCTGCCACCCACATGGGAGAGCTGGTTGAACTGTCTCCTGGCTTTAGCCCCAGCCTAGAACTGGCCACTGTGGGCTTTTGGGGCGTGTTTGTCTGTCTTTGTCTATTTGCCTTTTGAGTAAACAAATAAATTCATGTTTTAAATAACACATGCACACACAAAAGAATACACAGCTCCCAGGAAGAGGTGACATTTGGAGGTCACAGCCTCACGGAGCCTGTGAGCTTAGGGAGTTAAACCTCACATGTTTCCTGACATCCAGAAAGGGAGATCCACTTGGCTCAGGTCACACAGCATGCAGCAATTTCTAGAATTTTCTGCTCACTGCTGCTTTCAAGTCTCCACATGTCTGTGACAAGCAGATGGAAGGGCTCTCGGCAGCTGCTGGGGACAGGGAGGAAGTAAAGCTGGAGCAAACAGCTTTCTGTTCGTGCCCTGCCCCAGCTGAGTGGCCCTGTGCTTGTCACGGGCTGCTGTCCTCTGCAGCCCCCCACCCCCACCCCAGGGCAAACACCAGTGGTGCTGGATGTGTGAGCTGGACCTGTCTCTAGTGTCTGCTTGTTTGTTTAAATTCTCTGGCAGAGACATACTGTCCCAGAGGGCGGGGAAGGCAGTGTGGCGCGCTCACCCCCGGAGGGAAGGCACTGTCCCTGTGGGCTCTGGCTGGGAGTGCTTCCGAAGGGGCCTGAGCCCTCTGCCTCTGTCCCCAGGAGGAGCACTGCCTGGCCTCCGTCCACACGCCGCTGGGGTGGTCGGACTGCTCTTCCATCAGTACTCAAATGTCACCTCCGCCAGGGAGACCTCCCCTACTTGCAGCACGTCCATGCTCTCCGTGGAGAATCCCTGTGTTCAGTTGCCCCCTTTGGTCCCCCTCCAGGTAGGAAGCCCCCTTCACATTGCAATAGCCCGAGGGGCAGGAGCAGGGCAGGAGCTGGCAGGTTGAGCTGGACGGCTGCTTCTATAGCAGCTGGTGCAGGAGGCCCTTCCTGACGCCCACTCCAGCCAATTCGGCTGCTTTGCTGCCACTTCTTCCTACCACGTGTGCCCCTCCCAGGGCCTCCTTCCCGGCTTGCCCTCTGGGGTAGCCGTCTGTGCAGCACCTTCCTACCGCGGGTGTGTTCACGCCTATCTCACATGGCAGCTGTGGCTCGAGGGGTAGAGTAACTGCTGAAGACCACTTGGTGGGCAGGGGGTGGGGGCGCAGAGCTAGGAGCGTGCCTGGGATCCACGTGGCTGCAAAGTCTTATATTCCTCACCTTATCCCCAATGTCCCTGGGTCTCCTATAACCTGAGCACAGAGCTGGGGCCTGATAGACCTGGGGAACCATTCAGGAACTAAAATGTGGCTCAACTCTCTGGGAGGACGCAGCTTTGGACCCTAGCTGCCACCTCACACCTTCTTCTCAGCAGAAGCCAGACTGGTGAGGGTGGGAGATGTGAACAGGGGCCCCAGGGGGGCGTGCTAGGGGGCCGCCATTGAGCAGTGGCCAAGATTTTGGTGGCAGGAAGTGAGCATTCCCCCAGCTGTTGGGGAGGAGCAATCCACTGGGGTGGCCTGGTATTAGGGCGTTAACCCTGAGGCCGTGGAGAGGCAGAGACTTGGCTGACGGGGTCTGGGGGTGCCCACCATCCTGATAGAGACCCTGCATTGTGCCCCTGCTCCAGCCTCCCCCCCCCCCTTCCCCTCACTGGGTCTTCTGGGGGAGGTAACATCCGGTCTTCCTGTCTTTGTATCCATCAGTACCTCTTGTCACTCCAAGTCAAACCTCCAGGTCTACATGGGCTAGCAGACTGGTACTACAGAAAGAGATCTTTGTTCCTTGAGCTCTCTCCCTCTCTCTTTTATTTATTTTATTTGAAAGGCAGAGTGACAGAGAGAGAGTGGGAGAGAGAGAGAGAGATCTTTCATCTAACTGCTGGTTTACTCACCAAATGCCCACAACAGCCAGGGCTGGGCCAGGGAGAAGCCAGAAGCCAGAAGCCAGTAACCCCATCCAGGTCTCACATGGGTGGCAGGGCCCCAAGTACTTGGGCCACCATCTACTGCCTGCTAGGCTCATTAGCCGGAAGCTGGATCAGAAGTGTGGAATAGCCAGGACTCGAACCAGGCACTCCAGTATGGGATGGTGCCACAAGGCCCACCCTTGCTCTGCCTTTCTAGTGCTTGTTGCAAACTCCTATGCTAGGAAAACACCTAGGAACAGTCAGGAGAGAGACAGCGCTGGATCCCCAGCCAGACACAAGGTATGGGTGGGGGAGGGGGGAACCAACCCAACTCTAGGTCAGTGCCCAGCCAGGCCCCTGGGGCAGGGCAGACAGTGAAGGGGAAGGTCTCCTCCCATCACAGAGAATCCACCTGGAGCAACGAGGAGACAGCAGCCAGGCCCACGAGCCTCCCCTGGCCCTTGCTCTGCGCCTTCGTCCATGGGCTTCCAGGTGCCGAGCGGGAGCTTCCCTGAGCTATGGAGGTGACAGGACGCCAGGACAAAGTACAACCATTGTGCCTTGGGCCTGATCACTACTTCCTTTGTCTGGGGCCGCTGCTGGCTCCTGGCTGCCTTTCACACTCTCCTCCGCCCCCTCCCTGTCCCTGTCTCCCCTCCCCCTCCCCCTCCCCGATCACCGTCCCCTTCCTCCTTGGCTCTCTGCTGACTGGCTGCAGAGCCATGGGCCATGGCCGCCCTGGTCCTGAGGCTGGGGCTCCGGGGAGCCTCGCACAGGGACCCCGCGTGATCTGTGTCGGGGCTGTGCCCTGCTCCAGTCCCCCAGCTGGCCCGGTGACCTTGGGCCCTGACCCCTTTCCTGCAGCAGCCTGGGGAGGCAGGACAAGTGGAACTGAATTAGTGCAAGGGGACCAGCCCGGGGAGAAGAGAAGGTGCCACGGAGATGGTGTGGTCTCATCGTGGCTGATTTGTTTCTTTTTGCCTTTTCCGAAGATCCAGATGGTTGGAGGGCATCCCTGGGAGTTGGTGACACCATCCTGGGGCTAGGATCCAGAGTAGACGTCTCTTCTGTGTCACCAACCTAAATGAATAGTAGACCCAGGGGGCTGTCCCCACCCTAATGCAGCTGGCTCAGTACCCCCAGGCTAGGTTGCAATCCCAGTCTTTTACAAAGGGACGTCTGCCACTGGGCAGAGCCCACAGGGGAAGCTCAGAGAAGCTGTTGTAACATTGCTGGGGGTGAGGGGAGGAAGGTGGCAGGCCCTAGGCTGGAGGGGGACCTGGAGCTATGAAGGGACAGTTGATGGCTCCCTGTCCAGGGGACCCCACGCCGCCAGCCTCTCCCTGACCAGGGAGATCTCTGCTGCCCCTCTGGGGCTGAAGACAGTGGAGATGGGAGAGGGCCAGAGGAGGGGCTCCGGGCCCAGGGCCTCCCAGCCTGTGCTCCTGGGTGCTGGGGGCAGACTAGGGGGAAGCAGAATGGCCTCCCTTCCACATCCCACTCAGCAGTCTGCAGCAGGGAGCCCAGGTGAGGCGGCCTGCCTGGAAGGGGGCGGGAGCCAGCAAATAAACATTGACTAACTGTGCAAGGCCTTGTCCCTGCTGCTGGGGGCCGGCCAAGTGGTGGAGACATGCCGGAGCACGAGTGATGGAAAGGTGGGCTGTGGTGGCCGCCAGCTGGCCCACTGGGGGACACCCCTCTGGTGGAATTGGGGCACTAAGGAGGTAATCTAGCACCCCCCACCAAACCACAGTGCTGCGTGCAGAGGGAGGGGGCTGGCTGAGTCACCTCCTTGGGTCGTTTTGGGCAAACCGGGGGCAAAACTGCTGCATTCTCATCCCCACTCCCATCTCCAGTCCTGGCCTCGGCAGAGGCTCCATCGGCCCTGGGCCAGCCCTGGTCAGGGCCTGCTGGGCAGGTAAGGAGACTGGTCCCTCTCTTCCCACAGGTAGCACAGCCCCCAGTCCTCTGCTCCCCGGGGGTGCCTGAGAAGGGCTGGGCCAAAGCCCAACCAGGACTTTTTCCAGGCTGGGTCCTATATGCAAGGGTGGGGTGGGGGGATTTGGGGAGCATGGAGGGAAGATATAAGACAGGGGAGTTGCAGGAGAAGGGGGCTTTGAGTGATGGCCCGGGATGGGGCAGAGACCGGTGAGGCTTCGAGCCTGCAGAAGCAGCCAAGGCAGCCAGAGGGTCTGGGTGGCTGGGGAGAGCCCCCCGTTTTTGCTCAGAAGATGAGCGTGAGCTGGGGCCCGGGCTGATGGAAGCCTTGGCCCCCAGCCTGGTGGGAGCCCAGGGCAGCTGGCCTACAACCGGTCCTTAGTGCGGCAGGGGAGCTTTGAGTCATCACTCAAGTCCTGGCCTCCATCCGCCCCCACCAGCCCCCTGGCCTCAGTTCCCTGGCAACATCTGGGGGGGGGGGTGCAGCAGGAACAAGGGCTTCTGTCTGCCCAGCTGCCTCTCCCTTTGGGCTCTGCCAGACTCTCCAGTGCATACGTGGGCTCCGACAGGTCCTCTTCCCTCTGGGTCAGTGACTAACCGCGGAACCCCACGCTTCCCTGCCTCAGCTCCACAAACTTAGTGCCAAATTCTTCTCCCGGGGGAGCCTCCCTGGACACTTCCCAAAGGACCCCAGGCACCCTAGCCTGCCAGCTGCCAGATAAGGGCTCCAGATGGGGACACTGTCCCCTCTGTGCGCCGTGCAGAGCCCTCTGCCCACGAGGCCTTTCCAGTTCCGAAGACGCAACTGCTCGGGAAGTCAGAAATGGGGGTTGCGGGCGTCAGCCACCCTCCCCTTCCCAAGGCCCATTCGCTCTCGAGCCAGAACAGGGCTGTGCAGGCAGTGGTCACTAGGGGGCGCTCGGCCACCGCCGGGAGCTCGTGAACTTGGGAAAGTCGCGTCTGCGTGAGTGAGAACGCGTGTGTCAACGTGTGTGTTTGTGTGAGCGCGTGTGTAGGGGGCGAGGGTGCTGCGTGGGGAGGAGGCCGGGGGTCACTCCAGGGTTCCAACAGCTCTGGGCCCCTTCCCCACCCGTCCCTGACGGGCTCCCCGCCCGTCCCCCGCCCTCCCCAATATTCCCGGCAAAGAGGCACCAGCTCGCAGCCCTGTCCGCACATAACCTTAGTTTCCTGCTCCCGCCCCCTGGACACCCCGCGAGCGTGCGTGTCTCTAGGCAGAGTTTCAGGGGGGCGCGCGGCAGTTCTCAGGCTGCTAGCCTTGGTGGTGGTGGTTGAGGGGGCGTCGAGCGTTCCCTTCGCCGCGGTGGGCTAGGGGGTCCAAGCTGAGCTGGGTGCCCCCGGGGAAGGCGGTGCCTGCACGGATTCGGCTTGCGCCCGCCTCCCGCCCCTGTCCCCGCCCCCCGGGGCGGGCTCGGGGCGGGGTTGGGCCTATTTTTCAGTCGCCTGGGAGCGGTGAGGAGCGCAGAGGCTTGGGGCAGCCGGGCTGCGAGGAGGCCGCGGCGCAGGGGGAGCGGAGCCGGCGGCAGCGGCGCTCGGTCGGGAGGCGCAGCGGCGAGGCACACGGTCCCGCGGACGCACCGGCCAGGGCCCCCGCGCTGGATTTCCATACTCATTTAGCTGGGGTTTACCCCTCCTCGTTTCTTCTGAAACCTTAAAAAAAAAAAAAAAGACTGAATTGTTTCCCCGTTGTAATTGATTTTTGCTTCCCGTTGCCCACTGAAGACGGGCAGACGGTTCGGGGAGACTGCTCTTTAACTCCCCCCAGTCACTTCGGATTTTGGAAACGCGCAGAGGAGGAGCGAGGTGGCAAGAGCTCCGGAGAGAAGTCGAGGAAGACAGACGGGGTTGGAGAGCGCGCGCAGGCGGGCGAGCAGCGAGAGGGACCGGGGCAAAGTGAGTGACCTGCTTTCAGGGGGGTGACCGCCGGAGCGCGGCGCAAGCTCTCCCCCCTCGGGACCCCGCGCAGGAGCAGCCGCGCTGACGGACAGACAGACAGACACCGCCCCCAGCCCCAGCGCCCACCTCCTCCCCGGCCGGCGGCCCACGGTGGACGCGGCGGCGAGCGGCGGGCAGCAGCCGGAGCCCGCGCCCGAAGGCGGGGTGGAGGGGGTCGGGGCTCGCGGCATTGCACTGAAACTTTTCGTCCAACTTCTGGGCTGTTCTCGCTCCGGAGGAGTCGTGGTCCGCGCCGGGGGAGCCGAGCCGAGCGGAGCCGCGAGAAGTGTTAGCTCGGGCCGGGAGGAGCCGCCACCGCCGCCGCCGGAGGAGGAGGGGGAGGAGGAAGGAGAGAAGGAAGAGGAGAGGGGGCCGCGGTGGCGACTCGGCGCCGGGGAGCCGGGCTCATGGACGGGTGAGGCGGCCGTGTGCGCAGACAGTGCTCCAGCCGCGCGCGCGCCCCAGGCCCTGGCCCGGGCCTCGGCTCCGGGAGCAAGAGGAGCTCGCGGAGGCGCCGAGGAGAGCGGGCCGTCCCGCAGCCCGAGCAGGAGAGGGAGCGCGAGCCGCGCCGGCCCCGGCCGGGCCTCCGAAACCATGAACTTTCTGCTTTCTTGGGTGCATTGGAGCCTTGCCTTGCTGCTCTACCTCCACCATGCCAAGGTAAGCGGCCGTGCCCGCCTGGCGCCGCGGGCCGCTGCGAGCGCCTCTCCCGGCTGGGGGAACGTGCGTGCGTGCGAGCGCGCGCGTGGGGGACTCGGTGCCCCCACTCGGGTCCGTGGGCACCGGCGCGCGGCATCCCCCTCTGCCGTCGTACGTGGAGGGGGAGGGGGCGCGCGCTAGGTGGGAGGGCACCGGGGGTAGGCTCACCGCCCACGCGGGCCCTGCCCACCCACCGGAGTCGCCGCACGTACGATCTGGGCCGACTAGCCGAGGGCGGGAGTCGGAGGAGGAGGCCGAGGGGGCTGGGCTTGCGCTGCCGCTGGCGGCTGAAGTTTGCTCCCGGCTGCTGGTCCCCAGCGAACTGGAAGTCCGGGCAGCGGGGGCGGGAGCCAGGGCCCAGTGGGCAGGGTGGGGGGTGCTCGGACCTTGGACCCGGGAGGGCAGAGAGCGTGGAGGGGGCAGGGCGCAGGCGAGGGAGCGGGCGCGCTGCTGTCAGTGCCACTCGGTCTCTTCGGCCCTCGCCGCGAGTTGGGGAAAAGTTTTCGGGTGGATTGTTGTGGGGACCCCCCTCCCTGCCGGCCACCTGCGCCGCGCCACCCCCGCCCGTCCCCGCTCGCGTCCCGCTCGGTGCCCGCCCGCCCTCCCCCGCCCGGCCGGGCGCGCGCGGCGCGGAGCCGATTACATCAGCCCGGGCCTGGCCGGCCTCGTGTTCCCGGAGCCGCGGCTGCCCGAGCCGGGAGCCCCGGACGGCGAGCGGCGCCCCTCCCCCGCGCCGGCCGGCCGGGGGAAGGTGACCTCTCGAGGTAGCCACAGCCCGGGGACCCGGAGGGCCATCCCCACCCCTTCCCGCCGTCTCCAGCCCCTACCCGGGCCGTGTTCTAGGACGCCCCCTCCCCCTTTTCCAGTTTCCTCCCTCGGTGGAGAAGTCTCTGCCACCCCTTGCTCTGGTACTCCTCCCTGCTGGGAAGACCCATCCGAGGCTCCAGAGTCCAGGGAAGGGACGGTCACGGCCACAAGTCGGGGTGCGGGAGCCATCCGGGTGCTTTGTCCGCACTAAGGAGCTGCCCACTTGGTGACAGTGTGCCTCTCGCTTCCCCGGAGGTTCCGAATGAGCCATGCTTTAGCTTCTGTGGGGGAGATCTTGGAGAGTGGCTTCACCCCACTTTACCCTTTTTGGAAAAAAAATGACATGGGCGGCATAGGAGCAGCCCTTCCAGAACCCTTGGGAGCAAGCTCTCCTGCCAGCCCTGCACTCAGGCTGCAAACGTCCGGGCCAAACAGGGTGTTGGAGCAGGTGGTTTTTTGGAACTCCAGACTTGCCCACCCGACTCGCCTCCCAAGGCTACCCACGGGGTCCCTTTCTGCTCCTCTCTTAGACCTCCCCTCAGCCGCAGAGTCCCCTTGGAGAGGAGGCGGAAGGAAGGAAATGGGCAGGGGTCCCTGCCACCACCCAGAGTTCCTCAGACCCTGGCACAAAGACCTTGGCTCCAGGCCTCCCAGTGTGGAGGAGGGGCCGAGTGGCAGCCTGGCCGCAGAGTGACCTTCAGAGGCCCCCAGAGAAGGGCACCTGGCCCCTCCCTGCCTAGAGCTGCCCCTCCAGTGCCCCCTGGCCTTGGAGGGAGCAGGAAGTTTCCGTCCCCTTGCCTGGTGGGGCCCTGGTGGGGTGGAGGACACAGGGGGCAGGTTGGCAGGGGAAGCCCCAGTGCAGAGCTGGCAGGGAGGGGGGAAGCCCAGGAGGCTGTGGTGGGAGGGTATCCAGCTGGGACCGCTCTCACTGGGGGTGAGGCTGGGGGACCTCAGTGGGGTGCCTGGGAATGGGTGAGAGGCAGGCAGTAGGAAGGACTCCTTTCTAGTGGGGTCTGGAGTTCCGAAGCTGGCTGCCATGCCCGGCCAGTGGCTGTGCAGCTGGGAACTGCTCCCCGAGAGGAGCAGGTGGGTGTGGGGAGGTGGTGAGAACTCGGGACCCTCAGGAAGGGCCCGGGGAAGTCTCTGCCTACTGGGTGCTGTCAGGGCCACATGGCTGTGCTTGATGACCTTCACAGCTTCTGGGGAGGGGAGGAATGACCTGGTGGGGGTGGGGAGGGGTGGGGGCCGCGCCACAGGGGGCCCCCTAGGGGCTGGGCAGTGCTAAGGCAGAAAAAGCTTCCCTGGGTTGCATTTGAGGAAGGTGCCCTAGGTGCCCGGGACCTTGGGACCCCCCCCCCCAACTCAGGGAGGAGGAGAAACCAAGGCATAAGGTGGGAGCAGGGGCCGGTGTGGCTTGGGGAGTATGTTCAGGGAGACTTGTACAGGGGACGACGGGGCTGTCCCCTTGCCACAGGTTTTTACCTTCTGAGCAGTCTGTGGGTGTGCTGAAGATTCCTGAGGCCTAGGAGGGTTTGCATGGGGGAGGGTGGCTGGGTGCCCTTCGGTCCTCTGCACCCCCCCGCTCCAACCCCAGCTCACCCTGGTATTTGTCATGTCAGCAGGAGAAGGTCACCATGTTGTTTTTCTCGCCCCCAGTCCTTCCTTCCTGCCCCAGTCCAAATTTGTCCTCCTATTTGACCTTACTACTCAGCCGCTGCTCTGGACCAGGGACTCCGGGGGGCAGTGGGAGCGAGGAGAGGGGAAACGCGGGAAGGGACCGGGTCCTGGACAGGGCAGCCGTCTGGTGCGTGTGTGCTGCTCCTGCCTGTTGAGTGGCCTGCTCCCCAACATCTGGTCAGCTCTTAACTTTCCTGGGGGTGCACGTTGGAGTCGGCCGGGGGTGGTGGGCATGCTCTGTGCCCGGGGTGACCCCCCGACGGGGTACCCTTCCCCTGAGAAGCCTTAGAGGAAGCCGAGCTTGTGGACAAGGAGAGAGGCCGGGAGGGAGGAGGGGCTGGGGGAGCGGGCCTCTGCCGAAGCCTTACCCTTTGTCTGTTCTCAGTGGTCCCAGGCTGCACCCATGGCAGAAGAAGGAGACAATAAACCCCACGAAGGTGAGTCCCCCTGGCTCTGGCCTGGAGCCTGGGTCCCTGGCCCCTCAGGGGAAAGCTGGGCAGGCCCACTTCCTTCTTTGTAGACCTAAACCAGGAGGGAGTTCCCGGGAAGGGGCTCGGGCTATGGGGATGAAGACAGACAGAGGTGAGCACCATGGATTAACCCTTCAGTTTCTTAAGGGGTCTTGTGTGTTCCGGCCTCTGCTGGCCGCAGGACTTGGTGCCTTTTTTTCCTGCTCTTTCCAGTAAAATTTTATTCGGAGAAGGAGACAGGGAGCACGAGCCAGGGAGATGGTTCAGGGATCCCAGATGTTGTGGGAGGTGCCCCTTGCCACCCCCTGCTCCCCGGGAGGATGGGTGCTTCATGTCCCTAACTACCTAGCCAGGTCCCACCTGGGGATTGTCACCCTTCCCGTGTGAGGTGTGAGCTGGAGGTGCCCAGGGTCCAGCCTGATGGGGTCCCCACCTGCCCCTGGGGCTGCTGTCCTGGCGGAGACAGCCCTGTCGCTGGGTTCGGGAGCTGTGAACTTCCATCCTGGGCCAGCAGAGGGCTGGCTGAAGCTCCCGGGTGCCCCGCCCCCCCGCCCAGCCCGAGTCTGCCTGTCTTTTGTTCCGCTGTGGTTTGGAGTACGGGAAACTCCCATTTCTCTGGGGACGCCCTGGCTCTCCCCACTACTGGATGCGGCCTCTGGTCCAGTCCCACGCTGCTTTCCCAGCGCTCCACCTCCAAGCAGGGAAGGCCCTGGGGTCTTCCTCCAGGCAAGTGTTCCTGACCCGAATCCAGTGGGGCTGGGGTAGCTACCAGGGGTGGTGGTGCCCAGCCGGTTCTACCTCCTCCTTCCCCACCCCAGGAGCCTTGCCTTTGGCCCAAGGCCTGGCTTCCTGGCCACTCCCCAGTCTGTACCACGGACAGGCACCCCCCACCCCTTCCTAGTGTGCCTGCCACCCACCCTCTTCAGCTTCCCAGTGGTCCCTATGGTCTGGGAGAGGCAGGACAAACGGTCTTTGTTTGCTGGAGAAAGATTGTCCATGATAAATAAGGAAAACTAGGATTTGGCACGCACCTGTGTGTCTGTGTGTGTGTACGTGCGCGCGTGTGCACCTGCCTGTGCAGGAGGGAGGCTGCCTTCCTTGGAGGCAGTGGCTGGGGCACCTGGAGTCCTGGGGAAGTTGCCTCTGTCTACTCCCATGGGCTTTGAGGGTTCCAGGGAGAAGCTTTCCCAAGGACTTCCCAGCCCAGGTCTTTCTCCTCTCTGCCCAGCCCCCAACCCCACCGCCTGGCCAGACCTTTTCCCATCCGTTCCTGGGCAGACGCCCTAAGCCTGCGCTGTCTGTCCCAACCACGGGGACGGATCTGCTCTAAAATTCTCCATTCACCATCTTCTTCCATGTAGATTTACCTTAAAAAGTGACTTTTCCAGATCTCCGATCTCTCTCTCTGTTTCTTTTTTTAATTTATTTTTGGCTTTCCTTTGCCTTGGTCGTTTAGGGGTGGAGACAGGTTGTGCGCCCGTTGTTTGGACAGGAGAAGGAGAGAGAATTCCTGCCGAGGCCGGAATTCCCGTACTGTTCCTCCTGCATTCACACCTGCTGCTTCTCCTCCACCCACTGTGGTTTCTCAGCCAGCCTGTTCTGTTCATACCCCTGGTCTTATCTTCCTGAGCTCCCTGGAACACAAATCTTGGAGGGAGGAGGGAGAAGGGAGGCGGAGGCTCAGCTGTATTCTCTGGTTGGGGGGGATGGTCTCCAGGGCAGCCGCCTGCAGTGCCTTGGTGAAGTTCCGGCCCAAGAAAAGGGTGCCTGTTCCCAGTGCTAGAAGTGGGGAGACAGAACCATGTGGGTTGAATGACGTAGAGACCAGCTCAACCTGCTTACACAGATGAGCAGAGTCAGAGGCCCGGGGAGGGCCGGGCCGGCCCAAGGTCACATCGCTCCATGAGAGCCTGGACCTCCCCGCCACTGGCCGGGGGTATTCCCTCACTTCAGGGACAGGGCTGCCGTGCTGTGCCGAGCCGAGCTGAGCCGTGCCGTGGCGGGGGTGTGGTCACAGCCTGGAGTGCCTCGTTTGTGTGCTCTCCGGTGTTCTACCCCTATGGCCCCAAACTCCCCCTTCATGCTCCATTGCACCCCAGGCTCCGCAGCCGGCCTGGGAAGCCGTCTCTGCCCTGGGCTCCTCCAGCGCAGCTTCTCAAAGGGCTCCGTGGCCACGCTGCTTTTTCCATGATGCAAGCAGTTTGCCCTCTTGGGCGGGGTTATCGGCGGCTGGTAGGGCCGGCACGGCTCGCCCGCCTGCTGCCACCTGCTGATTCCAGGCAGGCCCCGCCCTGTGCTGGTGCCCACCACCGCCTCAGCCCGTGACTTGGGGAGAGGGCCTGGCAGGTGGCACGGTGCCTCCCGAAGCTTCGCCCCTGTTTCCGCGTGACGCAGGCGTGGCCGGGCTTTGATGTCAGAGCTGCTTCTAACTCTCCAGTCACGAGCCGTGTGGCCTTGGGGCGAGTCCCTGAGCCTCTCTCTCCCCGTTTGTGAGCTGGGCTCCTAGTAGAACAGCAGAGTGCTGGGTGGGGAGAGTCGTGGGAGGCGAGAGCTCTGGACCGCGAGTGTGGTGCCAGCGTGTATTCAGCGCTCCGCTGGTACCGGCCTTGGTACAGTTGCTGGGGTAGTGGCAGCTGTGGCAGGGCTGTGGTGGTGAGCTCAGGCAGGCCACACTGTCCCCTGACCTCAAGGTTGGTACAGGAGCTGGCGCGCCATGCCATCTAGGCATCAGGTGTGGCAGGCCATCTCCCCCGCCACTTGACAGCCTCCCATGGCCTGTGGATTGAAACCAGGTGCTCACCAGTGTCGGCCGCGGCTGAGGGAGGGGCTTCACCCAGAGCAGGGGGCATTTCAGTTAGGCTTTTGGAAGGACTGTCTGATCCTAGGTGCCTCTTATAGTAGCCCGGAGGAATGGCCTTACTGAGCTGGGCGGAGGTGGGGGCTGGCCGCCACCGGTTGTGTCACCCACCAGGCTAATCTCTCTCCTCTCTGCCCTCCCCCCTCCATGCAGTGGTGAAGTTCATGGAAGTCTACCGGCGCAGCTACTGCCAGCCGATCGAGACCTTGGTGGACATCTTCCAGGAGTACCCTGATGAGATCGAGTACATATTCAAGCCTTCCTGCGTGCCTCTGGTGCGCTGTGGGGGCTGCTGCAATGATGAAAGCCTGGAGTGCGTGCCCACTGAGGAGTTCAACGTCACCATGCAGGTGGGCTGGGCCTGGCCCTGGCCTGGGAGCGAGCAGGGGAGCCAGGGGCAGGAGGGCGTGGTGGGGTCTCGCTTTCCTTAGGAAAAGAAGACAGCCTGCATTCCTCAGCCTGGGTTCGCAGCCAGCCCCCCACCCTGACCTTTGTCCCCTAGGCTTAGGATGGGGCTGATGCCTTGACAGGAGCCCCCCTCTTCCCCTCCGGGAGAGAGCCCCCGAGGGCCCGCCTGCTCTGGGGACTCCTTGGGGGAAGCTAGGCGAGCCTGGTCCATGAGGTCTTTACAAAGCCTGTCTCTTGGTGCTCCCTGGTGAAGGGGCACATCTCATCCCAGATGGGGAGGGGGGTGGGTCTCTGAGGACCAGGGAGGGAGTGGCTGCCGGGGCCATGGGAGGAAGGAAGGGAGGGTGTGGGAAGTGGTGAGAACCCAGGACCGAAATTCCCAGCCTGGCCAGCCCTCGCAACCCCCTCTGCCTCAAGCGGAGCAGGGGCCCCTTGAGCCAGCGGGCTTGCCTCTGCTTCAGCCACCCCTGCTGTGTAGAGCCCCTAGGAGCTGGGTGGCTGGAGCCCGGGGGTGTCCCATCTGGGTATGGCTGGCTGGGTCACTGATCTTTGTATCTGCTTCCTTCCCCCAGATCATGCGGATCAAACCTCACCAGGGCCAGCACATAGGGGAGATGAGCTTCCTACAGCACAACAAATGTGAATGCAGGTGAGGACGGAGTCGGGGGCTCGTTTAGCTAACAGAAGGCTGTGGGCTGCCTAGTCTGCGCCGGGGTTCGGAGTGCTGTGCTTGTTAGCCCATGTCGGCCTTCCAGCTGGTGACCTGGGCGGTCAACTGCAGTGTGCCTCAGTTTCCACATCTGTAAAACGGGCACAGTAATAGGCTGCACCTTACAGTGTTGTCGTAAGGATTAAAGGAGTTACTATGCGTGAAGGGATTGAAACAGTGTTATGATATCGTCAATCTTGTTTCTACTATTGTTATTATAACTCCTGTCATTAGCCTCACCATCTTAATTCTTCTGTTTTGTTCTTTTCTCTTTCTGTACCCATTGCAGACCAAAGAAAGACAGAGCAAGGCAAGAAAAGTAAGTGGTCATGACTTTAGCACTCTTTTCTCTCCTCGGCTGGTGGTCTTGGTTTGGGGCTCCTGGCTCCCCCTGTCCAGGGTTCTGATGGTCTCACTGGGTCGGGGAGCTGGTCTCTGAGGGGCTTGTGGTGGCAGTGGTGGGACGGAGCTCCGGGGTTGGTGAGAAAACTGCCAGCTGCAGCTGGCGCTTCCTTAGGAGGAGATTATGCCTTTTGGAACTGCAGGTCATTGTGGACCTGCACGTGCTGTTTCGGTGTCGGTGGGGGAGGGCAGTGTGGCCCCAGGCTTTCTGGCTGGCTCCGGCCCCCCTCCCCCAGCGGGGAGAGGGAGCAGGCAGGCAGAGAGGCCAGGTTCTGTGTGTCAGGAAGCAGCCCCTTTTGGTGGTGGCTGTGACATTGCACTTGGATCTGGGGCCACCCGGAGGGGTTTCCTGGCGCGTGCCCGCCTGCAGGAGAGGGGCAGGTGGCACACACGATGCTGCCTTGGCTGGGGAGAGGAAGTAGCCAGCGGTCACTTTCTGAGGCTTCCAGTTGCTCAGTGCGGAGGGTCAGGATGGGGTTGGGGGGGCAAGCGTGCCTTCCAGATGGGGTGGGCAGCTGACAGATCGGGGGCAGGGGTGAGCCTGCAGGAAGGAGAGACTGAGAGAGAGCACCTATGCCTGTCCCTCCCCAACTCCTCCCTTCCTGTCTGCTCCCCTACGACTGTTTGGTGGACATTGTAGCCCCCTAGGCCTCACCCCTTACCTCGTCTTGCCTAAGCCCCCAGCTTCCAGGATTGATGTTGCTAGCTGAGTAATGATATGGGAGGATGAGCTTGGAGCTGCAGGGAGAGAGAAGAGCGAGCGGGCACACTCCGTGCAGAGACCCCCCTCCCCCTTTCCAGTGCTTTCTCCCCAGGGCAGCACAGATTTGCCCCGTCCTGGGCCCCTTCTCCCCTCCTCTCCCCCGAGACAGTTCTCTGGGAGCTGGCAGGTGAAGAGTGAGGACTATGCTGGTTCCCGCGAGGGGACAGGCTACAGCCTGTCCCCACTGCCCATTCCCCAGGCAGTGAGTGGGGTCTCGCCTGAGCTCGGAACAGCCTGGAGATGTGGTACAGCAGGCTTGGACAGGCTGCAGAGACAGCACCCTGCCAAATGCCGCCCAAGCACCTCCTCCTAGCCCTCCCCTCTCTGCCTGGGGCTCTGAGGACACCCAGTGGGCCACCCCCCTACCAAGGTCCGGCCCACCTGTTACAGCTTCCTGGTGTTTAGAGCCAGACCCGCATGGGGTTGCTGGGCAGAGCCCACCCTTGGTGCTTGCCCCAAGCCTGGGACTAGGAGCCACCACGTGCGTGGAGGCCCATGGGTCTCTGCCTCCAACCACAGACTTGCCAGGGGCTGGGTTTGCCACCGCACCATGGGCAGAGTGAGAAGGAACCATGAAGCACGTGCTGGTGCTGTCACGTGGGCCTCCCCAGAGGGCACCTGCCCCCCCCCCCCATTGTTTCCCCTTGCTCTCCCCTTCCTCCTCGCTCGCTTTCTGTCTGTCTCTGTGTTTTTATTTTCCAGAAAATCAGTTCGAGGAAAGGGCAAGGGGCAAAAACGAAAGCGCAAGAAATCCCGGTATAAATCCTGGAGCGTGTACGTTGGTGCCCGCTGCTGTCTCATTCCCCGGAGCCTCCCTGGCCCCCCAACAGGCTTCCACCTGCAGCACCCCATAACCCTGCCTCTCCCCTCCCCCTGCCCCGTGTCTCTCTCTCACTCACTCCACTAATCGGCACCAGCGGGCAGACGTGGTGGTGGTGTCGGTGGTCTGGGGTTGGGGTGAGGAGGGGGGCCCGAGTGGGCCTAGAGGGTTCAGGGAGGGAGCTCTGGCTTGGCTGGCACCGACTTTCTCTCACCCACTGGGCATTGGTGGCGGGCCCTCATTGGCATGGGTGCCAGGCCCCAGGCCTCTCTCGCCCGACTGGTTTCCGCTGTTCTAGGCTTCTGCCCTCGTCCGGAACCCCAGAGTGGTGGGAGGGCAGATGTGGTGAGGGGAAGGGGTGGAGGTGGGAGGCAGCTTGTTGTCAGCTGCAGGAGAACCCGGGGTGGGCGTGGGGTGGGCTGTGGGGTGGGGTCAGGTACCATATGGCGGCCCCCTCCTCATCTTGGGGGAAGCTCCTTGGCTCCCCCTGAACTTGGAACATCTATGGGGGAAACCCCTATTCCAGCCTGTGGTACCTGTAGGAGGCTCCTGGTAGGGCAGCCGCGTCTTCTGGGTTGGGGGTTGTGGCGGGCTCTGCCCTGGGCCCCGTGGCCCCCGTGGGCTGGCCTCTGGATGCTGTCTCGGGGCCTGGCCTCCCCTCACACCCTCCACTGGTTCCCCTTTGGTGGAGGGGCCTGGCCAGGGCGGTCTTGGTCCTTCTCATCGCCGTCCCTAGCAGGTGTAGAGTCCAGGCCTGCTCTGTCGGGGGGCTGTGGCATGTGGGGCCCTGTGGCCCAAGATGTGCCTTGGTCTCCTTGGAACCAGCACGCTCCTTACGACCGTCCGCCCCCGCACTCTGCTGGCCCATGCCCTCCTCTGCCCGCGGGCGGGCGTCTAGCCAGTGCTGCCTCTCGCCGTCGCTCTCTGTCTTCTGCTGTAGTGCTCGGGTCCTTACGGGGCACCTGAGGACGTGGGGGTTGGTGCGCCGGGAGGGGGTGCAGCTGCGGACGTGATAGGGGTGTTGCATGGTATATTTTTCTCTCTCTCTGCTGATGCTCTAGCTTAGATGTCTTTCCTTTTGCCTTTTTGCAGTCCCTGTGGGCCTTGCTCAGAGCGGAGAAAGCATTTGTTTGTACAAGATCCGCAGACGTGTAAATGTTCCTGCAAAAACACAGACTCGCGTTGCAAGGCGAGGCAGCTTGAGTTAAACGAACGTACTTGCAGGTTGGTTCCCAGAGGGCGAGACAGTGAGAGAGGGGCATCACCCAGAGACGGGGAGAGAGCGAGAGACAGAGAGAGACAGAGCTTGAGAGGGGCCAGCTGCTTGCTCGGCTTCTAGCTGCCTGCCCAGTGACTGCTACCTTCTCTGCTCGTGAGGCTCCTGCAGTGGCTGGGGTGCTGTCCAGCCTGGTGTGGCTGGGTACGCTGGTGTGGCTTCATGTGGCAGTGTATTGTGTCCCACGGTCCTGCTGCTCGTGGTGGCTGTCGGTCCTGATGTTGTCACCCCTAGTCTCCGGCCTGAGGAGCGCAGAGCCATCGGGTGTGGGACCAGCCTCGCCCGGGCCTGGCCACTGCCCTCTGCAGCTGGCAGAACTGGGCCTCTCAGCCCCTCAGGCTCCCATTGGGGACAGGGATTGAATCTCCGCGCCTCCCCCTCCCCCCATCATCCTGCCGTCGCCTTTCCAGGGAAGGTCCCCAGATCCCTTCGGTCCTCCACATGTCTCGGGGACAGCCCTGGGCAGCCGCACCTCTGCAGAAGCCCCAGGGCGAGTGGAGGTGGGAGCCATGCCCGCTGTCCTCACGGTAGACACTGAACGTGGGTCTTGTACCCTTGTACTTGGCCCTGTCAAGGGTACGAGTGAATATGTGACCAAGCCCCAGGGGGTGAGGCCAGGCGCCAGGGGCTGTGGTGGGAGGCTGGCAGTGCCGCGTTCTTGAATCCCCACCCTGGCCCTGGCTGGCCGTGAGGGTGGCTGGGCCAGCATCCCTCAGCAGGCAGGCAGGGAGGCAGGCAGGCAGGGTCCTTCCAGGGATTCCCCCCTCCCCCAGCTAGAACACAGGCTCCACGACCGCCCTTGGCGAGTGTGTGTCCCCCAACCCCCGCGGATGTTGTGGCTGTGGGTGCTCCAGGGACTCCGCGCCAGGCCCTGTTGTTGGTGTGGGGTTTTGTCTGTTGTGGTGTCGTGTGGGGACAGCAGGTGTCTGTCAGCGCCGGGGCCTGGATGAGCGGGGTCTCCGGCAGAGAAAGGGCCGGAGGCCTCAGGGTTTCCGTGGTGTTTTTTCCGCAGACTGGGAGCCGGCATGCGTGCGGTGACAGGGGGGAGCTAACTGAAGCTCCCCCACCGCCAGGGCCTCCCCTAGTCCCCACCTGCTGGGCCTGTGTCTGGGAGCTGCAGTTCCCAGGACTGGATGCCTGGGACCCCACCCCCAGGCCCTCCTACAGGGCAGGGTTAACAGACACGAAGCCCAGGAGCAGGGGCCCAGTAGAGCCATCTCGGAGGAGGTCCCCTCTGCTTCCCCAGGGGTAGTGAAGCCACGGGATCGCCCCAGCCAGCCGCAGAGACATGGGTCCTGCAGCCGAGGCCCGGAGGACATGGGCAGTGCACGTGTTTCCCTGGCGCCCCGGGGGCTTCCAGCCCCCCTCGCCTGGGGTCCTTGCTGTCCTCCCTGCCAGGGTCTCCCCGGCTTGGGGTGATAGCTCTGATGCTCTGGTGCCCTGCCCACCCTCCTCCCCGAGCCAGCCCCTTCCACCGAGGGCTGAAAAGCCGCCTTCCACAGGGTCCATCTCCCCGAGTGACCTCACCCTGCCCCGTCACCATCAGCTCTTAACGTGTCCAGTGGGGACTGCCCTTTGGCCATTGTCCATGTGTTTCTTTGTGAAGTGTTCCAGCGTCTTCCGTCTTGTCTCCGCGCACCACAGGCTCTAGCGGGCAGACTGGGAAACCCTGTGGGTGGCTCCTGCTTGGACTGGGGCCCCCCCCAAGGGCAGGGCTGGGTCCTCCAGGCTTCCTGTGTCACAACTGCGCCCTCCCCGCTGCCTGCTCTTACAGGGACCCGGGGCCTCCCAGGCCAGGGGGTCGGCTGCCTGCCCTGTGGCCCTAACCCGCCCCCTCGCCTTTGCCTCCCTTAGATGTGACAAGCCGAGGCGGTGAGCGGGGCTGGACTGAAGGGGCCTCCCTCAGGGTTTCGGGAACCAGACCTCTCACCGGGAAAGACTGATCGCCAATGAGCGCCGCCGCCGCCACCACCACACCGCCACCACCGACAGAACAGTCCTTGATCCAGAAACCTGAAATGAAGGAAGAGGAGACTGCGTGAGCACTTTGGGGCCGGAGCGCCAGAGTCCGGCTGAGCGTTCCCGGGCGGGTGACCAAGCACGGGCCCTCTTGGAATTGGATTCGCCAATTTTGTTTTTCTTGCTGCTAAATCACCAGGCCCGGAAGATTAGAGTTTTATTTCTGGGATCCCCGTAGACACGCCTACCCACATACATAACGTTTATATATATATATATGTTATATATATATAAAAATAAATATATATATTTTATATATATATAAAATATATATATCCTTTTTTTTTTTTAAGTTAACGTTGCTAATGTTATTGGTGTCTTCACTGGATGTATTTGACTGCTGTGGACTGGAGCTGGGAGGTGAATGTCCCACCTGAATCCCAGTAGGGGAGAGGACGGGACGAGACGTTCTGGCTTGGTTCTGTGGTCCCTCGCGGGAAGCCAGGGCCCTCTCCCCTGCCCAGGAACATGCAAGGCCAGGTGCAAGGGCGAGCGTGGCCGTCTGCTGGGAGTGTGGACAGACCCAGCCCGACCCCGAGCCTCTCGACTCCCAGTCCAGCGGACACAAAGATGACAGGTCTGGGGACAAAGACGCTGGCTCCGACCCAGAGTTTGTGGGGAGCCTCAGGACGTGGCTGTGCGCTGGGGCTCCCTTCCACGTGCCACACGGGCACCTCACCCCCAGGGGCGCTGCCTGGAAGATTCAGGAGCCTGGGCAGCCTTCACCTACTGTCACCTGCTTCCGAGTTGCCCAGGAGGCCACCGGCAGGTGTCCCGGCGGAAGAAGAGTGGACGAAGTAGTAGCCCGGTGACAGCTCCTCCTCCTGGGACCCACCCGCCTTCTCCTCCCGCCTCCCTTCTCCCCCCACTTCCTGGGGTGCAGCCTGGGAGTCGTCAGCCCATGGAAACCACTAGTTCTGCCCCCCCCGTCCCCGGAGAGCTGGCTGTGTGTGTGTGAGTGGTTCCCTCTCCTCTGACCCCATTCCCCTCCCGAGGCACAGAGACGCAGGGCAGGATCCACGTGCCCTCCACGGAGGCCGAGAAAGAGAAAAAGTGTTTTATATACGGTACTTATTTAATATCCCTTTTTAATTAGAAATTAAAACAGTTAATTTAATTAAAAAGTAGGGTTTTTTTTCAGTATTCTTGGTTAATATTTAATTTCAACTATTTATGAGATGTATCTCCTGCTCTCTCTCGCTCTCTTATTTGTACTGGTTTTTTTGTGTACAAAATTCATGTTTCCAGTCTCTCTCTCCCCGATCGGTGACAGTCACTCGCTTATCCTGAACAGATATTTAATTTTTGCTAACACTCAGCTCTGTCCTTCCCTGTCCCCGGCTCCCCACCACACATTCCTTGGAAATTAGGTTTCAATATACATCTGCATACTATATATATATTTGGCAACTTGTGTTTGTATGTATATATATATATGTTTATGTATATATGTGATTCTGATAAAATAGACATTGCTATTCTGTTTTTTATATGTAAAAACAAAACAAGAAAAATAGAGAATTCTACATACTAAATCTCGCTCCTTTTTTAATTTTAATATTTGTTATCATTTATTTATTGGTGCTACTGTTTATCCGTAATAATTGTGGGGAAAAAAAGATATTAACATCACGTCTTTGTCTCTAGTGCAGTTTTTCGAGATATTCCGTAGTACATATTTATTTTTAAACAACAACAAAGAAATACAGATATATCTTAAAAAAAAACATTTTGTATTAAAGAATTTAATTCTGATCTCAAAGTTCCTCTTGGTCTTCTCCTTCTCCATTGAGTCCTGGTTCCAGGCTCCCTCCTGCCCCTTTTCCTCCTCCCCTGGGGAACACGGCCTTGGTCTTAGGTCTGGGAGAGGGTTGGCCAGGGGCTAGCATGTGGGGTGTCAGGAGCGGCTGGTCCTGGGGGAAGTTGTCTCCCCACTCCCCCCGGAGCTGATACAGGAGGCAAGGAACGCCTGCGCCAGGGGCCGAGGACCTCGCCCGCCTGCGCGAGTCGGCGCCTTCCTGTCCCTCGTTCTGGGAAGGAACCAGTCACGTCTCCAAGCTCGCTGCCTAGGAGACAGAAGAAGGGGACCGGTGGCTGTGTGTGGCCCTGGGGTGCTGTGGGCCCTGCGACCCCATGCTGCAGTGGGGTCGCACAGCGGGCGGCGCCCTGGCTTCCTCCGCGACAGGGATGCACCACTCCGCTCACACGATGATGACGGGGACTCTGTCTGCCCTGGCTGCATGTGCCCTGGAGCTTACCTGCCTGAGCTTTTGGCATTGGCGAGCCAGTTCCAGGTCTTCCAGCCTCTGCATCAGTGTAGTTTGAAGAGATGCCAGCCGGCCACTGCACTGCGGCACAGCCAGACCCAGGTCCACACCTCCAGGAGCCCGCGAGGGCCAGTGGGTGTGGAGAACCAGAACCAGGAAGGTGCTGATAGAAAAATCCAGAATGTGGTGAGGGTCTAGCACGGGGGTGGGGCTGTGGTGGGGAGACAGACCCGGAGAGGGGGTTCTTTTCACCCCAGCGCTGCTAGGTTGCCCTTAAGGGATGGGCAGAGCACCCCTAAACCGGGAGGGGAGGTGCAGGGTTTGAGAGAACCCCAGGCAGGAGGGGTGGTGTGAGGTGGGGAGTGGCGCGAGCTGGAGGCTGGAGGGGCGGGCATGGTTTAGCTCGAGGGGCACCTGCAGCAGAGCCCAGGGCTGGCCGGGGCTGAGCAGCCTCTGTAAGACTATACAGGCAGTAGCCATCTGGGAGACAGTTGCCTTCTGCCAGGTGCCGGGCTACAGTGAGGGAGGCAAGGGGGGCAGAGGGGCCAGCAGCTCTTTCGGGGGCAAAGGCATGAGCGCGGTGTGGTGACCTGGGTGACTGGCGGTGTGGCCAGACTGTGGTCCATGCCGAGTGCACAGGACGTGCGGTCTCTGCCCTCAGGAGGCTTTGGGTCTCAGGGCACCCCTTCCTTGGTCACTCCCACATACCGGTTCAAGCACACAATATCCATGCGAGGCAGGCAGGTACCCTTGTGGTCCACGGG
Organism: Oryctolagus cuniculus; assembly: GCF_964237555.1. Taxonomy (NCBI): domain Eukaryota; kingdom Metazoa; phylum Chordata; class Mammalia; order Lagomorpha; family Leporidae; genus Oryctolagus; species Oryctolagus cuniculus. Next base: position 126,298,698 of record NC_091436.1, on the reverse strand, counting down.
GATGTTTTGTCTGGAGCATCCGTATTGGCTTCCTCCGTTCTCTGACCTCCCTTTGGTTGGTTTTTATATCGTGGCCGGAGTGAACCTGTTAAAATGTGGTGGGGCTAGTGCTGTGGCGTAGCGGGTAAAGCTGCCGCCTGCCGTGCCAGCATCCCATATGGGCGCCGGTTCAAGTCCTAGCTGCTCCACTTCCAATCCAGCTCTCTGCTGTGGCCTGGGAAAGCAGTAGAAGAAGATGGCCCACGTCCTCGGACCCCTGCACCGGCATGGGAGACTGAGAAGAAGCTCCTGGCTCCTGGCTTTGGATTGGTGCAGCTCTGGCCATTGCAGCTAATTGGGGAGTGAACCAGCGGATGGAAGACCTCTCTGTCTCTCTCTCTCTCTGCCTCTCCTTCTCTCTCCGTGTAACTCTATGACTTTTAAATAAATAAATAAATCTAAAAAAAAAAAAAAAAAGCTTGTGCCCATGTGGGATGCCAGCACTGCAGGCAGCAGCTTAGCTGATGATGCCACAGCGCCAGCCCCACGTCACCTTCTAACACACGCGACGACAGCAGCACCATCCAGTGGAAATAAAATGTGTGCTACACATGCAATTTAAAACTCTAGGAGTCAGATTTAAGAAGGTGAAAAGAAACAGGTGCAGTTCATTTTGATAATATTTTATTTAACCCCAACCTACTTAAAATCTCATTTCTTTTTTTTTTAAATCTCATTTGAACATCTAAGCAATATAAAGCATTGAGATTTCACTTACTCTTTTGGTACTGACTCTTCAACTCTGGCGTGTATTTTACACTTCTCGCCTGTCTTTGTCGGTCGTAGCCCCATTTCAAGTGCTCGATATATAACGTGTTGCTAGTGGCTACCGCTTTGGACAGCGTAGCTCTAAAATTTACTCTCCCTTTCTTAAGAAAAAAAAATAGTATTTATTTTCACTTGATTTGAAAGGCAGAGAGACGGAGAGAGAGACAGACGGAGAGACATCTTCCCACTGATTGACTGCCCCAAAGCCCTCAACAGCCAAGGATGCACCAGGCTGAAGCCAGAGCTCAGAACGCCACCCAGGTCTCCTGTGTGGGTGGCAGGGACCCGAGTGCTCAAGGCCTCGCCTGCTGCCTGCCGGGGTCTGCATTAGCAGGGAGCCAGATCCAAAGTGGAGGAGCTGGTTCCTGAACCGGGCGCCCTGATGCGGGACACAGGCGTCCCAAGTGGCGACTTAACCCCCGCGCCAAACTCCCACCCCTATGCTCCCTGTCCCTTCCCTCCCCCATTAGAATCCGGCCTCCAAGGGGGCAGAGATTTTTGTCTGTGTTGTTCCTTGGGTGCACAGCTCCTAGAACAATGCCTGGAATGTAGTACATGCTCAATAAGCATTTTTAAAATGACTGCCGTTGTTGGAACAGGCTTGGAGGTGAGGATTTCATCCCCAGGGTATGGGAGATGGGCACGGGATTTCTGCAGAGAGGCCAGAAGGGGCTGGTGGGGGCCGGCTGGACAGGTGGGGACTTGAGCAGGGTTTGGCTGGGAGCAGGGAGCTCAGAGCCAGGCGGTGGGGATCGGGGGCAGCAGCCTGCTCCTCCTTTGCGCCTCGCTGGACCTGGGGCTCGTTATTGGCGTGGGGTAGGGGAGAAGCAGGAGGCCCAGAGAGGGTAAATAACACGCACGGATCTCCGCTCGGCCCGTTAAGTGTCCGAGCCAGAATTGAAACCAGCTTTCCTGACTCCCTTTCCAGTGCTCTTGCTACCATGCCACAGCTGCCCCAGGCATGGGCAGGACATCAGCACATAAAAATCAATCGTCTAGACTGAATACAAACAGGCGGAGGGAAAGTGGGACAGGGGGAGGATGCAGCAGTGGCCAAAGGCAGGGCTGAAGTCCAGGCTTCCCCCAGCGCGGTAAGGCAAGGCAGGACAGGCAGAAGACGTCTCCAGGGGCTGCGGCTCGGAGGCAGAAGATCGGAAACCTAGGCACGCAGGGGATTGCAACACGCGCCCTTGGCAGAGAGGAAAACGGTCTTGAAATCAACCGTGGAGAAAAGGCAAGGCAAACGCTGCCATCCCCCAGTTGTATAGGATCTGCTCAGACACCCCCGGGGAGCCTTCCCCCAGGGGCTCTCCAGGCCAACACCTGATCAGGTCCCAGGCGTCCCCTCCCAGGCGTCTGGAGGCCCCGCTTCTCTGCTGGCGCCATCGGCACAGGGCTCAGCAATTCCGCTGCTCTTTCCGGTGTGAGGAGCCTCAGGGGGGCCCGGGTGAGTCTGACCACCGCACTCCTTCCTGCCCCTGTGTGCATGCCGCCCCTCCCAGCAAGAAGCCGTCCCTCCTTTGCTGCACCTGCGGCGGCTGGCCTTGCAACCTGCTTTGCCTGAGGATGGGCACAGGGACATTTTGTGCCTTCCAGGTCTGGGCCCTGAGTGGTGTGGCAGCTTCCCTTTCGGCTTCTTGAAGGCAGCTGCCATGCTAAAAGGAAATCCAGGGACCTGCTGGAGAGGGGCCGGGGTGGGGTTGGGGGTGCAGACGGGCTCGGCCAGGACCTGCCCAAGCTAAGCCACCCAGTGAGGTGCCTGGGATTCTGCAGTTGCAGCTGAGCCACTCCTGCATGCAAATGTGTGGAATGCTGTTCAAAGTGATGAAGTTGCAGGGTGATTGTGACCCAGCAGTAACAATTGGGCAATTGCTCCTCGGCTTCAGGACCAGGCTTTTACTGGTGTGCATAAAGCTCACCTAGGGACAGGGAGGTTCAAGGGAGGAAGGGTGGGCCGGTCTCGTGGTGCCGTGGGTGAGGCTGGTGCCTGGGACACTCATCCACGTCACAGCTCTGTCCAGCTTCCTGCTCACGTGCACCCCAGGAGGCAGCAGGTGACGGCTCAAGTATTTGAGTTCCTGCCGCCCATGTGGGAGACCAGGATGGAATTCTGGGTTTCTGTCTTCTGCCTGACCCAGCTGTGGCTGCTGTAGGCATTTGGGGAGTGAACCAGTGGACAGATTCTCTCTCTCTCTCTCCCTCTCCCTCTTGCTGTTGCTCTGCCTTTTGAGTAAGTAGACAAAACAATTTGCAAAAGGGACGGAAGGACACGTTCATGAGTCAGAAGCCAGGGGTCTGTCCTAGGTGGAACAAAGGGCCGTCAGATTTCTAGAGTATGGAGAGAGATTCAAGTCCATGGAAGTCTCGCCGAGTGAAGGGGGCCTCACCTGCAGCACGAGGGAGCGAGGACAAGCCCACCGGAGCCGGAGGCGAAGGCCGGGCGAGCCTCTGCTTCGCCAGTTGCTCCCGTGCCCCGGTGTCTACGGACCGTCAGCGGTGGGTGCCGAGCTGGCATGGGACAGCCCCTGAGTTGCTGGGGGATGGACCAGGCGACCCTCGGAAGGTCCTACCAGGTTGGCTGCAGCTTTGCTGGGAGGGGGTGACTCAGCTGCACCTGCATTGAACAAGGGAAGGAACCAGCAAACACTCATCATCTGTCCAGCAAAGACGGGGCCTGTGGGGGGAGGAGCTGGAATCCAGGGCCAGGGATCCCAAGGGAAGGCAGCTGCCAGGCCCAGGAGCCTGGGGGACCACCAGAGACGGTGGGGTCTGGGCGAGCGTCTCTGAGGAGGCAGGCGGGACTGCGGCTGACCAGGGTGGGCGTGGGGTTGGGGACAGGGCCCTGCCTTCAGGATGCTCCCTCTCTCCCAGACTCTAGTCTGAGGGAGGAGACAGACCCCAGCTTTCAGACATTGTAGGTGGAATGTGGTCCCAGGCAGCATTGCTGCCCTCATGCGGCTGCCCAGGTGGTCTGAGTCACAGGCCACAGGCCATGGGACACTGGATGGGCCCTGCCTGTGCAGCACAGGCTCTGAGGCCCCCCGGGGGCGTCTCTCTCAGCTGGGCATGAGCCTGCCCCGTGTTTCCCCACACCTCCCCTAGTGGTGCCTGTGTCTGGCTCCAAGTGGGGCAGATGCCGGTAGGTGCCCCTTTCCCCGGCCTCCTCCTGGCCCCGATGCGTCCCCTTCCCGCTCCCCACGCTGTGTGCAGTGGATGCAGCCATCCTGCTGCCTGGGCCACGGCAGCGCCCCGTCTGCATCTGCTGAAGACGTGGGTGGGAACCCTGGGTCTGCCGCTGGACAGGTGACTCTGAGCCTCAACGTTCTCATTTCTAGAATGGGCACAAGAGAACCCGCACGGTGGCTTTGGAGGGGAGGGAGGGCGTGGTGCAGGGCTCCCAGCTGGCCATGGTCAGGTTGTTAATTTCATCCTGAGACAACGCTTTCTCCTTCTCTGAGCTCCACTACAGTGCCACTTGGCTGTTTGTTTGTTTGTTTGTTTTTGTTTGTTTTTCAAACTCCTGTAAAAACAGAAATAATCCGGCTGGGTTTCCTTTGTGAATCTGTATCCCTGCACTCCTGCCGAGAGAGGCAAGCTGGGGCGGATTTGCCTGGGAGCCCAGCAGTGAGGGAAAGCGGGCGGCCGAGGGGAGGGAGGGGCACAGAAAGCCCCTTCGGGGGGGGGGAGGCGGGGGCTGTGGCTCGCGCCCAGGCCGGGCAGAGTGGGCTCGCCTGAGGATTGTGGGATTAGTAAGCAAATGAACAAGACCCATCTTTTCTCACTGTCTCCAAATCACATTAGGAGTTCTCCAGTCTGATGGAGGAGGCCTTTGTCCACCCTCGCACACGCTGCTGGGCTCTGGGCAAGGAGCTGTGTGGCAGTGGGCAGAGCTGCCTGGATCAGCTGACAGCCCCGGGGCTGCAGTGGAGGCTCCCAGGCGATGGAAGCCTGGCTGCTCCAGGCTCTTGGACAGGCAGCGGAGGGTGGCCCCTGGGGAAATGTCCAGGGCCGGGCTCTGCTTATCTGTTTCCTTTGGCTTCCAAAGGGCTCGTCACCCCCAGCCCAGGTCTCCCCTCCTGCCCTCCCCAGGGCTTCCCTCCCAGTGCCCTACACCCTCTCCTGCAGAAGGAGGTGAGGCCCGAGTTTCAGGCCTGCTGGGCCCCCGGGGCTGGGGACTGTGGGGGAAGGCAAGCCCCCAGCAAGCACTCTCTCTCCCCAAGCACATAGCCACAGGTTTTCCAGGCAAGCACACGCCACCGGCTTGCACACACGCAAGTGTGGCAGGGGTCAGCCTTCCCAGTCATGGGGCAGCTGCCTGGTTGGGTAAAGTGTTCCCAGGGGCAGGGGTGAGGCCGGGCTGGGGAGCCAGTGCCTGAGGACGAGCCCCCACGGGGTTGGGGGTGTGGGGCTGACCTGGCTTTGCGCCGGTGACCCTGAGCTGCCCTCAGGGAGCTGCTGACTGTTCGTGGCTATTAATAACCCTGTGTCTGGTTATTAATAGTAGCACTGGGTTACTCTGGCCCTGCCCAGCCTGACTGCCTGGGTTCAAATCCTGGACGCTAATCCAAAATCCAAACCTAAAACAAGGCATTTCCTCTGGGAAAATTACCCCATCTGTCCTGTGTGACAGGCTGTGACACGCTGGGGACACATGGGTATGGTATCGCTCCACCCCTAGACCCTGTTGATGAGAGCAGTGGTGCTCAGAGAGGCTTGGATGGGTCTCGGGGGTGACCACCGAGCAGTGACCGAGTGGGTGAAGAGCAGGGGAAGAGGGGATTGGGGGATTGGAACCCTCACACAGAGTTCATCATTCTGGCTGTGGGGCCTTAGGCAAATTACTTGACCTCTCTGGGCCTCGTTGTCTTGATGTGTGCTATGGGCATGGGTGTGGATCGAGAGGATGAATGTGGAGTGATTGCCACTCAGGAAGAGTCGGTCAATCTGATACTGGCTGATCATCGGATGGGAGCCACCCACCAGGCCAGGGTCCCCAAGGCAAGGGGCAGAGTCTTTCTCGTCGGCCTGCGTGATCCCCGAAAATGAGGGTGCAACTCCAGACCTGCTGCCTCGGGGCTGAACCCCAACATGGCTCAGTGTGTTAGATGGTCATTCCCTGGGTGTGCCCACAGCCAGCATGGCCAAGTGGCAGCGTAGACCCGAGGGCCGGCCGTGGAGCCCCAGGCTGCGCTTAGTCCCCCGGGGTGCTGCCAGAGCCCAGTCCCAGAGCTTGGCCCCCTTCCTGGGACTGGGGACGGGACGTTCCGCTCCCGGTGGCCGTGAGAGCTCGGGGAGGGAGCGCCCTCTGGGTGAGGCTGGCCGGGCTCACACCCGTTCCATCTTGGCGGCGGCCACCCCAGCTGCCACGCCAGAGACCCGAATGGTGGGGGAGCCTGTTTTGGGGGACCCAGGGAGGAAGGGGAGCAGAAAAGTGGGGCGAGGTGAGACAGAGCTGAGCTCCATGCTTGTGAAGGCCCCAGGATGGACCTCAGAGAAATTGCCCGCCTCCCAGCTCTGCCCCCGCTGCCAGTGTCCGCGTTTGTGGCTTTTCTCGGATGGCTGCTGGGGCTGCCCTCCCAGAAGCCCCACATCGCCCCGCTCTGGGGATGCAGGGTGGTGGCAGGGCAGCTGCTTGAGCTGGGGGTGTCTGGGATCTGAGGATGGATCCTGGGGGACCCCAGGGACTCTCATTTCTGCCCCCATGCCAACACTGGATCAGTACCAGGTACCTGGGCGGGAAGTTCTTTCTGGGAGCTGACCTGGGCCTCTCCTGCTGTCCGGGGGTCCTGCCCGGGCCCTGGGCCCTCCTGGGTATGGGAAGGTGAGATCCTGCAGGGGCGCAGGCTGCCCCGTTAGAGCTCCAGGGTTTATCTGAGAGGCAGAGGTGGCGGGCGCCCCGGCCTGCAGCCAGCAGCCCGGCCTGGAGGGTGTGGCTGGCCCTTCCTCAGAGGCGAGTCTCAGGTACTCTGGTGCCTGCGCCCGCCGTGGCTCCTTTCACTGCTGCGTCCACACTGCACATGGGCCCCTGTCCTGGGCCTGCCCTCAGCGCCTGCCTGCGGTTGATCCGCAGTGGACGAGCAGGGTCTCCGCCCTCGGACTGTGAGCCTCCCTAGGACTGAGTGTGGTCCCCTTCCCCCATCCATCATATTCTAGAGGCCCTGGACGCCCACCCTCCAAGACGGACCCTTTCCATGTGCTCACCGTGGCCTTTGGTGCTGGGTCCCCCCTCGCCCCGCATCCCTGACACCCACAGTGGGCAGGTGCCTTCGTGCTGCAGGCAGCTGTCTCCAGAAGTGCCCAGGCACTGGAGCCCTGCAGGGCAAGCATGTCCCTGGGAGCCGAGACCCCTGTGCTCGGAGCAGCCCTCTGGGTTCCTCTCTGGGCCTCAGTGATCCTGTCTGTACAATGGCACCGTATCCTGTCCGCTGACCTGGTTGCTGTGCTGTTTCCACACCGCCAGCTGAGACCCACCAGAGGGTCACCGCGATGTGCTCTGTGGCCAGCGGGATTCTTCCTCTCCAGCAAGAAAGAGAACAGGTGGGGAATAGCATGACGGCCTCCGCCCGGAGCAGGGCAGGTGCAGCGCCCAGAACCCCTGGCGGGCCATGTAGGATGTCTTTCTCACGTGGGTTCGGGTCAGATTCTGTGGTCAGGAGAGAATAGCTTGGGAGCCGTGATGGCAGGTGACACGAGGTGGGTTTCTGTGTCGCTGTAAGGCCGGCTCGCGGCCAGTTCTTGGTGGGGGGGTGGTCCTTGTGCTCTGTCCTCTGTAGCACCAGTGCCCCATGACCCCAGGGGCCAGGCCCTCTCAGGGGAGAGTGTGGTGCCCTGGGCCATTCGAACAGAAGGTTCTGGGAGCCACGGCGGCGCCCAGCCTGCCCGGCTCTGCCCACCGTAATAGTGGATTAGGAAACCGAAGCAAGGGCTAAGCGGAGACATGAGATCCCTCCCCAGCTTTCCCAACCCTGCCCGGGGCGGGTCTGGGGCTCCATAACCCCCTCCTGAGGAGCCTGGAAGTGGCCCTCCTGGGAGGTCTGGGCTCCGGATGATGGGGCTGGGGCGGGTGGGCCAGGCCGGCTGGAGGCTGGCTGCGCAGTGGCTTCTGGGACCTCGATGCCTGCGTCTTCTCCGGGACACCAGATGCAGGTGTCGCCACGTTCCCCAGCGGGATCTGCAGATACAGCAGCCCCAAGGTTGGGAGGAGCGCCAGTCATGGGCTCTGGCGTGGGTCCACCCCGGCCGCCTCCCTCTGTGGGTGTCACTGTCCAGGCCGTCTCTCAGGCTGTGACGGAGGCTGGCAGGGGCCGGGCAGTGGGGCCACGCTCACCCAAGAAAGGGAGGACTTGTGAAGCTGAGACCATCTGTGGGAGGGTCTGAGGGGGACACAGCCCTGTCCCTAAGGAGGAGACACAGCCCAGTCCCCAGGAAGCCCCAGTCTGAGGGGGGAGACACAGCCCATTCTCAGGGAGCCCACTCTGAGGGAGGAGGCACAGCCTCATCCCCAGGGAGCCCAAGTCTGAGGGAGGAGACACAGCCTCATCCCCAGGGAGCCCCAGTCTGTGGGAGGAGATACAGCCTCATCCCCAGGGAGCCCCAGTCTGAGGGGGGAGGCACAGGCCTGCCCCCAGGGAATCCTAGTCTGAGGGGAAAGGCACAGGCCCGCCCCAGGGAGCCCCAGTACAAGGGGGGAGGCACAGCCCATTCTCAAGGAGCCCACTCTGAGGGAGGAGACACAGCCTCATCCCCAGGGAGCCCCAGTCTGAGGGAGGAGGCACAGTCTCATCCCCAAGGAGCCCCAGTCTGAGGGAGGAGGCACAGCCTCATTCCCAGGAAGCCCCAGTCTGAGGGAGGAGGCACAACCCTGTCCCCAGGGAGCCCAGTCTGAGGGGGAGCCCTGTGGGGTTCCCTCCTGAGCCCTCCTCCTGTGTGGCATCAAGGGCCCTGGTTTGGGGACGTTCTCCCGGGGTGTCCACCATTTCACTCCTGCTCTCCGGGGTGTGGGACTCCACCCCTCCCCGAGTAAGGGCTAGCAAGGAGACAGAGGGAGACACAGGTCTGGAAAGGGCAGGCGAGGTCCCTGAGAGAGGCCACACACAGGGAGGCCCCGCAGAGCCCAGGTGGTGGGCGTGAGTGGGGAGGTGCCAAGAGGGAGGCGTGGCTGGGTTGGGGGGTGCGGGCGAGCCCCTCTGGGTCCCCCCGCCAGCAGACGGGTGTTCTGTGGAGGCCTGGCCGGGGACAGGGACAGGTTAGTGCCTTATCCCATCCCAGGGCCAGGTCCCCCCACCCAGCCCTCCTGGGACCAAGGGCAGAGGGGCGATGAGTCACGGATGACTCAGGTGCTGGAGGCCACGGCGACGCGTGGCACGTGACAGCCAAGCAGAGCCAGGACTATTCCTGGACAGACAGGTGACCCAGGAACTGACGCCAGCATTTCCTTTCCTGGAAGACAAGGGGTCCCCCTTGCAGGCTTGGAGCCTGGGCCTGGGAGGGGCTCCCGGGACGGCCCGGGACCCACTGCTGCACAGAGCAGTGTCCCAGCCAACCCCACTCTTCCCAGGTGTAGGGCTTAGGTCTCTCTCGACTGGGAGACAACGGCCCTGGGGGCCTCCGGAGCCACGTGCAGCCCTGGTAACACAGTCGGTCCTGCCTTCTCTGCCCCAGGCACGTGTGCGGGAGCCTTGACCTTCAGATTGGCGGGAACATGAGGCAGCCTGAGGTGTGGACAGGGTCTTGCCTTCCAATTTTACTATGTGGCTTGGAGCGACCTGGCTTCCTCGTGCGGTGTTGGACTTTCCCTCTGTTCCCCGGAAGCTAGGTTTGTAGGCTGGAGGTCCCCTGGGAGGTGAGGCCAAGGGCAAGGCTTGGGGAGGGGTCGGCTGAGGCTGGGAAGCCAGGCCTAGCGGGCGTGGCCCAGAGTCCATGCCTCTGATTATAGGCTGGGGGGTTGTTGTGGACGCTGTAATATGTCCCCCACCCAGCATGGGCACTGCAGCGGCTGCTCCCCTCTCACAACGGGGCTCTGTGCACCTGGACCCCGGAAGGCAGAGGCCCTGGGTTCTGTGGGGTGAGGCTGCAGAGAAAGCGAAAGGGAATGGAAAGGAAGGAGACGGGGTGGGTGGGAGGGAGACGGAGTGGTGGGGTGAGGCGGTGGAGCTAGACATCCGAGGGCTTGTCCCTGGTTGACAGACTGCGGAAGAGGAGGCGGAGGAAGAGGGAGTCCACCCCTCGGCTCCCAGCGCGGATGCGGACCTCGTTACCTGTAGTAGCAACCTCCTGCCGCTCAGTACTCGCCTATCAGTCACTCTGTATAGCGGGGGATGGGTGGGTCTGATGGTGTCACCTGTCAACTCAAAGCCTTGCAGTGGCTCCTACCTCCCCAGAACCCTTACGGTAGCCTTCAAGGTCCAACACGCTGCTTTCCCAAGAACAGCAAGTGTACCGTCCATCCAACACAGCAGGTGTGCTCCTGCCCCAGGGCCTTGGTACAGCCTCCCCCTTGCACCTACAGCTCTCTGTAGGAGTCGCTCCTCGGCTTTGAGGGCCAGTGGTGCCTCATGGGATGTGAGTTGGACAAAGATGCTGGGTTTCCCCAAGCGGAATCCCTCTGGGAAGGAATGTGCCATGTCTCCCTCCAGGGTCTGCGGTACCAGGCGCGTGGCAGATGGCCACTGTTGTCCTGTAATTGGAGGCGCCCAGTAGGAGCTCCAGCCGCCGGGGCAAAAGCTTGCGTTTCCTCTAGAATGTGCCACCAAGAATGTGGTTTTGGGTGTGCTTTTGGCGGCTATATTTCTTCTCCCACTGGAAAACAAACCCTTGACGTAAAGAAGACCATGCCAGCCAGCCCCCACTGGCCCCCGTGTGCACAGCGTGGGACTGAGATGACAGCAGTGCAGGGCTAACGTATCGGATCGGAGGCAGGGGGCGGGGCCACACCGCCCCTCCTCTGGCCCCTGGTGGGGAGAGGGGAGAGGCCTGGTCCTCGGCCACCTGCTGTGCAAACGCCTGGGAGGAAAGCACTTTGGACGTCTCACTCACTCGTACCTGCTGCCTTTCTGGGCGTTTGGGCCGCGCTGGGAGCCTGGCACGGCTGCACGCGGTTTGATAGCGCGTTCGCACAGAACAGCACTGAGCTCTCTTCCTGGGGCCCAGCTCCCCTCACAGCCCTGGGGCTTCCCTGTGCCCGGCAGCGGCATGAGCCCGAGGCTGGGCGTTCCTCTCGGTGGCCTCTCTCCCTCCGTCTCCTGCATCCGGAACCATCAGCCTGTCCGCTGCATGTCCATTCCTACCCCTCCTTCCTCATTTCCCACCGTCTGGCCGGAGCGCCGCAGCTTCCTTTCTCCTGGCTGGCTTCTCCAATTCCTGCTCCTCTCCACGGCCACAGGAAGAACTGTGCTGCCGCACGTGGCATGGCATCGCCTGTCTGTCCAGCTGGCCCCCCTCACCCGCCTGCAGGGCCCCGCCTGCTCTGCCCATGCCCATCTCTTCAGCCTTCCCCGAGGGCCCTCTCAGCACCTGCACGCAATGATCTCGCTCCTCCTTGAACCTGTTCGTGTCCGTTGCCTTAGGGACTTTGCACCTGCTGTCCCTTCCTTCCGGAACAATCCACCTCCACACCTCTGCCTGGACACTTCCTCTTTACCTCTCAGGATTCAGTTCAGATGTCACCTCCTCCAAGAGGCCTTCCTCAAGCGCCTCCCTCCCACCTGATATGAATGATATCAGCAAGTTGGTTGGGTGTCTTCTTCGTGGCATTTGGCACTTGTTTGGAGGATCTCTTTCCCTTCTCTAGGATTTGAGCAGAGCAGGAACCTTGTGGGCGTGGCCTCGTGACCGTCTCCCCCACGCCTGACACTCGGGGTTTGGAAGATACGCATTACATGCGTGCACTTGGGGTTCGGCAGATACGCATTAGATGCGTGCAGGCATGCATGCACACATACAGCAGCTCTGCAAAGGCAGAGCTTCTAGGTTTTGCAACCTCCCTTGCACAAGCAGGAGCTGGGTAACCCTGTTTGCACTTTCATTCCAAGGCATTTGGACTTTCTTAGCCAATCAGCTTGCATCTCCTCTGTTCTTGGTGGTGCCACCCCTCCCCTGAGGGCGCAGGTGCACAGTAGGTGCTAGGGACACTCACTCAGGGGACCAAGCTGGGTCATGCAGCCTGGCTTGGGTCCCGCTGACCTGGGTGACTTCGGGCCAATCCATGTGCTTTTTGCATTTATAGTTCTCATCTGCACAAAGAGCTTTGTACAGATGATCCCTAAGATTCTGTTCGATTTCCAGACACCAGAATGTGATGAGCCAGTTCGGAAGAACAGTGGCGGGCAGGGAGGTCTGCTGGGCTGACAGGGTGGGCAGGGGCCGAGGAGAAAGTCCCTGGGAACTTGGGTTCCAGGGCCTTGAGTACTGGGTGAGGTCAGGCGCAGGCTTGGCCCTTGTCATTTCCCACCTCCTGGGGCTGAGACTGGGGACAGCCTCTCTTCGTGTCTGTCACAGAGCAAAGATCCCAGCCTGGGGCACACGAACACCCTGAGACTGCCTGGAAAGCAAACCCTCAGCTTCCGCCCCAATGTGCAAGGGTCCGCATGGCGCCTGCTACCCTGGGTGTTGGGAGGCATAGTTAGAAGTCCAGGCTGGACTAAGAAGATGAGCAACAGGAGAAGGAGTCGCCGCCAGTCTCCTGGTTTTTCAGTGTCTTTGCTGGACCCGAGTTACCCATCAGTTCCATTAGGAGTTCGGGTGGGCTGCAGGACATGCATGGGTGCAGCACTCAAACTAATCATGTCTGCGTTTATCCCAGTCACGTGATCTCGCCTGCTACTTCCCAAAGCCGCGCCACAGCGCTCTTCATCCGTGCCACCCATTGTCCTGGCAGCAAAGCCGGGGTCTGGGGACTTGCCCCAGGTCACACAGCCTGGAAGCGCGCAGTGACTCATGGACCTGGCTGAGAAATTTCTGAGCCTCCTGCCTTGTGGTCCCAATAGGATCTCAGGACACAGCGGGGCGGGGCTGAGGGTTCTAGGGCCCGGACTCCCACCCCCCACCCTCTGCCCCTTCCCCAGTCCTGGCCTAGGAGAGTGAAGAGAGGGGGCAACCCCCCATGGTTGCTAAAGGTGCTGGGAAGAGGCAAGGTCACGGCCAGGTGGAGAATCTAGCCTCTCCCGGGGCGCAGGCCGTGGAGCGGGGAGAGGGCTGCATTCCCAGGTCGCTGCAAGCATCCTTGTTGGTAGGCAAGCAGGGATTTTCGGCATTTCTGATGGCTGGAATGCAGGTGTGGGTCTCTCCGCCGGACTTTGGGCTCTGCCGCCGGTCGGCCGGGCCGCGGGCTGGGGAGACTTTTTGGAATGTGCCCCTTGCCTTGTAGGGCCACCTTTGGCCTCACCTGCTGTTTGCCCTCCGCTTCCTCCCCCTCTGCCCCCCTTGGCAGCCTGAGCCAGTGCCAGGAAATTGTTGGTCAAAGGTGAGGTCATCAAGAACCTGGAAAAACAACAGGTCTCCATTAAGCTTGTTTATCGGCCGGCCAGGTACCTGGCGCTGCTAAAGGTTCCCCCAGCTCTCCTGGTGGCCCTGCGTCTCCGGCTCCCATGGCCGTGCACATCTGGGTTTGGGGCACATCCGGCTGTGTGTGTGGCGGGGGTGGGGGGTTGGGGTCTCCTTCAAGGCCGACCCTCTGGAGCTGGGTGCTCTCCTCTCCCATTTCCAAGTCCCATCTCTGCCTGTGTGGTCACTTGGGTTTCAACGCCAGCTGCCCCACGAGGCTGTGAGCAGCTCGGCAGGATTGTACTCATTTACCCGTGTATTTTTAGGGTCTGGCTTTTCATAACGTATGTTTCAATAGGTGAATGGTGATGGAGCGAGTGGGACTAATGAGCTGAGGCTACGGCTAGAACTCGCCTCCTCCGGGAAGTCTGCTGGGATTACTTGCACCCTCTTCGTGGCCCCATCCCACACCTGTCTTCACTCCTTCTTTCCTGCTCTGACCCTGTCCTTGTTGTTGCTCTCAGACTATTTCAGATGGGTGCGTTCAACCACAGCCCTAAGCAGAAACCTGCCTCCTGCTTTGCCCATGTGGCCCTCTGACACCCTTCCCAGGGCCTTGCACACACAGCAGGTGCCTAATGAATGCTCACCAACTCACCAGCCTGTGGCTCATGGGCCACAGGAGCGGGGAGTTCAGATCATTTCTCGTGGTGGCACACTTTTTGGACACCGGCCCTGGGCCTATCTTGCTTGGCCAAGCCTGCACCTTCTGACTCAGTCCCAGGGTATCTGTCTGTGTGCAAAGCTGACCTGCAAAAACCACCCATGTCTTTGACGCAGCAGGGACCTTGCTGCTCCGGCTCTCGGAGTCAGAGCATTGGGGAGGAGCGATGCAGAGGCTGGGCCAGTCTCGGAGAGCTTCCTGGAGGAGAAGGCATGTGAGCCCCTAGAGTCATGCTTACTGGGCATTTGCTTGGTGCATGGTGTTTCAGAGAGCCTCAGCCCATCCTGGTTAGCCCAAGACCCTGGCGTCCGTGGCCCACCTGCCATCCTGGCCCACAGGGAGGACGGGAAGCAGCAGGCTTTGCTGCGCCATGAACCCTGCTCCATCTCTGCCATCCGACGCTACGGGGATCCACAGCCTGCAGCAGACCTGCAGGGCTCGGGACAGGCCCTGCGGTGACTCCGTGCCCTTTGCAGCAGAGCCCATCACCCCGGCCTTGGCTAGGCTACCGCCCTTGCTGAGTCAGCACCTTGGGCTCTCTGCTGGGTGCTGGGCACAGCCGCGGTGCTATCTACCACCCCATACAACAACAAGTAGGTGTTGGGAAGAGGATGCCAACTGAGCCCCTTGTGGGAGAGGGCATCGCCCCTGGACACCTGCGTGCACTTCGAGCTGCTGGAGGGGAGAGGGAGGGAAGAGGGCCAGAGGTGGCCGCGCTGGGCTGCTCCGGCCACCACAGGCCTGCCTGGGCAGGCTCTCACACTCTGCTCCCAGGCCTTGTTTGCCCCACCAGCCTCAGGGCGCAAAGTCCAGTGGGGTGATTTTGTCATCTCTTCCCAGGGTAGCCTTAAAGGGCCAGCACCTCCACCCAAGGTTAATGTTAACATGCTGGGCCACCAATAGACCCAAGGTGTCCGTGTGCATGAACACGGGTGGTGACAGAAGGGTGGTCCATGTCCCTGGCTTGGGCTCCATAAGTAGCTGCAGCCTCCTTACCAGCTGGGGCTCCCTGGAGTGGCCGCTCTGCCAGAGCTGAGAGAGGCAGGGGGATGGACAAGTTGGCCTTCGTAGGAAACGCCGCTGCGGAAAGGGCTGTCCCCCACCTCTCTGGGAAGGCTTCGTCCTGAGCTCAGGCCCTTGCTGCTTCCAACTCAAAGAGCGCCTCACGGATGTCCGAACGCCTGTCTGGTTGCACCTGTTCAACTCTCAAGGCTTCCACCAGGTTCCTGAACCGGGGGACTGTTGAGCTGTCGTCGGCTGTCTCCCTGCACGTCCTCCTGCCTTATGCACCCCCAGCTTTGCCCGCGCCACTTCCTAGGGCCCTGGCAGGCTTTGTGACTCCCACTAAACAGATGAAGAAGCCGAGCCATGGCGCAGGGAGGTGATCGCCGTGCAGGACCCAGGCAGGCACGGCGGCTGGGACCAGCTCTGCCTGCACGCGGCTTCCACTCCACTGCTGCTTCCTCCATGGCCTCTGCGCTGTGCCTGCCCCCAGGGAGCTGACTCCTCGAGGGTGGCTGGCATTAGAGCTACACTTTGCCCTTGGAGGTTTTTTTTTTAATTTTGATTTTTTTTGTTGCAGTAAAATAAGCACAATAAAATGTACTGTCTTCCCCATTTTTAAATGTTACAGTTCCAGTGGCATTGTGCACACGCAGGGTTGTGCAACCCTCCCCACCATCCAGCCCCAGCTCACTTTTCATCTTGCAAAACAGAAACTCTGCCACTACATACCGAGTCCCCACCCCCCTCTCCCAGCCACTGGCAGGACGCTCAGTTCAGGTCTCGCAGGGACCCAAGTACTGCGGTCATAGCCTGCTGCCTCCCGGAGTGTGTGATCCCAGGAAGCTGGGATCCCGAGTGGAGCCCGGGCTTGAACCCCAGCTCTCCGGTGTAGGATGTAGGCGCCCCGGTAGGCGTGGTAAGCACTGTAGCACGTGTCTGCCTCCGATCTGCTCTCTGTCCTGACCAAGGTGACCACGCTCCGTACCTCCTGTATGTGGGGGCCTATGGCAGATTTCGTGCAAGGGCCCATTTTATAGAGAGGATTTGGACGCCTTTGGATTTTAGTGTCTGCAGGTGTGTGTGTGTGTGTGTGTGTGTGTCCTGGAAGCAATCCTCCGTGAACGCTGAGGCAGGACTGGAAACCGCCCTGGGGTTTGCCTATAACCTGCACACACCCCCTGCATCCCTAGATGGCCTGAAATCCCCGGCACAAGGCAGCTGCTGTGTGAACAGCTGCTGGCTGTGCTGGGGAACACGTGCTCCATGCGGCGGTGACCAGGGTCGGCCTGAGTGCATTGCCAGTCCCTGATCGGCCGAATTTGTGGGTGCGGAATGCGTGGCTGTGGTGAGCAGCGGCGTTTGTCCTTTTGTGTGGCCTGACCCCGCCTAGCACAGCAGACTCCAGGATCGCCCGTGCTGCAGTCTGTCTCACGATTCCCCCGCCCCCCTTTTTAAGGTCGAGTAATATTCCATCGTGCAGTTGCACCACAGTTTGCTTATCTACTCAGCTGTCACTGGACACTTGAGTTATGTCCACCTTTTGGCAATTAATAATGCTGCTGGGCAGGGCCAGGGGAGGACGGCCTGAAATGCCCCCATCCCATAGGGGCACCAGTTCGAGTCCTGGCTGCTTCACTTCCTATGCAGCTCCCTGTTTATGTGCCTGGGACAGCAGTGAAGGATGGCCCAAGTGCTTGGGCCCCTGCACCCCCATGGGAGACTCAGAAGAAGCTCCTGGCTTCTGCCTGGCACAGACCTGGCTGTTGTGGCCATAACTCTTTCAAATTCAATCAATAAATCTTTTTTAAAATTTATTTGAAAGGTAGAGTTACAGAGAGAGAAAGAGAGAGAGAGAGAGAGAGAGAGAGAGAGAGGAGAAAGGTCTTCCATCCACAGGTTCACTCCCCAAATGGCAACAATGGCCGGAGCTGAGCTGATCTGAAGCCAGGAGCCAGGAGCCAGGAGCCAGGAGCTTCTTCCAAGTCTCACATGGGGATGCAGGGGTCCAAGCACTTGGGCCATCCTCTGCTGCCTTCCCAGGCCATAACAGAGAGCTGGATTGGAAGAGGAGCAGTCAGAACGTGAACTGGTATTCATATGGGATGTCGGTGCCGCAGGCAGAAGCTTAGCCTACTACTCCGTGGTGCCTGTCCCTCAATCCATAAATTAAAAAATAATAATAATGGTACTGTGAACATGGATATGCAAATATCTCTTTGAGTTCTTGCTTTCAATTCTTCTGGGTAAATAAAGGACGGATCATCAGAACGTTCATGGTAGCCCTTAAGATGCCGCTGTGGACGTGCGCACCCTGGGATGCTGGGTTCAAGCCCTGGCTCCACTCTCTATTCCAATTTCCTGCTCGTGTACACCCTTGGGAGGTAGCAAATGATGGCTTAAGTGGTTGGGTCTGGGATTGAGTTCCAGGCCAGCTGCTGTGGGCATTTGGGGAGTGAACCAGTAGATGGAAAATGTCTCTCTCTCTCTTTCTCTCTCAAGTTCATGGACATACATATCATGAAAATACTATGCATGGATTTCAAAACTGGTTTTTGCTCCCCAGTAAATTTGTCTGTTAATTCCATTTCCCCCAAACTTCTGGAAGTAGCCTCCCATATGCTTGTGAATCCATGCACGACTTGCCAGGCTGTAAGATGACTCCAGTTTTGGGGCTTTGAGGCACCACCGTGCTGTCGTCCACAGTGGCGGTGCCATCTCCATCACCCCCGTCCCCCAGCATGCGAGGGTCCCGGGTCCCACAGCCTCGCCAGCCCTGGTTCTCATCCACTTCTCAGCAGTAGCCGCCTGAAGAGTATGCGGTGGTCTCTTCGTGGGTTTTGAGCGACGTTGCCCTGATGATGAGAGATGTTGACCATGTCGCCATGTGCCTCTCGGCCATTTGTATATTTTCCTTGGTGAGACGTCCACGCAAGTCCATTGCTCATGTTTAAACTGGGTTGTTTGCTGGGTGATTGAGTTTTCGGGGTTTTCTCTCTATTCCGAATATCAATCCCTTATCAGTTGCATGATTTGCAAATATGTTCTCCCATTCTGCGGGTTGCTTTTTTCACTCTGTCAATGTCCTTGGTGCCAGCAGTGTGGGCTCCTCCGGCTGGGGTTCCAGAGTCTCGGGGTGCCTCCACGGCTGCTCTAGCCGGATCCTGTGTCCTCACATCCTGTTGATTTGGGTGCCGTCACCCACCAGGCAGAGAGCGCCATGTGTGTAAGTTGCCAGCAGTAGCACAGGGTCTGGCATTCAGTAGGTGCTCAGAATGGGTGAACTGGACCTGAGGGTGATGACAGGGCTTTAGGCTGGGTGGGGGTGGGAAGTGGAAGAGACAGGGGGTTTCCAGCGCTGTGGGGGAGGGGCACACAGTGGGTGGTCATCGACATGGCCGGAGCACAGGGACTCTGGGGCCAGAGTGCCAGGTTCCAAACCTCACTCACTGGCTGCGCAGCCTTGGGCAGGGTGCTCCACCCTTCTGTGCCTCAGTGTCTTGGCCATCTTTGAGATGGCAATGAAAATGCTCTCTAGCTTAGAAGGCGAGGCGTGAGGATCAAGTGACTTGTAAAACATTGGCCAGGGCTCAGCACATCTGAAACACCGACCTGGCACCTGCTGTTGCTGCTGTGGTTTCGGCACAGCCCCAGCTCTCCGCAGGCAGGGGACACACAACCTTGGTGGCCGTGGCCCCGGCGCAGGGCCCGGCCAGAGTTGGCACTTGGTCAGTGTTTGTCACTCGAGTCTAAGTGTCCTCTGTCCAGTGGGCAGCACTCCCTGCTCCAGCCTTGGGCCCTCTCGGGGTCTGGCAGCCCGGGACACTCTCTGTCTCCCGATGCCTTGCAAGGACCCCTGGAGAGGCAAAGGTGGAGCTTGGAGCCCTTCAGGAAGGGATCTTGGGGCTGGGCGGCTGCGGTGGCAAGGCCAGCAACCTCAGACCTAGCCACGCCCTGTCCATGTGAACAGTCACCTCCCCGGGTGCAGGTGGCAGGTCAGGAGGGTGGGGGCCAGAGGAGGCACCGTGTCCCGGAATGAGGGAGCCGCCGGCGGTTCTCCCACGGGGGCTGGGACCACGCCGTGTCTGTTCTCCCAGTGGCTGCCACCTGCTGCTTCTCTCTTGGTCCAAGGCAGGAAAAGGAAGAGAAAGTGGCCCCATCCTCCTGCAGGGATGGACTCTTCTGATTGGTTCCTGGACCCTCATATTTTTCCCAGAGGCACTGGGGAGCCCAGCCCAGTAGCCAGGGTAGAGGGACAGCCCTGCTTGTCCCCCGTGCCCAGCGGTGATGGGGCAGACACTTCTGCGGGTGGCCCACTGCCCTGCATTCCAGCTGTGTCCTAGGGGCGCTGGGCCCACGCAGAGCCGGGCCCTCAGCTGTGCCCTTTGTCCAGGACTCGGCCCTGCCCGGGTTCCTGATGTCCTGGCTCCCCTGACGTCAGGCAGCTTGAGTCCTGTGACTTGGCCTGCCCCGCTCAGGAGGGCCCTTGGCCTTGAAGACTTTGGCCTGCTTTGGCTGCGATGTGGAAGGTGGCGTCAGGTGGCAGTGGACGGCAGAGAGCCTTGGAGGCTGGCTTGGGGCAGGGGCGGGGCGGGGGCAGGGGCTCCTGCCTGGCCCTTCGTGGCTGGCCGCGGGCATAAGTGGAGGGAGTTGCACTTGGGGGAGGAGCAAGGGCAGGACACAGGGCCGGGGCATAGGAGGGTGTGGAGGGGGTGGGGAACTGGGGTTCATACCCAGAGGTTCCCGCCTTCTGGGAAGCCAGTGGCTGCCCTGCGGTTTGGGGGTGTGAGCGTGGAGCGTGGGTGTGGGTTTCGTGTGGTGTGGGTGCCACATGAGCTCTCCTGTACCTGCGGCTGTGCTCCGTCCTGGGGGCTGCCTCCGTGGGAGGGGCAGGGTGTCACCCGCCCCGGGGCGAGTGGGGCTGGTCTGTGTGGGGAGGGGACAGGTCCCCAGAGTGACAATGGGCTTGGGGCGAGGGGTGGGGGCGGCGAGGGGAGGTCAGAGTAGAGAATGACAGCAAAATTACAGTGTATCTTGATCTCTCTTTATTTTAATTTAACCTCAGCCTCTGCCAGCGCACGTGGTGCCGGGTAAGCGCTGGGGGGGCGGGCGGAACATCTGGCCGCCCTCGGCCTCCATGCCTCTGGCGGCCAGGGCCGGGCTTTAGCAGGTGAAGATGGGGAGGTGGGGTGTGTGTGGCAGCTCAGGCTGGCTGTGTCCTTGCGTGCCTGCGTGTGTGAGCCTGTGGCTGGGTCTCTGTTGGTTCTGAGATGTGTGTGTGTATGTGCACGTGCGTGTGTGTGCCTCCCGTTGTGTTTTTTAATTGGGGGACCTGCCAGAGCCACATTTTCAAAATTGTGCAAAATAGACACAACGCTCTAGAACTAAAGTTCAGCAATGCCCCGGGGTAAACGCCCGTCTTTGGTAGCCGGTTAAAACCCAACTCTCTTCAACAATTAACAAGTATATGTAACATTTTAATTCTCCTAATAAAAAAAAGTGGTATTTTGATCAGCTGCTTTCATTGCCACTGGCTGGAAATAGCTTTTATTTGTCTAATATCCTCCCTCCCCGTTACAGTACAGTCTCTCTGAGGACGGGGATTTTGTGTGTCTTGGTTGCGGCTCTGTTCCCAGGACCTGGAACAGCTCTAAGCGTGCAGAAGCTGCCAAATTTTTCATACAGCTTTCGTGTAAGTGAAAGGGGAAGCGTTCCTGAGAACCCGGGGCCTGAGCAGGGCCCTGGAGGATGCGTAGACATTAACTAAGTCACGAAGGGGTGAGGACTGCTCTGAGTGGCAGGGAGAGTATGTACAAAGGTCCTGGGGCAGGTCGGGGGCAGAGTGTGTGTGCAGGAGCCAACAGAAAGCTGGGGCAGCTGGATGGCTGTGTGTGTGTAGGGGTTTCTCATCATTTGAAGGACTTTTGAAGAACTTTAAGGGGGGACTGAAATGATCAGATTCGTGTTTTCCAAGCACCCCTCTTGCTACTGGGGGAGCCTTGACCTTGGGATGGGGAGAGGCAGTGAAGGCAGCAGGACCAGGTGGGGACCCCAGATGAGAGAGGGTGGCGGCTTGGTCCAGGTGGTGGTGGCGCTCCAAGGGCAGTCAGGAGCTGTTTTGGCAGTAGCTGAGGCTGGGTAGAAGGGGCTGGGAGGAGAGGGAGAAGGAGAGGTGTTGGTGCTGGGGCTTGGGGCTCCCTGCAGCCGATGCCAGCTGTGGGCATGGAGGACCGAGGCTTCCTGGGCACGTGGCTCCCCCTCTGCCATCCCAGCAGAGCATGGTGGCCCTCTGAGGTTGGGCAAGTGACAATCCCCAAGGATAAAGACTCAGAGCGACACAACCTCGGCTGTGAGGCTTCAGGTTGGCTGGGGGGAAGCCCTTGCCCCAGGGCCATCAAGGCTTCCGGTGCTTAGAGCTGAGATGGGAGGCAAAGGAGACCTGCCCAGGACCCGCCGGCAGTCTCCACAGGTGACCCGCGTGGGCCGGAAGCAGCTGCTGCCGCCTCCCCTAGGCTGCACCCTCCGGAGCCCTCCACCGTCTTCTGAGTGTGCCAACTCCCCAGGCTCGCGCTTCTTGGCTTCCAGTTTGGTTTATTTGTTTATTTATTTTAAAAATATTTATTTATTTGAGAGGCAGAGACGGGGGGTGGGGAGAGAGAGAGAGAGAGATCTTCCATCTGCTGGTTCACTCCCCAATTGACCACAATTGCTGGAGCTGGGCCAATCTGAAGCCAGGAGCCAGGAGCTTCTTCCCGGTCTCCCACGCAGGTGCAGGGGCCCAAGGACTTGGCCATCTTCTACTGCTTGCCCAGGCCATAGCAGAGAGCTGGATCGGAAGTGGAGCCGCTGGGACTTGAACCAGTGTCCATATGAGATGCTGGCACCTTTGGAGGTGGTTTCATCCACTACGCCACAGCACTGGCCCCCAGTTTGGTTTATTTCAAGTGGGGTGAGGACTCCATGGCTTTGAAGACCTGATCAAGGGCAGGCCCATTCCTGGTGAACCCCCCCCCCCCAACCTTCGCCTGCCAGCACCACCATGGATGGTCTCTTTCTCTACGCCTAACTCAATTTTCCCAGTGGTTTGCTCTGACGAAATCCCTCCAACGCATCCAACTTGGGTTTTTCACAAACAAAAACACTCTCTTTCTTTTCTCAGTCATAGTTCATCCTCGTTGTTTTGTGTTCTGTTTTATTAAATCACGCTGTTACGGTAACAAGCATGGCTGGCTAACGGGGTTGAGGACACACACAGCGGCGGGTGGGACACGCTGGGGTGGCGGGCAGGAGCCCCAGGGCTCAGGCCCCACACAAGGTGCGTCTCCATCAGCAGCCCTCCATGGCGCTTGCAGGGTTAGCCGGGAGGGTCCTGGCAAGGTCACTCCAGAGGACGGGGCTGTCCCTGGACATTACTGTTTGCAGTTTTCAGAAAGACACGTGTTCTTTGTTTTTAAGATTGCTTTATTTGAGAGAGAGAGAGAGAGAGAGAGAGAGAGAGAGAGATCTTCTAGCTGCTGATTCATTCCCCAGACTGGGCCAGGCTGAAGCCAGGAACCAGGAGCTTCTTCCGGGTCTCCCACGTGGGTGCAGGGGCCCAAGGACTTGGGTCATCTTCTACTGCTTTCCCAGGCCATCGCAGAGAGCTGGATCGGAAGTGGAGCAGCCAGGACCCACACTGGCGCCTATATGGGATGCTGGCATGGTATGAATTGAAAGCAGAAGGCCAGTGCTGTGGCGTAGCGGGTAAAGCCCTGCCCTCGGCACTGGCTTCCCATATGGGCGCCAGTTCGAGTCCTGGCTGCTCCTCTTCCGATCCAGCTCTCTGCTATGTCCTGGGAAAGCAGTAGACGATGGCTCAAGTCCTTGGGCCCCTGCACCCGCGTGGGAGACCCAGAAGCTCCTGGCTCCTGGCTTTGGATCGGCACAGCTCTGGCTGTTCTGGCCGTCTGGGGAGTGAACCAGCAGATGGAAGACCTCTCTCTGTAACCCTGCCTCTCAAATAAATAAATCAAATCTTTTTTTAAAAAATGAACCCCTCCTCTTCTTCCTGATGGTCAGGGAAAGGTCCATAGGCATAGTTCCCCTTGACCGTCATTTACTGAGCGGCTGTGTCAGACTCTGGAACAGTTAAGAGCAATAAGGCACCGGCGCTGCCCTCAAGAAGCAGGTACATGGTCTCCTCATGGAGAAGACTCCGAGAGCCCGTTCACAGGACGTGCTGCGTCCACCGGGGCTGCATTTGTCACAGGAACTGAGTGCCCGACAGGCAGCGGCTTGAGCGATGCACACATTTCTCAGTGTCACACAGCAGCAAGTCGGGCGGCAGCTGCTTCCAGATTTGGTGAAAGAACAACATCAGCGACGTTATCAAGACTCAGCCTTTTTCTTTCTTTCTGCTCTGCTAGCTTCAAAGTGCCTGTGGGCTTTCTCTCTGCAGGAATGTAGCCTCATGGTCACAAGATGGCTGCCATGGTGCCTGCTACAATTACATCCAAGGCAGGAAAGAAAAAGGCCCAGGAGGAAAGGGAGCACTATTTTTTTTCTTTAAGATTTATTTTGTGTAGATGAAAGAGTTACAGAAAGAAGGAGAAGATGGGGGGGAGATATTCCATCTTCTGATTCACTGTTCAAATGGCCTCAATATCCAGGACTGGGCCAGGCTGAAGCCAGGAGGCCGGGACTCCATCCAGGTCTCCCACGTGGGTGCAGGGGCCCAAGCACTTGGGCCATCTTCCATTGCTTTTCCAGGCACATTAGCAGGGAGCTGGATTGGAAGTGGAGCAGCTGGGACTTGAACTGGGGCCTATATAGGATGCTGATGTCACAGGCAGTGGCTTAACCCACTGTGCCACAGCACCAGCCCCTGGGGCTCTATTTTTATCAGGAAGATAAAAATAGTGTTTCCCAGAAGTCCCCTCGAAAAATGGCCTCTTATGTCTCAGTGGCTGGAACTGAGAGGAAAGCCTGCAGGGAGACTGGGAGAGCGAGGGGCAGGCAGATGAGCACGGGGAAGGAGCTCGCTCCGCTGCCTGGGCTGTGATACTCTTTCCTTTTTTTTTTTTTTTTTTTTTTTTTGACAGGCAGAGTGGACAGAGAGAGACAGAGAGAAAGGTCTTCCTTTCCGTTGGTTCACCCTCCAATGGCCGCCGCGGCCGGTGCACCGCACTGATCCGATGGCAGGAGCCAGGTACTTCTCCTGGTCTCCCATGTGGGTGCAGGGCCCAAGCACTTGGGCCATCCTCCACTGCACTCCCTGGCCACAGCAGAGAGCTGGCCTGGAAGAGGGGCAACCGGGACAGAATCCGGCGCCCCGACCGGGACTAGAACCCGGGGTGCCGGCACCTGAAGGGGTAGTTCTGGTGGCAGGGAGAAAGGCGCCGGACAGAAAGGCTGTTAGGTCGAATGAGCAGCATCTGCCACTAGCTAAGCTAGGCCCAGAATGCAAAGAGAAACCAGGCAAGCAGAGTTAGCCTGGCTTGAGGGGTCAGGGAGGGCTACCTGGAGGAGGTGGCCTCCGGGTGAGGTCTTGAGTAGCCTGATGAAGACAGAGGGGAGTCATTCTAGGCAGCTGGCCAACAGGAACAGGTGCACAGTGATGTGAAGTAACAAAGCGTGTCCGGGGAGGCGTGCAGGTGGAGAGCTGGGAGCAGACCAGCTCCTGGTGGGCTTTGGGAGTCAGGCTGCAAACCTTGGATCTTCATCCTGCAGGGTCTTCAGGGGCATCTGGCGGTGGAGGAGCGTGGGCAGCTGTGCATTTCGGGAAGACCCACTTCCCGCCGGTGTGGGGGCCGGGTGGGGAAGGTGGTGAGATGCTCAGACAGGGTGCCGGCTGCCCCAACACCGGCCAGCCGCTGAGCTCCCGAGCCAGCCTGCTGGTGTTCCTGCAAGACAGGCACAGCCCACGTCTCGGGAGTGACAGATGTCTCAGGGGGCCTGGGAAGCGCTCAGAGACGTCCGCTGCTCTGTGCACCCTCCCACGGGGCAGTGTGTGTCCCAGCCATGAAGGAAGAGGGGGAGGCAGCCAAGGAAACCCCGTGTGTGGCAGGCAACTCATTGCCAAATTGCAGTGCTGAGTGGGCTTGGACAGAGGAGCCAAGGACAGGCACCAGACGGGCCCACGGGAAGATGGGGAGACAAAAATAGGCCGAGGTTTGGGAGAGATGCTCTGGCTCAAGCTTGTTCAGCTAAGAGCAGAGCCCAGCGGGACAAGGAGGAGGCGGCTGCGGTTGGGCCAATGGCAGGAGGTGGTGGGGGCCGCTGAGGGTCCCAGCCAAAGCCACCGCAGGAGAGGGAAGAGGGCCTGGGAGCTCACACGGCGGATGAGCCCCATCACCCCCACTCCCATCCCACCCCGGCTGCTCCTGCGGGTTTCCTGGGCTTTCCCTGAGTGACATTTCGGGGTCAAAGGACACGCAGGAACAAGACTGCCCTGAGGAAGTGGGCAGTGCCGGGGCCTGGGGCAGGCAGGGCTAGGTTCTGCGTCTTGTAGAAAGAGAAGGGGAGACTGGAATGTGGCCGCAGAGCTGAGGGCTTGGGCCAGGATCCTCGTGCCTTGGGACAGGAATGGTGAGTGAGCGCTTGGGAGAGGAAGCCCCCCCCCCCCCTGCAGCCAGCGTGCTCTTCCACCACTGCCTGTGTCAAGCCAATTAGGGTAGCAGATAAGAAACGCCCATCGCCCATGGGAAGGGGCCCTCAGGGTGCATGGGGAGTCTCCGCCTTCCCCCAGATCTCAGCCAATCAGTGCTCTCCTCAATGCCTGCTCCTGCTTCCCAGGCAGTGGTCTCTCCCTCCACGAGGAGGAACCTTCAAGGAGTCTGGAGGAGCAGGCAGTTAGCCTAGGAGTTAGGAAGCCCGCACCTCACCTCGTAGTGCCTGGGTTGGACGCCTGGGTCCCAGCTTCCTGCCCATGCACCCTGGGGGAGACCGCAAGTGGAGATGCCCGAGAGCGGGCTCCCACCACCCACACGGGCACCTGCACTGTGCTCCTGGCTGTTGGGCCCAGCTGGCCCTGGTGGCGGCTGTAGGCATTTGGGGAGTGAATCAGCAGGTGGCATTTTCTCTGTTTCTCTCTCTCTCTCTCTCTCTCTCTCAAATAAGTAATGAAAAATGTTTTCTAGGTTTATGAAAAATGGAGTATCAGAAAAGGTTTATTTTGGAGCAAAATTTGTTTTGAGATCCATGCATCTTTTTTCATAATATATATTTTATGAACTTTTGGAAGACGCCTTGTTATTTTATGAACTTTTGGAAGACGCCTTGTATGCATGGATTTCAAATATTTTTGCAGGGGCCGGCGCTGTGGTGTAGCGGGTAAAGCTGCCACCTGCAGTACTGGCATCCCATGTGGGCACTGGTTGGAGACCTGGCTGCTCCACTTCCAGTCCAGCTCTCTGCTATGGCCTGGGAAAGCAGTAGAAGATGACTCAAGTGCTTGGGCCCCTGCACTCATGTGGGAGACCCAGAAGAAGCTCCTGGCTCCTGGCTTCGATGGGCACAGCTCTGGTTGTTGCGGCCATTTGGAGAGTGGATTATATTTATTTATTTGTTTTGAGAAGGAGAGAGAGAGAGAGAGAGAGAGAGAGAGAGAGAGCGAGGGAGCTGCTGGTTCCCACTACTGGTTCCCACTCCAAACGCCTGCACAGTCAGGGCTGGGGGCCAAAGCCAGGAGCCAGGAGCTCAACCCAGGTCCCCCACTGGGTAGCAGGGGCCCAGCCACTCGAGACATCATCTGTTGCATCCAGGGTGCACATTATCAAGCAGCTGGGATTGGCAGCGGAGCTGGGAGTCGAATCCAGGCACTCTGAACACAGGGTGCCGGCACCCAGGCGGCACATGGACTGCAGTGGGAAGGGCCCGCCCCCTAACTTCCTCTTCCTGTGTGTCTCGGGTGGGGTTTAACACAGCCTCATCCCCCGGTGCCTGTGGAGAACCATGGCGGGGATGCCCTGTCATTCATGCCAGGAGGCCCCTCCCTCCTCCAGTCTTTCTGCTCGAGATGTCCACAGTGCATCGCCCTGCATGTGTGTCCCTGCATGTTCGATGCATGTGACATGCGTGTCTTTCAGAAGGGGAGCTGCAGAGCCCAGGAGCATGCACACACACAGTTTTGACAGACATTGTCTGACGGTCCAGGCCCCCAGAGGTTGTGTCCGCTTTTGTCCTCATCTTGAATTTCTGGAAGGCTCTGTTCCCCTGTGTTCTTTCTTTTTTTTTCTTTTTTCTTTTTCTTGACAGGCAGAGTGAGAGAGAGAGACAGAGAGAAAGGTCTTCCTTTGCTGTTGGTTCACCCTCCAATGGCCGCTGCAGCCGGAGCACCGCGCTGATCTGAAGCCAGGAGCCAGGTGCTTCTCCTGGTCTCCCATGCGGGTGCAGGACCCAAGTCCTTGGGCCATCCTCCACTGCACTCCCTGGCCACAGCAGAGAGCTGGCCTGGAAGAGGGACAACCAGGGACAGAATGTGGCGCCCCGACCTGGACTAGAACCCGGTGTGCCGGCGCTGCAGGCGGAGGATTAGCCTAGTGAGCCGCGGCGCCGGACCCTCTGTGTTCTTGCTGGTGGTGTCTTTTCAGCAAAGGAGTGAATGAAGGTGAGGGAGAGAAGGGGCCCAAGGACTAGCGTGGGGTGTCCCGAGGTCAAAGGGTTGGGGGACACCGGCGCTGTGGTGTAGCAGGTAAAGACTCCTCCTGCAGGGCCAGCATCCCACATGGGTGCCGGTTCGAGTCCCAGCTGCTCCATTTCTGATCCAGTTCCCTGCTAATGCTCCTGGGAGAGCGGTGGAAGAAGGCCCAAGTGCTTGGGCCCTTGCACCTACATGGAAGACCCGGATGGAGCTCCTGGCTGCAGGCTTCGGCTTGGTCCGGCCATCTGGGGAGTGAACCAGTGGATGTAAGATATCTCTGTCTGTCTGTCTCTCTGTAACTATGTCTTTCAAATATACAAAATCGAATTTATGAAAGGGGGTCTGGGGGCTGAGAAAGAACCAGCACTGCAGGCTGAGGGGGAGAGCAGAAGCCTGGAGGAAAATCGGGAGAACGTGAAGACGTGGAGGTGAGGAGCTGTGACAAGTGTGGAGGATGGAGTGTTGAGCCCCGGGCTGGCACCCGCCACGGGGCACATGGGTGAGGGCCTCGACTCTGTGCTGATCTCACTGGGAGGCCGAGAGACTGGGGAGCCTGAAGGACCACCACAGGAGGCCCTGACAAATGCAGGGAGACAGGAGCCCTGGTGTAGGCCACACCAAGCCCCGTCGCCAATTGTGAGAGCAGGAGGGGGAGGGACGGAGTACGGAGGCCTCGGAGGCTCGCTGCCCCCTTCTCGGGCGCCCGCAGGGCAGTGCAGGAATCCCAAGTGCGGGCAGTTACAGGCTGGGTCCTGGTGTGTGCGACCCAGCCCGAGCGCGGGGCCTGGGCAGGGAGGTGAGACTTCGTGGGAAGTGGCTGAAGAACGAGAATGCTGAACTTGGACGAGAGTAGATGGCTGGAGGAGGGGCTCTCGGGGGTGGCAGGGCTGGTACACTCTGCGGGTCTCATGATGGGGGAGCGAGTGAAGGGGGTTGGCGCCCTGACCTTCTCTGGCTGATTCATGGGTTCCCCAGGAAGTCGTACAACCCAGGCATACGAGGGGTTTTTAGCCAATTCATGGAAAGTGTGTATTATCAGCAGACTATGCATGGGTTTCAAGATGTTTTGAACCCAAATGAACTTTTCTGTTTTTTGTTTTTAATGTATTTATTTATTTGAAGGAAGAGTTATAGAGCGAGAGAGAGAGAGAGATGTTCATCCGCTGGTTCACTCGCCACATGGCCCCAGTGACCAGGGCTGGGCCAGGCGGAAGCCAGGAGCCTGGAACTCCATCCAGGTCTCCCACGTGGGTGCATTTTCTGCTGCATTCCCCCAGGTGTGTTAGCAGGAAGCTGGCTGGAAAGTGGAGCAGCGGGGACTCAAACTGGCAGCCACATGGATGCTGGCGCTGTAGGTGGCAGCTTTAACCTGCCACACCATGGCACTGGCCCCTGAACTTAGCTTTTTTTTTTTTTTTTTTTTTTTTTTTTGACAGGCAGAGTGGACAGCAAGAGAGAGAGACAGAGTGAAAGGTCTTTCTTTGCCGTTGGTTCACCCTCCAATGGCCACCGCGGCCGGCGCGCTGTGGCTGGCACACTGCGCTGATCTGATGGCAGGAGCCAGGTGATTCTCCTGGTCTCCCATGGGGTGCAGGGCCCAAGCACTTGGACCATCCTCCACTGCACTCCCGGGCCATAGCAGAGGGCTGGCCTGGAAGAGGGGCAACCGGGACAGAATCCGGCGCCCTGACCGGGACTAGAATCCGGTGTGCCGGCGCTGTAAGGCGGAGGATTAGCCTAGTGAGCCGCGGCGCCGGCCTGAACTTAGCTTTTAATGTGATTTTCCCATGGACTTTTTGAAGCCCACTCATGTATGCATATTTATTTCACAGAATATATCCAAAATATTTCAACAGATGAACCATGCATGAACCCTCGTTGAAAGAATTCACATAATTTTTCCTGGTGTGCGTTCTGCACGCACTGCACTTCTCGTTGGTAGCAGCCAGTTTGCCAGTAGCCTATGGCCTCACCGTTCTCCCTCGGCGGGGGTAGGGGGTGCAGGGACCTCTTGTCATCTGTCCGTGCCTTGGGCGCCCCTCCGCCTGTGGAAGGGGCTCACAGGCACCCACAGGGCCATGTGTTGTGTGTGAGAAGGGAGCCCAGGCAGGTGTGCATTTGCTGGTTTCCAGCTAAGGTAAATATTAACGAAACAGAGGGAGCCAGGCCCTCCAGGAGGCCTGGGCTCCCCCGGGCTGGTCGGAATGCAGATAAAGCTGTGTACCTTAGATAGGACCTTCAGGCCAGCCTCTAAGGCTGCAGGGCCGGAGGTTCCCAGGGCCAGGGTGCCTCCCCGGAGACCCCGAAGTGGCACTTGCGCCGCCATTGCTGCGGCCTCTGCCCACTCCTCCAGCCCCCTCACAGCCTCTTCCCGAGGGAATCCTCTCTGCACAGGCACTTCCCAGCAAACAGACCTGAGTTCCAGTGATTCCTTTAAAGCCACAAAGACCCAAACCAATCAGCAGTGACGGAGCACTTGCTCTCGCTGGGCTGTGACACGCGCTGCCGCCTTCGTCACGGCGAGCAGTGCTGTGGCGGGCAGCCCCACCTGGGAGAGGGGTGTGGGAGGCGAAGGGGGCCCGTCACACTCCCCGGCACAGATCTGGGCTTTGGATTGGCCTGTAGTGCTGCCAGGAAGTGTGGCCTGCGAAGGAAAAGTCAGAATGCTGATTTGCACCGACCCAGGGAAGACATGGGAGAAGGGAATCTAAGTGGTTGCATATGGGGGCCTTCCAGCATTTCGTGGCAAACGCATTCTCTGGAAAACTGTGTATGACTCTCAGGATGTTTGCACCAAATGAACTTATCTTCTTTTGGAATCATTTATTTGTTTGAAAGTCAGAGAGAGAGAGAGAGAGAGAGAGAGAGAGAGAGAGAGAGAGAGATCTTTCAGCACTGGTTCACTCTCCAGATGGCTGCAACCGCCAGGGCTGGGCCAGGCTAATACCAGGAGCCTCTTCCAGGGTACAGGGGTCAAGCACTTGGGCCAGCTTCTGCTGCTTTCCCAGGCCATCAGCAGGGAGCCGAATTGGAAGTGGAGCAGCCAGGACTTGAACCGGCGTCCATATGGGATGCCAGTGTCGCATGCGGTGGCTTTACCTGCTATGCCACAGCACTGGCCCCTGAATTTATCTTTTAATTCCATTTCCCATGAGCTCTGTGAGGTGATCTCTATGGTGGTGGTGGGGGGGAGTGAGGAGAATGGAGAGCTCTTGGGAGCAAGAATGTTCAGGGTTTATTGTCTTGTTATATGACCTATGCAGATATGTGAGTTAATTAAAAAAAAAAAAAAACAGCCAAGATGAACTTGTAACTGTTAGTTTCTCTTTCCTGGTAGATAAAAGGAATTTCTCGGAGTAGAAGAGCATGAACACCTGATTGGAGGGTGTGGGCTGTGTTTTCCGTAAAGCTAATTAATTTAATGCTAGGAAAAAAAGAGTAAGTTCTTCCTGCTCGTAGCTTCAATACCTGCCTCCTGCTTTTAGTCTGATGAGGGGGAAACAACCTCCCTTCCACGGGGGGAGGGACAGCCCCGTCCCCGGGGAGCCCCAGCCCGAGGGGGGAGTCCCCAAGGGCAGCTCCTCTGGCTGGGTGAAGTTAGAGGAGGGATTCCCCTGTGGGCTGAAGGGCCCACTTCTGCTCTGGGCCTGGCTCCGCTCCCACCCCATGAGCCCTCCTGGTTCTCAGCCCGGTCCTTGTGTCAACACTCGACTGTTTCCCCTGAGTGCTTGTCCTAGTCCTGGGAGGCGTCTCTGTGTGTCCTTCCCTGCTTCCAACCTCTCCCGGGAGAGTGTGGCCCGAGGGCCTGGCTAACTCCAGACACAGGCTCTCCACCTGCCCCTGACGGAGGACTAGGCCCCCCGGGCTGGCACTGAGCAGCTCTGGGCGCCACTCTGGCTTCTGGCGAGCAGCAGGTGCGCCCGTGAGCCCGGGAGGTCTCGGTGGGGCCGGGCACAGGTGAGGAGAAGGAGGCCTCCCGGTCATTCCCGGAGTCCTGAGGTCACTGACCCAGGAAGGTAAGGGCGTGCCAGGAGGGCGGGCTGGGACACACCTGGCTGTTCCTTCCTGAGCAGAGGGCACTGCCTGAGCACAGCTGGAAGGGCCAGCCCCAGCCAGGGCTCCTCGGCTCCACAGGGGGCTGTGGGAGTCCCCCCTGAGCAGGGACCACCTGGCTGTGCCCGGCCCCTCCCCAGCCCCCAGGGGTGAAGCAGAGGCCCTAGGGGTTTGGGGCAGCTCCTTGGAGGTCGGAGGTGTTGATGCCATCTGGTTGGGAGGGGGCGGAGCCTCCACCCCTCACTCTTCCTGCCTCCATCCCTGACCTCCTCCCAACCTGCCCATGGAGCAGCAGGGAGCCTCCAGCTGCCAGCGACCAGGTGGACAGGCAGGAATCCAAGGAGGATCTGTGAGTGCCGGCCGCTCAGAGTTCAAGTTGGGGTGCTCGCGGGGCAGGTGGGGAAGTGGGGTCCACAGAGTACTCTCCAAACCATGCTGGAGACAGCGCAGGAGGGAGCCCCCGGGTCAAAGCCCTGGGAAAGAGCCAGGGTCGGGCGAGTGGTGAGGGAAGGGACACCGGACAGGGAGGTGGAAGGGGCTGGGGGTGCAGGATGCTTGGAAAGCAGCCCCCAGGCCCGTGGCCAGCCCCTCAGGAATGCCGGCTGGTCGGCCTTGACTCCACACCTTGGCCTCGCCCCAAGCCACCTTATGCAAGTCGTTGTCCTCCAGGGCCCCGGGCTCGCTCTGCACCAGCGGAGGCTGGCACCCAGCCTCTCCAAGACGGCCCGTCTCCACGCTGCTGTCTCCACAGAGTGAGTGACGCAACAGACGGGAGGCATTTCCCCCTAGTTGGTGTTTCTGGCTCTCCTTGTGCCTCAGTTTCCACATCCATAAAATGGGAACAGAAATAATCCCTATCTCCTGAGGTGGTTGTGGACATTGAATGAAGACATCCCAGACGTCTAGAAGGCTCTGAATGGATGTTATTTGTCATCGATAATCAAGAAGGCAATTGATTCTCTGCTGCTGCTGCTGGCCCAGAGTTGGTTTGTTCGTTTCTTTCTTTGTGTATTTGAAAGGCAGAGTTAGAGAGAGAGAGAATCTTCCATCTGCTGGTTCACTCCCCAAATGGCCATAACGACCAGGATGGGCTAGGCTGAAGCCAGGAGCCAGGAGCTTCATCCAGGTCTCCCAGGTGTGTGCAGGGGCTCAAGGATTGGGCCATCTTCCATCACCTTTCCAGGCGCCCCAGCAGGGAGCCAGATTGGAAGTGGAGCAGTCGGGACCCGAACTGGCGCCCATATGGGATGTCGGTGCTGCAGACGGAGGCTTAACCTGCTGCGCCACTGTGCCGGCCCCAGTGGGTTTTTTTTTTTTTTTTTTTAACAAATGAACAGGGGCAAGGCCTTCCATAGGGGCATTTTAAGGGCAGCCTGGTTCCAGGGAAGCTGAATTCCCACCCCAGCTGCTGCCCACACCCAGCCTGCTGCTCCCAGAGGCCCCTGGAACCCCAGCTTGGGAAACAGTGAGGCTGCCGTGGGGTTTCCCCACCCAGGGTCTCTGGGCCTGGGTTTCGGCCTTGGCCCCAGTCAGCAGTCCTGTCCCCCCAGCACCCCCTTCCTCCCCCAGCTGGAGGCCCCGGCACGAGGGTGGCAGCGAGAGGGGCCCTGCGAGAGGCATTCCCGCGGAGCGTCAATATTTGCTCAGCTCTCGGCCTGGCGCGGGCCGGCGCTGCCCCGGGCCCTCACATTCCAGCCATCGCACCCCTATCTCAGGAACGCACTCCCGTCGTCAGCTTGGGCACCGCACCCGACACCAGCCGTGGTCTGCCGCCACCACCACCTCCATTCCCAGACCACAGGAGGGAAGGGGGTGAGCACCCCAGCAGGTGCCTGAAGGAGGCGTGGGTGTGAGGCCCTCCCCCAGTCCCACTCCGGCCCCCAGGAGGAAGCCCCTGCCTCCTAACCCCTGAGATCGATGGGGAGGAGGGCAGGACCTTGCCAGCTTCCTACCTGGATTCCTACTTAAAGTAGGTAATTTTGAGCAAACATTTCCTAAGCACCTTCTGTGTTCCCAAGAGCATGCAAAAAGAAAGAAAAGATTCCCAGGCCTTCCAGAAACTCACAGTCACATACTTCGATTTTTCTCAACTATGAATGGTACCCAGGACTTTGGGATGAGCATCTGACCTGGCTGCCGAGATGCCGACCTGGGACACGTGCTCCCCACATCAGAGAGCCTGGGTTCGAGACACGGCTCCCCTCTCATTTCCAGTCTCCTGCTAATGCGGATGATGGCTCAAGTAGTTGGGT
This sequence comes from Oryctolagus cuniculus, assembly GCF_964237555.1. Classification (NCBI taxonomy): domain Eukaryota; kingdom Metazoa; phylum Chordata; class Mammalia; order Lagomorpha; family Leporidae; genus Oryctolagus; species Oryctolagus cuniculus. The sequence continues at coordinate 126,264,761 of NC_091436.1, read as the reverse complement.
CCCTGCCACTCATGCGGGACCTGGATTAAGTTCCGACTGCCTGGCTTCGACCTGGCCCAGCCCTGGCTGTTGCTGGCATCTGGGGAGTGAACCAGCAGATGGAAAATCTCTCTCTCTCTCTCCACTTCTCAAATAAGACACACACACACACACTTCAAAAAATATGTAGGTCCTCGTATTTATAGGGAAAAATTATCCTGGAGGATTCCAGTGTTAACTTAAAAATTACATTTACCTAAATCCGAGCAAACATTCAACTAAGGTACAAAGCGTCTTTCACTTCCAGCTCAGACACGATGCAAACACGAAAATCCACCTGCAGGTTCAGTGAGAAGGAAACAAGGCGACCACTTCATTCGAATGCAGGGCACGCATGAAGCCAGCTCCTCAACCGGCGGTGCGCGCAGCGTACGCATCACCAGAGCCTGGAAACCCTTGGCTCTTTCCAGACCCAGTGCTTCATTTGCATGTTTAGTCCCGCCCCTGCTCTTGCCTCATTGGCCAGGACAGTTTGTCCTGATGCATTCCGTGGCAGCAGGCTTAAACCTATTATCTGAGATTACCTGAGATGGCAGCATCGGGGACAGCACTGCCCCCTGCGGACCCCTCATGGCGCTCAGAGTTCTTGGCCTTCCCCACCCCCACCTCACTGGCTCTTTGCTCAAAGCTAGAGAAGTGGGCAGGGCAAGTTTGTTCCAGGGTTCCTGAGGTTTTTTTTTTTTTTTTTCCTATCTCCTTGAGGGAAGACATGAATGTATAGTTTTATTTTTTAGAAAAAATACACATTTCATTGCTTCTCGGCCTTTTGGCTAAGATCAACTGTAGAAAAAATACACATTTCTATTTCCTCCCCTTCTTCGCCTCTGCACATGGTTCTGTGTTTTGGCTGTTCAGCTTGCTCTATCTTGAAGGACTTTGCTAATGGTCAGAAGTGGAGGTCCTGGACCTTTTTTATGGCTGTGTAGTACTCCACCACAGGGCTGATTCATCATTTACTCAGCCAGGCTTCTCCTCAGTTGGGTCATTGACATCTTCAGCTTTTTATAAGTAATGCCGCAGTAAATAATCTCCTGCATGCGTCATTCTGCCTGCACAAGGTGTATCTGTAGCATCAGTTGCCAAAGGGGATGGGTCTTTGCCATCTGGGTCTTCCACCTTACCAGTTAAACTCTCTGAGCAATCAATGCGTGAAGGTGATCATGTCCCCCAGGCCTGGCCAACGGAGTATGTTATCAATTTTTTTTTTTTTTTTGGATTTTTGCCAATCTGATAGATGAAAAATTGTATTAGAGCTCTCGTTTGGGCGTGCATTTATTTACAGGGTGTCTGGCTGGGGTGCTGGGAACGCGGCTTTCTGTCGGGGAGTGACGGATTTTCTAGGGCCAAGCTGTTGGGGCCGAGCCCATGCGCCTGCCCTTATTTGATTTCACCCATGGTCAGAGAGAGACTCCAACGGTGGCAGGAGACCCCCAAGTCACCTCCCAACCCAGTGGTGCCTGTTGGCTTCTCCTTGCCTGTGGGTAGGTATGTGTGTGTGTGTGTGTGTGCGCGCATGCAGGCGTGTGCGGGGGGAATGCGTGAGTTCAGAGGACGTGGCCAGGTCCCTGGGGTCTCCCCCAGGGAGCGGGGGGACGGTGGTGTTAGGTTTTCCCTTCACTTCCTCTACCAAAGACCCTGCAGCTCTTCAAGAATCGGAGGCAGGAGGCTGTCCTGACCGCCCAGGTGCTTAAGTCCCTTTCGGTCTCGCAGCATCAAGGGGTCGCTCAGGACCAGAGACCACGCTGAAGGAGAGCAGGAGGTTAACTTCTCGTGGTCTGTCCTGCAATCCCCGCTGTGTCCGGAGACTCAACCCTCTAAGGAGAGGCCAGAGGCCCCTTGTTGGCAATCGTGTGGACCTGGCATTGCTGAGGCCGGTGGGGCTCAGCGCGGGCTCCTGTGGCCCGGGGAAGCTGCCGGCGCGTGTAGGAGCTGAGCCTGCTTCCTTGTGAACCGCTGCGATCATTAGCGCTAACCAGGAGCAGCGTGTTCAAAGACTCGGGCATTCGGGGTCAGGCTCCAGCCCGAGGCCGGCAGCACCCAGCCCTGCCTAGGACCCCAGAGCAGCTTCGTTTGACGTGATTCAGCGTCCCTGCACGTCTGGGCCGAAGGCCCCAGCCGGAAAGCAGCATTTCTGACTTGGAGCATAAGATCCGGGAGCTGAAGGAACTTAGGATCCAGTGCCTGCTTGACAGCTGTGGCCCCGGCATCTCGGCTAAGCTAACGGCTCCCCATGGTCCCCAACCAGCGGAGCCAGGCTGGGCCCCAGAACAAGCCCTGTGCCCCTTCTCTGGCCCAATGTGGGTGCATCCGTAGCATTGGGGCCACCGCTACCACCATCACCTGGACACTGCCAGCCCAGGGAGCCCCTCTCCCCAGGACTGGGGGGGGGTGACGAGAGGATGCCCAGGGCCCCCTCCAGCATGCCTAGATTTGCCTCCCACCCTAACAGTGGCAGAACAACCCAGAGAGCTCCTGGATCCTTCCTCCTGTCTCCCACCCTTCTCCAGACTCAGGAGAGAGGCAGGTGGAGGCATTGGCCTTCCCAGAAGCCAGCTAATGCCTTTGCCAGTCTCGAGAAAGATCTTCATGAGGACTGCTCCAAATAGGGCTGGGGGGCCAGGGCCAGGAGCTTCTGGGCGAGTGCACACAGGCTTTCCCAGAATTCCCTGCCCCTCCCAGTGTGGCCAGCCCTCTCCCTGCCTGCTCCTGGCAGGTGCGTGGCCAAGGGAAGCTTGGTCCCAGGGTCAGCTGTGTTGCCCAGCGGCAGCCTCCCCACCTTTGCTCCTGCCCTTCCTTCTTCTGGGAACTCCATCTGCGGAATTCCTCTGCGAAGCCTGCCCGTTGTGCATGGCCCAGCTCAGTTCACCTCTCTGGGTACCTCCCGTTCAGTGGGTACTAATGTAGGTCAAGGGCGGGGCTGCTTCTCCCTGCAGCGACCCCATGTGACACCCAGGACGGGGTGGGAGGCAAGGCAGGGAAGGGGGGGGGGGCGCCAAGAAAGCCTGTGCTGTTCAGCGGGAGGCTGTCGTGGGCCACAGGGGCTCCGGCACACCGAGCCCTCTGGGAGACTGTGTGCCACACTTGCCTGAGTCCCCCACCTGGAAAGCAAGGGAGCTGGCATCAAATCCTGGAGTCCTGGGGCAAGGGCTGGCAAGTCTCTGGCACTCCCGCCACCTGCACTTCCACAAACTCAACAGGCTTGGAGCATCAGAGGGGGGCTGCTGGGAGCACGCATGGGTCTGCACTGCTGGTAGCCGGGGTCCCCTGCCCTGTGGGAGTTCACGGTCCGGCGATCGTAGCCGAGGGTTATACACATCTCTCAGCGCAGCCATGGTGCGTGCCAGGACGCGGGCCCCCGTGTTGGATGGTGGGCACATTAGAGGTGGACTCCTGACCGGGCTGGGGTTCAGGGGAGAAATCCGGGAGAGGCGCGCAGGGTCACTGCCCTGGCAAAGGATGGGCGTGAGCAAAGGCGTGGCACAGGGAGGGGGCGGGGAGCTCTGAGCAGGCCATCAGCTGACCGGCTCTGCCACCATCTCCTACCCCAGCTTAAGGGTCAGTTCAAGTTCAAACTCATTTCGAGATAGCAACTAATCTGAATGCTAACCAGGGAGGACTGGCTGATGTTGAATTTGCAAACACGGGAAGATTTGCTGGTTGAATGAGCTTGGTTGGAAGTGTGTCACCCACGCTCTGTGAGTTAGGGGTCTCCAAGACAGGGTGACCAGGGCTGGCTTGTCGGCTTCCGGAAGGCGCTGGCATCTGCTGTGGCTGTGTCTTCCTCTTCTGAACACATCTACTTCTTGTGTATTTTTGAATAACCACGAGGGGCCTTCAAAAGGTTCCCGGGGAAAGGAATTCAAAGTTTATGTTGGTGCAAAAGAGTTGGAAATCCATGTGTACGAGGATTCTTTAAAAAATTCACATGAAATACATATTGTGAAAACCATCCTTCAAAGTAAACTGGAAAAATTCCATTTTTTCACAAACTGTTGAAGTACCCTCACACGCAGTGACTACGTCAGTACTTGCAAATTGTTAAATGAACAATGTGCAGAGTGGGGTTTGTATCACAGACTTTCAAATTAGTTTTTTAAATGTTGATTGATTTGACAGGCTGAGAGAAGGACAGATAGACATCTTTCATCTGCTGGTTCACTCCCCAAATGCCCACAGCAGCCAGGGCCCGGGCACCTGGAACTCCATCCAGGTCTCCCACGTGGGGCCAGGGACTCAAGTACTTGAGCCATTGCCTGCAGCTTCCCGCGGTGTGCGTTAGCAGGAAGCTGGAATCGGAAGAGGATCCAGGATTCCCAGGCTCTCTGATGTGGGACATGGGCGTCCCTAGCGGCCTCTTCACCACTGCACCAAACACCTGCCCTTTGCAGACTTGCTATTAACGAAAGTATAAGATGGAACCATCTGGGCGTCTACTGAAGTGGGTAATGGTTGAGGGCCAGTTTGGGGTATCCCGAGGAGAGAGGAGCGAAGGCTCAGCTCCCCAGGCAAGAGGTCAGCTTGGACCCTTTCTCCAGGGGGAGTCCCCATGCCCTCATCCTACCCTTATGAACAGGCCCTTTGGGGGCCAGCCTGGAGCCGGGGCAGGGTCCCCACCCATGGCTGCAGATCAGGCCTCCCCTTCCCCAGGGAGGGGCAGCCTCAGGCTGGAGCCCTGTCCACAGTCACGAGGCTGAAGACCACGAGGGGGCCTGCTCTGGGCCCCTTGGCCATGGTCTGAGGTCCTTAGGCCTGGTGCGAGCTGTGCACGCCCTCCCGCCCCTGGGCCCCTGGCCTTCCACCCCCCGCCCCCCCCCCCCCCCCCCGCCTGCCCCTCTGCTGTCCAAGCCTCCGCCAGTCACTAATTACCTTGGTCATCTTTCCATCCATCCTTGAGCTAAGGGGGAAGGCAAACAGGACTCTCAGCAAATGTGGAAAATTCCTGCTGACGCGCTGAGAGGTTTGGCGCTGGGTCTAGCGGGGTTAGACCTTCCCCGGGATGGCGCCTCCGCGTGCGAACTGTTTCTGTCTTTTAATCAGGATGGGCTGGGCAGCCTCTGTGGCCGATGGCCTGCCCCCGGCTTCAAGGTCACTCTGATCTGACATGGAGCAGGGCTAGGGGCTCAGGATGAGGGGCTGGAGCGGGGACAGCACAGCCAGGGCCCGGGGTGTGTCTCCCGTGGGCCTCTCAGCTCCGGGTCCCCCAGGATGCCCGGCTGGCTCTGTCAGCTGAATGAGAGGGTGAGGCCTGGGCGGCTGGCTCTCTCACACCTGAGGCCTGTTAATAATTATCCCTGGGGCGGGCAAGGCCCCAGCAGACAGCACTAATGAGCCTGCTAAGTGACAGCTGCATCCTTTCTCCTCACCTGCTCGGGGAAAACAAGCCCTGGCCAAGGAGCCATTTAACCCTTTTTTGGGCTGGGGGCTCCCTGAGGACAGGCTGCCTCTCTGCCCGTGCCTGGCGCCTTCTCCGTGGTTGGCACAAGGCTTTCTGCTTTTCCAGGGCGGTTGTTCTGTGCCGTGTCAGCTGGGGGTCCGTGCTGTGCGCCAGCACAGTCTGTGATGGTGGGCTTGTTCCCGCACCGCGCCTGGGGAGAGTGGCGGCCACCAGCCCCAGCTGGGTACGGAGCCTTTCGGCTCGGCATCTGCGTCACCGGATGTTACCCATCTAATTTTCATTCGCTGAAATTTAAATAGCCCCACGTGGCTAATGGCTACCACACTCCCCAGCCCACATCTATCAAGTTTCACAAGGAGGGGGCCTTGAGCAGGGTCAGCAAACCAGATCCATTCCACAGAGCGCTGCTCACTGCTGCCTGGCGAGTCCCAGCCCGTGTCCTGGCCCTCTGCCCTGCAGGGCTCCCTTCCCCAAAGGCCCCTGGCCACTGGGGACCCGGAGGAGCAGGGAGCTGGCCAGAAGGCACCTGTCCCTAACAAGGGTCCCCACGATCCAGGCAGCTCTGCCTCCATACCGCATGGCGCTGTCAGTGCCTGAATGAGGGGGACTGATGGAAAACCCCCCTCAGACAACAGGCGGATTTTCCGAGCCGCGCTGGCTGCGCTAGTCTGAGCCTTCGCGAAGGGGAGCTGGGGACAGTGGGGGGGCGGCGCAGGAGTGAGGCCCAGCCCACTCAGCTCCCAGTCGGTCAGCGCTGGAGGCTCCATCAGTATCACTCCCACACCCCCACCCCAACGCGGTGGCTCTGCGATGAGTCCACTCACTTGCTCTCTCTCTCTCTTTTTAATTTATTTGAAAGGCAGAGTTACAGAGAGGCAGAAGCAGAGAGAGAGGTCTTCCATCTGCTGGTTCATTCCCCAAATGACTGCAACAGCCGGAGCTGGGCCAATCCGAAGCCAGGAGCCAGGAGCTTCTTCTGGGTCTCCCATGTGGGTGCAGGGGCCCAAGCACTTGGGCCATCTTCCACTGCCCTCCCAGGCCACAGCAGAGAGCTGGATCAGAAATGGAGCAGTGGGGACTCGAACCGGCGCCCATATGGGATGCTGGCACTGCAGGCGGCGGTTTTACCTGCTATGCTATAGCACCGGCCCCTCACTCTCCTTTTAATAACAAGGACCCCAGTGCCCAGCAAAATCCAACTCTGCCTTTGCGGGGGGTGGCTTCCTTGCCTTCTAGAAATTTCCAGAAGGGACGCTGTGTGGCTCTGCTTCCCTAGAGCTCATTTGTCTGTCACCTTCAGCCCCAGCTCGGCGCTTCCAAGTGGCAAGGTCAAGTGTGTGATTTCCCCGATAAGAAAACTTTGAATCGGAAGCAGAAGCCCCTGAGCACTGGAGCTGGGGGGACCCTGCAGCTCTGTGGTCCCCTCCCCCGCTCACTGCACGTTCCAAGGGCCCTGAGCCCCCCAAGCAGGCAGGGCCAGGCTTAGAGCTGGGGTTGGTGCTCCACGGAGTCCCCACCTGGGCACCCCCACACTATCACCCAGTTCTCCCCGAGAAAACCCCTCCTGAGGACAGAGGAGTGCGTTTCTGGGATGAAACGTTTGGTCTCATCCTGCGGTTTGTTCATTCGTTTAGCCTTTAAGTATCTTCCAGAAAGTGCTGCCTCGCCTGAAGATCAGTGGCCGTGTCTCAGAGGGGGTGAGGCTGACGGTGGGCCTGGCAGGGTGGGGAGCTTCGGACACTGACACCGCAGCAGGGAAGCGGGTGAGGCGCCCCCAGGGGCGGGAGCAGCCGGAGGAAAGCCTGGGGAGCCGCACAAGGGGGGCCCTGTCCCCGCGCTGGGGACAGGAGCCCGGGCATCATTCATCATGCAGGGCAGAGTGCAGCCACTTCCCGCCATGCTGGGGTGTCCACGTCCTGGGAGCCGACTCGCTTTGTTGGGGAGAAGCGGCCAGAGCAGGATGCGTTTGCGGCTCTCCCTGTCCAGGGGGCAGCTGGAGCGTGCCAAGTTTACAATTGCCTAAAGCTCTGTAAACACACTTGGTGAGTGTGTGCTTATATGCGTGTGCACGGGGGTGAGTGTCCTCCGTGTCTGACCAGGACGAGCTGGCCATGACCTCCCTCAGCTGGCGAGACAGGAGAGAAGACGCTGGCGTGGTGGTTGCTGGCTCTCTGGGGCCTGGTGAGCCTGATTGACAGGTGTGGATGACGGGAGCCCACTTCCTGCCGAAGAAGGCTTTGGAGACCCTAGAGATTGGGCATGGGGAGGAGGGAGGGCATTCCAGGCCCGGGACCCGCAGGAGCGGGGAAGGGTGTGTGTGCGAGGGGGTGTGCTCACGAGTGCTCAGATGGTGGTCACACAGCGGGAAAGAAGGGGCGAGCCAAGGGGACGCGGAGCCCAGTGGGCTTAGCCTCTGCTTGCGATACCCAGCATTCCACACTGTCAGAGCCCAGCTTCTGATCCAGCTCCCTGCTAAACGCGCCTGGGAGGCAGCAGGCAACGGTCCACATTCTTGGGTCACCTACCACCCCTGCAGGAGACCCAGATGGGGTTCCTGGCTCCTGGCCTTGGCCTGGTCTGGCTCTGGCTGCTGTGGCCATTTGGAAGTGAACCAGTGGATGGAAGACCCCTCTCTCTTTCTCTCTGACTTGGGGCCGGGACTGTCTGGGAGTATTCTGGCTTTGGGGAAGCCCTTAGGCTTGAGCTGACAGTAGAGCAGGTTGGAAATCCTTTTAAGAAATCACTGATCTAAAAACTCCCGCATCCCCGCCCCCCCCCCCCCCCCCGGCACTGAGTCTGCACTGAGCCCGCCTGGCTCCGTGTTTGTTCTTATTATCGTGAACAACGACGATGCCTGATGAAAAAAACAAACAAACAAAAAAAAACAAAAAAAAAAAAACAGGGTTTTACTGTTGCTGTGACCATTCTGATCAGGCCCTACATGAATGGGACACTAGCTGGCCTTAGGGACAGCCTGTGGTCTCAATCAGGGGTCAGCGGTGGCCAGGCTTAGGGGTCAAGCAGTGGTCAGGGTGGAGCAAGCTTGCGGTCGAGATGAGAGGTCAGCCCTGGTTATGACTGGCCGCCGGTTTGCGGCGGGGGCTCGGGGTCAGATCCTGACCAGGGACTGTTTTCTTTGTGTCACTTGTCTGCCCTGGAAGAAGCTAGCCTCGTTGGGAAATCTGCTGGAGGAGAGACAGGAGTCTGAGGACTCGGAAGACTTGGGGGTTGGCCGGGGTTCTCCGCTGGGAATGGGGGCCACGCTGTGCGAGTCGGTGCCTTCCCGTCAGCCGGCCTCTGCGGGTGAGCAGCCGTGCAGTCCTCCCACCGGACGTGTAACTGAGACACTTGGTGATGGACGTGCCCGCGCCCTTTTCTCCCTCACAGGCCTGGAGGGCAGGTGCTGGCTGGGCAGGTGAGGGAGCCAGTGGCTCCAGGCAGGGGTGGAGAAGGTCCGGCCCGCGGGCCGTATAAGGTCCCTGGAATCACGTGGCCTGGCCCTGCCAAGGCAACCGCAGGTGAGACTCGCAATCCAATACACCTGGAGCAGACCAGATAGTTTAAGTTGACAATTTCATATGGCCCGTGAATGATGTTGTAAATATCCAGTGGCCCCTGGCAGACAAAAGGTTCCTGGCCCGGCACTGTCCCAGGATAACCCCAGCTCGCTACTCCCTAGCATCTCCTGGGCATCCTTGGAAACATACTGATGCCCGATTTCCACTCTGGCAACCCCTGTTCCGAGCTAATGGGTATCAGAGCTTTTTTTTAAAAAAAATCTTTATTTGGGAGAGAGGAGTGCACACGAGAGAGCCCATCCTCTGGTTCACTCCCCAAATGCCCACATCAGCAGCTGGGGCTGGGCCAGGCCCATGCCTGGAGCCGGGGACTCAGTCCAGGTCTCCGGCGTGGTGGCAGGAGCCCACTGCTCTGAGCTCTCGCTGCTGCTTCCTGGGGTGTGCACCAGCAGGAAGCTGGAGCCGGGCGCCAGAACAAAGAATCCAACCCAGGTACTCCGATGCCGTGTCTCAGCCACCGGGCCAAATGCTGGTCCCCAGCAAGGTTTTAGAAAGCTCCCAGGGTGATCCTGGGCAGCCCAGTTTGCACTCCACCGGGTAAAGGGTAGGACGGATGAGACAGCTGAGCTGTGGATGAGGCCGGCCGGGGCCTCCCTGCCGTGCTCAGGCTGTGGGGTCCGCCTGCCGAAGAGTGATGCGGCGGCACAGCAGCGGGAGCCTGCAGGAATAACTTTCTCACCAAATCCTCTCCATGGCTCTGTGTCTTCATCTGTCAAATGGGGCTGATGTCACACCCACCCCACAGGGGCTGCCGGGGGACACACACCTGCCAGAGAGACACTGGGTCGGTGTTGGGGCTACCTTCCTCCTTCCCCCGCTCAGATTCCTACTGAGGATCTGGAGCTAGGGGCTGGACCACATGGCCCCTGGGGCGCCTGGAATCTCTTGGCTCTGATGGGAGTCCTTGGGTGTTACGTCCCCTGTCTTAAATATCAGCTCCCCCAAATGCACTCACATTCGTTTGAGCACATGCTTTGTTTCCATTTCCGAAAATACCATCCCCCTACTACCCTGTGGGTGGGGGATGGGGACTGGGGTTCTGTCCCTTCTGGCTCTTTGCAGGGATGGGTGGGATGTGACGGAAGCTTCTGGAAGTTTCTGCTGGGGGAGGGGAGCAACGCAGCTCCCAGCCAGGTTTCCCACATCTTGGTCCTGTGGGGACCGTGGAGTCTTTTCCTGCGGCCTGTGTGTCTTTAAGGAGCCTGGGGGACTGAGAAAATTCCAACCCATGGGTTCCTTTGAAATGGAAGTGACATCTAGTGGTCTGAGGAAGAACTGCCAAGCTGGGGGGCCCCCAGCCTGGGGGCTGGCTCCTGGGGTCCCTCCCCTGGCAGCCAGGCCCTTCTCTCCCTGGGCCGCCACCCTGCCAAGAGCATTTAAGCCCCAGGCCCCAGGCTCTCTGGGCCAGGGTGACTCTGCTGGCCCAACACCAGGCTGGACCCCCCCTCCCCCCAAGCCCTGCACCTGCCCCGACTCCAGCCAGCCAGGGAGGCCAGGCCGGGGCAGCGAGGAGAGCAGCTGGGCCTGCAGCCCCTGGCTGGCCTGTCAAGTCTCCCCGGGGAGGTGGGCTCCCCGGGGACCCGTGTCCTTTGGTTCCGAGGAGCCCTGTCCTGAGTGCCGCCGCACAGAAGTCGCACAGCTGTGCAGGCCACAATGCTGACTCATCGGAAACCTGTGGCTGCTGCTGTTACGCAATGGCCCGCGGCGCTCGTTGGAGTGAGCAGGCAGAGGGCCCCCGGGGGGACAGGCACCCAGCCGTGGGGGTGGGAGGCTTGGGAACCTGAAGGGAGGGCAGGAGCAGGGCACGGGTCCCAAGCTGCTGCTCTCCAGGGTCCCTGATTTGGGGGGCAACTCAGCCCTGTCCTGAGGAAGCCCCAGTCTGGTCGGGGGGAGACTCAGCCCTGTTCCAGGGAGATCCTGGGTGTGGTGGGTGCAGTAAGGAATGATGTATGTGGCGGGGGTTGGGGGGACCCGGTGACCCTTGAGCCCTTGCAAAGCACCAGTGCAACCAGTGCAGGTGTTTATGGGGTAGCAGAGCCCTGAGGGCGAGCAGTCTAGGAATGAGGTAGCCAGTGCCCCGGGGAGCAACATCTGTGATGATGGCGGGGAAGCCGCTGCCCTCCACGTGTTCAGACCCAAGATTCCCTCAGTGTCTGGTTCAGCACTCGAGGGGCCTTGGCCAGCCTCAGACACCCAGCTGAGTGGCAGTAGGGGCTGAGCAGGTGATGAAGGGCACTGGAGGGCTGCTGGCATCGCGGGGACACTGGTCCTGGCACTCGCCCGTTGTCCTCTGTGCCTGGGTGGTCCTTGCCCTTGGCAGTGCAGAGGACCACTCGGGAGGAAGGAGGACGGCCATGTCCACCCCACCCCGAGGGAGACACAGCTGTGTCGGGCTTGCTCTGTGGTTCTGGAAGCTTCTTCAGGCAAGGATGAGGAGGCGTCTGCTCCAGGGGCTAAGAGGGCTTCAGCGGTGGGCGTTGGGCCTAGTGAGGAAACACGCCCGCGCCCTCCTTGCGAGGGCCTGCATTTGTCTCCTGGCTCCAGCTTCCTGCCAGGGCACCCCCCTTCCCCCGGGAGGCAGCAGATATGGCACAAGTAGCTGGTTCCTGACACTCGTATGGGAGACCTCGATTATGTCCCTGCCTCTTGGCTTCTGTCCCAGCCCAGCACCGGCTGTTGTGAGCATCTGGGGCTCTGCCTGTCTCGCTTTCTCTGTCTCTCAAATTAAAAAAAAAAAAAAAAAAAAAGAGGAAGAAAAAAAAAGCTGTTTCAAGTCAGACTTAAAAGCCGTGCAATGAGCTCACTTTTGAGAGATTCATTTAAAAGATTTATTTATTTATTTGAAAGGCAGAGTTATAGAGAGGGAGACAGATAGACACACACACACACTCACACTCACACACACACACAGATCTTCCATCTGCTGGTTCACTCCCCAAATGACCACAATGGCTGGGGCTGTGCCAGGCTGAAGCCATGATCCTGAAACTCCATCCAGGTCTCCCATGCAGGTGACAAGGGTCCAAGCACGTGGGGCATCTTCTGCTGGTTTCCCAGGCACATGAGCAGGGAGCTGGATTGGAAGTGGAGCAGTCAGGACGTGAACCAGCGCCCATGTGGGATGCTGGCAGCACAGGAGCCGGCTTGGCCCGGCTGCACCACAACCATGGCTCACTTCTGAGAGATCTGGACAGCTAGCCTGGTTTGATCTCCAGAAGTCCTGAGGTTAAAAATACTGATTTAACTTGTTCACTTTTATTTCAAAGAGGCACTCTATGGACATGGTTTAAAAAAAAAAAAAACTGCAAGCACAATGAAAATGCTTGAGCCTAGGCTATCAGCACCCTGTCTTATAACTTTTCTGTTTAAAAATGAATTCAAAATAAAATCAAGAGCTGCGCCCAACTCCGACCAGAAACAGTAGCCTATCCTCTCCTGTGCTCTCCTTACCTTATTCTGCCCTGGCAGCCTCTCCGAGGCCCTCAGCTGCCAGTTTCCTGTGTATTCTTCTAAAGATACCCTCAAAAATCTATATATTTATAAACTCGACTCTCCCACGCAAATAGCGATGTTCCTCCATGCGGTTCCGCCCCGTCCTTCTCCCTGGATGATCCGGGGGCCCCTCGACGCACGTGCACGCCAAGTGGCCTCACCCCCCTTCGTGACTCCTGTGTACTGCTTCGAACAGATGGCTCAAATATTTGTTTGGAAGATGTTGTATCATGGGGTGGAGAGGAGACTTCGGAGGATGAAAGCTGGGGTGTAGATCCCTGCTGTGTTCCCAGTTGTTTAACAGGGAGCCAGGGACTCAATGTCTTAGCGACTCAGTTTCCCCACTCATGAACCAGGCGTATCAGTTGCCCCCACCCCCAAGTGTTTTGTGAGCATTCGATGAGATAATTCCAGGGCACTTCAAAAACTTCATGGAGAACGGAGTGAAAGGATCCCTTTAGTTCCTAAATGCACTCCCGGCTTTTTTCATAATTCTCATTTTCTATGAACTTTTGGAAGGCTCCCTGTGCAGGTAGCGCTGTGGCTGGCATGCAGCAAGCACTCAGTTAATGTTAGTGCTGCTCCCAAGATGATTCTGCCAGACCCGTTTGGAGCGAGCCGGGCTGTTCCCAGGCTTTGATTATTATAAACAGAGCTACAAACAAATAGCCTTGTCCTCACGTCATTTGGCACTTGTGGGAGTACATCTGTAGGAAAAATTCTGGGGAGTAGAATTGCTGGGTCAAGGGTCAAGTGCATTTTTAATTTTGAAAGACACTGCAGGTTGCCCCTTCAGAGGGGTGGTGCTGGTCCCACTTGAACATGGCGTTTGCCAAACACATTCTGGCACGGAAGCCTGGTGTGGAGCCTCTTGGGCCCCCCCTGCCTCTAACCAACCCCAGCAATGGCTTTCAGGGTGTTTTCTGGGGCAGGACCTAGCCCGCCGTGGGGGCTGCATCCAGCCCGAGGCTCCTGGAGGTTGGCTCTGCCGGGATCCGCTGGACAGCCATTCGTTGTACAAGTGTCTGCTCATCGCTTGGTGCTCCACAGCGAGTCCCTGCCTTGCTGGTGGCTGGCTTTTCTGAGGCCTGCAAGCACATCACACCTGGTGGATAAACCTGCTAAGACTTTAAAAGGTGCTGTTGTCACCGGTTCACCTCCGGGCGGTAGTGGTGGTGGTGGGGTTTGCAATCTCCGGCGACATTTGTGAACCTGGCACGAGATGATGCCAGGCCTCAACTGACTGTGATCACGGCCAATCTGATGTTCTACCTGGAACTGGGCCTCCTGGCATGGCTAATCCAGACACCAATTTCTCCCCCTTCCCCACGTCACTAATTGGAGTTGCTTAGACAGGAGAGAGGCAGACCCGGCTCTGAGAGGCCCTCTCATCCCAAACCTGGAACCTCACCCACCCCAGACACCCAGAGGGTGAATGTGCCCTTTGTAAAAGGGCTTCCTACGGCCTTCATTTGCTTGGTTTTCTTCTTCTTCTTCTTCCTCTCCCTCTCCCTCCCCTCCCTCCCCCCCCCCCCCTTCCTCTCCTTCTCCTTCTTCTTCTATCTTGATGCAACAAGGCAGAAGACTGGAGGCCGCCGCTTTGAGCAGGCCTGATGTGTCTTCCCCCAGTTCTTCCCTTTCTGCTCACTCAGCACCGGCTCAGCCCCTGATCTCCTCCAGGCCCGGGCTGGAGAGCTCCTTTAGGATCCGCTGTGATGCGGGCTGGGGGCGGGGTATGCCAGATCATCTAGGGCTTCTACGGGCTCCTGGGCTGGCCAGCCCTCAGAGCTTCCACAGTCCCTGTCCTCTCCCACGACCTTGCAGAGCTGACAAATGTCAAGGGCTTTGCTGATCCTCAAGTGCGGCCCGGGGCAGCCCAGGGTGGCAGAAGCAAACTCGTGGGCCCTCCAGAAGCCCCCAGAGGTCAACTTTAAGTTGAGATTGTCTTTAAGGGAAGATCAAATAGGTTTCTTTTTTTTTTTCCCTCTATTGTTTGCCAAACCTTTGTTCTCTATAGTTAAAACATGCACGCAGGAAAGTTTACACAAGCCGTAAGCACACAGGGCGCAGGTTTTTCATTATGCAGATTAAGACACAGCGCTGGGTCAGCCTCCTACACCTGTCGCCTGTTGTCACTCACACCAGACAAGCACGCTTCTGCCTTCCGCTCCCGACAGCATTGCCTGACTTTGGGACACTAGACAAATGGAATGCAATGCCTGGGGTTGGCTGTGTCTGGTTACCTTTGTCCAAGATTCTGAAATTCACCCATGGCGCGTGTGTGGTGAATTCATTCTTGTTGCTGTCGACTGTTCCACCGTAGGAATAGACACGTTTTAATCCAGTCCACTGATAACTAGTGGGTTGTTCCCAGTTTATGGCTATGGTGAATAATGTTGCTGGAACATTCTTATCTGTATCTGTGGTGCACAAGTGTACCTGTTTCTGTTATAACCTGGGAGTGGAATTACTATGTCATAGGGTAGACACTGCCAGGTTTTCAGCGTGATCGTGTCAACCTATGTCTTTTCTCACAGTGTAGCAGAGTTCCAATTTCTCCGTACTGTTGCCAGCACTCTTGCCAGTGTTTTCCATTTTACCATTTAGGAGGCCAAAATTACCTTCCTAAGCCACAGGTCCTTTGATCACTTTCCTGCTTCTAGTTTTTTCAAATTTCTCCAACATCATATCATGAAAACTTGCAAGCATCCGGAAAAGTTGAAAAAATTGTGCAGTGAGCACCCACACCGCTCACACTATCTAATTATATGGGTGCTGGCTCGAGTCCCAGCTGCTCCACTTCCCATCTGGCTCTCTGCTAATGTACCTGGAAAAGCAGCAGAAGATGGCCCAAGTACTTGGACCCCTGCTACCCACATGGGTAGCTCCTGGCTCCCGGCTTAAGCCTGGCCCGACCTTGGCCATTGCAGCCATTCGTGGAGTGAACCAGCAGATGGAAGATTCTCTCTCTCTCCCCCCCCCCTTTCCTTCTCTCTCTCTGTAACTCTACCTTTAAACATTTAATTATATCATCAACAGAGACAGATAGTGGAGAGAGAGAATCTCCCTTTCACTGGTTCACTCCCCAAATGCCCACAGTGGTGGGGCCGGACTGGGTTGGAGCCCAGAGCCTGGCACTCAATCCAGGTCTCCCACATGAGTGGCAGAACCCGACTACCTGGGCCGTCACCACTGCCTCGCCGTGTTCGCGTTGGCAGGAAGCTGGTGTGAGGAAGCGGGGTGGGGAATTGAACCCAGGTACTCCAGTGTGCGACTTGAGCAGCTTAACAGGCTGCCAAGTCTTGGCTGCCAGGCCAAATGCCCACCCCCACATTCCATTTTATCGCGATCATTCCTTCACATCTAACCATCCGGGCATCCTCCGTCCACCTGACAGCTGCCTGTTTCTCCCGGCTGTGCCTTCCACCCCGTCACATCGCCCCTTGCCAGGTGCATTGGAAACCCTAAGCCAAAGCACATGCTTGTGCAGCCAGCAACACAATTCAGTTTTGGAACATTCTGAGACGCCCTCCTTGTTCCCCTCGTGCGTTTGTAGTCAGTGCCTACTCTGGCCTCTAGCCTCAGGCAACCACTGATCTGTCTGCCTTTTCTCTGTGCAGCTTTGCCCTTTCAGAAATCATATGTGAATGGAGCTGTACACAGTAGTCTCTTCTGTGTGGCTTCTTTCATGAGCCTGACGCCTTAGAGACCCATCTGTGTTAAAAGATGTCCCAGGAGGCTGTTCCTTGCTATTGAGAACTAGCATTCCAGTCTCTCACAGTTCACGTATCCATTCTTCTGTTAACCGTTCCAGTGTTTTTAAATGTTTTCCTTTGTTTATTTGCAGTTTTATTACAGAAAAAGGGAGATGGATCTTCCATTCACTGGTTCACTCCCCGAATGCCTGCGAGAGTCAGGGCTGGGCCAGGCAGAAGCTGGGAGCCAGGAGGTCCATGGGGGTCTCCCACAGGGGTCACAGGGACCTAACTCTCTGAGCCGTCATCTGCTGCCTCCCACGGCGTGCATTAGCAGAACATTGGCATCAGGGGCTGAAGCCAGGTGTCGAACCTGGATACTCCACTATGAGACGTGGGCATCCCAAGCAGCGTGCTAACTGCGGCACCAAATCCCCACCCTACAAAGGGGTTTTGATGACAGGATTGTCATTTTGGCATAAGGAGCGGCTGCCCGTTTACGGAGTGACCTGTTGAATGGAAAGAAGAAAGGATAGAATTAGCAGAGAGAGAGAGAGTAGAGTGGAGACAGAGAAGACGGTACGTTTGTTGCTCGCACAGTGCCTGTCTCCAGATGTGCCACAAGCCTGCCCCTGCTTGGGAAACCGCGCCCCTGTCCTGTTCCCAGCCTGTGCCCTCCTAGGGCTCAGCGTACCTAGCCAGGGAGCCCCCTCTCGTGCCCATGGTTTGCCCCCCCATCTGGGTGTCGTTAATCCTACGAGGCACATGCAGCGCTGAGCACGGCGTCCGGCCAGCAGCCCTCATGGTCACCTCCCTGACGGCTTGCTGGGCTCACAGAGGGCAGGAGCGGTGGCCTTGGTGGCTTCCTGGTCAAGGAAGAGCCCTAGGCTCAGTGGGTTGGGACCCTTAGACAGCCAAGGCCTGCACCCTACCCCTACACACACGCTCTGCTTAGGTCCTGTTAGGCAGCGGCCTGGGCTTCGTTGGAGGAGGGGGTCTCCAGGCCTTGGTGCCAAACCTCAGCTGGAGCTGCCAGCATCGCTAACAAGTTCAGCATGGGTGCACGGGAGGCAGCTGGGACAAGACTCCTGGTGTCCCGCCAGACCCCAGACCTCCCTCTCTGCATACTCTCAGGAGTGCTGGGGCGGTGGGGAGAGGAGGAGAGGGGGCAGGGAGGCCAGGCCCCAGCCAATATGCCCGCCCTCCTTTCCTTCCCAACTCCCAATGACTTCCTGGCCCCAGATGTGCCTTACTGGCTGCTCATGCGTGCCTCGATGGTCCAGGGTTTCCGGGCTGTCACGTGGGGTGGTGGGCGGGGGTGTCTCAGGTGCAAGCATCAGAGGTTTTGATTCCACGGATGTGGGGTGGGGCCTGGGGAGCCCTTGAGGTCTGAGCTGCAGGTCTGGGGACCACATTCGCAGGGGTGGGGCCCGGGTCGGGAGGGCAGGGGCGTCGGCCAGCAGACCGAACCTCCTGTCTCCTATGGATCATACAGAGAAAGACACGCAAGCCGGGGAGAGTTTCTGAGGACAAAAGTGAGTGGATGCACGACAGAAATCATCAGGAGGTCGCCCGGCCGTTTGAACTGCAGTGACAAAGCGACTTATGATTCTGGAAGTGACCCAGGTCGAAAGAACTCTGAAAATCGCATGCGTCAGATGAGACCGGAAGTGCGGCCCCGTTCTGGAGCGATTACTCAGGTTCTGCTCTGTCTTGTGGTCACCCTTGGCCTGACAAAAGGTCTATAAGAGTTCTTGAACACGCTCGTTCCTCAGACCAAATCCTGTGGGGGCAGATACTCTCATATGAACCACTTTCACAGATGGGGAAACTGAGGCACGGCAGTTGCATGGTGGGTGCAGGCTTCCAACCCAAGTCTTTTGATTGCAGCGCAGACTTTGAACCCCAAAGCGAGGTGCTCGCTGCTGTTTTTATACCGCACAACTGAATGGCAATTAAGAGTGCTTTTGGGGTGGGAGGGCTTTTGGCTTGAGATGCCCGCATCCCGTGTTCGAGCGTCTGGGTTCAAGTCCTGGCTCTGCCCCCGATTCCAGTTTCCTGCTAATGCACAACCAAGGAGGTGGCTGGTGGTGACTCAGATAACTGGGTCCCTGCCACCACAGGGGAGACTCGGGCTGAGGTCTGGACTCCTGGGTTTGGCTTGGCCCAGTCCTGACTATTGCGGCCATCTGGGGAGTGAACCAGCAGATGGAGGACCGCTCTCTCTCTCTCTCTCTCTCAAGTAAATAAAAATTGTTAAAACTTCTCCAGAACAGTTTAGCCAAATGGCAGACACATCAGGCCAGCATCTCCACCTTCAGATGGGACGAATTTGGAAGTGGATCCCCCCATGGACTTACCTGAGCTTACGACGGGAAGATGGATGCGGGAGGCGCATCCACTGTGCTCACTGTTAATTGTTCTCGAGCACCTAGTGAAGGGTGGGTTTGAACAGGCTGGGTGCATTGCCTGGGGCTGGGCTGGCTCGGAGAGCAGAGAGGGGGTGCTGCCTCCAGCCGGGACACACAGCTAGGAAGTCAGAGAAGTTATCCACGCAGATGGCTATGGCATTAGGCCCACTGCTAGGGACATCAGGTGAGCAGCACACAGAAAGTCGCTGCCCCCTGGGTCTGTCACTGGGCCCCACACTTGGGGGTCTGGGGGTCATTCCAGCCAAGGTTGATTGCTTCATACAGAATTTAGGCAGGGGGTGAGATCTGCTATTGATGGGACAGTGACCTTCTGGGTTGGGACAGTGAGTGCTGCTGGTGGTAGAGGTGAGAATGGAAGGTGGAGGTGACGGGGTCTTGATGACTAGAGATGACGGGGGAGGTGACAGCGGCGGGAGGCAGGACGCCAGGGAAGGGTACCGATGGGCTGAGTAGCTCAGGGAAGCAGGTGCAAGGTCCAAAGCCAGAGCTAGGGATTTGAGCATGGTTCCTGGTGGCTAGAGAGCCAGGAGGGCTGCCTGGAGGAAGCACTGCTTTCTGATCAACCACCCCTGCTCCCGGAGGCCCCCTCTGAGGGTGTTTACAAAAGCTGCCCCACAGCCCAGCCGGGAAGTCCTGGCTGATTTAGAGGACCTGTGTCTCTGGGAGGCCCTCAGTCCCACCTTAGACACACGGAGCCGAGGTCAGCACAGAGGGAGGCGGTGCTCATGGGCCTCTGGGAGGAAGAGCTCTCTGTGGCATGGCCTCCTCTGTACCCTACCCCAAAGGAGAGGCGAGGCGAGGTGAGGCGAGGCGAGGGGGCCACCCTGGAGGAGGTGGCAGGTTCGAGGTGGGTGAGCTGGGGTTTGAGGTTGGTGACCCTGGGAACGTGGGAATCGGAGGCCAAGATATTATGATTCCCACTTCCCAGAGAAGAAAACTGAGGCCCTGGGAGGGGAAAGCTGCGCCCAGGGTTACGCGGAGAGGCAGCAGCAGAACCTGGCCCTGAACGCCTTTTGCGAGAGCGCCTCCTGTTTGTGCATACCTGTGGGGGTGTGGACAGAGGCCAGCCAGATCCAGGCAGGGCTCCTGGGTCTGTCATTCACTCGGGAGTGGAAGGGACTCAGAGCCTCTACTTCCTTCACTGCAAAATGGGAGCACTTGCCTCTGCCTCCTCCCCAGGATGTGGGGAGGATCAGATGTGGAGTGAGCATAAGTCGAGCCCGCTGTGAATGCTGGTTTGCTTCCTCCCACGAATCATGGTCCCCTGGGGTTCTTCTGAGTGCTTGCATGTGGTTTGCATGGGCAGGAGTGAGTGTGCTCCGCGTGGGACCATGTGCACGAGCCTCAGAAGGAGCGTGTGAGGGCGTCATTTGCAAATCCTGGCCAGGCAGCCGCGGTGAGGGAAGCTGCAGTGTTCGCTGGTCTTAGGAGGTATTAGCGACTGGAGCCACTAGGATTGGCCTGCCGTGGGCTGCAGTGGGACTGGGAGCCGAGGTGCCCCAGGGCCCTCCAGGCATCGGCCCGGGGAGCCAGCAGGGCGGGGCAGGGCAGGGCAGGGCCAGGCAGCTGTTCTCAGAGGCTCAGGTGGAGTTGTCACTGACTCAGAGGGTGGCCCTGTGGACACCTGTAGGGCCTAAACTCCCCGGGAGTTTGGGGACCTAGGACACAAATCCACTCAGTGACCTCCAGATTAGGTGACATCAGCAGCAAAACTGGAACCGCAAGGGAACGCAAGGGCAGCCAGGGTGGCCATCCCCTGAGCTGCTTCCCACCTGCCTGTGACCCCCACAGTGTGTTCACAGAGGCGTGGCGGATGTGCCACAGTCCTGGCCTCCCCAGCCGCTGTCACACTGCACACGGCAGGCAGGAGGCTCCAAGAGGAGGCGTGACCTGCTCACGACCACACAGTCCACGGCCATCTTCAAGCCGGAGGCCGGCCTGCAGCTGCCACACTCAGGCTCTGACTTTGCACCTGCCAAAGATCCCTCTTGCTGAACATCTGCCCGTGTGCACGCTCACACACTTGCACACACACCTGCACCCTCACACAAGACACGTTGGCACACACAAGCACACACACTCATATAATACATGTCTGTAAACACACACCTGCACACACACAGACACATCTGCACACATAAGCATACACGCAATCATACAAGACATGTCTGTACACACATGCATACTCACAACATGCACACACATGCACTCACACACACACACAGGGCTTCCCCCATTCTCACCGCCGGCTTCGCTTCATCAAGGCCCCTGCCATTGTTAATTTCCGTAGTTTATCTTCCACCACCTCCCCCAACCAAAAGGAAGCCCCGTGGGGGCAAAACCTCCTTCCTGCTTCATTCTTGGTTGTCTGATTTGCATCTAGAGCACAGAATTGTGGGATTCACCCTTTACTTTCTGTGTTCATTCATTTGCAGGTCACCTGTCTGATGCTGACCCCGAGAGCTGTCACACCTAGTCCCCCGCCCCTGGGTCAGTGATTTCGGGTCCTTTCTCCTACATGCCAGCTCCCTGATGGAGGGAGCCCCACCCAGGAGCCAGTGGCACTGACCCTGGAAGGCTGCAGGGTGCGGGGCAGGGAGGAGCCAGGGATGGGGGATAGTCCTCCCCGGGGGGGACCAGGGCGCACCGTCAGGGAAGCTGGAGCAAACTGGGGGGAGGGAGAGGCTGGCAGAAAGGTGTCGAGGGGCACAGGGGGCGAGTGGCTGCTGTGGAAGCACACGGCGGGGGCAGAGAGTGGTGTGGGGGCTGGTGTGGAGGGGTCAAAGCTGGGCTCCAGACCCTGCAGCCCACACACGCCCCAAGGGGAGCTCTGGTTGGAGGCTCAGTTTTCTCATACGACAATTGGGGCTGAGGCCATGGGGTGATCTCTGCTCGTAGCCCCCTGCTGCCTGCCCCCTCCTCCCCACCCTGCATCCCTTTTCCCTGGTTGCAGGTCTCAGGAGCTGCTGCCAGGTGGAGTGGACACCGGTCCCCACCCTCTCTGTTCCCCAACCCCTGTGGGCTCAGCAACCAGAGAGGTCAGCGGGTTCACTCCGTCCCGGTTGACCAGAAGCCTCTGGCTCTGTGGGTGCTGCGGGCTTCCTGGCTGGGCCCCAGGCCTCTCCTGGCTGGGGGCTGTGAGCAGGAGAGCAGCAGAGCAGATTTTGCAAGCTTGAAATAGTTTATGGCCAGGCTGAGGCAGGGAGGAAGGAGGGCATGGCCCCAGGAATGCAGGAGGAATGTCTGTGAGGCCGACCGCCCCCCCCCCCCACCCTCCGCAACTCCCCCGGGGAAGAAGCAGAGGCCTCGAGCCTGCCGGGCACAGGGCTGCCATGGGAGACGGTTTGGACATTCCTGGGGCAGGGCCAGCGCGGTGTGCGAGGGGGCTGTCTTCCTCCAGGTGTGGAAGCACTTCCTCCAGGAAGATCCTGGGGTTGACACCTGCCCGGCTACCCAGACAGCGTCTCCTGCCGGCCTGCACCGTGGACTCGGATGGATCTTCATTTCTGTGTGTGTGTGCACGCGCGTGTGCGTGTGTCCAGGCGGGCAGGCCACTGTATCACCACAGCGGAGCTCCTTGAAGTCAGGGTTTGCTTTTCCCTCAGACTGAGAATTATTGAAAGGCAGAAGCTGGGAGCCCCCCCCCCCAGCCGCCGGAAGCCCCCAGCACTTCCCATGCACCCAAAGTGGTGGCTGCTGAAACAGGAGCTACCATATGCAGCCTCCACACCTGCCCCTTGTGAGCCAAGATGGAGAATGGGCAGCCTGCAGGGGTCCGCCAAGCCTCACGACTGGGACAGTACCCCGCTCTCAGCCTCTGTTCTCCCAGCCCTGTTCTCAGAATGCCTGTGTTAAGCCAGGAGAAGCCAGGCTCCTGGGAGTTACCCATCCGGACAGCACACTGGCCCCTGCTGGCACAGGGCTTGCTCTGCGTACCCCGCAATCCATGCTTGTGGCCTGGGGTCCACCCCCGGGAGGGGGTGGCAAGGGGTTGAGAGCGGACAGGCCGCAGGGCGCCAGGCCTCCGTCCACTAATGATACCTGCACATTCCTGGGCCCCGCAGCAGGGCCGGTCATCCTTCCATTCATGTCTGGCTCTGAGTGAGCCAGCAGGTGGGGGGGGGGGTCGGGAGGGTGAGGGGGTGGGCCCTGGGGCACGGGTCTCCAGGCCAGTGCAGAGTGACAGTGGGTGCCCGGCCACATTCATGCAGCTCAGCCCCCTCAGTTCCCACCAAGACCCTAGTTCTGCTCTGGGAGACACAAGCTTCTCCCTCCAGGGGCAGGGCACCCACCTTCAGCTCCCCTGCACACTCCTAGAGCAGCCCCACGGGTCAGTTTATGGGCAGGGTTGGATGAAGAGTGCAGAGTTGGACCATCCTGTGGCTAGGATTGGGGGGCTGTTTTCTGGGTTAGGGAGATTAACAGACTTAGGCAAAGTGGGATTAAGGGTCAGCCTGTACCCAGGACCAGGGATCAGTCTATACCCAGAAGTAGAGGGTCAGTTTGTTTTAGGCTTAGGAATCCATCTGTGTCCCGAAGTAGGGGTCAGGTTGTACCTAGGCTGTAGGATCAGTCTACACCTAGGATTAGGGGTCAGTCTGTAGGTCAGTCTATACCTAGGATTAGGGATCAGTCTATATCTAGGATCAAGGTTGTGCCCAGGAATAGAATAGAGACCAGCAGCACCGAGCAGCAGGTTTGTGCTTTGCATTGGAACTGAGCCTATGGCTTGGCCACAGGAGGTGACCCCCTCCCAGCTGTCCAGGAGGCAGAGAACAGTTTTCAGCTTGGAGGGGAGTCGCTTGCTGATCTCCTGGCCAAACAACCCTAAGCTATCCACCTGCAGGAGTTACCTGGGGCAGGGTGGGGCGCCTGGCCACTCACAGACTCAGCGTCAGCCTGGGGGATCGCCAGTGCTTCGGGGCCGGGACATGGTGGCCAGGCCAGGTCCCCCGTGTGGCTCAGATAGCACTGCAGGCCGTCATGGTGGGGAAGGAGCCGGAGCCGCCCCACGGATGGCCGCTTCTGTTTACAACGCGCCTCTCGAAACTCATTCCCCGTCAGCGCATTCTGCAAACATTTCCTGAATACCTGCCATGCCTGAGGCCCGCCATCCTCAAACTCGAGTGCACAGAAGCATCGCCGGGGATGCCTGTGGATGGGCGGGCGGGCTCCCGGGCTCCGCCCCACCCCCACCCCCACCCCCACCCTAGGAGCCCACCCAGGAGTCTGCGCTGTCATCAGAGTCCCCAGCGGTGGCCCCGCGGCGGTGGCTTTGGGACCACACTTTCAAAGCCTGTCCTCGAAGAACCCATCAGGGTGGGCTTCAGGAGCTTCCGGAATGAAAGTGTGTGTGTGTGTGTGTGTGTGTGTGCTGACATCTTCAAAGAATCGCTTCCCCAGCCTCGGGTTGTCCTGTGGCAGGAGCTGTACGAGGCTCGTCCGTCTGACCACCCCAAATCCCCTTCATGAGAATGCAGGGGAGCCTGCAAAAGGTTGGCCCCGGAGAGCAATGGAGCACAGTGTAACATCACGGATGCCTTAAAGGAGGCGCAGGGAAAGAATGCATCTAAAAACGCTGTCTTAGCGCAGAGGCAAAGGAAGGGAACGATCCTCCACGGATAGCTGTGGTTCTTAATCACTTAAACACAGTCACCTGCAAGCAGTTCTCCTCCCTCCCCCCCCCCCCCCCAGGGCCACGGCTCAGGCCAACTTTGCTGAAACCCTGGCACTGTGCTCTGCTCCTCTCTCCCCTGCAGAGGCGCTCCAGCCCCCGGTGAGCTCTGCACTGCACCCATCAGAGCCGCAAGCTGCATGTGCCAGCCCAATTACCCACACCTGCCCCTGGGTTACCAGCCCCAGTGCTGAAGGGCTCGGTCATCTTGAGGACGTCACTGAGGGCAGGGAGCCAGAAAGGATGGCTCCCCACTCTGGGGCTCCCTGCCACATGCCACGCTTCTAGAAGGTTCTATGAACCTTTGTTTGTTGAACGCTTTCCATTCCTCCTCTTCACAATGAATGGGCTCTGGGCCTGCCCATGGGGTAGGAGCTGGAGGGGTTGTGTTGCTCAGAGGTGGGAGCAGGGCTGGCCAGTGTCCCAGGAGCTCCTGGAAGCAGCATCCTGGCCCGTGACTCCAGGCCCTGACATAGGGACAGCTGACGGGAACGGTCCATTCCCTGGGCTGGGCTGTGGGCCATACACCCCTCCCATACCCCCAGGAAGCGCCCCTGTTGCTGCCGGTGCAGTGTCACCATGTTGTCTTCAGGCTGGTGTTTCCAGAGGCCAGGGAGTCCCCAGGCACCTCCAGCAGCTGGCAGGGTGGGGGTTGGGGGAGAACTTTCCCAGCTGTCTTGGACACTCCTACACCTCCCCAGGGCATCTCTCATTCATTCATTCATCCATTCATTTGTTCAGCAGGCCTTCACTGGACACCCACTAGGTACCCCAGACAGGGCTAGGCCATGGAAGGCACAGGTGGAAGACACAGTTCATGGTATAGACAGGTGGATGGGCACAGAGATGGATAGTGTTTCTCTAGAATGGCGTAAACGTGCCAAGGGAGCAGGAGGGGTAGAAGGGGCACCTGGCTCAGTCTTGGGGTGGGGAGTACAAGGCTGGGAAGTCTTCATGTAGGAGGTGGTAAGTTGGGGAAAGGACAAAAGGGCTGGGGTCCCCTGGTTGGAACACGTGGCCAGGATTGGCTTAGAAGCCATCATCTGCCGGCGCCGCGGCTCACTAGGCTAATCCTCCGCCTAGCGGCGCCGGCACACCGGGTTCTAGTCTCGGTCGGGGTGCCGGATTCTGTCCCGGTTGCCCCTCTTCCAGGCAAGCTCTCTGCTGTGGCCAGGGAGTGCAGTGGAGGATGGCCCAAGTACTTGGGCCCTGCACCCCATGGGAGACCAGGAGAAGCACCTGGCTCCTGCCGTCGGATCAGCGCGGTGCGCCGGCCGCAGCGTGCCGGCCACAGCGGCCATTGGAGGGTGAACCAATGGCAAAAGGAAGACCTTTCTCTCTTTCTCTCTCTCTCACTGTCCACTCTGCCTGTCAAAAAAAAAAAAAAAAAAGCCATCATCTAGGGCCTGGATCCCGAGGGGGAAGCAGGAGAGGGTTAAGCTGAGGTTGCTGCCATGTGCTGGGCCCCTGGGGTCTTCCCCCAGGGCAATGAGGAGCCATGGAGGGCGTCAGCAGGAGGGAGAGGCCCGGTCACATCTGCCAACTTGATGCCTTCCAGTGACGTCAGTGCTTGTCACAGCTTTCATGGGGCTGTGGGCCGTGGACACCTTTCTCAACAGAGCGCTCCAGGAAGGCAGGCTGCCACAGGAACTGGACCGTGCCGCAGCTCGGCGCCAGAGGCCTTCCAAGACATACAGATCTGGAGCGGCATCCCTCTCTTTGAATGCTGGTGAGGCACTGACCCTGACCGAGCCTCGGGTGTCTTGTCTGTGGAATGGGAGCGAGCTCCGACGATGGCCGAGTGGTGGCGGGAGAGGGAGGGCAGCCCAACGGAGAGCAGGGGCTGCAGCTCCTTCCCAGGATGCAGCTGGGGACCAGAGCCAGGTCTCCCTGCCCCAGGGCCTGGCCGCCTTCCCCACTGCTGCCCGAGCAGCTGTCTCTGACGTCCTGCTTTGCGTGAGGTCTGATAACAGAGCCTGGAGAGCCATCCCCACCATAAACACTCGGGTCCTGGGTTTCTCCTCCGGACCTGGGGCTGCGGCCCCGCGTGCCCTGAGGAGGGGTCGAGAAGAGAGGTTGTGCAAGGCTGTGTAATTCCAAACAAACCGTAAACCTACCGCCTCCCTAGCAATTCCAAGCATTCTGGCCAGCGAGGGCTGGGGGTTCTAGGCCAGGCCTGCCTGCCTGGTGGGGAACCAGGACACACATCTGGACCTGGGGGGGTGGGAGGGGCGCTGGGCAGAATCAGGGCTCCTGGATACTCGTCCCAGTTCCCTCACCAACTCGCTGGGGTGAGAAGCCTCCCCTCTGTGGGTCCCCGTCACCCACCTCCTGCCCCGGGCATGTTCTCGGATCCCGAGTCCGTGCCATGGAGGGCGTCAGCCGTGCACCGCCCCGGCTTCTGGACACGAGGTGTGCCCGCCCCGCTTGATCTATTCAGTGCCAGCTCTGTTTGTGCAGAGCACGTCACAGATAAGAGAACGGCCACGTCTGGTTCACCACAGCCTGTGTCACAGGAAGGAAGGTCTTCCTGGACCTGCCTTGGAACGTCCAGTTGCTGTTTCATCCATCTATCCATTCAATCATTCATCCATTCATTCATTCATCGTTTTCTCTATTCATAAAACTGAAGACTGAATGTAGCTCATTCTCTTGTTTAGCAAGCATCAGGGGGCACCTGCTCTAAGTCCGACACTGCTCAGACTGGATGGACAGGGTCCTTGTCCTTATTGGAGCTCACAAGCTGGCCTGGCTTGGTCTGTGTTTGCTGTGAAGGCGGGGTGTGTGCAGAGGCCCAGGGCAGGCATTCTGCAGACACAGCAGCCATTGCCAGGCCTCCTCTCCTTTGGTTCTCCCTTCGCAGCGCTCGTAACCGGTCTCCCTTTGACTTAGGCGGCTGATCAGCTCGTGCTTTGGAGCAGCTCTGCACGGAGTGTTTAGTATGTGGCTACCGCACAGTGGACAGGTGCAGCTCAGTTCCAGAGAGAGGCTGAGGGCTTGTGGAGCTCATTCAGCCACCAGCGCTGAGCTGGGGCTGGAACCCAGCCCTCGCTCACATCCCCAGGCTGCCCGCCTCTTGCTCCAAAGCGGGAGGCGAGGCCCGCTGCAGGACTGGCGGGGCTCACTGCACATGAGAGGCGAGGCCACTTCAAGAATTGCTAGGGATTTCAGGGCCGGCATTGTGGTGCAGCCGGGTGAGCCACCACCTGTGAGGCTGATACTGGAACTCCAGTTCGAGACCTGGCTGCTCTAGTTCTGGTTCAGCTCTCTCCCTGCTAATGTGCCTGGGAAGGCAGTGGAAGATGGCCTAAGTATTTGGGCCCCTTCCACCCATGGGGGAGACCCAGATGGAATTCCAGGCTCCTGGCTTCGGCCTGGACCAGTCCTGGCTGTGGTGGTCATTTGGGGAGTGAACCAGTGGATGGAAGACCCCTCCCTCCTCCCTCCCTCCCTCGCTCCCTCCCTCCTTTCCTTTCTTCCTTCCTTTCATGTTTATCTATTTTTATTTTTTCTTTTCTTTTTTTTTTAACATTTATTTGAAAGTCAGAGTTACAGAGACAGAAGGAGAGGGAGAGAAAGAGAGATCACTCTTCCATCTGCTGGTTCACTCCCCAAATAGCTGTGACGGTCAGAGCTGGGCTGGGCCGAAGCCAGGAGCCAGGAGCTTCTTGCAGGTCTCCCACATGGGTGCAGGGGCCCAAGCACTTGGGCCATCCTCCACCGCCTTCCCAGGCACATTAGCAGGGAGCTGGATTGGAAGTGGAACAGCCTGGACTCCAACTGGCATTCATATAGGATGCTGGAATCGCAGGTGGCAGCTTCATCCACTATGGCCACAATTCTGGCCCCAAGATTTATTAATTTGAAAGCAAGAGTTACAGAGAGAGAGAGAGCACAAAAGAGAGAGAGAGACTCTTCCATAATGCCAGCCTGTAAAAGATCTTTTTCTCTCTCTGCCTCTTCCTTTCCCTCTATCACTCTGAAAATAGATTATGGGGCCGGCACTGTGGCATAATGGGTAAAGCTGTTGCCTGCAGTGCTAGTATTCCATAGGGTCGCCAGTTCGAGTCCTGGCTGCTCCACTTCCAATCCAGCTCTCTGCTACATCCTGGGAAAGTAGTAGAAGATGGCCCAAGTCCTTGGGCCCCTGCTCCTGTGTGGGAGACTCGGAAGAAGCTCCTGGCTCCTGGCTTTGGATCAGCCCAGCTCCAGCTGTTGCGGCCAATTGGGGAATGAACCAGTGGATGGAAGACCTCTCTCTCTCTCTGCCTCTCCTCTTTCTGTGTAACTCTGACTTTCAAATAAATAAATAAATCTTTTTTTTAAAAAGAAAGAAAATAAATTATAAAAATCTTGAAGAAGCAGAGAATTTCACTGGGACAGTAGAAGCTTGCAGCCCTTAGCCTGAGGGTGGGGAGGAGGGAGCGGGGTGGGGGGTGGGGATCCTGGGTGGTCATCTGAGAGGGCTCTGGACAGCCAGGGCCTTGAGTTTCGGGACCCCTCATGCGGGTAGGGTCACTGGCTGTGACAGACCAGGGGAGAGCCGACCCTGCTGGGCAGCTCCTGGGGCCATGGAGGCGGGGCGCCGCTGAGGGGCTGCGGTGGGCGGGGCCGCGCAGCTCCGGAGGGAGGGAGGTCTGGGGGGGGAGGCTTGGGGCTCGGCTGGGAGGGATTAGGAGATTAAGTGGCTGGGCCCCCGCACAAACTCAGCCAGCCCCGTGGGACCTGATTAGCAGCAGCCGCTGAGAGTGGGGAATGAAAGCTCGGGGCCCCTCGCAGCGCCCCTCCCCCTCCACTCCCTGCCTGGGCCTCCGCAGCGAGCTAATCTGCTGCCTTGCCCGGGTTCCTGCCTGGGGCCTGAGTGAGGGGCTGTCCCCTCCACCCAGAGGCAACCGGAGCCTTCCTGGGGAAGGAGTTGCTTGACCCCTGACCCCTGACCTCTGCTCCCTGGCCGCTGGGGGCACAGGCTCTGAGCAGGCTGGGTGGCCCAATTTGGGGACTCAGAGCTGGGCGCAGGCTCTCGATTGGACACTTAGCTGAGCTGTGGGTTTGAGAAGTCTCTGCCATCTCGGGGCCTCTCCATGCTAATGGGGCGGGATGTGGGGGCCCTTGAGCTCCGTGCAGTGATGGACAGGGGTGCCCCCCTCCGTGCTGGGGCTTCCCGAGCTCAGATTGGTGATGTCTGAACTATTGAAAAAGAAAACATGAGGTGTCTGGGATCCCACTGGGGCCACTTCTTACCACTTCCCCTTCCCGATCCGGGCTGCAGCAGCAACAGCGCCACCCGCAGCCCGCCACTGCCTCCCGGCTCTGGCTCTCCCTGGAATTCCCTTTCCCTGGCTTTCCCTAAGACCCAGCTCCTGCAGCACCCTGGAAGCCCCCTCCAGCCCCTCCCCTGGGCTCAGTGCCCTGGCGCATTGAACCGCCTTCCCTGCCTGTGTCTCCCGAGGGAGCTGGAGCCTTGGCTCCCAGCACCCAGCGTGCAGTGTGCAGCACAAGCCAGGCCGTGACCTGGACGCCGCGCTCCGGGACACCAGGACGACCGGCAGCCCTGTGCTGCAGGCAGAGGAGAGAACTCTTACAGGGCCACGTGAGAGCGTAAAGCCCAGGGCTGGGGCCAGGGCTGGGCTTCTGCAAAAGGCAGCTGGAGGGGTGTGGAGGAAGGAGGGCTTGAAGGTGTGGGGCCCCTCAGACAGGCACGAGGCGGCTGAGCTGGAGCCGGAGCGGGAGCCGGAGGGAGGCGGCTCAAGGCCGGAGCTGGGAGCAGGGGCCGGCGCTGGGGTGGGGTGGGGGGGATTTTAGGCCTTATCCTCTGGGAGCTGTGCTATTAGAGGGTTTAAGCTAGGTGATGAGATTTGCATTTCTAAAAGCTCACTTCTGAGGCTGCCTAGAGAGTGGATTAGGAGGGACGAGAGGCTATTGGTGTGGCGAGAGGAGACAGCAATGACAAATGGAGAGGTTTGGGGCGGGAGCTAACAGAACTTGCAGCGAGAACGGGTGATTTGTGGAGAGAAGGAGAAGAAAACGGGCTTTCTCGTGGCTTCCAGCTCACACAAGAGACTGCATGTGTGCTGGGGCCGTGCGCACCCACGTGAGCCACAGCCGGGCAGGGCCAGGGCGGAGGCCGGCCGGGCCAGGAGTCAGGGACAAGGTTGTGGCGTGTCCTCAACCCTGGGCAGAAGGGGAGGACACACACCCACATGGTGCTCATACAGCACTGCGTGTACGAGCGCACTTCAGAACATTCACAGAAGTGGGATGAAAAAGCTAAGTTGACTTTGGTGCCCAAAATGTAGTGATGCACGCATAGAGGGATGCTGAAAAAGTTCACGAGAAATGTGTTGTGTGAAAAGAATATACATGGACTCACAAAATGCAGCGAAGTTTCGGAAACGGTCTCGGAGGGGTGTACACACCCTTGGACCAGCAGGTGTGTTCATGCACCTGCTTCGACATACACATGGGGGAGTATGCACACACCCCCAGCCACCCAGACTTACCTCAGGCGTGCGCCCGCCACGCACATGGCTGCCTGTGAAACCCAGAGCCGTTCGTGAGGACGGTGTTCGGCACCTGCAGAGTGCTTGATGTGTCTCAGGCGTTGTCTTAAACCCTTTGTGTAAGTATTGTTTAATTCTCACAACAACTCTCTCCCTCCCTCTCCCTCTCTCTCTCTCTCTCTCTCTCTCTCTCTCTGGTATGCAAATTATTTAGGTTTCAGGGCTAAGGGAGCCAAGGCACAAGGAAGTCACGTATTGTGTGTGCGGCAACCACAAGGCAGAAGTGAGATTTGAACCCAGAGCCCAAGCTCCTTGGGTCTACACCATTTGGTGCATTTAGCTGTGCTGCTCAGCTGCTGCCTGCTACACGGTCCAACAGAGATGCACCAAGACAGTGTGTCTGTGTGTTCCTCATGAGCTCTGTGTGCACACATGTACGCATGACGTATGCTGGCAGGCCCCTAAATATGGCATGCTACATGTTTTCCTAGCAATGCACACACGTTTAAGGTGACAGCACCAGTTGCTGCTGAGAGAGCATTGGGCACACGCACATGCACGGTTACACAGGTGTAGGATGCACACGCAGGCCCAGGGGCAGTACGCCCTCATCTACACATGTGCAGTCTGTGAACACGGAGGCACACGCCACAGGGCTGCGGGTCACACACACACACACACACGAGTGCACACGCATGCCCCACACTTCAGTAACGTGTGCGCGCAACTCACATGTGCCGTGTGCACTTCCTCCTGGCTGAGAATACACATGTTCTGACGTGTAGCATGGAGGTGGGTACACACACACCCACATGTGCCCTCCACACGAATGCAAACTCCTTCTCACACGGGGCAGTTTATGGCCACCCAGGCTCATGCCCGGGCTCCCATGAACATTAATGGGGTGACGTTGCTCTTGTCCTGCAGGGCCGGGGGTAGGAGGTAGCGGCCAGGCGGAGAGGACCGGGGCCGTGGTCACAGAGGAACAGCTGATTATCCCGCTGACCAGGGTTTGATTGCTTTTCTCACGGTTGTCCCCACTGTCCCAGCCCAGGGCCAGGCTCTGGCCACGCCAGACAGCTGTTGGGGAGGTGACTGTCAGGGGCGGCCTGGGCTGACATCCCCTCCCCGGCCCTCTCTGCCCAGAGCTGTCTGAATGGTGCCCTAGAGAGGTCACCATTCAGACCTGTGGTTTCCTTCCCATGCCTCTGGCTCCCTTGCGGGGACTCAGGCAGGGCCGTGGGGTGCAGTCCAGCCCGCCGTGCTCCTGGTGGGTGGCAGGGCTGTGGGTGCCGAGGGCCCACGCTTCACCGCCCCTGCCCCTCCTTCAGCCTTTAGGCTGACTCCATGCAGGCAACAGGTTCTGCTGATGCCAACACCAAGAGCCGAGCTGCTGCTGGCTGCCTGGGGTCCCGGGCAAGGTGGGCCGCCCAGGGAACGTGGTGGCCCAGGAGGGCAGTAGGTGGGGGATACCTGGGACAGTAGGTTGGGAGAGGTCTGGCCAGGAGTGTGGGCAGGGAGGGTCACGTGTGAGAGCAGACAGTGGCTGTTGGCTGTGGATGGTAGCGGGGTGAGCACTGGCCGGGAGCAGCAGAGCAGAGGGCAGGGGCTGGGTTCCCGGGTTGAATGGTCACACTGGGCTGCACTGTGTCTGTGTGTGGCCAGCCTGGGGAGTAGAGTGAGGTTGAGAGGGGACCCAGGGGGCGGGGGTGCCTCATTGAACCCCCAAGCCAGGCCTCTGCGGCTTGAGATTGTCCAGGGGCGTGAGTCCCCCCTGCTGGGGGCTGGGTGCCCCTCCTACCTAAAGCTAAGGAGTGCTCCTCTCCCAGTGCTCAGTCTCCCCTGTGCACCAGGCCAGGAAAAGCATGGTACAGGGGCACTGTGCATCCCATTCAGCTCCTGGCTGGGAGATGCGGGCAAATGACCTCCCGTCTCTGAGCCCTTGGGTCTGCGGCGGCAGGCTGGGGGCCTCTGGAGGAAGCAGACAGGGTTGCAGAGGTGGGCTGGGGATGGGAAAAGCGCACCCGTGGGGCTCGGGAGCACCTCCCAGAGCAGCTCACAGGACAGGAAGCGCACGACTGGACGTGGCCACCAAATCCTTTTCTGCCTTGGCTCCTCAGCTACCACGCCAGGATCTCATAATTCAGGATCAAGGATGCGGCGCTGGGGGGAGTGCCCATGGACCAGCGGGGCTCTCGATGCCCTGGGAGGCTTCTGGACCTCGCTGGATGCCCAGAACTGCAGGACCAGGAGCGCATGAGGCCCCACCACACAGCCAGGCCCTGGCCACAGCGGGCAGCTTTGGAACCAGGGCGAGGACAGGCAGCCGTTTTGGTCTCGGCTCTCATGTGTTGAATTTATTGGAAGAAGGGCCTGCCTCTAAACTCTCACAAGGCCTTTCCTGGGCCCGGGTTTCCAGAACCTGATGGTTGGGAAGCCAGGATGGAGAGGAACCCTGGATCCCAGCTCAGGGGGAGGGTGAGAGGAGACAGGCACAGCCACGGGGGGGTTTCGAGCCCAGGAAGGGCCATCCTTGGGCACCACCCAGCAGCAGGGGCTCAAACTGAGCCCCAGACTTTGTGGCATCCCTGGGAGGAAGGCAGGGGGCACCCCTGATGGGCATGTGTGCAGTCTGGGGCCAGTTGCTGTATGTAGGACCAGCGTCCCTGGTGGGGGGGGGGGCCAACGCCGACGCTGCGTTGAAGAACCAGCACACAAGGCAGGCACTTGGCTTGGTATTTGAAACACCAGATAAGTCGCCCACATCCCACGGCAGAGGGCCTGACTTCACTCTGTCCTGACTCTGGCTCTTGACTCCAGCTTCCTGGTGATGTGCGCCCGGGGTGGGGGAGAGGGGCATCAGTATTGGCTCAAGTAGTTAAGTCCCTGCCACCCACATGGGAGACCTGGATTGAGTTCCCTGCTCCTGGCTTTGACCTGGCCCAGGCCTGGCCATTGCTGGCATTTGGGGGGAAATGTCTCGGCAGGTAGGAGCCTGCTCTCTGTCCCTCTGCTCAGCTTCACCCAGTACCAGCTGTGTGGGAGTTCCTACGTCTCCCTGGGATACTTGATATGAAGAATAAACAACACAATATCTGTGTATCCCATCCCCAGCCGCCCAGAGGCCCCTGCAATTCTCTACTCCACAGCGACGAGACTTTCCTGGGGACTGGCCCGCTCCAGGGCCTGCTGGGACTTCTGCCCAGGACGTAGTGGGAGGCTGGCCCCACAGACCAGCCTGACTCTGCTGTATGTCAGCCAGACGGCCCTCCCTGGCTGCCAGCATGCTCTGAGCTCCCTGGGTTCTTTCCCCTTCTCAGACCTCTTCTGCCCACCCAGGGACGGGGACCCCAGGGGCTCAGCTGCCTCTCTGGTGCCCCCAGCACCTCCACCTCAGGCACACCTGCAGGACCCGTCTGCCTCCCAGGCCTCTCCCTCCTTTCCCCGCAGCCGGCCTTGGCTGCCAGGGCTGCGGGTTCCGCCCTTCCAAACCTCCCTGGGTCTCTCCCTCCGAAGCTCGGATGCTACTATAGCTGCTTCTGCTCTGGGCTTCTCATCCAGGCCCCCAGTCTACCCAGAACCCTCTCATGCAAAGACTTCCTGCTCTCCAAAGCCGCACCTGGGGGAAGAAGAGAAAGTTCCTGGCCCACAGGGCAGCCCTGCCCCTCTACCAGCTCTGGTGCCCAGCCCGGTGCCCATGGCCCCTATGCCCTGAGTACGCACACACTGGCTTGTGCACCGCCCCCTGTCCTGCCTCTCTGTGTTCTGTGCCTTCCGCCTGAATCATCTTAGCTCCACGCTCCCACCCACAAGCGCACACTCGGCGGACACTCAGGCCCTTCCGCAGGCTCGTTCTGGAGGAAAACCCTCCAGTGTTTCTCCAAGGCCCACAGAGAGCTGAGCGCAAGCCAACTTACAGGGGTGTGAGCAGAGTCAAGGGGAGCCCACGTGGATCCAGCGGGCTAAGCAAGGGCAATGGCTGGAGCCGCCTCTGGGGCCACAGGAGCACGCACCTGCCGGGAGCTGTGGCCATGGCGTGGGGGACACAGCCTGCCGAACCACAGGCTGGCCAGGAGGCCGTGGCGCCCTCTCTCTGTGTTCCCATCTTCAGGAGGCTTGCTGGTACCTCTGCTGCCTGACTTCAATAAGTCAGGGAGTCGGGGAGCCAGGCTGGGCTCCCAGAACAGAGATGGAGGAAGGCCCTGGCTCCCACCTGGCTGCTTCCCTGCTCTGGCCCTACCCACCTCGCCAGCAGCAAGCCCCTTCCTCCCTCTGGCTCTCCACTGGGCAGGTCCTTGGGCAGCACTGCCTGCTTTGCCAGGCCTGTACCCCTAAGCCTGCATAGCCTTTTGTAGCTTCCTGCCTTGGCTGGGGCCTGTGCACCCCTGGGGCTGCTGCACAGGCCCTGCCTAGTCTGAGTCCCTGGGTCTGCACTCCCACAGCCCCTCCAGCAGGCATTGCTGGTCTCCTCACTCCACCGAGGGGCAGAACTGTGTTTCCTAGGCCCGGCACATAGTAGATGTTCATTTAAATGTTCTGTGACTTGCATTTTAGGGCTCCGCCACTGTGGACGGGTTATTTGCTTATGCCGCTCTCTCCCTTGGATCGCCACCAACACAAGAAGAGGAGCCGAGTCTCAGTCCGCTCCGCGTTCCGGAGCACCCGAGGCAGTGGCTGCTTAAATGTTTGCTGGCTGCTGATGTGAATCAGTGGATAGGTGAGAGGCAGAGAACATGGGAGTACACAGCGCTCAGAGGAGGCAGAGGAGCCCCTGCTCCGAGAGGGAGGGGCAGGCTTCCCAGAACGGCCCCCTCGGGAGCCAGCCTTGGAGGATGGATGGGGGCACTGGCATGAGAAAAGGCCTCCTCGGAGGTCTGCTGGGGACAGGCGAGCGTCAGCGTCAGGACAGGAGCAGACGGGGTAGAGGGGCTCCCGCCACGGCCCAGTGCCCTGGCCTTTCCCAGGTGTGCAGGTTCACACCCTCCCCGCACCGCCACCACCCGCTTCTCAGTCCCTTCCTTCCAGATCCACTCCTGCCCCGCTCTTCCAGGCATCCACCTGTGCTCTCTGAACTCCTGGCTCCTGCAGCTCAGCACCACAGGGGCCAGTGCCCTGCCCGAGAGCGGATGCCAAGCCAGGCCAGCAGCCCGGTTCTCACACGCACCAGGCCTCCTGGGCTCTCTCCTCCCTCCTTTGGGGGCCTGGCCTGAGCCTGAGCTAGGAGCTGAGGTCTGGGCTGCAGTCTATGCACCCCCCGCCCAGTGATCACCGGGGCCACAGGGAGGCAGATGTGCAAACCACCTGCTGTAGAGCAGGCGGCCGCCCCCACCCCCACCCCGGGATGTCCCCAGTGCTCTGGCTGGTGGCCCCATGGCGCTGAGGGTGCTGTGTTCTCTGCAGGCTGTGGTGAGGAAGGTTGGAAGCCAGTGTCCTGCCAGCTCTGTGCGGGAAAGAGAGAGGCGCCCCCACCAGCCAGCACCCCATAAAACGGCAGCTGTGGGCAAGGTGGTCAAACTCTGCCCCTACCCCGGTGGCCACTGTCCCCTCGGAGCCCTTGGTGAGGGAGTCAAAACTTCCAGTCCTGGCTGGGAAGGAGTGACCCCCAGGAGAGGGATGATGGACATGGTCTCAGGGCCTGGGAAAAGCCCAGGGCGACTGGGGCCAAGATCATGAACTTGGGACTAGAGTGGCTGGCTCTGGGGCACACAGGGTCCTTTTCCCCAGCTGGTTCACCGAGGCAGGGTGTGGGGAAGCAGCTCCTGCTGTCCATCCTGGTGCCTCGGTCCTCCCAGGTCCTGCTGAGGCTGAAAGCAGAGTGGAGCTCCCTGCCATTCCTAAGCCATGCACCCACTGTGTGCAGCCATCTCCCAAGCACCCACTGTGTGCAGCCATCTCCCAAGCACCCGCTGTGTTCCCGGCTCCCAGCGGTCCTTCCAGGAGGGGGGAGAGATCAGAAAGCCCCTCCCCTGATCTGATCCTCCCAGCCTTCCTGCAGGCTCCCAGGCCTGAAGGGCAAGGCTCTCAGGGAAAGGGGTGCTCAGGCCCGCTCCAGTGGTGCGGAGAGGGGCCGGGCATGGAGGAGAGGGCTGCAGGGGGTGAGGCTTTCTGGGGGGAGAGCAGTGTGAACAGGCTGGCTCCCCCGCAGCGGGAAGCAAATGAAAACAGGGCTCACTCTCGCCCTGCCTCCCCCAGGCCCCCTGCTGCAGCAGGGGGTCCGATTCCCCTGCCGTGGTTCATTACCCCAGCGTCCGTCCGTTGTTGGGTAGAGGATCCAGAAGAGGCTCCCATTTCCTTTAGTCATGGTTGAACCGGTCCCTCCCTCCCTCCCTCAGCGCTGCCCTTGTTTGTTCCTTACTTCATTTATTCATTCCTTGGTTCTGTCATTCATTCACTCAACCCATCCAAGGACTCGTCGGGTGCTCCGCCTTCTCCTGGGCTCTGGGGAGGTGAGAAGTGGGAGCAGTCGGCTTCTGGCAGAGCGGTGACGGCATCCAGTCCCTCTCCTGGAACACGGCTCACATCACCAGCCCAGGGTAAAAATGCTGAGATGCTGTCAGCTCAGCGGGGGAGGCTGACATGAGACCCAGGGCCAAGCACGGGCTGAGGAATGCTAAGAGGCTTCGCCTGCAGCCTTGGACTTGCCGAGGCTCCTGGCTCCCGGCTTTGGATCGGCGCAGCTCTGACCGTTGCGGCCATCTAGAGAGTGAGCCAGTGGATGGAAGACCTCTCTCTCTCTGCTTATCCTCTCTCTGTGTAACTCTGACTTTCAAATTAATTAATTAATTAATTAATTTAAAAAAAAGAAAATAAGGACTTAAAAAAATGAACCTGCAAAGAGGGCAGAGTTTGGAGTGGGGCTTGAGGACCGCCCCTTTCCATGACTCAGAAGTGTCATGGCGTCAGGTGCATGATGGGAGCGGGAGGTAGACCGTGGTGATTACATTGTAACATCATTATCATGAATTAAAGGTCATCATGGGGACACAGCCTGCAGCCATGCCAGATGTTTGTAGCGCATGCCTGTTTGAGCAGGGGAATCCTGCCGGTGGTGGTCTGCCTGGAAGGGAGTGGGGTCTGTGTGATGCACGCGTGGCTGTGGCACACGCACAGGTGCTGGCGACCCTCATTTGAGTGGAGGCCTGAGGGAGCCACCCATGTGGATGTATGGAGAACAGCTGTTAGGCAGGAGGAGCAGCGGGTGCAAAGGCCCTGAGGCAGGGGGATGCTTCTTTTGAAGGAAGAGGGACAAGGCCCATGTGACTGGGGTTGAATGAGGGGTCGGTGGAGGGACTGAGGTCAGAGAGGTAGCAGGGGAGCGGGTCCCATGGGTCATGGCGTGACCCCGAGTGAGCGGCTCATTCTGGTTGGTGTGCAGCAGTTCACCGTAGGGGACAAGATAAGGGTAGAAGCAAGAGCCCAGCGAGGAGGCCCACCGCAGTCCAGGTGAGACACAATAGTGGCTTGGAGAGCTTTGTAGCAGGGGCCATTGAGAAGCTCTGGACAAGCTACCTAACCTCTCTGAACCTGTTTTCTCATGCTGGAAATAAGGCTGATAGTAGCACCTGCTTATCTGGTGGTGTCTTTGTGATGCTTACATGAGGCACCAACAGAGGCTGCACACGTTTGGCGCCCACTGAATGACAGCTCTTGGTGGTTATTGACCCCCAGGAACCCATTGTCCTGGGACCACATATTCAAAACTGAGCCCAGGAAAATCCAGGGGTCTGCCTGCAAACTTGTGCGTTGGAATCCCTCCGTGTCTTGGGGCTCAGCCAGGCGTGCCTGCCCATGGCCTTGCCTCCTGTACCCATGCCCTTGGGCAGTCAGTGGTGCCCTTTGGCCTCCTGTTTATTTGTTTGCCTTTTGCCTGCCCAGAAGTTACAGCCTAGAAACTGGCCCCGCCAGCACCCCACCCCCACAATGCAAGGGGAGGGTGGGTGGGGTCCCCGCCCCAGCGAGCATGTGGCCCTTGGGTGGTAGTGATGGGGAACGAACCCACCCATGGGAGCGCCCAGGAGGAGACTCCATGTCAGCCCGAGTTGTGGCTGCAACAGCTGCAAGACAGGCCCCCCAGGCTGTGTGTGTGTGTGTGGGCCCCCAGGGACCCCAGAGCGGAGGGCTGGCTCTGGAGGCAGCTGGAGGGCAGGGCCCTGAGGGGGCTCGATGAACCCCCCCCAGCCACGCCCTCTTCCGTCCACTCGTTCAAAACCCTGACACTCCTGGTGTGGCAGGGCCTGGGATTAAAACTGTTTCTCCTGTGAGGTGCGTTTGTTGGAGGAATCAGGAGCTCAGAGAGGAAGTAGCATTCCCAAGGTCACACAGGGTGCGGCTGTGATGTCCACCCAGGGTTCTTTACTCCCTGGCCAGTGCTCAGAGCAGCTAGCGATCCTGCCCCGCCCTGGGTGGCAGTGGCCAGCCTGAACCTGTCCCTCTGAGCTCTCTCCTTAGCGCCTCTATGTTGCCCGATTCCCTGCAGGAGGCGGGGCGGGAGGCCGGTGCTTAGCTCAGGGCCACAGGGGCTTGGCGAGGAGCTGGCCACAGTGCTACAGCAGGGATGAGACACATCCCGCATTTTCCCAGGGGTTCCTTGAGCTTCTCCCTGCAGAGCTGTGGGTGCTGGAGCCACAGGGAGGCTGACCCTGCCCTCAGGGAGACTGGTCTGGTAGGGGAAGCACAGACTCATAAATGTGGGGGGCTGTTTGTGAGCCAATCACTTCATCCAGACCCTGGCAGAAGCTGGTGGAGTGCCTGCTCTAACCTCTGAGGTCAAAGGAGACGGGGCCCTCTGCCCCTCTGGCCATGGAGGCGGACCCTCCCTCCTGCCCGGGAGCCTCCCAGTCCGAGCAGCTTCTGCCCGTGTCTCCCCGCTCGCGGCCTATTGGATCTGTCTGGTACCCACTGGGCCGATGGTCAGTGGTGGGGATGGTGGGTGGCGGTGGGACTCTCCCAGCACCCCTGAAGCCGCCTGCTGGGTGATGGCACGTGGGCAGGCCAGGGGTCCTGCCTCATCTGCAGGCCCCAGGTGCCCCCCACCCCCCGCAACGAAAGCTCTTCTCCCTGGCCAATCTCTGGGGCTGCTGCCTTGGCCCAGCCTCTGTAGGACCCTGCAAGGGAGAGGGCCCCCCAGAGGGGAGGGCGGTGGGAACGGCACAGGAGGTCGGGACCGGGGCCAGCAGGGCCTGGGAAACTGCCAGGTCCACGGAGGGTCAGGGGGCCCAGCCTCTGTTTGCTGACTCCGAGCTGCGGACATGGCGACAGCATCACCTCGCTGCCGTGAGTCTGCGCCCCGGCCGGGTCCTCTGTGGTCCCTGGGCCTGCCCCAGCCAACGGCCCCCCCCCCCAACCACCGGCTTTGCCCCTTCTTGGCCACGCCCCTGCTCCCCAGCCACCCCACTCCAGGCCCATTCCAAGTGGGGCTTGTGTGTAAAAATAGCCCCGCTTTTTTGAGCTTGTTATCGACTATTTTTATCAGATGGTCCCGAGGAGAGCAGGGCCGAGAAAAGCGAAAATCATAGAGCTCCTTTGCCAAGCGCCATGGAAATAGCAGCGAGGTGGGCTATTTTTAACAAGATGAGCACCCCTGTCCTCTGAGGTCTCCCCTGGCCCCAGCCCAGCCTCCGTTGTCTCTCTGCCTGGACAGCAGATTTTAAAATACGCCCACAGATGCCAAACCACTAAATGCACCCAAGACAGCAATGCAGGCCGCTGGAGCCCAGCAGAGCCGTAGGGGGTAGATTTTTTTCTTTTTCTTTTCTTTTCTTTTCTTTAT
Source organism: Oryctolagus cuniculus (assembly GCF_964237555.1). Taxonomy (NCBI): domain Eukaryota; kingdom Metazoa; phylum Chordata; class Mammalia; order Lagomorpha; family Leporidae; genus Oryctolagus; species Oryctolagus cuniculus. The sequence continues at coordinate 126,224,187 of NC_091436.1, read as the reverse complement.
TTATTTTTTTGTTTTGTTTTGTTTTTGTTTCCTTTCCCTTCCTACCCTTGAAGGCCAATCCCACTCTTTTGTTTGAAGAACCTTCCCGGTTGGTTTCCGGGGCCTTCTCCTGCTTGTCCCCCTCCCACGGGAACAGCAGAGGTTACTCTGAAACACGCCGTGGTTTGGGCGGCGTGGCCTGTGGCGGCTCCTGTGCCAGGCTGTGGTAGGGCAGGGGCACAGAAGGAGCCTGCAGGAGCCAGGGCATGGGAGCAGGGGTGTGGGGATGGCGGCGGTGGTGGCGGAGAGGCAACAGGAGGGCTGCAAGGTGGAGGCACTCAGGGCCTCCTCCATGCAGGCGAGTGACTGGAGGCGTCACGGTGGGATTCAGGCCAGGCTGCCAGGGCTTGGCCGTGACCGAGCCTTGGTCTGTGACGGCTCAAGAGTCCTTGGAGTCGCCATGTGCACAGGAGAGGGTCCCAGGACGTGAGAGCAGCACCTGTCACGGTGGAACAGCGCAGCCCAGGAGGCCGGACTTGTAGGGGGCAAGGTTTGGTGTCCCCCTGGGGACGTGCCTGGGCCCCCTGGCGTATGTGGGGGGGGGGGGCTGTGAGGGGGAATACCACTTTGGCAGCAGTTTTTCTGAAGTAAGAAAACAGGAACCAACAGTAACATGAATTGAGTACTGACAAGTGGGTGCCACTCTTTTTTAAAGATTTATTTATTTAATTTGAAAGGCAGAGTTAGAGAGAGAGGAAGAAACATGGAGAGAGAGAGACACACACACAGAGATCTTCCATCCACTTGTTGATAAATGAAGCCGGGAGCCACGAGCTTCTTCTGGGTCTCCCATGCAGGTGCAGGGGCCCAAGCACTTGGGCCATCCTCCACTGCTTTCCCAGGCCATAGCAGAGAGCTGGATTAGAAGTGGAGCAGCCGGGACTCAAACTCATTCCATTCTTTAAAAAAGATGTATGTATTTATTTGAAAGGCAGGGTGGGGAGAGAGAACGAAACCTTCCAACTGCTGGTTCATTCCTCAAATCCCCAAATGACCACAACATTTGGAGCTGGGCCAGGCTGAAATCAAGAGTCAGGAACTCCATCTGGGTCTCCCATGTGGGTGGCATGGACCCCAAGTATTTGGGCCATCTCCCGCTGTCTTTCCAGGTGTGTTAGCAGGAAGCTGGATCAGAAGCAGAGCAGTTGGGTTTTGAAAGAGCTTAACTCCTCTGTGCTACAACACTGATCCCTACCTCACTCCGTGTCTAGTGCCTTTCTCTTCCCCAGTAGCCATGTATGCAGGCCAGGAAGGAAGCAATGGGCAAGTCTGGGACCACGTGTGCCTATCCTAGCACTGGTCCTTGAACAGAGGGTGGGAATCTGTGCTTGGCCATCTCCGACTCCAGGCTTGCCCCATGGCCAGGAGCACAGGGCAGAGCCATTGGCAGTCCTGCCAGCACCACAGATGTGGGGGACTGGGCTTTCTCACCAGATGTTGGGTGGAGAAACTGGCAGTGCCCCCTACAGGTGGTGGAGCCAGACACAGACTCCAGGCACCCTTGTCTCACCTCCTCCTACTGCCCCTGCCCCTGATCTGGGGGATAGTCTGCTATAAGCCAGAGCAGGTGAGGACCTCAGTGTAACTGTTCTGGCCACATTGGATCCCCCAGCCTGGGCCTCCTTGCACCCCTGCCTAACCCCACACCAGTCCCTGACTTGTCCCTAGGCCTTTGCACATGCTATTCCCCCCCGAGGCCATGTCCCCTACCACCCACACCTCCTCCACCGCACACACACACTGTTCAAGGGCGCCTCTGGGGAGCCCCTCCCCATCCCAGGCAGATCCAAGTCTCTGCCAGCCCTGGTACGGGCCCCTACCTGATGCCTGGTGCTTGCCTGGGGTCAGGGGCCAGGTCCCATTGGTGCTGTCCCTCAGGGTCCAGTGCAGCGTCTGAGTGCAGGAAGTGTTGAGGGATTTGGGGTGGGGGAGTGGAGTGGAGGGAGAAGGCAAAAGGAGGAAGAGAAGGAAGAGCCAGCGCGGGCGGGGGCTGGGGCCGGGGCCAGGGCCAGGGTGGGTTGGCCCTGGAGGACCACATGGAGGTGGGGGCTACAGGAGGGAGAGGGGACCTGCCCTGGCATTCATCAGCAGATGGCCCACTGCGCAACCTGCATGGCACTTGTCTCCATAGCTGGACCAGCTGGGAGCAGGACCCTCCGCAGGTGCACAGCTCTGAGCACATGGTTCTGTCCAACTCTGGACAGCGGGCATCGCCCAGGCTCCCCGCCCACTGCCTCAGCAGTGCCATTTCAGAGGACACGGGCAGCAGGGGCACCACGAGGAACCCCGAGCCTCAGGCCCATCCTGGCTCCTCCCACCCAAGCTTGGGCTGTAGCCCCTGGCGCCCACCCAGGCTAGCTCCCACACGCTGCCCTGCCCCAGGAGACGGCCAAGCCTGGGGGAGCGGGGAGGCGGCAGGGCGCTGCCTGGCCTGGTAATGAACCGTCCCAAAGTTTGGGCTCTGTCTGAATAGCTTCACTTCTGAAAGGGGCTGGGACAAAGGACACATTGACGTCCTCCATCAGACCAAGAGGGCCGCCTGCATGCACGGAGACAGGCGGTGACTGGGGTCCTGACGGCCTCACAGCGAAGCTGCCTGGTGGCTTTGCCCAGGATCGCCTCCCTCCTGGTTCTGGGGCAGAAAGCTCTCAGACCTGGGGGGGTGGGGTGGGGGTCTCAGGTGACAGAGACCTCCTGGGGTGTGTCCTTGGGCCCCAGGGGCAGGAGCCAGAGGAGGGAGAGGTGGAACTGAACTGATTCCTGTGGGGCACTTGGCTGCTCGGTGGGGAAGGTAGGAGAGCGTGGCCCTTGGCTGGACACACCCATCTTCTTCTTGGCTTCTGATGGCCCGGGCAGACTATGCATTGCTGGAGTTCAGGGTCTCTGTGCTACCTGCGTGCAGGGTCCCTGAGACATCAAGGTGGCGGGCTGGGGCACGGGCCCTTATTCTCACACAGTTCTGGCTTCGATCTCTACTTTGCTCAGAAGTTGCTGGGAACAGTGTTTTTGGTTGATTCTGTTTTGTGAGCTTGTGCCTGGCGGCGTGGGCCTGCCTGGCCTGTGGCCTGTCTTCCGGTCTCAGTCACGTGGTTCTTCAGCCGTCCTTTTACAAGCACGGGGATGCACAAAATGGCAGCCAGGCATCTGGACTCCCAAGGCTGGCCCTCACTGCCCAGGCCACCCGGTGCCCAGTCCCTCTTGAATTTGAGAGAGTGGTTAGACAGGGAGTATCCCTGGGATTGACCTTGACTTGATGAACCCACAAGGACAAGTTCCAGCTTGGGGCGGGGCTGGCTCTCCCTGGTCTGCAGCTGTGTGATTTCATAGGCCACGCTCCGAAAGCCTGCCTGTTGCTAGGCACCACGCCCTGTGGGCTGTGTCACCAAAAGGCACGTGTGCATGCGTGTGTGTGTGATTACATGCGTGCACACGTTTGTACGTGGGAGTGCATGTGTGTGGACTCCTGACTTTCTGGAAAGGGCACTAAGTAGGAATCTTGATTCTGCTACTTGCCCATGGGAGGCTAATGATAGTATCTCTATGGCAACAGACTTCTCTCTGTCCTTCAGTTTCAGCATCTGTGAAATGGGCTTCATGGGAGTAAGATTTTCCTTGGGATGTGTGAGGGTTAAGCAAGTTAATGATGTTCTTAGACAACACTGTGCCCTCAATAAACACTAGCCTTTACCACTACTACTGGAGTTGTGGCCTCAGAAGGTGTCTGATAACAAATTTCCCAGAGCAGATCCCAGCTGAGGCCTCACGGCTCCGTGACTCCTGGAGAAACCGGGCAGGGTCCGGGGGATGCAGGACGAGAAAGGATGGGGGCCTGGGTGGGATTCCAGGGGAAGCTGCCGGCTTCAGCCTGACCCCATGGGCGGCCTCTAGGGTGTCAGTTGCAGCCCACCGCAGGCAAGGGGGCTGGGGCTTCATCTCCTGTATCTCTGTCATCTGGGGGATGAGAATTTCCAGGTACTCCTGACTCTGTGGGCAAAGCAGCTCCTGTGGCCCCTCAGGGCAGTCATCCAAGGCAGACCAAGCAGGAGGAAAACCCAGCGAAGGTGGGGAGGGGCCCCGGGACTGAGGGGGAGACCTGGGGGCAGCCCCTACCGCGTCCTCCACAGACAGCCCCTGTGAGCGCCCAAGAACGAGTGGGCAAAGCCCCTATCCAGGGCCTGCTGCACAGCAGGTGCGTGGTCGAGTGTGGGCCTGTCGTCTCCTCACTAGCCACAAGTCACTGCTGGTCCACAGCTGGGGCTGCTCTGGGCTCAGAGGCCTCCCCCTCCGGCAGGTGCAGAGCCTCATCTATTAGCACACCTCGGAGACTCCCTCCCCGCTCCCAGAGAGCACCGGGAAGGGCTGCCTGCCAGACGGCCCGACGAACCCAGGGGACGAAGGTGGCAGCCGCAGCCCGCACGGGCTTCCCTGCCCCTGCCCACCGTCCCTAGTGTCAGGAAGAGAGAGAAGCTGCGGCCAGGTAACAGCAGTGATGGACCCCAGCCCACCTCCAGCAGCTCTGCCACCCTTCCCGCTCTGCAGGGCACCACGGCCCTGGGCCAGTCCTGGGCCCCTACAACACCCCCATCAGCTTCTCCCGGGGCCTTAGGAGAGATGCAGGCTTGGCCACAGCTGCCCCAGTCAGTGGTGAGCCCTGGTCATGGCCTGTGAGTGTCCCCCGAGACACTTCCCACTTGGCCATCGGAGAGAACATTGGAGAAAAGTTCAGGTCTAAGCACAAACCTCAGACATCTGTGGCGAGCTCCCCGGGGCCAGGGGAATTCAAGCAGGGGCAGAAGGTCCCGTGGGTGTGACGCTCGAGGGGACCCTCCAGTGAGGGTAACAATAACAGCATGTTGTCGCCTGCCACATCCTGAGTCATGGCCACGCTTCCGACTGCTCCCCACCAGGAGTCACCTTGCTCAGAACTCTCCACTACCCAGCAGGACACTGCTCCCGAAGCCTCGGTCCACAGGCAGAGACGTCCATGCCTGGTCTTCTCTCCTGTCCCCGGCCTCTTCGGCTTGTTCCTAGCACAGCTGTGGAGTGAGCCTGGTAGGCAGTCAGACACGGTGTGCTCTCCCTCTAGACTCTGCAGTGGCTCCCACTCGCCGAGGCTAACTCACGTCCTGACTACCCTCCTGCCGCCCTCCCCCTTGCCAGCTCCCCTGCAGCCCTAGTGTATGTGTGAACGTGTGTGTACATGCATGTGTGTGCATGTGTGTAATGCTCGGGTGAGATGGCATGCATACAGGTGTGCACACATGCACACATGTGTGTGCTTCCATGTGCACATGCGTGTGTGCACATGCGTGTGTGCACCTGTGTCTTGCCCCTCTCCCTTCACTAAACGTGAGCCCCACAAGGGCAGTGACTGCCTCCCGCTCACTGCTGGCCCAGCTCCTGGGTCCGTGTGACAGTGCCTCAGCGCTCCATGAATCTATGCTGCAGAATTGAGCGATCCCAGGATTTGGGCTCAAAAACTCGACGTGCCGGGCGTGCTGTGCTTGGGGGAGGGACCCAGCAGGGTCCTCCTGCACCCTTCCTCAGGGCCTGTGTGCACCCTTGCTCCTTCTCCCTGCCCGAGGGAATGGAGGAGCAAAGCTACCTGCAGGAGCCCGGAGTGGCCCGGGCAAGGCTGCCACGTGCTCCGTGCGGGTCCGGCTGCCGCCAGCTCGCCTCAGTTCCTTCCTCCCGAGCCCGCAGGCTGAGCTCTTTCTTTGGCCCCGGTTCAAGGCAGATGCACCAGCCAGGCTGCGCGTTCTGCACCTGCAGCGTTTCCCCCACGAGGCCTCCAGACCCTCTGACTGCCGCTGCTACTCAGCGAGTGTCTCCGAGGTGCCAGACGCAGAGAGGGCCAGACCCGCGGCCCGACCTGGCCCAGGCAGCAGCCAGAGATGCTTGGGTACCCACATCTGCACCCCCTCACCCCGCCCTCCTGCCTGGATGTGGGAGCAGGAGAGGGAGCCCCAAGTCCACCCTGCCTTCCTCGCTTTGGGGAGAGAGGATATTTCTTGGCAGTAGGGGAGAGAGGCAGCTTCGGGAGTGGAGGCAGCTGGGCGTTTGGTCCAAGGGGGGCTGGCCAGGCTGTATCCTTTTCCTCGAACCCGGTTCTCAGAAAGCCTCACCATCTGCCTGCCACAGCTCCCTCACGCCCTTCTCCCCGGTGCCAGCCCAGGTGCCTGCCCTGGGCCCCGACATCGGGGACACCCAGGGGCTGAGGCGGGCAGGGGTCTCCCCAGTCCACCCTGTGTCCCCAGGGGAATGACTGGTGGCCTTCACCCCGGCCCTCGGAATCCAGGCCGCAGGCCCACACCTGCCCCGCTGTGTCTTCACAAGCCTCCTCATTCCAAGAACTTGGAGAGGTTAGATGGCTTTTCAGGTTTTCCCACGTCAGCAGCCGCTGGCAGCGCGTCCCGGAAGGAGAGAAGCGAACGCCACCGTCAGCAGGCCTGCCAATCAATGCTCACGTGTGTCCCGAGGAGGCGACGGCGGGCGGGGGTGGGGCGGTATGGCCGCAGGGAATAGGCAAACCTACAAATAGAGTCTCACGTCTGGCGGGGTCTTTAGGGCAGGAGATGGTTTCTAAGACTGGTGATAACTCAGAAAAGCCTTGGCAGTTGACCATGAACTTCCTCACTGGGCCTAAGAATCCTGGGGCGGTGCCTGAGGGTGTGGCAACAGGGTAGGACCCTCAGGCCTTCTCTCCCCAGGGCTCTGTGCACTCAGTGGCCCTGGGAAACCGTTACTCATTCCTGCAGTCCCTCTGCAGAACCGAGGGGACCCCAGCAACAGAGGTCACTCTTTTGTGAATTTGAGCCAGAGAGACAGAACACCGTTCATTCCCCCTAAATACCTGCAGCGGCCGGGGCTGGGCCAGGGTGAAGCCAGGAGCTCAGTCCAGGTCTCCCACGTGACTGCCAGGGATCCAAGTGCTTGAGCCCCCCCACCCCCCCCTGCTGCTTAGTAGGGTTTGCCTTAGCAGGAAGCTGGGATGAGAAGCCAGAGCCAGGACTCGAACCCAGGCCCTCTGCTATGGGACGCCAGTGTCCCAAGCGTCTTCAGCACCGTGCTAAGCACTCGCCTCAGAGGTCTCGCTTTTGTGGGCGGTGTTTATTGAGTCAGCCCTGATGGGGGCTCCTGGGTCCCCTTGCTTCCCAGGACTCTGCCCTGCGGGGATGGGATCCAAGTTCACGACTCCCCTCCCCAACTCTCCGACTGTGTGGGCCTTGATTCCCTTCTCTGTAATACAGGCAGAAATGATAGGATCGGTTCATAGGGCTGTGGTGATGTCAGTGGGGAGAATCCAGGCGAAGCCCTTACAGCTGTGGTCTGGCGCCTACTAGGTGCTCAGCAAACACAGCCCCCCGCCCCGCCCCGTCCCACAGACGCCATATTCCTGCCGTCCCTCGGCATCCCTTCTGGAGCCACACAGGGGTGTGGGATCGCGAGCAGCCGGGTCTTCTCTCCACGATGACCTGATCATTCAGGGGACCGGGCCCCCAAGCTGCCTGCAGGCCCCTGGGACGTGTGGCTGACCTGGAAAGCCCCGACTCGCGGCACTGTTTGGATTGGGTTTCTATTCCCAACACTGGGGAGAGGCCAGCTATTTTTGGGTCCTGCATCCCACCCCCCGGGGCCGCCAGACAGTGCGTGGGCTGGGGACCACATGGCTGGCAGCCTGCCCCCCCACCCCCCGCCCTGCTCTGGCCCGGGCACTGTGACCGGGGCACGTTTCACACATTGGCCATCCCGCTGGCGGGGCTGTGGCTTTCCCAGCTCTGCCTGGCCACCCCAGGGAGCGGCAGAGCCAGAGGGGACCTGAGAGGTCGCTTGGGTCTTCCTCCTGAGCTCTGGCTTCCAGGACTGCACCTCTGCAGAGCGGTGGCTTCTTGGGGACCCCCAGGGCTGGCCCACACCACCCTGGCAGTGGCACGTAGATCGTGTGATGTCTCATGCGGTTCACCCCTGGAGCAGGCTGCGGGGTCCCAGCTCCACTTGCAGTCACTCACTAGGCAGGGCTGACCTCTTTGTGCCTCAGTCTCCCCAACCGCAAGATGGAGCTGGGACCAGTCCCTGCTGCTTGCTTAGCACCAAGCTGGGCCTGCAGGAAGCCCTGCGAGTGGCCGGGCACGTGTGCCCCGGCAGGCCCTGCGGCAGCTCCTGTTCCCTGATGAGGCAGGCCTGGGGTCCCCGTGCGCTGTGGAGAAGCTGGCCTTGGAAGGGGAAAGCGCCGTCTCCAAGGCTGCACAGCTGTGCCTGGCAGCCCCTGGGCCCTCTGACCGTCGGCTCAGGATGCTGCCTCCTTGCCCAGCAGCTACCGCCTCCTCATCCCCTCTTTCTTTCTTAAAGATGTACTTATTTATTTATTTGAAAGGCAGAGTTATAAAGACACAGGGAGAGACACAGAGAGAGGGATCTTCTGTTTGCTGGTTTGTTCCCCAGATGGCTGTAACGGCCAGAGCTGGACCAATTAGCCGGAGCTGGACCCATCCAAAGCTAGAAGCCAGGAGCTTCCTCCGGGTCTCCCATGCAGGTGCAGGGGCCCAAGCACTTGGGCCATCTTCCACTGCTTTCTCAGGTGCATTAGCAGGGAGCTGGATCGAAAGTGGAGCAGCTGGGGCTTGAACCGGCACTCATATGGGATGCCGGTGACGAAGGCAGCAGCTTGACCCGCTGCGCCACAACGCCAGCCCCTGCCTCTTGATCTTTAACTGCTAGCGTCCTCTCTCCACCACTCACCAAACAGGTCAGGAAGTCTGCTGGCACCCAGAAATGCAGGGGAGCACCCTCACGGGGCTTTGTCCGGCAGGAGCCAGGCTGAACCTGCACCCCGGGGCAGGCCTGTCCTCTGCCAGTGCTGCCAGTGATGCGGCTTGGGCCCGGGGCTATTTCCAGCCTGTGGTGTTTGCCTGGCGGCAAAGGATGTTTGCGTAGGGTCCGGCTGGTGGCGTCCCTTGGCCTCCAGTGGGAACCTGCTCTCTGACGTGTGGCCGGCTGGCTGAGAGTGTGAGGCTTTGGCGAGCCTGCTCCCTTCGTTACAAAATGCGGCTGTTTTCTCCTGCCCGGCTGCCTTCCTGCCAAGCCCACAGCTTCTGTCGCTGGCTTCCGGCTGCCAACATGGTGACAGGCCTCCCAGGTCTGGTGGGATGAGCAAATTGGGCAAAGTGTGGTTTCCTGGTCCCGGCCAGGCAGCTTCCCTCCGCTAATAAACCTGTGGCTAACCATCCGTGGCCTCGTGCTCCGTGGTTACAGCATCACGCCAACGAGGCCAGGGTCAGGCCCCGCCCCAGACGGCCAACTTCGCTGGAGACCTGCTCTGTCCCACGGCCTCAGCCTGCAGCCCTGGCCTGGGCGGCCTGGGCTGGGGTTAGGGGTGCGCAGGTCAGGTGGGGACTATAAGCTGGGGAAGACGCGGCCCTCTCAGAGCCCCAGCCCTGGAGGGGGCCTCCCTGAGCCACTCTACCTGCTTGGCCTTGGCAAGGCGTGGGGCTGGGTGCTTTCCCACACGAATGCTGGCACATAGGCTGGAGGGAAACCATGGGAGAGCTGGCAAGTGCCTGGCAGGCAAGCCCGAAGTTGCAGAACTACCTTCTCACGGGCTTGGAGGAGCCCCTGGAGAGGCAGCAGAGTGTAACGGGTAAGAGAACAGGTGCAGGGGTTCAAATCCCCGACAGGACACTTGCCTCAGCGTTCCTGTCTGTAAAATGGGGATGCCTGCAGGGCTCTGTGCAGATGAAGTGAGCTGAGGCCCCTGTACGAGCATCACCTCTCGACCCTCCCCCCACCAGCACCAGTCCTGGGGACCCTGCTAATGCATCCCCCTTCCCCAAAGAGGCTTGCCCTTGAGCCACTGAAGCAGGACCACCTCACCTCCCTGGGAAGCCAGGGGCCGGGGGTGGCCTGGCCTCAGGCAGGCCCCTGCCCCCACCCTGCCAGAATGAAGTCCCGTGTCCTTGGAGCAGGAGGGCACAGGGCAGGTGCCTGTCCCGCTCTCGCGGTTCCCGCCCAGGAGGGCGCGGCTGCTGAGCTCAGGTCTATAAATAAGGTATCTGGGAGAAACGGCTTTAATTTGCACCTTACCTATTGCTGTTTACTTTGCTATTTCCAATATGGTAATTTATGCTGCAGGGAGCCTGGCTGGGGGGCACCTGGCGCGTGCGGTTACCTGACCGCACCAGGAGTGACTCCGGCGGCCCTGACCCGGAGGCCCTGGGCACAGCCGTGCTCTGAGCAGCACGCAGGTACGGGCACCGCTCCAGGGCCTGGGCCAGACATGGAGACCCCCACACCCAGGCCCACACTCCCCCCATCCTTGGCTCCTTCCCCGACACCAGAGCCGGCACCCCTTCCTCTACCGCTGCACGCCGCGCGGCTCTCCCTGCCACCGCCAGGAGCTCCATGTCTGCTGAGAGGCCCCTCCTCCTCCAGGGCTCTGGGGGCTCTCTCCACGCGTCTACTGTGGCTGCACGGCCATTGGTGGGAGAGCGAGGGCCCCAACACCGCTCGTCTGCTCTTTTGTGCTTGTATTTTGTCTTCTCCGCAAGACTGGGGCTCCCTGAGGGCGGGGCTATACCTCCTCCTCAGACTGGGCTCATGGAGTACAAGGCTGTGCCTCCCCACTCAGACTGGGGTCCCTGAGACAGTACCCGTGTCCCTCAGGCTGGGATCTCTAAAGTTTGGGACTTTCTGGCCCGGCCCCCAAGGGCAGAGCTGGCCCTGGGTCTCCCCTCTGCCCACGCCCTGCCCCAGGCTCGCGCTCCGGGAGGCCTTGTCCTCCATGGGTCAGGGCCACGTCTGCTCAGGCCATCCCGTTCCACACCGGCCAGCAGCGTGGTGACCAGGGCTGTCATGACTGCTGTGGCCCGTATGCATTTTTGTTGTCTCGGAGCCCTTCACACACACACACACACACACACACGCACACACACACACACACACACACACGTCCCAAGTTACATTTTCCGTCCGTGTGCTTTGGAAGGCTCACAGAAGATAACACAGAAAGACGGCTTCAGGGGCCCACACAGCGGCCGACTCCCATGTAGCCTGCTCACGGTGCATTTTCCGTGACAGTTCTTTCCTATAGGAAAACACTTCCTTTGTCCTCAAACACTGCTATTCCTTCTGATTTTAGAATACAGCAGGCCGGCGCCGCGCTCACTAGGCTAATCCTCCGCCTGCGGCGCCAGCGCACAGGGTTCTAGTCCCGGTCGGGGCACCAGATTCTGTCCCGGTTGCCCCTCTTCCAGGCCAGCTCTCTGCTGTGGCCCGGGAGTGCAGTGGAGGATGGCCCAAGTGCTTGGGCCCTGCACCCCATGGGAGACCAGGAGAAGCACCTGGCTCCTGCCTTTGGATCAGCAAGGTGCACTGGCCGCAGCGCGCCGGCTGCGGCGGCCATTGGAGGGTGAACCAACGGCAAAAGGAAGACCTTTCTCTCTGTCTCTCTCTCACTGTCCACTCTGCCTGTCCAAAAAAAAAAAAAAAAAAAAAAAAAAAAAAAAAAAAAAAGAATACAGCAAAATAGCTTACGGGCCCTGAGCAGCAGGGCTCATCCAGGCACAGGCCCTGAGCAGAAGAGCTGTCCAGGGCCTGTGTCGGGGAGCCAGCCCCAAGTCCAGGCTCGGCCAGAGGCCGACACCTGCCACCTCCTTCAGCCCGAGTGGAGTCTGGGAGCATCACTCAGGGCCGGGCTCCTCGTCCCTCACCCGCTGTCAGCATGGCCACGGCTGCCGCTTCCCGGCCACCTCCGCCGGCCACCTGCCCTGTGCCAGGCCCTGCGATGGGCACGCGGTTACTTCTGTGTCACCTTACCCGCACAGCTATTCTCTGAGGCAGGTGCTGGGCTTACGTTTCCCATTTCACACACAGAGAAAACGAGGCTCTGGGGAAGGCAGTGACGGTGCCCTGGGCGTGGAAATGCAGGGGCCCTGGCTGCAGGGAGTCTGGATCCTTTCTCTGCTCGAGGGACAGGCATGGTGAGAGGGGAGTGGCAGCAGGATTGGCTGGGATGTCTCAGGACTGGGCTCTGGAAGGAACCCGCCTCGGCCCCGCCTCCCCTCCGGCTTCGATGCATGGTGGGGACAGGGGACAGGGATTCCAGATTGGGGTACCCTCTTGCCTTCCTCCCCAATGCAGATCCGCGAGCTCCAAGCCGCCTGAGCCCCGAGGCTGCCTGGAAGGCCCAGCCAGATGCTGGGGTGGGGGCTGGGTGGGAGTGCCCATCGGAGCCTGAGCCCCCAACCCCGGGTGCCCGCCCCTGAGATTCTGCAGCTGCCTCCATTGGTTTTCTGTTTCGCTCTCTTCCTCCTTGTCCTGTCCTTTCCCCTGGTCCTCTCTGCTGGCCTTCCTGCAGCATCTGGCCCGCCCGCCCGTGGACTTCGCGCCGCTGCCGCCCGCCCGTCGTTCCAAGCGTGCACCTGCTTCTCCCTCGGCAGCACGCGCCCAGCGTCTCTCCGCCATTCTGGCGCTCTCTCTTTGTCCTTCTCCCTCTCTCGCTATTCCGAGACACAGCAGGGACAACACATTTCACAGACAAACTGCCCGGCAGAAGCAAAGAGGAAAAACGTGCTCCCGGCAGCTGCGCAGGCCGGCCCTGCCTCTGATGTTCGCGTGAGGGCGGGGGCGCCAGGTGTGGGCGTCCAGGGCCCAGGGGAGGGGCTTGGGCAAGCAGAGCTGCACCGAGCAAGGGGGGCAGGAAAGGCCTTTTGTGCAGATGGGGCTCTGGGCAGCTTTTAAGCTGCGTGGCTTTCTTCTAAAGCCAACGCTTTGATCCTGGGGCGACATAAAAGGAGCCATCAGCATCTGTGCTTCCTACAGGTAGAGGTAGAGGGTGGGGAGTGGACTGCCGAGAGGGGCTGCGCCGGGCCTCCTGAGCCTGTGCCGCCAGCTGGGGAGCTCTCTGCCGGTGGGCGCATACGCAGTGACTAAGATCCAATAAGAGGATGTGTTGTAGCCAAAGAACCCTGCAATCACACCTGGGGGTTCAGGTGGGCCGAAGGGTGAGCCACGCCCTCTCCACGCGCTCCCAGGGCTGGCTGCAAAAGCCTTCATTTCCTTGGGGTGGCTCACCTCTCCCAGGAAGTCTCCCAGAGTTAACGCAGTCATTGGGGTCCCTCCTGGCTATGGAACTCCTTCCGCTGGTAGGCACCTGGCTCTCCCTGCATGTCAGAGCAGGTGCCGGCCGTCTCCAACTCTCCGACAGACCCAAGGTGGCCAGAGCAAGAACCCCTGGGGTGTTTTCTGGCCCTGGGGCTTGGCGCAGGTGCTGTGCACTGGAAACTCTTGCTCAGAGCCCTGCTCTCCTGCAGGGCTTTTTAAAGCCCTTTGGCAGATCCCCTAGCGTTGAATCCTTGGCCCGCCTAGTGAGAAAGGCAGGATGGGGAACAGCTGACCCATTTTACAGGCAAAGAAACTGAGTCCCAAAGTGGTCACGAAACCTGCCCCAGGTCAGTTAGCGAGTGGGAAACCCAGGAGCCTCGCGGCAATCCCACTTCCCATTCCCCTATGGAGGCAGAAGGCACAGAGACAGAGCTTGCTGGAGACGAGGTCCCGGTTAAAGCCTCAGCTCCCAGGCCTTGTCTTCCAAACCCAGGTGCCAATGCCACCCTCCCGGCCTCCGTGTGGCAGACATGGGGACACTTGGTTTCCAGAAAGGGCTCAGTCACCCCAGGCTTTTGCCAGGCAACCCACTGCATCCTTGCAAGGGGTACCCTGTGGCTCTGTCCATGAGGCTCCTGTCCCCTGGAGGCAGAGAGGTGGGCTGGCCCGGGACCCTCCTGCCCCTTTCTCCCTCTCTCTTGTACGCACCAGGCCACATGGGTGTCTCCACCTTCGGCTTCTGGGAGTGGGAAGCAGCAAGAGGCAGGACAACAGACTGGCCCCAGGCGAGCTCTCTGCAGGCGGCCCAGCGCTGGCCCCAGCGGGCTGCCGCCATGTCTCTTGTGGTGTGAGGACTCACAGCCCAGGCCCCTACGGCTTCCAGGGCCCCTGGGTCCTGCCTCAGATTCCTCCCCAGGCCTTGATCTGGAGCTTCTACCCTCCCCAGCCCCGGGATTCCTGGGATTAGCGGCCCTGCCCGCGTTTCCATGTTTTGTCTACCAAATCCGCCTCGTTTACTAAGCGCTCATCCATGTCCCTGTTTTATTAATGAGGGGTGCCTGCCCCTGCGATCACCCACGTTTCCTGTGCTGCCGCCCCAAGAGAGCACCAGCTAAGGGCAGACGGCTGGTGTTTGAGTTAGAGGCTGCACCGACGGGCGGGCGAGCGGGCGGGATTTCCAGGTAGGTGTTGGAAGCAGCAGGAAGAACTCAGGGGCCGCCCTGACCATCGTCACAGGCCGCTGAGGCTGGGGCCCCCAGGCTGGGGATACTTAGTCATGGACTCCTCTGCAGCTCACAAGGGCCCCAGGCACCCATGTGCACACACGTGCATGTACGTGTGCAAACACATTCACAAACATGCTTGGGACCTGCTCGCCAACCCGGCCCCTTTGGCTCGGCTCCTCCCGGCTCCCGAACGCTGATTTCTACCTGAGATGTTCGCTTTAAGCCTTTCCTAAACAAGCCACAAGACACAGGCTGCGGGCGGGAGTGTGGGCCAGGCCCGGGCGAGGGGCAAGAGCATCGGCTCTGCTGTGGGTTGAATGTGTCCACCAAAACTCAGGTTCAAGTTTATCCCCACTGCAAGGAGTTAAGGGGTTGGGCCGGGGGCGGGTGTTATGGTGCAGCAGGGGATGCCTGTATCCCATGTTGGAGCTCCGGGTTCGAGTCCCAGCTCCTCCACACTTCTGATGCAGCTTCCTGCTAATGCACCGAGCAGAGGATGACCCAAGTCCTTGGATTCCTGCCACCCATGTGGGAGATCCAGGTGGAATTCCTGGCTCCTGGCTTTGGCCTGGCGCAGCTCTAACTGTTGTAGGCATGTGGTGAGTGAACCAGAGGATGGAAGAAATCTCTCCCTCCCTCCGTCACTTTGTCTTTCAAATAAAACAGGTGGAACCTTTCAGAGGTGACGGGGCCATGAGGGCTGTGCCCTTAGAAATGGATTAATCCACTTGTAGATGGATGGCTTCCTGGGTCAGCAGCTGTCTCAAGACTGACATTGTGAAGGAAGTCAGTTTGGCTGTCTCTCATCTCAACTGCGGTGCTAGTTCGAGTCCTGACTGCTCCACTTCCTATCCAGCTCCCTGCTGATACGCCCAGGAGAAAGCACCAGGGATGGCCCAAGTGCTTGGGGCCCCACCACCCACATGGGAGACCGGGAGGGAGTCCCATGCTCCTGGCTTCCTCTTGGCCTAGTCCCTCACGGCCATTTGGGGAGTGAACCAATAGATGAAAGATCTCCTCTCTCTCTTCCTCTCTGCCTTTCAAATAAATAAAATAAGTGGGTGGCACGGTGTCTGGCGTGGGGCGCATTTGGTGCTTTGCTGCCAAGCCCAGTCCGTGCGCTCTGCATCCGGGACAGCGAGTTCCAGGCGTCTGGCTAGCTGTCGGCCAATGCCAAGTCTCCCGTATTTCGCTTTACATTTGCAGCATTTATTTTTGCCAGCAGCTTTACCTCCATAATTAGATTTGGCTGCAGCTAGCGTTAAAATTAGCGTGCCTCCCTTAAGAAGGAACCCCAACAGACGGAGGGGGGCTCAGCACGCCCGCCGCAGGGAACCTCGCTGGCGAGCCGGTGGAGCCGCAGGTGACTGCTGAGACGGGCCGCCCTCCTGGGGGATGCCTGCTGTGGCTTTTGGCAGGTTTTGGGGAAGAGCGCAGGCCCAGCGTGGCTAAGGCAGAAAGCGAACACTGGCAGGCCCGGCTTGCAGCTAGGACGGAGGGCGGACCTGGGGCGCTCACTCACTCGTCAGAGGAACAGTTCAGGGGGTACAGCGGCCTGTCCCCCACCCCACAGCTAACCAACCATGGGCCTAGGAGTCCCAATCCTGCCTCCCAATTTCCACCTCATGCCCTGCACCTCTTGCTGAGTGAGTGACAGGAGATGGGATGAGGGCGGGGCCATTTTGTCCACCTGCTTCCTGGTCTGCTCCTTCTCCCCCAGGCTCAGTTTCCTTATCCATGAAATGGAGCACTTGGCTCCAAAGGCTCCATGATGTACCAGACCAGAACATTCTTCCCGGCCACAGAGACCTCAAGGATGGGCCGGAGCCAGAGGCCAGCAGCGGAAAGCCGTGGCTCCAAGACCAGAAGGCGCCTGGGGCCGGGGGGCGGGTAGGGGCAGAAAGCGGCAAAGTTAGCGCCGTGCCTGCCACCCTGGCTATTTTTACCTTAGAACACTGGGCTGCAAGAGGCCTGGCTAAAAATACCAGCGGCCCGAGGCCTGAGAATCCTCTCCCCAGAGAGGCGTGGTGGAGGCTGGTGCAGGGCCAGTCTGGAGGGTGCTGGGCTTTCTCCTTCCTGGGGCTGGGGTGCCCCCCCAAGGGGCGTCTGGGAGGGCAGCCTGCTCTCTGCAGAGGGCCTGGGAGAGCCGACAGCCCAAGAACAGGCCTTTTTTTTTTTTTTTTTTTTTTTTTTTTGCCATTTCCAGCAATCTCAGCCAGGCTGGTCTCCAAGCAGACACATTTTTTTTTCCCACCCAGTGTAATCTGGCGTCTGCTCTGATTTTGTGTTCTGCTCTGTTTTGTGCATTATTTCATAAGCATTTTCATGTTGCTGCACGATGCCCCTAGTTATCATTCTTAATGGCTGCGTAATATTCCATCAGAGCTGCTTTTGATGTCCTGACTGTGGGGCATTGGAAGGCGTTCCATTTGCCATTATTATAAATAAGCCCACGGTGGAAGCTCTGTACATGTGGCTTTTTCCTTCTCATTAATTATTTCTGGAAGATAAGTGCCCAGGTCGCCAGGGAGACTGTTTTGGTACTGTTTGATGTGGCTTGCCAAACTGCTTGCCAAAAGCAAATGGAAGAGGGTTTGATGGAAGGCTGTGTCCCACAGTGGGAGGCAAAGTGTAGTCAGGCTGCGGGGAAAGCAGCCGCGAGCCGCCAGGGCTGAGACAGCTGCCTGCGGCTCCCAGGGGCCGGCCTGCTCGCCGTCTCTCTCTTCCCTGCTCCCGCTCTCTTGCTTTCCATTTTTTTTTCTTTATAACCCAGCAGAAACTCTGAGTGTGCATTACTTTATAACAATAGCTACTGACATTTTCTAAGTCCCAGGCACCGGGCCAATTCGCCTGGATTGATTGTCTTAATTTTCACAAGCACCCTCTAGGGTGTGAATTCTAATTAGTCCCATTTTATAGAGGAAGAGACTGAGGCATGGAAAGACTAACTTGTTCCAAGAGGCAAAGTCAGTGAGTGGGAATGGGCCCCATCTCTTCAAACCCATACTTACGACCCATTCCAATCTCCCTGGGAACGCAGAGCCCCGCCTCCATTACCCGCTCGCCAGCCCCACATTTCAGTGTCTCTAGAGTTCAAATTCTGAAGAGGGAGAATCCGATTGGCTTGGCTCAGACAAGGGATTGGCACATTGGGCCTGTGAGCCGGGGTCCAATCAGCTGTGATGGGGGCGGAGCCAGGCAGAGCCACTATCCCGATGTCTCTGCAGTGGGCTTAAAAATATCTATGTATTTTTAAAAAAATATTCATTGAGAGACAAAGAGAGCTCCCATCTGTTGGTTCACTACCTAAGTGCCTGCAGCAGCTAGGGCTGTGCCAGGCCTAGCCCCAGGGCACAACTCCATCAGGTCTCCCACATGGGGCGCAGGGACCCACGTACTTGAGCCGTCACCTGCTGCCCCCAGGGTGCACACCAGCAGGAAGCTGGAGTTGGAGCGGGGGACCCGAGGGACTCTGACGTGGGATGTTGACTCCCCAGCAAGCATCTTTTTTTTTTTTTTTTAAGGTTTATTATATTTACATGAAAGGCAGAATGAGAGAGAGAGAGAGGAAAGAAATATCTTTGATCCGTTGGTTCACTCCCCAAATGGTCGCAATGGCCAGGTCTGGGCCAGACCAAAGCCAGGAGCCAAGAGCTTCCTCCAGGTCGCCCATGTGGGTGCAGGGGCCCCAGCACTTGGGCCATCTTCTACTGCTTTCCCAGGCACTTTAGCTTGAGCTGGTTGGGAAGTGGAGCAGCCAGGTGCCATATGGGATGCCGGTACTGCAGGCGGCGTCTTTACCCGCTAAGCCATAGCGGTGGCCCCTGGGGCCAGCATTGTCACCACGGGGCCAAATGCCTGCCTCTTTAATGTAATGTCACTGTGTACACACTCACCTTTCTCTGGTTATTTGTTAAGACTGAACATGTTTCCAAGTGCTCCATGTTTTCTGTGTAGCCCTGTCCGTCTGTTCTGCCCATGGTGGTGGCCATGCTTTGTATCCTGCACTTGTTAACGCCACATAGCGGCTCGCCGCCCCGGGCTGCAGGGAAGGAGCACGAAGTCTCACTAAATGGCTAAAGGACACTAAAGGACTGCAAGGTGGGGGTGGGTTCACTGGCTCCCCAATCAGTGAAGCAACCTGCACCCCCACATCCATGCTGCTTCCGTCACCCCCACATCCGGGCTGCTTCCTTGGGGGCTACCGTCTTTACCCAGATGCCTCCCTCCCTGCTGCCCGGCCCCTTTCTGAATGGATCAACCTCCAGGAGTTGTCGTGAGTCTTTCGGGATTCGCCCTGGAGCCGCGTCCCACACCTGCCTTTTGTGGGTCTCAGGCTTTGAACTTGGCCCGATTCCGGGCTGGCTATGTGCACACTGAGCTTCCAAGCTCCCTGCGACACACTGCTGTGTCTGCACTTCCCTCTTAAAGAAAAGAGGGGCCAAGGATCCTCTTTGCCCTCTGTCCCCAGGCCCTGCAGGTGACAAATGACTTTCAGCACTGAAGCTCAGAGCCATCCCTCCAGGGGGCGAAGCCTGGGAGCTGGCTTGCTATGAAGCAGCCGTGTAGCTGACGGAGGCCGGGGAGAGACGCGGGCCAGGGGCAGCCAGCCTGCTCACGAGGTTCCCATGGTTCCCACCAGCTCTCCTGATCTGCTCTCCTTCATCCATTTCTCCTCCGTCCGTTTCCCGTTGCTATAGCAAAATGCCACAGACGGGTGATGCGTTAAAGCAAACAGACCTGTTCAGGCTCCCGTTCTGGAGGCCTGGAAGCAGACAAGCACCGCGCCCACATCAGCTCGGCTTCTGGTCAGGGCTTCGGGCTTCAGGGGAACCTGGTGGAAGTGGTCGCCCGGTGGGAGAAGACGCCAGGGGAGCCAGGGAGGCGGAACTCCCACCTGTAACAGCCTGCTCTCCCGGCGATGAACCTGGTCCCGTGAGAACTCATTCCTCCTGCCCCAAGAACGCGTGATGGACCCTTTCAGCAGGGCGGGACCCCCTTGGCCCAAACACCTCTTAAGGGTGCCACCCCCTCTCACCGCTACTGTATTGGGAACCAAACTTCAGCATGAGCCTGGGAGGAGAAGAACCACATTCCAGCCACAGCCAGTGGGGATGAGAGCTTTACCTGGGTGCAAAGCTCTTCCCCAAGACCCACAGGTTTCCTTCTCCCAGTGACCCTGACCTTGGCCCTGTGGCTCTGGCTCATGGGATATCAGCAGGCCTGGTGTGGGCAGAAATTGGCTTAACACTTGCAGAGTGGCCCCATGCAATGCTCGCCCTGGGGAGGTTCCTTCTCCGAACCGGAGTGTCAGTCTGGAAAAGCTTGACTGGCCGGAAGGGGAGGCCGTCTAGGGGAGAACTGGGGCCCGGCCCGAGGCCCCGGCCTGCACGAACTCGCCCCAGGTGAGTGACGCCGTACTGAAGGCAGACGAGTCGTGGCTAGACTCTGACTCACAGAATTCTGATCAAATCAGCAAGCAGCAGTGCTGTAAGCCACGGACGTCTGGGGTGGCTTGTTACGGAGCACGAGCTAACAGACACATATGGGAACAGCCCAGGGCTCTCTGCTCCACCTGGAAAATTCAAGGCCCATGGCACTTTTTCCAACACACACACACACACACACACACACAAAACACCTGTGGGGAGCAACTCGGACTAGACTAAGTTACTGGAATTAAGACTTATTCTATGCATCTGCTCTCCCACAATATGGTGCTGGGAGAGGAGAAAACAGCTTCTACGCAGCTGCCTCCAGTTCAACCAATAAACAGCAGGACCTACTCCTGATTGGAGTAGAGCAGCGTACTTGGTGTGTGGGCAGCAGAGTTGGGATTGGCGGAAGAGGACTATAAAGGAGGAGAGAGACAACATGCACCAGGAACATCTAAGGGGAACATCTATCTGAAGGAACACCTGTGCAGCCCCTGAGAGAGCCAGCCGGCGGTGTGCCGCTCCCCCGCGGAAGTGGGGAAAGTGGCAGGGGGAACCGCCCTTCCACGGAGGTGGAAGGGACGGTAGCCAACCCGGGAAGAACCAGCAGCAAACCTGGGGAGGGCCGAGCAGACGAAAGAACAATGCAGGGTCCTGTGTCGTTCCTCCACGAAGACGGGGAGCGACAAAAACCCACAAAACAAACAAAACAACAAAACAAAACAAAACAAAAAACCTGTCTTCCTCATGCTTTCTCTCATTTTTTCTTTTTAAGATTTTATTTATTTATTTGATATTTGAGAGGGTAGAGTTACAGAGACAGAGAGATCTTCCATCTACTGGTTCACTCCCCAAGTAGCTGCAATGGCCAGAGCTGCACCGATCCGAAGCCAGGAGCCAGGAGCTTCCTCTGGGTCTCCCACATGGGTGCAGGGGCCCAAGGACTTGGGCCATCTTCTACTGCTTTCCCAGGCCACAGCAGAGAGCTGGATCGGAAGAGGGGCAGCCAGGACTTGAACCGGCACCCATATGGGTTGCAGCGCTGCAGGCAGAGGCTTAGCCCACTATGCTACAGTGCCAACCCCTTCCTCATGCTTCCACACTAAAGCACTACATGAGAACTGGGTGACATGCAGTTTTTTTCATAATACACATTTTTCATGAACTTTAAAAAAAGATTTATTTATTTGAAAGACAGAGGTGGGGAGGGGGGGTAGAGATCTTCCCTCTGTGACTCATTCCCCAAACGGCCACATCAGCTGCGGCTGGGTCAGGCCGAAGCCAGGAGCTTCTTCTGGGTCTCCCATGTGGGTTCAGGGGCCCAAGGACTTGGGCCATCTTCTGTTGATTTCCCAGGCCATAGCAGAGAGGGATCAGAAGTGGAACAGCTGGGACTCGAACCGGTGCCCAGATGGGATGCTGGCACTGCAGGCAGCGCCTTTACCCACTGAACCACAGCACCAGCCCCTTGTGATCCTTTTGAAGAGCTCTTGGCTGCATGGATGTCAAAAAATGTTTGCAAAAGGCCGGCACCGTGGCTCAACAGGCTAATCCTCCGCCTAGCGGTGCCGGCACACCGGGTTCTAGTCCCGGTCAGGGCGCCGGATTCTGTCCCGGTTGCCCCTCTTCCAGGCCAGCTCTCTGCTGTGGCCCGGGAGTGCAGTGGAGGATGGCCCAAGTGCTTGGGCCCTGCACCCCATGGGAGACCAGGAGAAGCACCTGGCTCCTGCCTTCGGATCAGCGCCGTGTGCTGGCCACAGCGCGCCGCATTGGAGGGTGAACCAACGGCAAAGGAAGACCTTTCTCTCTGTCTCTACCTCTCTCACTGTCCACTCTGCCTGTCAAAAAAAAAATGCATTGAAATTTATCTTTTTTCACGTTTTTCTTTATAAATTTTTATTGTTTATTTGAGAGGCAGAGAGAGGGGAGAGGGAGAGAGGAACAGGCAGAGACAGACAGACAGACAGACAGACACACACACACACACACACACAAAGTTCCCCTCTGCTCATTCACTTCCCAAATCCCTACAACAGCCAGGACTGAGCCCAGCTGCAGCCAGGAGCCAGGGACTCCATGCAGTCTCCCACGTGGGCTGCAGGGAGCTAGGTGCCTGAGCCGCCACCTGCTGCCTCCCGGGGTGCGCATGAGCAGGAAGCTGGAATTGGAAGCAGAGCCAGGACTTGAACCCAGGCACTGCGATGTGCCCCCCCCCCCCCACGCTATCTTTTAATTCCATTTTCCAGGAGGGCCACCCTTCCCTCTGGAACACAGCGAGCTTCTCACAACCCCTGCCGGGCGCTGCGGCTTGAACTTCCGCTCAGCCTCGCAGCTCCAGGAAGGGCTGCCAGCTCCACGGACCGCACCTGCTTCCTCCCAAAGCCACCGAGGGGCCACGTCCCTGAGACAGAGCCTGGGCTGCCGGGGTCCCCCGTGCCCGTGTGAGCAGGTGTGCAGTCCGGGGTTGGGGAGAGGGCTGGGCGGGGGCGTCCAGGGAAGGCAGGCGGGGTAGAGCGCCCAGGCGTGTGAAGAAGTGCTCCTTTGAAAGCATAATTACAGTAGCGAGTCCTTACTGAGCTCTTACTATGTGCCAGCCGCCCTGCAAAGGGCTGTCAATTACTGCCTTAATCATGCCAAAACCCCGCGAGGGGGGCTTTCCCACTTTCATCCCATTTTATAGATGAGGAAATAGAGGCCCAGAGAGGTTAGGTAACTCGCCTGAGTGCTGCTGGTAAGATTTGAACTCAGACAGTCTGGCGCCAGCCTGGCGCTGGCACACACCAGGAGTGCCACTGTCCGCCCTCGGAGAAAGCTGGGGCCCTGCATGCTGTTGTCGGGCCCAGCCCCGCCCCTGGCTCTAGCACGTGGTCCCAGGAGACCCGGAAGCAGGGAGGGGAGTCTGGGGTCCAGGTGCCAGCGGGGGGGGGGGGGGCACCAGCACGGAGGCTCGGCCCCTCCCACTCGCTGCTCAGAAATGAGGCTGGCCTATTCACACGTGTCCCTAATGCCAGGTTCCAAGAAAGCCACCTAAATACCTGGTATTTGAGATGTAAAGAGACCGGCTCCCTGTACTTAGTGCCGCGCTAACTTTTCCAATTATAGCGCCCTATTTTCCAAAGTCTAAAATGGACATATGTTATAACTGCCTTGGGCCCCAAGGTTTCAGAAACACCCTTAAGGCTCCTGAAATACAATCGTATATTTTAGACTAATTCCTAAAGGGCCGAGTGGTTCTCTGTAGCATCTGCCAGACCCGAAACAGGCCTGTCCTTTGTTTGCAAATGAGCCTGGAGCCCAGGCAAATGGCAAGCTCAGGGCACCAGCTCCAGTACCGCTGGCCCGGGACAATGGAGAAGGGACAGCCCTGAGGGTGTGGGTGTGGGGCTGGGGGCACAGCCTTGTCCCTGGGGAGCCCTCATCTGAGGGGGGAGGCACAGCCCCATCCTGAGGGAACTGCCCAGCCCAGCAGAGGTAGCAGGACCCGTGCAGTCAGCCAGCAGAGGCCCCTGGAGCCGAAGGGCACGGTGGCCTCCTCCTGGCCGGGTGGCCACGGGTGGGCGGCCCCTGTGTGCAGAGCAGCGGGAGGCGGGCGCCGACACGAGGTGGGGGCAGGGGAGTTGCACTTGAGCGTCCCCTGGAGCGGGTGCTGCCGCCCCGGCAGCGGGTGGCTATGGACAGAGCCCGGCGTCATTACGAAGCATTTATTACGCCAGGGATGTGCTGCCCTGGTGGCCGCACTTGGCCGGCGGACTTACTGGTAAATGGACTAGAACTAATCCCAGGGCTGCACAGAGAGCCGGCTGGGGGAAGCGACTGGCCCCTCACCCGCCCTTGCTCCCGGGACAGGGAGCTCCGGACACAGCTGCCAACAGGCCAAGGGCAGTGCGGGTGAGGGGCTTGTGGGGCGGAGGCACCAGGATGGCTCACGGAGGACAGAGACCCGGCCACGCATCAGGAGAGCTGGGTCAGTGTCAGCGGAAGCTTCCATCGGCCGACCACTGGCTCAGGAAGTGGGAGAAACGTCTCTCCTGCCTAGAGGCTGGGACCCTGGAGAGGAGAGGACAGGTAAGGGACCCCTGTCTAATGGGGGAGGCACAGCCCCGTCCCTGGGGAGCCCCAGTCTGAGGGGGGAGGCACAGCCCCGTCTTCAGGGAGCCCCACTCACAGGGATTCAAGAGACAGGGCTGTGGGGTGCAGGCCCCACCATTCCCACCCACCCAGTGCTCGCCCAGGGAATGCCGAGGGCTCCCGGAGGGAGAGCCGGGGGCTGCAGAGCCAGGCAGCGCCACCGCCCACCTCATGCCTGGTGCCCACGGGGTCGGCCGACACTGGCCGGCTCTGCTTTCCTGGGGCTGAGAAACTGCCGGGCCTGACGCTCTCAACTGAGAAGGACCAGGAAGGGGCCGGGTCAGGGCTGTTCCCCCAGGACCACCCCCAAGAACGGATGCTTCGTGAGGATGGTCTCTGTGCTCTGCCTGGTCCACGGTGTCATCCCTAGAGCCGAAGCCCGTGCCTGGCACACCACTGCTGCTCGATAGTAATAAAAAAAAAATCACTGAATTGATCAGTCTTTTGTGTGTGTGTGTGTGTGTGTCGCTGATCATCTCACTTCTTACCATGCAGCTTACTTTAGTGAGTGCTATGCCAAAGCAGTGGGCAGAGAATTCACTTGCAAACAGAAGCAAGTGAATCCCAACCCCTGGCTATCTTAAAGGGGAAAAATGATGGATTTAGGTGATCATTGTGCAGCAAGCTCTATGCTAGTTGGTTTTTTTTTTTTTTTTTTTTTTTAAGATGAATTCATTTAGGAGCAGCCGGGACTCGAACCGGCGCCCAAATGGGATGTGGCATCACAGGCAGCTTAACCTTCTATGCCACAATGCCTGCCCCTACTCTAGTTTCTTTTTTTTTAATGATTTTTATTTCATTTTTGTATTTGACAGATAGGGTTACAGACAGTGAGGGAGAGAGAGAGAGAGAGAGAGAGAGAGAGAGAGAGAGAGAGAGAAAGGTCTTTCCTCGGTTGGTTCACTACCCAAATGGCTGCAATGGCCGGAGCCACGCCGATCCAAAGCCAGGAGCCAGGAGCTTCCTCCTGGTCTCCCATGCAGGTGCAGGGCCCAGGCACTTGGGCCATCCTCCACTGCACTCCCGGGCCACAGCAGAGAGCTGGACTAGAAGAGGAGCAGCCAGGACTAGAACCGGCGTCCATATGGGATGCCGGCACCGCAGGCGGAGGATTAACCTAGTGCACCATAGCGCCGGCCCCCTTACGCTAGTTTCTTAACAGACATTGTATGGCTCAGTCATTGAAGGAAGGTCCTGTCTTGCAAACAAGGGAGCTGAGGCGTGGGAAAGTTACACATTGCGCCCGAAGTGACGCCTCCAGGAAACTGCACTTGGCATTCGACCCTGCTCCCGGACTCTACCCATTCCCTCGCCTCTGTCTGAATTCCATGGACTGTTTTCTCTGACGAGTTTGGGGACTGGACGGGTCATTCCACAAAGAGTTGTCTAATGCCTGCAGAGGCCGCCCAGAGAACCGCAGCCCCCATCAGTCGCGATGACCACGGACAGCGGAGCACTGGGTGACATCTGCTGTGCACACCAACAATGGGCCAGCCTCCGAAGCAGGTGTGTGCCAGACTTGTCAGTGCTACCTGGAAGTGGCCTGTCAGCGCTGAGTATCCAGTGCCACGTGTGGTTTCCCAGCCCTGGCCAGGGGGGCAGGATTCCCACCAGAGGGTGGGCAGCTTCTTCCACCCCAGCCTTGCCCAGGGTCTTCCTCTACCTGAGCTGAAAGGAGGCGGCCTGCAGCATTGCCCATCTTAGAACCCTTGGAGCGGCAGTGGTTTTTGTGAGTGTGCACCTGTGACTGTGCGTGTTCAAGTGCCTGCACTCTCCCCCCAACGTGACACTCAACACCTGCTGTGCACCAGGCATTGGTCTAATCTTCATTAAGACGCCCGCCTGTGCACATAGCACATAGCACAGGGGTCACAGATCTCGCTCGAGGTCACTTGAACTCCAAGTGTCAGTGCTAAGATTTGAACCCAGAGCTGTCACCGTGGGGGGAATACACTCAAGGGAGGGGCACGGGAGTGGGAGGGGCTCGCTGTTTCATGTCAGCCTCTAAAGGGCGATTGCTTTGCTTTTTTCCTTCCTTTTTTTTCCTTTTCTTTCTTGCTCATTTTCCATTCTTTCCACCTTCCCCAAAATATATGCAAACAATTTTTAAATCAAACAGGAACGAACATTCCAGAACCTATTGCCAGGGAAACTCTTCTTTAAGAGCAGGGAACCCTCACCTCCCAGAGGGCAGGGCCTCACCTGCCCAGGCCGGCCCTCGCCGAGGTTGCTCAGGGCTGGGTTCTGCCAGTGCTTTGAGTAGCACAGCTGTGGGGCCCTCCCTCCAGTGTCTACCCAGAGACTTTTCCCAGCCAGGTGTCTTGGGCCCCTCACCTGTCCAGGAGCCAGCACCAAGCGAGCACTGGACGAACTGTAGCTCGGAAGTTGGTCACACCTACCCCAGCCTTGCTGTGACACACACCCCTGTGGTGAGCCAAGTCCATGCTGCCTCTTAGGTACAGTGGCCTCTTCGCCACACACCTGCTGCTTGGCGTTTGCACTCAGCCAAGTGTCTTCCAGGTCTGTTGTCTGCACAGTGTGCACCGCAGTAGAGGGTCCTGGGACTGGTCCGGGGGCAGGAGAGTGGCGCTGAGCCTGAGAGCCCTTGCAGCTAGCCAAGGCCTCCCGGGTTCAAAGCCTGGCTCGGCTGCATCTCATGGTGTGGACTGCAGTGAGGTGTGAGGGTGGGAGGGGCTGTGAAAGCAATGCTCGCCCTACAGCATGGAGGGCGCGGTGAACGCACACGCGGTGTTCACCGTCACCAGGCTCAGTGGGAGACCAGCACAGGTGGGCATCCAACCCCTACTCTGTGTCTTTCCAGCTGTCACTCTAGTGACAGGCCAGTGAGAGGCTGTGGCAGCAGTGGGCCAGGAGACCAGCGGGGAGGTCGTGGCCTGAGGAAGACCCCAGGCTGCCCAGGGCTAGCACCTCCAGGGCTGCGGCTGCATCCCTGGGCATAGGGTGGGCTGGGGCGGCCCTGTAGGCAGATTGGAGGATGCCCAGGCTCGGCCTGTGGGAGAACAGGGCAAGCAAAGGTAGAGCACGCGAGCTGGGTCGGCAGTCCTGGTGCCAGCAAGCTGCTGCCTTGGAGGCGCTGCCACACGTGCCCCACGGTGCCTCCCTCCCCAGCACCTGTGGACAGCTCAGCCTCCCCTCTGCTGGGCTCCCTGGCCGAGGCAGAAGGGGGAGGAGCCTCCCCAGCCTGTCACCCGCTGGCAGGCGCCATGAGCCCCTCTGAGTCTTGGGTTAGTAGCTTTGTGCCACTCCTCTTCCCAGACGGAAAACACCCAGGAGGCAAGCTCTGCCCCCTCTCATTATCACTGCGGGAAGGCGGGGAGGGGAAGTTCAAGAGCAGCTCCGTGGCTGTCAGTATCCTTGGGGATACCAACAGGGGACCCGGTGCGGCTGTATCAGCCGAGCACGCACCTGGCGCTGGATTCTCATGACTGCAGATCAACGCGCTCCCGTGAGCTTCATTTCTAGGGAGGAAGCAGAGGCACGGTGTGGCTGAGCAGGGTCCCACAGCTAGGGCGCAACGGGAACCCACCCCAGTTTCCTGATCCAGAACCCTAGCCCACCCCAGCTGAGCACCCAGTGAGAGTTTGTGAAGCACTCGAGCGACGGCGAGAAGTACAGGTCACATACTGACAGGCACGCGAAGGTGTCATGTAGCTGGGGGTGGCTAGGGGCCCGGGTTTCTAGATTTATCTCGGGCTAAGCTGAGCGGCTAGGCGGCTAACGGCCTGTGGGCTCTTGCTCCGCCTCTGTCTTGCCTACCAATGCCCTGGCCTCGCCCAGGCTGCCCAAACGGGGCTCGCTTGCTACACTCTGGCAATGATGGTTTGCCTGATAATCCCTGGCTCTGTGCAGGCCCAGCCTCTCGCCAGCCACATCTGCCGAGGATACCCACAGTGGGCTGGTTGCCAGCTGCTTCCCAGGTGCCTGCGCGTGGCCTCTCGCTGTCTTATCGCCCCTGCCTGAGTGCTCCGGGGTTGCTGTCTCTTCCCCACCCTGTTGCTTCGAGCCCTCCTGAATGATTAGCACCAGAGTTCTAGCCCTGGCTCTGCTGTGTGGCCTTGGCAGTGTCCGTTAACCTCTCTGGGCCTCATTCCCTCATCTCTAATATGGAAACCAGGGCAGCCTGTTGTAAGGTCTGGTGCGAGGCTCGGAGGAGTCCAAGGGTGTAAAAGGCCTAGAACAGCAATGCACCCAAACCGCGTTTTGCTAATGTTGTGACGTCACTTCTCACCCACTCGCTAAAATTGTCACCATGGAGCCAGTGCAGGGGACAGGGGAGGGGTGTCACAGCAGTCAAAGTCATCACATCATGGACCCAAGGCCGGCTTTGAAAATAAGAGCTGAGCTGCAGGGACAGCACCTCATTCTGGCTTAAAGCCTGCCCACGTTTAGGCCGGGGACAGGGAGAACACCACACACACACACAAACACACACCCCGCCCAAGCACCCGTCACTCCAGCACACCTTATGCTGGAGTTGCCCCGCAGGTGCCAACCCCTGCACAGCACTGCCGGCTCAGTTGACCTGCCCCCATCCTAGGGCGCACGCGTGCAGTGCAGCTGGAATCTGAATGGCTCCTGGCCCCCGCAAGCACATCTTGGCACCAGTCTCTTGCAAGCACTCCCTCCCCCCTTCACTGCCTCCTGGGCTCCAGCTTGTGTCTATGCCTAGGCCGTGAGCTCAGAGGGCCAGCCTTGCACCTGCCCCTCTGCCAGGATGGCCCTGCCTCAGCTGCCCCACCTTGCACCAGGCTCCTGCACGCCGGCCTCCCAGGAGGCAGGGCAGGGAGTGCAGCACGAGTGGTTACAGTGGGGCCTGCCGGAGGCTCAGAAAGGCCAATTCAGTGCCACCAGACCTGTTGGCCAGTGACCCGGTGTTGGAACTCTCTCCTTCAGCTGCTCCTTGTGTGCCAGGCTGCCTCCTACAGCTTTACCCATGTAAAGTCGAAGTGTACACAGGATGCATGTTACACACGCCAACATGCAATGTACAGGTGTTCTTCACACATGCCGATTTTGCACCCGTTTCCTCTTGCGCACGTTACCCACCTGGGCAGTTTCAAACTTTGTGGAACTTGCATGTGGCCCTTCCATCCCTTTTCCCAGCAGTGCTTTGACGTCCTCTTGCAGGTGCAACCTCCTTCGTATCCACATGTGCACACACGCACTGCTCCCGCACAGGCTCTCCACGCCCAGACACATCCGACAGACACACAGATCTATTTATAAACTGAGGCCCACACGTGGTCTAAAATGTCCATCCGGATGCAGGCCCAGCCCAGACCCACGTCGTGTAAAAACCATACACGCATACATCATTGATGTATAGCTATCCGCACACACCGAAGGGTACACTCTCACAAACAGGCTTATGTTTTCCATGCATGAATGCATGTGCTCCAATACCATTCAACATATACAGAAACACACAGGTGAGATCCACACCCACACAGAACCAGGCGCACACATGCACCTGTGCGCACACACTGGAGGAGCCGAGGGTGCAGGCCGACATGACCCGGCGCTGCTGGCTGGCATCTGGTGACTTGGGAAGAGTGTGTTTCCCAACTTCCGGTTGCATCCTAAAGTCCTTGCCTGCATCAGGGCTGGGCGGGTGCCTGCCTCGCTCCATCAGCAAGAGAGGGCCAATCAAATGTCTGCTTGGAACCCTCCTCAGGGTTCCCACCGGCCACGCTCTTGGGGCGGCCCAAGAGGCTGCAAGACCACGTTTCCAACAGACATCAGCCCGAGCAAGTTCGTGTCTACAGACGGCAGTTTAAGGGGAGAGGGGATTCGAACTAGGTCACTCGGACTAGATCTGTTTGACCCGACACCCACGGGATTCCCAGTCTGGGTTTGTGCACGCAGTAGGTGCTCCATCAGTGGGCATAGGACAGGGCCAGGGTCTCACACGTGGTGGGGGGTCAGGGAGTCGGCAGACTGAGGCTGCGCAGACCCCTCTTCCTGTCTGGCTCCCAGCTCTCAGGTGCCGACAGGCGGGGCCTGCAGGAGTCCCCAGGCTGGGCCCTCTCCTCCCCACCGGGCTCCCCCAGCACGCCCCAGACACATTCCTCTCCTGCAGAGGGTTTGATTCGCGCTCAGGCATTTCCTGGAGTGGCCCCTCGTGTTTGCCCTCTCCAGATGGCATGCAGATGCAAACATTCCCCTCCCCCAGCCCTGCCTCCCCACCCCCACCCCCCCTTCCCTGCCTCCTCAGCTTTGCTTCACAGGCCTGAGGTCAGGGCACGGACCAACACCTCTGCCTGCAGCTCTTCAAAGCTGGGCGGCTGGCCATCCTGTTATCTGCCTTCCTCCTCCTCCTCCTCGGCCTTTCTTTAATTCAACAGGTAATTGCTCTGAGAGCCAAAGCAAATGTCAGGGAGATAATGAGGGCGATAGGATGCAGTTCTGGCCCTGGAGGGCAGCGTGTGGAGAGAGCAGGTGCTGAAAGCCCCAGCTCAGGGAAGGCCTTTGGAGATGACCTGAGCCCCAGGAGGCAGTCGGGACACAGCCACACCGCTGTCTCCACACACACCAGCCCCATAAAGGCCGGTTTGTTTGACCCCGGGAGCTGGGCCTGGTCACTGTGTAGAGATCAGCTGACTTGCTCTCTAGAACGCCTTGGCAACTTGTCCCCATTTTATAGATGAGCTAACTGAGACCCAGAGGGGCTTAGAGACTCAAACAAGACCATGTGGCCACTTCAGTGGCAGGTCTTGACGTCGTGGGGCTTGCTGTGTGGCCCGCCTATGCCAGCAGCGGGCTCAGGCCACCACACTCACCTCGAGGAGCTGGTGGACAGTTTTGGGAAGGAATTCCTGCACCCAGGAGCCTCTCTGCTCCCCAGAGGCCAGCTCCAGCCCTCCACCTCTACCCGGCTGGACTCTCGACCCAGGGACAGCACCAGCTCTTGGCTGCCTAAGAGAGGTGGACGAGGGCCTTGCTGACCTCTGCTCAAACCCTCTGCTTCCCTTCAAAAGTTAATATTTACACTCTCTACCATGTCCCTGTGACGCTACCGTAAGCATCCCAGTGCCCAGGAGGGCCGCCCTGGCCCCTGAGACAGCCTAGGGCCTCCCCAAACCCTCCTGGGCTCTAGGTGGGACTCCTCGGGCCTCCAGCCAGCTGCCATGACGCCCAAGCACGCTGTCTGCAGACACACGCGCACAGTCAGACTTCCTGGATGGGGAACAGGGTCCGAGGCCCAGGCTACAGGCTGCTGTGCAGGCATTTCTGGGGCATCGGACCCCAGAGGTGCACGAGGAGCAAGAGTCAGGAGCAGGGTCCCCCCGGGAGGAGCTCCCACCCTGTGGCCTCCCCAGTCCTGGAGAGCAGCAGAGCTGGACACAGGGCAAGCAGGGGACAGGCTGCGACGTCCCACCTGCCCGCCTGTCCCTGGGCCCTCCTCCAGGTGGCCTTGCACGCCGAGGGCTGTGTGCCAGCAGGGCCAGACTCCCCTCACCCGACTCTCCACTCCTGCCCTTGTCTGTTTCCCTTCCTTCCTTCCTTCTGGATTCTGGTTGAGCTCAGCTTTGCAGGTGGTGGGAAATCAAAGGAACCGAATAGCTCTGAGCCAGGCTTCTGCCCGCAGGAGGCTGGGGTGGCCACGAACCCCAGAGAGCTTCAGGGACGAGCTGGAGCTCGAGAGGAGCTGGGGGCAGGAGCAGCCGCCTATCTGGCCAGGCTGGGGTCCTCGGGAGGGCCCTTGTCTACTTCCCCAGGAGTTCCTGCGGGAAGCGGAGAGTCTGGGAATTTCAGTAATAGTCAGAGCAGAGACCACGGCGGCCACCAGGTAGCCAGGGAAGGAAGCCTGCACAGCCGACACATCAGGCTGTTCAGGTTAATGTTTGACGGGAGCCACGTGTTTTTCCACTGGGTATTGTATCCCCTGTACCTGGCAGCGGGCAGCTGTGGGCTCAGAAGGGAGCGGGGAGGGAGGTGCTGGCTGGGGCAGTGCTGGGCAAGGCAGGGCCAGGCCAGAGGGGCTGCTGGGGGTGGGGCTGGAGAGAGGAAGACCCAGAGGGACCCCCAGAGCCAGCGGGCTCCCCACGCCTCAGCTCCCCCCCTGCCTGGCCCTGTCCTGGGGCCACCCAGCCCCTAGCTCTCTCTGCTCTCTGTGAGAGCAGGCAGAGGTGATGGGAGGAAACAGACAGGCAGGAAACCCAAGAGACCCTTCTTGGTGCACAGCTTTTCAGCACATTTTCAATGGTCCCCGTGTGGCCCTCGATGGTCGTGAGTCTCTCTCAGATCGTGGACAGCATAACCTTGCAACCCCTTCCCTACCGGAGAAGGAGGTTATAGCTGCCTGAGGCAGGCGAGGAGCCCTGGGGTCCGCGGGCCTGGGGCTGTGTCTTAATTCATGCTGGCAGCTTTGCCCCTTGGCATTCAAGACACCTGACATTGAATCATGCCCCGTTCTGGGCACCCAGAGTGGTGGTGTTGAGTCTGGCACCAGCTGATTTTGCCGGGTCGGTCACAGTCCTCACTCGAGATGGGGGTGCCCCGGATGGAGGCCCCTAAAGACCACTCAGGCCCCGAGACCAGATGGTACCGTGGTGCCAGCCCTGCCTTTCCCTGCCCCACCTTCCCTCCTGCAGGTCTGCTCTGTCCACAGCCCCTGAACTACCCATCGCCCCCCACCCTCACCTGGTTGCTTTCAAAACGAGCCAGACCCTGGGTGAGAGCCATTCGCTTATGCAGCCTCCCCTTCTGCTCAGAACAACTGGGTGGTGAACCTCCTCAACCCATTCTACAGATGAGGAAAGTGCGGGTCATGAGACACCGAGCCCACGGCCACACAGCTGGTCAGTGGCCTAGCTGGGATTAAACCTGTGTCCATATGATCGCACTGGCTCTATCTCCCTGCATCTTAGATCCCAGATTCCCCACCATCCCATGCTGCAGAGGGCCCTGCCCCATCAGCCTCATCAGAGGACCGAAGACAACTGGCTCCCACAAACCACCACCTCCACTGGCTCGTAGCTTGCGCTCTCAGGCTTGGAGTCGAATCTCCGGTGTCCTGCTGAAAGATGGTTCCCCCGCCCTGTTTTTGAAGACTGTGTCCCTTGGGAGCATGGAGGGTAGGTGGCTCCAGACTTTTTTTTTTTAAAGAAGTATTTATTTATTTGAAAGCTAGAGTTGCAGAAAGAGAGGGAGAAACACACACAGAGAGAGCTTCCATCTGCTGGTTCACTCCCCAAGTGGCTGCAACAGCTAGGGCTGAGCCAGGCTGAAGCCAGAAACCAGGAACCAAGGGCTTCATCCAGGTCTCCCACACAGGTGCAGGGGCCCAAGGACTTGAACCATCTTCCACTGCTTTACCCAGGCACATTAGCAGATACTGGATCACCAGTGGAGCAGCCGGGACACGAACCAGCACCCAAATAGGATGCCAGCACCGCAGACGGAGGCTTTACCTGCTGCACCACAGCGCCGGCCCTGCTCCTGGGCTCTTGTGCCAGGACATGGACGTTCCCTTGCGGGTCACCTTGCAGGAGGAACTGAAGGCCTGACTTCAGATCCCACCATTTCCCGCTGAGTCCATGACAGGCGAGGAGCAGCGAGCCAGGATGATGGTTGGGTCCCGGAGACCGAGAGTCCTTAGCTGCTGCGACCCCTGCTTAAGCCTTAGGGGGAATTTGAGACAGCGCCTCTGGGGATACCAACAGGTCCTGGAATCTCGAAGTCCCTGCAGGGCCCCAGCCATCACTGGTGGAAGAAGTTGGGGGAAAGGACAGGCTTGTATCCATTCCCTGGAATTGAGGAAGTCGGTGCCTTACCTGGGTGAGCGGAGGGGGACTTCCAAAGACCTGGCTCCAGGGCCCTGGCACTGCACCCAGAGACCCATTTCTGAGAAGTCTGTGGCTTTCCCGGAGGGACTTCCTGACCTCTGGCTCTGTGGCTGAGTGGCAGGTGTGTCTATTGAACCCCGGTGTTTGGAGAGGGGGTTGAGGGGACACAGTTCAGCTCCAGTAGCTGCCCGGGCCGAGCGAGTGGGATGGAGGCAGTCTCTGGAGCCTCCTCTCTCGGATTGCCTTGCCCTTTCTCCCCACGGTGCCCGGGGAGAGGAGCATCTCCGCCCTGACCCTCCTCTGCGTGTTCCAAGTCTCCTTCTGTCTGTGCTCAGTGGGCCCTGGTCTTCTCTCCGCTCCGGGAGAGACTGAGAACAGGAGCAGGCAGGGGCTGCAATCCAGCGGGAGAACCCCAGGGTGGGCAGCAGGCGACAGAGGGCGGTGACAGTGACTCGCATCTTATGGCTTTCACAATGGGGTGCCTTACAGACAGGAAACCACCGGGGCTTCAGCCCTGCCCTAGCCAGTTCACAGGGAGGGGCTGGAGGGAGCTGGCCTGTAGTCTTCTTGCTGGGAGGTGGCAGGGACAGGAGCAGTCTGCTGGAGTGGGGCTCTTATCTTCTACACCTGTGCTGTCCAGACAGCAGCCCCTAAGTGCACACGACCGTTCAGCTTCAAAACCATTAAAATGGAGGGCCACTGACATTCCGCCGGTGGCCAGCGGCCGCCATGTTGGACAGAGCAGATGGACGGCTTTTTCTTCACTGTAAAAACTTCTACCGAGCAGCACGGTCTCTTCCCCGCTGCCTCCCAAGGATGCAGATGGAGCCAAGAGAAACCAGCCTGCTGTTGACAGACTCAAATAATAATTAACAATCATGGTGACAATGGCTGTGATTTGCTGAGTCTCTTCCGTGCCAGGCACGGTGCCAAGTCTGTAAGTCTTACCCAATCCTGGCCTCCGGGAGGTTACTCGGGGTCACAGTGACCCTAGAGTCCAGTCCCTATCCTGCCCCGCCCCCTGCTGTGCCCCCAGGAGTTTACAGTGCCCTGCCCCGGGGGCAGGGGGGCAGGGGGGGCATGGGGGAGAAGTCAAGTGCACAGCATTTTACAAAACCAGGGATTAAATAAATCAGCACGTAATTAGCATCATCACATTTCCCTGAGCCCGCTGAGCAGAACACTGTGCTAATGAGGTCAAGGTCTCGGTTCTGAGCCCCGTGAGCATCGCAACCGCTTCACTTCTCGGGAGAAAGCCTGGCCCCTGGCCGGAGGGCAGCCTCCAGACACCGTGAGGAGTCATGGGCTGCTGTCCCCCTGGGACAGGCTGACCTCAGGCTGGTGTGGGCGTGACTTCTGCGCAGTTAGGGTTCTAGACGGGGTGGGGTTAGCAGAAACAGGGCCTAAGTTTGAGGAAAGGGTGCAGCAAAGGCTGCCCCAAGCACCTGAGATTAGCTTTCTCTTGGGTAAAACTTCCTGGAGACACAGGGAGGGGCATGCAGGGACTTGGGAGAGCTTGGCTTGCCGGGGGAGAGCTGCCTTCAGTATCTTGCGGGGATTGTCCTTTTTTTAAGATTTGTTTTATTTTATTTCAAAGGCAGCACTAGAGAGAGAGACAGAGAGCGAGAAAGAGATCTTTGCTGGTTTACTCCCCAAATGGCTGCAACAGTCCGGGCTGCGCCAGGCAGAAATCAGAAGCCTGATACTCCATCCAGGTCTCCCGCATGGGTGCACTGATCTAAGTACTTGGGCCATCTTCCACTGCTTTTCCAGGCACATTAGCAGGGAGCTGGATCAGAAGTGGAGCAGCGAGGACTTGAACCGGAGTTCCTATGGGATGCCAGCGTCACAGACAGCGACTTAATCTGCTGTGCCACAATGCTGGCCCCGGGATTGTTCTATTGTTGGGAAGCTTAACTCCAATTGTATATCAATCCCTCCATGGTATCTGGGTAGCCACGCCCAGGGCAGACAGATTGGCAGCGAGCAGGGTTTCCCCCGGGACAGGTCTGAGGACAGCACGTGAGATAACGCAGGTGCCACACCTGGCGTGACGCCCGGGCACATGGTAGGGCTCCGGAAGCTTCCGGTCATTGAAATTAACTCTCTCCTTTAAGGAACTTTCTCCTGAGCCGGCACCCCACCCTGTTTGGGGCATCTCTGATTTTGTATATGTATAGGCAGGACAGGTCACGCTGTGCGGCTGTGATGGCTCCACCCTGATTCCCAGTGGGCTACCGCCAGGAAAGGTTACTTCCTGTTCACACTGTTGGGCAGGGGCTGTGCTCTGTGTTCTCTGTCGCTGCTCAGAGCCCCAGACTGTTGGAAAGACCGGATTCCAACACATGGCTTCAGCTGGCACTGTGCATGGACCACAGCCAGTCCCGTGCTCCCACCAAACGGTGAAGGCCTGGGGAGGGTGGGGAAGGAGCACACGGGGACTTGGTGAGTGCTCAATGCTTCTGCCATGCCCCAACGCCCCTTCCCAGACCCTGTTGCCTCCTCCTGTAAACAGCCTGTTAGACTGGCTGAAATCCAGAGAACTGGCACCGTGAGGTGCCCTGGGGGATGTGGAGCCACAGGGCCCTCCTGCCTTGCTTGTGGGAATGCGACGCTGAGCGGCCGCTCTGGAAGACGGGCCGGCAGTCGCCTACAAACCACGTCTTCCCTCCGATCCAACAGTGCAATCCTAGGGATTCGCCCAACTGATTTTTTTTTAAAGATTTATTTATTTATCTGAAAGTCTGAGCTACACAGAGAGAGGAGAGGCAGCTAGAGAGAGAGGTCTTCCATCCACTGGTTCACTCCCCAGATGGCCACAACAGCCAGAGCTGCGCCGATCCGAAGCCAGGAGCCAGGAGCTTCCTCCGGGTCTCCCACGTGGGTGCAGGGGCCGAAGCACTTGGGCCATCTTCTACTGCTTTCCCAGGCCACAGCAGAGAGCTGGATCGGAAGTGGAGCAGCCGGGACTAGAACTGGTACCCATATGGGATGCCGGCTCTTCAGGCCAGGGCATTAACCCACTGCGCCACAGTACCAGCCCCAACCCAACTGATTTTAAAACTTGGGTCCCCACTGGAACCCAGATGTGAATATAGCAGCAGTGTGTTCAGAATTGCCAAGCATAAATTGCCCAGAGTCACCAGGATATGTTTTAGCAGGCAAGTGGATTGACTCACTGGGGCGCAGCCACACCACGTGACACTACTCGGCAAAAAAGGAGGGAGTGATGAAGCCACGCAAAGACACAGGTCCACCCCAATCCACGTGGCTCAGTGAGAGGGGCTGGTGTGGGAGGGCGACTCACATACCATGTGATTCCATTTTTGTGAGTTCTGGGAAGGCAAATGAGTTTTGTATTTTATTTTTTATTTATTTGAAAGACTTGAGAGTACGGAGACAGAGAGGGAGGGAGAGACAGAGGTCTTCCATCCACTTGTTCACTCCCCAGATGGCTGCAATGACCAGGGCTGGGTCAAGCCAAAGCCAGGAGCCAGGAGCTTCTTCAGGATCTCCCACATGGGTGCAGGTGCCCAAGCACTTGGGTCATCTTCATCTTCCACTGCTTTCCCAGTGGCATGAGCAGGGAGCTAGAGCAGAAGTGGAGCAGTCGGGACTCAAACTAGCACCCATACGGGATGCCGGCGTCATAGGCAGAGGCTTAACCTACTATGCCCACAGTGCTGGCCCCCAAGACGAGTGATTGCTAAGCGTTTAGGGGAGGCAGAGCATTGGTTGGGCGGAGCACAGGGAATGGAGGGTGTTAGTGAACCTATCTACAGGGTCCTATCAGGTGGGTGTGCAACACAGATAGCTGAAACCTGCAGAATTTTGTAACACAAAGAGACATCTTTTTTTTTACAACATTCAGTACTGGTATTTATTTATTTATTTCTAGAAAACTTTTATTTAATAAATATAAATTTTGAAAGTACAACTTTTGGATTATAGCTGTTTCCCCCCCCCCATAACCTCCCTCCTACCCGCAAACCATCCCATCTCCTACTCCCTCTCCCATCCATTCTTCACCAAGATTCATTTTTAATTATCTTTATATACAGAAGATCAACTTAGTATATACTAAGTAAAGATTTCAACAGACTGTACCCACACAGACACAAAGTATAAAGTACTGTTTGAGTAGTAGTTCTACCGTTAATTCACATAGTACAACACATTAAGGACAGAGATCCTACATGGGGAGTAAGTGCACAGTGACTCCTGTTGTTGATTTAACAATTGACACTCTTATTTATGACATCAGTAACCACCCGAGGCTCTTGTCATGAGCTGCCAAGGCTATGGACAAAGAGGCATCCTTAATGGGGGCAAATTTTAAAAGTCGTTGAGCAGCGGGGAGATGGTTGCATTGGATGCCAAATGTGACAGGAGCAGCTGAGGGTCTTGCAAAGCACCCACCTGCTGGCAGGGATGGGGGTGGGGCATGCTGGCCCGAGTGACTGCAGGTGAAAAGGGACCGCATTTGGTCACCTTGCTCCCGCCGATAAAGTGAGTTCCTTTGCTGGAAATGAAGATGAATATATCATAAGATGGGTTCAATGGGCTTGTTACAAAGTTGCCGTCTGCTATGTGGTGGAGTTGAGCTGAGTTTATAAGTGCTTGGTGAATGAAATTCCAAGCGGACCGACTTGTCCACGAGACAAATGCCCGTGGAGGCAGGGTGCAGCTCAGCGTGGACTCGCCACAACAAAAGCTTCTGGAAGGAGGGCACCCGCGGTGCTGGGCTAGGGCCCGGCAGACACCGGCTTTTTGACCTTAACCATGTTGCACTCATGGATACAAAGAAATAAAATATAAGACGTGCAGAGCGCAGCAGGGTTAGAGTCATCACTGCCCACCGAGGGGGCCTCTTAAATTATAGCCTCACACGTGCAAGCTCTTGTGCGTTTTTGTTTTTTAAAAAAATCCACATGGACCGGCGCTGCGGCTCACTAGGCTAATCCTCCACCTTGTGGCGCTGGCACACCAGGTTCTAGTCCCGGTCGGGGCGCCGGATTCTGTCCCGGTTGCCTCTCTTCCAGGCCAGCTCTCTGATGTGGCCAGGGAGTGCAGTGGAGGATGGCCCAAGTCCTTGGGCCCTGCACCCCATGGGAGACCAAGATAAGCACCTGGCTCCTGCCATCGGATCAGTGTGGTGCGCCGGCCACAGCACGCAGGCCGCGGCGGCCATTGGAGGGTGAACCAATGGCAAAGGAAGACCTTTCTCTCTGTTTCTGTCTCTCACTGTCCACTCTGCCTGTCAAAAATAAAAATAAAAAAAATTTTAAAAATCCACAAGACCCCACCTCTGCTCCTACCTCATAGAGGACCCTTTACCCCTGGCTCCTCCATGTGTGTGGGGGATGGGCACAGGAAGTGAGGGTCCCCTTCCCACCCATCAGCAGCATGGCCACTGGGAGACAATCCAAGCTCTCTAGGCCCCAGATCCCTGCTTAGGGGACGGTGGGGGTGGGGCATTGGAGAGCATGTGCATGGGTGCCCCCCACCCCACCCCCGCCCCGGCGTGGTGAAATCTCTCAGTGGAGGAGCTGGGGGACCCAGGAGACCGATCATGCCTGTCCTGTCCCAGCTCAGCCTGCAGCTGCGCAAGAGAGGGTGGCCCCGGGGCCAGGAATTCCTGGAGCAAAGCCTGGAGGCTGGGCTGTGGGGGAGCAGGGCCTCCGCACCCCATGAGGAAGTCCCTCTCGCCCTTGTCAGCCTCAGCGACTTCTTCGGTGGCTCCCGCCCCGATTAAACACTAAGTGGTCCGCGCTTGCTTTCGTGGATGAGGCCAGCACCCGTACCTGGGACGATGCAGGCGGGCACTCAGCACCCTTCCTTTTGGGAGGTCTGTCTGAGCTGGGGGTCTGTGGAGGGGCGGGGTCCGGTGCACCCTCAGGAGTAGATGTGGAGAGGCGGTGCTCCAAGCCTGTGCCTCCACTCTTGGACTGGACGGGAGCCGAGGTCACGTGCTGTCTCCACCTTCAGACCTGAAGCCCCTAAAGGCAGAAGCCTGTTCTTCCCTTTGCACGGGGGGGGGGGGGGGGGGGGGGGGGCTCCAGGGCAGGGCCGAGTCTTCTGACTCAGTTTCTCCTGCGTGATCCCACCTGGAGACCTGTCCCATTGTTCCATTGCCCGCTTGAGGCAAAAGTTCCTTCTTACTTAAAACAAAACAAAACAAGAGTCTTCTCCAATCCGTGCAGAGAACAGGAGCCAAAACGAAGCCAGGAGGGGGTTTTGTTGCTCCTCTGCTTACCGTAATTTCTGAACACATTTTCCTGGCCTGAGAGAAGACGCTCCCCCTGGGCCATCCTGGGCCCTAGGGCTGGGTGGCAGTGGGGCAGGTGCCAGGATGCAGCTCTTGCCAGAGTAAATCACCTCCCAACCCACGTAGCCCGCAGCGCAGAGGCGGCCGGGCCACCCCCGCCAGGCAGGGTCTTCCCGGGGCGGCCCACGCCGCTGCCTGTCGTAAACAGTAGGACTGTGTTTACCCAGCAGTAACGTGCGTGTTACCTTTCACAGCGAGCGCATTCCAGGGGGCAGCTCCCGGTGATTTACCTCGCCATGCGTGGCTGCCGTCCCTGCGGTGGGTGGGTGGCCCCTGGGCCCGGCCCCACTGTCCCAGGGGGACTGTTGTGAAAGAGCTGCTGGCCTTGGAGACTTTGCACGCCTGCCTGGCCGTGCCCCGCTGGCCGGGGTCGCCGGGGTTAGGGACTTGCCTGCCTGTTTCTGTTGATGGATGCAGCAGGCTCCTGTTCTGCCCAGCACTAGCCCTGCTTCCCGGGGCAGCAGCAGCCTCCAGCTGAGACCAAGTGAGAAGTAACCTTTGCTGGGTCCTCCCAAGGTGCCAGCCACAATTGGGGTGGGGGTGGGGCAAAGGGGAAACATGGTGTCCTGTGAGGCAATGCTGTCATGAGCCCCTTTCCCAGACAGCAATACTGAGGCCTTGAAGAAGTCACACATGTTATGCAAAGGCACATGGCAAGTGCGGGGGAGAGTGGGACCGACGCAGACGGCCTGCACTCCCAGCCCCGTGGGTCTCCATCCCCTGAGCCAGCTGCCTGCAGGGATCCGGCTCCTGGGGAGGCAGGTGATCAGCTGGGAGATGGAGGCCAGGAAGCAGAGGGCTGCTGGGTGTCTGGAGCACACTCCTGTGGCCCTGTGCGTGCGGGGACCTGGCGTGCACCAAGCGGGAGCAGGTGCCTCTCACGTGGGTGCGTACCTCTCATCCGTGTCCCCACCAACACACTCCTGTGAGCACAGGCTCCCGTATAGGAGGGGTCTTCAAAAAGGTCATGAAACCTTAGGCATGCATTGCAAACTCTTAATGAGCTTTTAATTTCATTTCTGCGAACTTGCTGCAGCACCCTCACGCATGCGCTCACTCTACCCGCGAGTCGGCGCCCGGCTGCACCTGCGCACTGACACCTTACTCGGTGTGCGTCCTGGCCCCTTGCTCACCAAGAGCCTACTTCCTCTCTTCCTCTTGGCCTCCAGCTTGGCGCCCACCGCAGGACGGGTGAGGCAGAACTGGAGGTTCTGTCCGTGTCTTATGGGTTCACTCTGCCGGTATTTCCCGAGTACCCTCCCTGTAGGGCCTTGTGCGTAGTGGAAGACCTGCATCGGGGCTCAGCCCAGCCCTTAGGGGCTACTGCACACAGAGCAGAGGGCCAGGAACCAGCGAACCCAACCATCCCCACTGCCTAGACTCAGCCCCGGGGAGACCGGCCTCCTAGCAGGCTCCCCGCTCCTCTGGGGGGTGGGGTAGGGGTGGGGTAGCGTACCTGCCTCTGGAAGCCAGACTGCCTGCCCAGTTCTGGGTACCTGCTGGACCCTGGGCTCTCCCGCAGGCTGGAGGAATGGTGTGGCCCAGGCCCCCTCCCCAGCCCAGAGCCGAAACAGCAGCACAGTGTTCCCGACTCACCAGGCAGGCCCCACCCGGAATTCCCGGCTGCCTGGCCTGCGTTCTGCCCACAGCCTCCAGAAAGATGCGCCCCGTGAGGCCCCGCCCCTCTGCCAGCTCACCTGAGCTGAGAGTTTCGTGCGCCTACCCTAGGCAATGAGGGGCCAGGCCTTTAAAAAAAAAAGATTTATATTTTATTTATTTGAAAGGTGGAGTGACACAGAGAGATCTTCCATCTGCCAGTTCACTCTCCAAATGGCCATAACAGCCCAGGCTGGACCAGGCCAGGCAGAAGCCAGGAACCAGGAACTCCACCCAGGTGTCCCACGTGGGTGGCAGGACCATCTTCCACTCCCTTCCCAGGTGCATTAGCAGGGAGCTGGATTGGAAGTGGAGCAGCCGGAGCAATGCCAGCTGCAGAGGGATCAGATCTTTTGCATGGTGGCACCTGCTACCCAGGTGTTGTTCTGCCTAGATCGGCTGAGCTGGGAGCCAGGCAAACAACTCACTTGCAAGGACATGCGTGGAAGGGTCTTGCACTTGGTGGAGGACCCTTAATAGTTTTTGAACAAGGGCCCTACAAATTGTGCAGCCGGTCCTGCCAGCAGCTGAGGCTGTGGGTAAGACTGGCACAGTCCCGCCTCTCCCCGCCCACCCTGTCGCTCCTGCGTGCCCCTCAGCCACTCCCCCTGCCAGCTCGGCTTTCTGCTCCGGGCTGGCCCCCGCTGCGGAGGTGTGGGCGGCTGTGGTCGCCTGGTGCCCACAGCGTGGCCGCAGTGTTTGAAGACGCACTCCAGCGATGTCCTCAGACTGTGCGCCTGCTGTCGCCCAGCCTGCGGTTGCCTGCTGCTTCCTCCAGGGCACGGGAAGCCCATATTCAGCTTCTGGGTCAGCCCCGCCCCGCCTGAGGGGCCAGCAGGCCCAGGCTCTCGGAACCCTGCTTGTCTTCCCAGCAGCATGGGTGGGAGGATCCCTGATGTCGTGGCTTGGCTGTGGCCCAGTCCCCAGTGTGCCATGCGAGGCCTGGGGGAACTGTGAAGAGGTGGGGCCTGGTGGAAGGCGATTATGTGCTGACGATGGGATTGAAACGGGCCTTACAGATAGAGAAGAGCAAAGCTGACCCCTGAGTCTGGCTGGCTTCCTGCGGCACCCCGAGACTTCTGCACACACTCCCGCCTTTGCTGTGGCGTCTGCCGTGAGGCCCTTGCCAGAGCAGAGCAGGTATCACTGCCATGCCCTTGAACTTCCAGAGCTGTGAGCTAAATAAGCCCCTTTGCTTTACAAAGTCCTCAGCCTCAGGTATGTTGTTATAGCAACAGGAAATAGACTCACACACCTGGCGACATGGAAGAATCACCTGGGGTCAGGACTGGCACCAAGCATGGGGAGCTGGGGGGGAGGGCTGGGGGCGGAGCTTGGAGAGCATTGGGCTGTAGCCGCTCCTTAATTCAGCATCTGCTGGATGCCTGCTGAAAACCCAGCCCACAAATACCAGCTGCAGGGGCTCACAGCCGGGGTGCAGGTGGCAGGGGTTGTGGGTAGACATGAGTGTAAGCAGCTCAGCCATAGTGCAGACAGAACACTGAGAACATGCTCAAATGGGGAAACTGAGGCCCAGTGATGTTCCCCACGCCGGGGCTCAGAAGCCTTGTCCCTCTGCCCAGCAGACCCCACCCCCTCTCATGCAAACGGAGCCCTGGTCCTTCCTCTTTGTAGCCGTGTGCCGTGTTAGCAGGTCCAGGTCGGGCCGTCAGGGCGCGGGCTTGTAGAACCCACAGTTTGGACTTCGTCCTCACCTCGTCCCATCCCCTCGGAGCACCGTCTGTGTCCTGACCACCAGCAAAAGCTCCGTGCTCAACCCTGGGACACTCCGCAGACGCTCAGAGAGCAAGCCCAAGCCAGCCCCCTGTGCTTTGCCTCCTCGGCGACAAGGAGGCCAGCGTCATCCTGTTTCTGTGCCCTACGCCCTGGTATCACTGAATCAGTCTAAGGACACGCAGGGCCAGCAGCAGTCCCTGTTTCGACCAAGGCTTGGTGGGAGCACACCCGACACAGTGTCCATTTTGCCAGATTTATTTATTTATTTGCAAGGCAGCGTTACAGAGAGAGGAGACAGAGAGAGAGAGGGAGATAGAGAGCGAGCTTATATCAGCTGGTTCACTCCCCAGCTGGCCACAATGCACAGAGGCTGGGGCTGGGCCAG
This sequence comes from Oryctolagus cuniculus, assembly GCF_964237555.1. Lineage (NCBI taxonomy): Eukaryota > Metazoa > Chordata > Mammalia > Lagomorpha > Leporidae > Oryctolagus > Oryctolagus cuniculus. The sequence continues at coordinate 126,180,346 of NC_091436.1, read as the reverse complement.
GCTGAAGTCAGGGGCCTGGAATGCCATGTTGGCCCACCATGTGGGTGCAGGGACCCAAGTACTTGTACCATCTTCTGCTGCTTTCCCAGGTGCCTTAGCAGGGAGTTGGATCAGAAGTGGAGTGGCCAGGACTTGAACTGGCACCCATTTGGGATGCCAGTGCCACAGGGGGAGGCTTAGCCCACTATGCTACAACACCAGCCCCCCTGCTGTCTTTAAAAGCTCACGGCACTGGGGCATGGGGAGGGGCAACACCGTGGACAGAGGAAGGGCTAATCCGAAGCAATGGCAGTAGCCCGGAGCCCTGCTTCTGGGGACCTGGGTACTCCAGAGGTTTGGAGACAGGGCCATTGCTCTCCTGCCTACCACCCCTCCCCACAAGCCCAGGGACCCCTGGCCTGACCTGGGTGGATTGTGTCCAGCCTGTGCTTTCCAAGGGCTCTGAATTATTCCGCCTGGGAACCAGGCAGTTGAATCTCGTGTCTGCCCCAGGCTGCAAAAGAGATTATTTTTTTTATTAGCTGTCCCTTGTTAACTCATAATTGCAATCATGTAACATTTAATAGAGGCACAAAGTAATCCCCATCTCTGCCCCGCAATCATTCATTAGCTAACAAGATGGAGCGGTTCATAAAAAAACGGCCGTTAAAAAAAAAATTCCGGGGAAATGGAAAGCAGGAGATGATGCAAGCCCTGGTTAACAAAGGCCCAGAGCTGAGGGAGGCGGGAGCGGGTGTGAGCTGAATAACCCAGCCCTGATAAGCCACAAAGCAGCACCCGCTGCTCCCTCCTCCCTCCGCCGCCTGAGTCAGAGAAGCTGGGATGTGTACAAAAATCGAGCAACGTAATTAGCAGGTTGCATCATGCCCTCGATTATAAATTACAATGGGCACACAGAAAGTGCATGGATAGGCAGGGATTAGACGGGGTAACCCAATCCCAGTGCCAGCCAGGGCGACAGAGAGCCCAGGAGCTGCCACCACCCAGTCACTCAGGGACTCCACGGGGCAGTGACAACACCTGCTCAATGTGCGCTTTGTGTCGCACGGGATAATGATTGACTAACTCGAGGAATCAGGAGGTGTGAAAAGAAGATGGCCCTCTTAACCCAGCCATTGTCTGTTCTCTGCTGGAATGTCCCCTGCCCCGCCCACCTGCTGCACCTGTGCACACGGATGCAGTCTGAGGATGGCCCAGGTGAGGAGCCCTGGGGGGGGCGGGGCTGCGCTGATAAGATCTAAAGGGACTGAGCAGGGGGTTGTGGGGGCCCCATGAAGGATGATACAAACTCAGTAAACAAGGCAGAGAACAGGCGACAGAGAGAGCGCTCTCCTGGGGACTGGGTGTGGACCCAGCAGGCTGTGGGAAGGGTCAAGCCTGTTCTCTCTGGGCCTCAGGTCCCCTGCTATAACCCACCAGCTGGCCATGTGACCAGGACAAGTCATTTCCCACCTCTGGGCCTCAGTTTCCCCCTAAGACCTGGTCACAGCCAGCTGGCTGACCAGCCCACTCCTCTGGGCCTCAGTACCCCCATTTACAAGGAGGGAAGCGATCCAGACAATCTTTAAAAAGTTCACCTTGGATCGTCGCTCAGTGTGGGATGAATATGGGTTTCTCCAACATCCTAACCAACCTGCCAGTTCACCTGGTACCTTGGAGAGCAGGGAGCCAGGCCAGGCAGCCCTGCAATGCGACCCTCAGCGTCACTAAAGGGCTACCCGGAGCAAGTGCGCAGCAGGCTCAGGCAGACGAGGCGCTGGTGGCACCACGCAGCCACACCCTTCACTTCCTCCTGGTGGAAACTTGGCCTTTCAGGCAGCCTTTGCAAACAGTCTTTACTCCGCAATGTTTTCTTAGCGGCTCTACGCTGTGCGCAAGAAATAATCCCATTAACATCACTATTTCTGCAGGAAAGGACAAGGATATAGATTTGCCCTTGAGTTCAATGAGCTCGGCGCTCTTAAAAGGAAAGCCACAAAGGTGAGGCCGGCGCCCTGCAGGAAACACATTGAGTGGCTTTATTCTGCGAATGGGATAGAGGTGGTAGCCAGCCAGCCAGTGCCAGCCGAGGGACCCTGACTCCTTGTCCCTTTGCCAGAACACACTGGGTGATTTAGCACCACCAAGTCTCTGGGCAAGCTGTTCCTATTGCCCCCTCAATGCCCTTCCCCTCTGTGTTCAGCCACCCACCTTATACTCTGCCCTTCGGACCTCACGCCAGTGTCACCTCCTCCCAGCAGTCTTCCAGGATCCCCTGCTGTGGTCCCCACCTGAGCCAGTCCTGTCTTGGCACATCTCTGTGTGCTGTGTCCACCAGAGTCTGTGAGTTCCCAGGCCCAGGGCCAGGCCTGCACACAGCCAGCGCTCCCAAGTGGTTTCCTCATTCAGCCGCCGCCTTTCCTCACGGCAAGGAATAGGTGGGAGCAGCCTCAGGCCTGAAGCTTTGCTTGAAGTCTAGAAAACTTGCCCATTCATTCTTCCATTCATTCACTCATTCCCTGTGTAATCTGAATACATACAGTGAAGGGGCGGGGCTCAAGGAGGGAGACCAGACCGGTCAGCTTTGGGCATTTCCGTGAAGACATTGACACACCTTTGCGTGGGGCTGGGAGAAAGTTCCAGAAGCCATCCTGCAGTGTGGACTGACCTCGAGGGTGGACAGACCCCTTCCCCAGGGCTGACAGTGTCTGCTTAGCCCAGTCTGCTTAGCCCAAGAGGGCCTGAGCCTCATCGGCTCCCTGGAGACGTGAAGGGGGAGACGGGGAGGGGGGAGCAGGGGCCTCTCTCCTCACCTGTCGGAAGCTCCCAGCACGTCCCCCTGACGCTGGGACTGCCGTCCTTGTGTCCATAGCACCGAGCAGGTGACCTCCCTGCTCCCGGGTCAGGATGACATTACATCCCTACATCGTGACCTCACTCGGGCCGCTGGCCTTGGGCTCCGTCTGCTTCTGAGCTGAGAGCAAAATAACAGCAGAGCCACAGCTGCCTGGGTGCTCTTTCAGCTACGGCAGAGCACCCACGAGGTGCACGCCCACTCATGCGGGAACCGGGACGCAGAGACATGGACACACCTGCCCGGGGGGACTCCAGCCAGTGAGATGCACCTTGCCTTCTCTGCCCCGCCCCATACATGGTCTTTACCATGTCCAATGTAGAAGGAAAAGTGAATGAAAATAACAGCTTCATAGGAAGGCACTTCAAAAAGTTCGTGGACAGTAGAATTGAAAGGGAAGCTTATTTTTGGTGTAAAAAATTTTGAAATCCGTGGAGGTGTTCACCCGGTGGTTAAGTTGCCACTTAGGAGTACACATCCCATAGCAGAGTGCCTGGCTCAAGTCCAGCTTACTCTGCTTGCACTCCAACTTCCTGCTAATGTGCACCCTGGGAGGCACCCAGGGGCGCAAGAATTCAGGTCCCTGCCACTCATAGTGGAGACGGATTGAGTTCAAGGGCTCAGGTTTTCGGCCTGGCCTACCCCTGGCTGTTGCAGGCATTTGGGGAGTGAATCAGTGGATGGAAGATCTCTGTCTCTGTCTCCCTGTATTTAAAAAAAAAATATAAGTGAGGTGCTGGCGCTGTGGCTTAGCAGATTAAGCCCCTGCCTGCAACACCAGCGTCCCTGATGGGCGCCAGTTGGAGTCCTGGCTGCTCCACTTCTGATCCAGCACCCTGCTAGCGCGCCTGGGAAAGCAGCGGAAGATGGCCCAAGTGCTTCAGTTCCTGAACCCATGTGGGAGACCCGGAAAAAGCTCCTGGCTCCTGGCTTCAGCCTGGCCCAGTCCTGGCTATTGCCACCACTTGAAGAGTGAACCAGCGCCCCACCCCCACCAACTCCACCTTTTAAATAAAGAAATAAATATTTTAAAAATTGAAATTCACATAGAGGGATCTCATGGAAAATGCGTATCGTGAGAAAAAAAGTCTTTGCACTAAAATAAACGTATCTTTAAATTCCATTTGCCATGAACTCCCTGAAGTCACCTCGTATGGGGGGCATGGACCATGTACCGGGCACGGTTTCAAGTTCTTCACCTTCATTCATGGAATCAGCGGCAGGTCTAGTCGCTGGGAACGTGGTGGAACGCGGCAGTGGGCAGGGCTGCGACCCTGCCCTTGGGGAACTCCCATCGTCACGAGGGCCACAGAAGACTATAAACCAAGGAGCCAGTAAATGGAAAAATAGGGGAGGCAAAATGATGGCAAAAAGCCAATCAGAGGATGAGTAGCTGGCAAAGGCCTTTGATTGAGTGACCTGGATGGGACTTCCAAAGGAGGTGGGCGGGGAGCCTGGGCGTGCCTGGGGGTGGACACCCAGTGCAGTGGGCATAGGAGGTATAACAGCCCTGGGGCAGGACTGTGCCGCGGGCTGCTAGGGCTGGAGCAGTGTGGAGGGTGAGGCATGGGTTAGCTGTGTGTCACCTCGCTAGACTCACAACAGTGCCGCACACCAGGCCCAGGTTGTTATTCTGTGGCCGATGAAGACACGGAGAAAGGGAGGACAGTAAAGTCCTGTGCCAGGCTTGCGCCTCCACGCTGGCGATTCATGAGCGGGGAACTGGTCCCCGGTCCCAGCAATGGATCGGAATCATCCGGGGAGCTCGCAAACAATCCAGATTCCCAGGTTTCTCATGTGAACAAGCTGCCCGGCCGACTCACACAGAATCTTCCATTGACTCCGGCTTTGAGGGGCCACCGGGGGCTGGCTGTGCACAGGCTGCCATGGAGGGGCAGGCGCTCTGCCAGGGCGCCAACTCCAGCGCTGCTCTGATGTCTGAGTGGCTGCGACCCCTGGTCCTCTCTGAAGCTCGCCTCTTCATCCGGGAAACCAGACGGCTGAACTCCATCGGGGAATTCCCAGCACAGTAGACTTCTCCATCCAATTGCATCTTAGCTGGAGCCCAACCACAAACCACAGCAAAGGAGCTTCATTTGCAGGAGGACTGTTCCGGCCATCACCCCCCGGCCACCTGGAGCTCACTCCCGCGAGCAGGGGCGGCTGGCCGGATGCTCGGAGCCCTGGATACCCATCGCGGGGCAATCCCCCTTGGAGTGGATTCTGTAAGTCCTATTTGGGGAGCACGCTGAGAAAACCTGCCCCAAACCCCAGCTGAGTTCTTGGGAAGCCCCGGCGCCAGTGACGGGAGGGAGGGCGCTGGGGCTGGGCAGGCAGCAAGCCTCTTTCAGCTCACCTGCGTTCTCCGTTCTCCGCCTGCTTCTGTCCTGGCTGGGGAGAGGGGGGAAGCGGTGTGTCCCAAACCCTTGAGACGATCCTCGACCAGTGTGGAGACTTGATGTGGTGGGTGGCGGTCCTCCAGCAGATGAGAGCAGGAAATCTGCTTCCTCGTGGGCGGAGCCTCTGACATCTTGGATTCCACGCCCCTTCTTTGTCTTGGAATAATACAAGCTCTTCTGCCTGGGAGGTCCCTTCCACAGCCCTCCTCCCTAGGACTCCTCCCTGAGCCAGAGAAGAGGAAAAGGAAGCCACCTGCCTGGGGCCACGTGGCTTCTTAGGTGATGAGACCCGTCCTTCAACCCCAAATCCAGAGCTTTGTCTGATAGTACCAGGGCCCACGTGGGCAGACACACCCCTGCCCTCACAGGGCTCACACGCGTGTGCATGTGCACATGGTCGTGTCTGTGTGTGATCAGGGGCTTAGTGGAGAGGGGAGCAATCTCAGGGCAAAGTCAACTCCCTTGACATCCGGCACAATCGCTTGCATACAGCAGGTGCTCAATCATTTGTGGAAAGCACGCTTTGCAGATGGGAATTACCTGAGTTTCCTCTCTGCGACACCTTGGGCTCTGCTTGGAGTCTGGGTTTCCTGGGACCGGCAAACATCTCTTCCTGGGCTGGTGGAAGCTAGGAAATCTGGGTGGTGCCCCAACAGTGGAGCAGGTGCCCCGGGGCTGGGCTTTGCCTCCAGGCCTCAGGACCAGGCTGTGGGAGGGGAATCCCTCTCTCCCTGGCTGGGACAGGGAAACTGAAGCCTGGAGGGGCAAACCCAGGTCTCTCTCCAAACCCGATGCTCCTCTGCCGCTGTGGCTGCCTCCCCGTCCAACTCTGCAAACCCAGTGGGGTGTATTTTTGTTTCGGGTTTTCATTGTAAACCTCTAAGTAAAACAGGCAGGACGGAAATGAAGCCCCTAGCACCCCTCCCTTCCAGCTGCCGATCGCCCAAGCCCCTGGGAGGAAAGCACTGGGTTTGTGCTCCGGGCACGGGGAGCCCTCTGTGGCCAGCACGTGGCAGGGCATGGATTCTTCAGTGTTCCCTCTGGGGAAGGGGTGGAGGGGGTGGTCCACGCGCTCCTTCCCCCCAGCATGGATGCTGATTGCTTCATTTTTTTTACAGATTTATTTTATTGATTTGAGAGAGACAGAGAGAGGCAGAGACAGAGAGAGAGGTCTTCTATCTGCTGGTTCACTCCCCAGATGGCCACAACGGCTGGAGCTGTGCCGATCTGAATCCAGCAGCCAGGAGCTTCTTCTGGGTCTCCCACACACGTGCAGAGGCCCAAGGACTTGGGCCATCTTCTACTGCTTTCCCAGGCCACAGCAGAGAGCTGGATTGGAAGACGAGCAGCTGGGACTCGAACTGGCTCCCATATGGATCCCAGCACTGCAGGCCAGGGCTTTAACCCGCTGTACCACAGCACCAGCCCCCGTGATTGCTTCTTAAATTTGTATTTATTGACTTTCTTTCCTTTTAAAAAACTTATTTTGTTTATTTGAAAGGCAGAGTTACAGAGAGAGGTAGAGAGTCTTCCATTTGCTGGTTCACTCCCCAAATGACTGCAACAGCTGGAGCTGAGCTGATCCATAACCAGGAGCCAGGAGCTTCTTTTGTGTTCCCCACATGGGTGCAGGGGCCCAAGGACTTGGGCCATCCTCTACTGCTTTTCCAGACATATGAGTAGGGAGCTGGGTCAGAAGTGGAACAGCCAGGACTGGAACCCGTGCCTGTATGGGATGTTGGTGCTACAGGCCAAGACTTTAACCTGCTGCGCCACAGTGCTGGCCCTATATTTATTTACTTTCACTTTTATTTGAAAGGCAGAGACAGAGTGAATGAGAGAAAGAGAGAGAGAGAGAGATCTTCCACCTGGTTCACTCTTCACACACCTGTGACAGCCCAGGCTGGGTTGGGTTAAAGCCTGGAGCCCAGTACTCAATCCAGGTCTCCCATGAGCATGGCAGGGACCCAGGTACTTGAACGGTCACCTGCTGCCTCCCAGGAAGCTGGACTGAGTGGAGGCAGAGGAGCTGCGACTCAGACCAGCACTCTGCTTGGGTCGTGGCATTCTGGGTGGCATCTTCACAGCTGTGCCAAGTGCCCTCCTGGGCTGGCGGTGGCTCCTGCTGGCTTCTTCAGGGCCCACTGTCCCTGAGGTCCTGGCTGTGCGCTCATGCATCTGCTCCCTGCGCAGGCGATGGGTGCTCTGGCCACCCACAGCAGGGCTGTAGCCTTGGACAGCCAGGCGTTCAGGAATCAAGAGTCTGGGCCTGACCTCCAGGACGGCTGGCTCCCGCCAGGAGACCTCCCCTGACCCCCAGGAAGAGTCAACTCAGGCCAGTGACCAAGAGGAGGCTCAAGCCTCCTGGGTCCCCTCATGCCTGCAGCTGCTCCCAGGACCACCCCAGGAGACACAGGCCACGGAGCCCCCTGGAGACCTGGGGGGCCTGGGGAGGGGTGGGGGGAGGGGATGGTGGTATTTTCTCTGCAGGATTTATGTGTGTGTGCGTGTGTGTGAGAGAGTGAGTGTTTAACAAGCAGTGGGGCCTGCTCGACTTCTGAGCCTGGAATTTATACAGCCCCTTGTTGGCGGCTGCAGTTTATCTCGAGCGAAAGAATAATAAACTCAGTTGACAGGGTGATGCATTCAAAGCATCTTCCCGCCGCCCAGCGCGCAGCCCTGCCTGCTGTGCGGATGTCTGGCGTGGAGGGGACCGTGTTATCGAGCATTGGCCCCGCGGGTCGTCAACAACGCATTGTTTGCAGGCTTGGGGCAAGGCGGAGATGGGCCGGGGCTCCGGGGGAGACAGGGGGGCGGGGGGTCCGGCCACACGGGCGCAAGGATGGTCGCCCAGATGGAGTCACAGGCATCTGCCTTTGATGGAAGCCCAGGCTCCAGCCAAGCCCATCCCCCTGCCCACCAGCTGGCCAGATCGCCCCTGTTGCTGCCTGCCCCCATACTGCTGCTAGTGCGGCCCCAAAGGCAATGGGACACCTTGGGCCTCGCTGGACTCCATGGCCTGGGGAAGCCGCCCCTGCCATAGGCTGTGCATCCCCCCCACCCATCTAAGCAAGGAATTAGCATCGAACCCCAGACTTGAGGAATATGTGGACTTGTGAAAACTTGGGCAGGGGAAAGTGAAGCCTGCTCTCAGGCCCTGGAGAGCTGCGGCCCCCCAGGCACCCCTGCTGGGGACCCGGGCCCCTCCTGGCCTTTTGCCCTGCCCTGTCTGGGAGACCCCCGATGCTTGCCTGCCTGGTTTATAAGCTGCACTGTGGCCACATTTCTCGGACTTGCTGCGGGATGAAGGGAGATGCAAATTAGGAGCATGCTTCAAAAACTTGGGAGCAGGGTATAAATTCTCCCCTTCTGACTTCTTTCTTTTTCTTTTTAAAAAAGAATTATGTATCGATTGGAAAGTCAGACTTACAGAGAGAGAGAGAGAGAGAGGGAGAGAGAGATCTTCCATCAGCTGGTTCACTCCCCAAATGGCCACAACAGCCAGGGCTGGGCCAGGCAGAAGCCAGGAGCCAGGAGCTTCCTGCGGGTCTCCCACGTGGGTTCAGGGGCCCAAGCACTCGAGCCATCTTTTGCTGATTTCCCAGGTGCATCAGCAGCGAGCTGGGTCGGAAGTGGACAGATGGACTCCAACCGGCTTCCATATGGGAGGCTGGTGCTGCAGGAGGAGGCTTAACCTGCTGGGCCACAGTACCGGCTCAATTCTTTCTCTCAAAGCTGCCTAAACTTCACATAGGAGAGCCTGGGCCACTACCTCCCTACTCTGCTTCTCCCTCAACTTCCACTATCAGGAAGTCCTTTCTCTTGCCTAACCTTAGGTTCTTTTGCTTCGGTTCAGCACTTCATGCATACATTCCAGTTTATTTTTTTAAAGATTTATTTATTTATTTGAAAGGCAGAGTTACAGAGAGGGAAGGTGAGACAGATAGAGAGATCTTCCATCTGCTGGTTCACTCCCCACATGGCCACAATGGGTGGGACAGGGCCAGGCCAAAGTCAGGAGGAGCCAGGAACTTCCTTTGGGTCTGCACGCAGGTGCAGGGGCCCAAGCACTTGGGTCATCTTCCGCTGCTTCCCCAGGCCATTGGCAGGATCGGAAGTGGAGCAGCCGGGACTTGAACGCATATGGGATGCTGGCATCGCGGGCAGCGGTCTAACCCGCGGTGCTGCTGCAACGTCAGCTCCCAAGCCCTGGCCTGGTGCTCCTCATGTACCTTCTGTTTGCTGGCTTCACGTCCTCAATTTCAGTCTGCTCCCAGGGCAGGGCCTCCTGCCCAGCCAGCCCCAGGACTTCCACTTCCCCTAGGAGCCCGTCCTCCAGCCCTGCTCTTGGAAAGCAGGTCGGCTCCCCTGGGCCCTGCAGACCCCAGCCCCATGGGCACAGGGAAGGAAAGGAAGCCCCCAGCACTGAGCCCCGGCACTGAGCCCCGGCCACGCCCCTCGCTCCATGCCTGGAATCCACCGAGCCCCATCCTATCCTCCTGATGGTCACTGCCACCCCCATTTCAGAGATTCCAGAAACAGAGGCTGCAGGAGATGCCGTCTCTGGCCTGCTGGCAGGGGCTGGAAGGCTGACTCCAGCCCAGAAGGTCTGGCTGGCCCCAGGGCTGCACCTGGCCCGCATCCTCGAAGCAGGCAGGGAAGCCAGACGCCCAGAACCGGACAGGTGGAGTCAAGGTGTCAGGAAGAACCCTGAGGCTGTGGGAATGGGGAGGGGTGAGGAGGGGAGGGCAGAGGCCTGGGGGCTGGAGAAGCCCCCAGGGATGAAGTCGGGAGAGCTCAGCCTGCGCTGGTGACAGGGGCGCTGTAGCAGGCCGTGGGCCCCTGAGACCCCAGCAGGGTGCAGCCACTTTGTCCCTCACTGATTTACTAACTTACTAATTTTTTTAAAAGTTTATTTATTTATTTGAAAGGCAGAGTTATAGACACACACACACACACACACAGAGAGAGAGAGAGAGAGAGAGAGAGAGAGAGAGTATAATCTATCCGCTGGTTCTCTCCCCAGATGGCCTCAATGGCTGAAGCTGGGCCAATCTGAAGTCTGAAGCCAGGAGCCAGGAGCTTCCTCTGGGTCTCCCACGTGGGTGCAGGGACTCAAGGACTTGGGCCATCTTCCGCTGCCTTCCCAGGCCACAGCAGAGAGCTGGATCGGAAGTGGAACAGCTGGGACTCAAACTGGAGCCCGTATGGGATGCTGGTGCCACAGGTTTACCCACTAGGCCACAATGCTGGTCCTTCACTCACTCATTCTATCCCTTGTCTGCCTCTCAGGGTCTCATAGGGAAGAGACCTCTCAGCAGGTGTCAGCCAGGGTCCCCATGGTTCCTGCTCACCCATCCATCACCCTTTGCTGTGTAGTGAGCACCTGCTGTGTGCCCAGCCCCCAGCACTGGAGGTGGCCGGCTAGACCCCATCCCCAGGGCACTCACGGCCCACTGAGGCAGGATGAGAAGCTCGTGGATGCCAGGAGCCACCTGTTTGGGCTGTTCAAAGGAGAGAGCTCTTCATGGAAAGCGCCAGGACCGGGAGGTGAGAGGGCACGCTTGGGCTACTTGAGGACAGGAACCAAGAGCCCCACCACCCCACGCATGGGCAGCTGTGGACGATGCTGAACGAGATGCCGACAGGGAGCGCTGGTGAGTCCCAGGGGCAGATGGGCCCGTGCCTTTGGATTCATCACATTCATTCCACCGCTCCTCTGTCGCTGGGCATCTGTTGTCTGGGCGTTGCTGGAAACAACAGGCGGACCCATGGCAGTCAGATGGGCAGACCACTCTCGGGCCCCATTTGTGCCAAGCTTGGGGCGGAGCCTGCAAGTCATTGGGCAAGAGGCAGCCGTAGCCTCTGGCCAGATGTTTGAAGGGGCTGGGGTGCATTTAGGGGCGCAGCCTGGGGTGGAAGACAACAGCGGGTCCCATGAGAGCTGCCTCTGCACTGTTCTGTGCTCTAGCCCCACCCCCGGCTCCAGACCCCACGGGGCCAGCAGAAGGAGGCCCACAAGTCCAAGGGAGGAGGCCCAGTGGGAGGCCTGGGGCTCTGGGAAGGCAGGAAGACCCCATCTCTGGCCAAGGACACATCTGGGGACCCCTGCCCAGCGGGACGTCCTTGGCAAACCCTGTCCTGCAGTCTCCGGTTGATTTGCATGCCTATTTGCATACACTGCTTGAAACAGGTCCCCACCCCTATTCATCTGTGGCATTTTGATGTATGTCCTTGCTCCTCCTCCTCACCCCTAGCTGGCTGTGCCCCGTGCATTTTGCTCCCCCTTCTGGAAGGGAGGACAGAGCAGGGACCGAGCCCAGCTGCAGAAACCCCAGGGTTTGTCTGCGGCAATACCTGGGGAAGGCTCATCCGCCTGCCCCGCCAGCCTGGGTGCTCCGCTGGGAAATGCTGTGGATTCGGCGGTCCCTGGAGGCTTGTAAACCGAGCCACGGCCTGGAAGTGCTCGCGGTCTCGGGGAGCTCCAGGCCCCAGTGAGAACCGCCTGTGAGCTATCTGCAGGACAGCAGCTAATGGAGTGACGAGTGAGCGTCGCCTGCAAGTCTGCGGCCTGTCCCATGTGGGTTGCTCCTGCAGACCAGAGCGCTGGGGGCTGGGCGGGGCTGGGCTCGGGGCTCCTTCCCCGTGCGCGCAGACAGATGGGACACAGAGTGGCCCCTTGCCCTTTTGCAAACCTTGTGCAGCCTGGGGTGGCGAGAGAGCTGGGAACCCTGTGCCTGTGGCTTCCTGCACCTCCGTCTCCACTTCTGAACCGGGAGGGGCGACAGCTGGAGCGCATCCGCTGGGCCCCCAGGCACCCTCTTGTCCGGGGAAGACCAAGCCAACGCCACTGCCACTGCCGGCTCACTGCGCTACTCCCTTGGAAGCCTCCAGCATGCCCTCAGCTTACGGGAGTCCCAGTGGGCACCCCACGGACACACCTGCCACCCACCCGTGTGCCGTAGTGAGCAGAAGACAGGGATGGGGCGCCAAGAAGTTGCTGACGGTCTGTCCCTGCCCTCCCAGCCACCCCAGAGAGAGACAGGCAGGAGGGGCTGGCAGCTGCATATCGAGGCCTCCCGCCCCTGAGCGCCCTGAGGGATGCCCACTCCCCGCCACACGAGCCCTGCACCGTGCGAGGCTCGGCTTGTCACCGCCAGGCTCTCTACCCGATAGACGATAGACGATAGACGGGGCTGTGATGCTGTGACCGCCCCTTATCTGTGCAGCTTATCTCCTGTGGCCACTCAGCCGCCAGACTCCAGGGGGCCATCGGCAGGTCCCTCCTCGTCTCAGGCTTCTTCAGCTTCCACCCCCACCCCCCTAGTCCCCACCCCCGACCCACACTCTGGTCCCTCTCGGCTGGCACGGTCAGGCCCGGCCAGAGCAGGGAACGCCCCTGGGAGCTCAGAGTGCTGCTGGCAGGTCAGCTTCTCCCTCTGCCTGTTCACCTGTGGGTTCCCACGGGCTCTCACCCCACCCCCACCCCCAGCAACGCTGCCCCAGAAATGAGGGGATGGGCATTTGGCTGCTGACCTCCCTAGGGGTGGGGCTGTGTCTTCCCCCCTCAGACTGGGGCTACCTGGGATAGGGCTACGTCTCCCCCCTCGGACTGGGGCTACCTGGGATAGGGCTGCGCCTCCCCCCTCAGACTGGGGCTACCTGGGATAGGGCTGCGTCTCCCCCCTCGGACTGGGGCTACCTGGGATAGGGCTGCGTCTCCACCCTCAGACTGGGGCTACCTGGGATAGGGCTGAGTCTCCCCCCTCAGACTGTCCTCCCTGAGGACAGGTCAGGTACACTTTGAGGAAGGGCAATTGACCCGAGAGCCCTAGAGAGCCTTAGGTCAGTAAAACCTTCCATGATTCTTGACACCTCATCCAGATGTGGTTTTGCTTTTTTTTTTTTTTTTTTTTCAGTGGCGAGGGTAAGTTGTTCATAAAGCCAGATTGATAAAAAGGAAAGAAGGTGGGGGAGGGAGAGGGAAAGAAGGAAGGAAAGAAGCGAGCAGGCATGCGGCATAGCAGCTTAAGCTGCCTTTACGGTGCCCACACGCCGTGTCAGAGCGCCCGTTCGAGTCCGGCTCTTCCACTTCCCATCCAGCTCTCTGCTATGGCCTGGGAAAGCAGTAGAAGATGGCCCAAGTGCATGGGCCCCTGCACCCATGTGGGAGACCTGGAACAAGCTCCTGGCTCCCAGCTTCTGCCTGGCCTAGCTCCTGCCATTTCAGCCATTTGGGGAGTGAACCAGCAGATGGAAGATCATTCTCTCTCTCTCTCTCTCTCTCTCTCTCTCTGTCACTCTGCCTTTTACATAAATAAATTTTTTGAAAAGAAAGTTTCATTTAAAGAAAAAAAAAAGGCAAGGGCGGGGGTGGGAGGGAGAGAAAGGGGAGCGCCCAGGCCTCCTGCAGGGAGCCTCTCTGTGTAAGGTCCTCGACCCCCAACACCGGCTTCTCCCCCCCCGCTGCGGGATCTGTGGAGGGGGCTGCCTGTCTCCAGTGACAACAGAATGCCAGCTCCAGATGGGCCCCGGGTGCTGGCAGCAGCAGGAAGAGGACCTGGGCTGACAGACAGCTGCCCCTCTGCACGCTCCCCCATCCGTCCCCACCTCGGCGGCAGCCACGTGACCCAGGGGGGACATGGCCACCCAGCTCTGCGGTGGGCTCCAGCTAGCTCCCTCTCCCTCCAGCACCCCTGTCCCACCTGACCCTGCCCGGGGCCTGGCTGGGCTCCAGAGCCTCTGGGACAGCGCCAATGGCCGCCGGTCTGGCAGAGCCTCCCAGCTCCACGTCCTCCCTCCCGCCTTCCCCCACAGCCTCCTCTCCCCTAGAGGTGCAGCTCGCTGCCCTCCTCCCCGGCCCACATCCGTCCGTGTGTTCATCTTTTCAACACGTGTGTTTCCGAGCCCCTGAGATGTGCCAGGCAGGAGAGATAAAGGCCGGGGAGCCAGATGTCAACAGTCAATTAGAGCCCTTTCCCTCGGGGGGCTTGGCTCAGCCGGGTCTGGAATAGCCACGCCCAGCCGCGACCCAGGGCTGCTGTGTGCCGGGCCCTGCGCCAAGTGCTTCACGCCAGGTAACTCAACTCTCGACAGCTCTGCCAGGCAGGGCTGCTACAGTGGAACCCGGGCACGGAGATGCCAAGTGACCCGCCCCAGGCTGTGGCTTACGAGACCCACGCCAGGCTACAAACCCAGATTGCCTGGGCCAGGGACCACACTCTTTTTTTTTTTTTTTTTTTTTTTAAGACTGATTTATTTATTTGAAAGTCAGAGTTAGGAGGAAAGAGAGAGAGAGATAGAGAGAGAGAGAGATTTCATCTGCTGGTTCACTCCCCACATGGCCACAATAGCCAGGCCAAAGCCAGGAGCCTAGAACTCCATCCGAGTCTCCCACATGGGTTCAGGGGCCCAAGCACTTGAGCCACCTTTCCCAGGCTTTCCCAGGCCATAGCAGAGAGCTGGATTGGAAATGGAGCAGCCAGGGTAAAACCCAGCACCCCTATGGGATGCTGGCAGCACAGGTGGAAGCTTAGCCCACTATGCCACAGTGCCAGCCCCAACCCAAACTCTTCACTCTGACCTCACGGTGCAGAGACTGGGCTTTGCTCTGCACCCCTCCGGGAGGACCCTGGCACAGCCCCACTGCACATCAGCCCCCTGCCCGGAGCTGTCCCTCTGAGAGGAGGAGTGACTTGCATTCCCACCCTGCCCGCTCCTGAGCCGTGGCCTTTCCCCCCGTGGCCATCTCTGTGGACAGGGGGCATCTCCCAGGCCAGACTGTCCATCTCTGGCAGGCATGGCCTGAAATTGCCTCAGCACTGGGCACAGAATGGGCCCAGCACAGGATTCCTTGAGCTGGTGGCCCTTGGGGGTGTTGAGGGAGGTCCTCCATCTGAGACACAGGATGGAGGAGAAGACCCGGGCCCCCGAGAGCAAGCAGGTAGGGGCAGAGGTGGCAGGGGCTCATCTGCTGAGCGTGCACCGCCCTGGGCTCAGCTCGGGTCTGAGTTCAGAAGGTCGGTCCTGCACCTGCCTGGCCCCACCCAGCCTGCACCAGCACCGTGACACGAGGCTCCTGGTCTTCAGTGTGTGGGGACCATGATTTGGGGTCTTGTGAGGACAGAGGGTCTCTCACAATGGAAGCCCCTCACACCTCATGAGCCTGGGAGCCCCCTGGCAAGGGCAGGCAGGCAGGGGGAGCCTTCAGAGTTGATGCCATAGGTCATGGCCTCCCCTGTACCAGTGTCAAACGGCCTGAAGAGGAAGTGACAGAGCCAGGAGAAGCTGGGACAGCCTGGGGAGGCCCTCTCAGACCGGGGCCTTCCCGGCTCCCAGAACCCGGGCTCCCTCTTGCTGCTGCAGCCCTGAGCCCAGTGTGTGCACATGATTGACTGTATGTGTGAAGACGTGCCTGCTGACTCCTGTGTGGGTGTCTGAATATGTGCGCACATGTGTATGTGTGTGGAGTGTGTGCATGCATGTGTGGTGTGTGTGCATGCACATGTGTGTGCATGTGTGGTGCACATGCCTGTGTGTGCATATGCATTGTGGTACATGTGCATTGTGTGTGCATGCCCATGTGTAGTGCATGTGTGTGAATATGCATGTGTGGTACATGTGCCTTGTGTGCAATATGCATTGTGGAACATGTACATTGTGGTGTGCATGTGTGGATATGCATATGCATGTGCACTGCATGTGTGTGCATGTGTGTGCACATGCATTGTAGTGTGTGTGCATGTCTGTGTATATGCATGTGTGGTGCATGTGTCTGTGTGTGCATATGCACATGTGGTGCATATGCATATGTGTGCGTGTATGTATGCACACGCTTGTGTGGGCTTATGAATGCAGAGGCCCCAGGAACTAGAGGACTTGGCTTCTGCTTCCTTCCAAAACCACAAGGATGCTGGCTGGCCTCAAGCCTCGGTTTCCTCAAGACCCAGAGCCGCTGATGAGAAACAGACCCCGCCGAGCCGCCCGTGGCGCAGGGCAGCCCAAGTGCGGGAACCGTTGGCCTGAAGGCCTGCCCTGCTGCTGGGATCTGGGTGGCCTCCTGCGTCATGGATGCAAAGAAGGGACTCGCGGAGCTGGGCTGCCAGGCTGGCCCCGGATGAAGCTGGCGAGCCCGGGAGCTGGGGATGCTCCTCCCCCACAGGCCCTCTGGGGGAGGCCACAGCTACCAGGTGTCCCTTACCTGATGAAGGAGGCAGTGGCTGAGAGGAGCCCCCTGCCCGGGAGTCAGACTGCCCAGGGGGTCCTGCAGTGGGAAGGGAGGCCAAGGGGGCGGTGCTCTCCTCTCCACCTCCACACTCTGGGTCAAACCCTGCGCCTCCTGCAGATGGAGGGGAGGGGCATTAAGAATACAGATTTCTGGGACAGCCTCCCCGTCCTGACTCAGCGGGCCTGGGGTGAGTTAGGAAGCCTACCTTTTAACAAGGGCCCCCGCGTGACCACAGCAGCACAAACACGGCAGAGCGCAACCTTAGCACCAGAGCCGAGTCTGGAGGCCTGGGCTGGACTCTCCATTCACTCTCTCCCATCCTGGAAACGGGGGCACAACGTGACTTCATGTCGCACCCTCGGATGCTCAGGGTATGCTAGAAGTAATGCCAGCAACAGCAGTGACTGCGGCCGACCGTGACCAAGCACCGGCTTCGGGCCAGGCCCTCTCTGCCACCGACGGGACTCAGAGCCGGGAGGCCAGGTTGAGGAGCCAAGCTCACAGCCCCAGCCCTGCTGGCCCCTTGCTTGCCAACAACACACAGGAAAGCCTTCTTGCCTGGGAGCCCCGTGGGCGCCAGGCCTGCCCCACAGCTGCCCCCATTTGCACGGAGCAGCAGTCCCAGAAGCCCCTGCTCTCCTGAGAGACAGAGCCCAGAGCTCCCGGGAGCCAGTCCTGGTTTCCTCTGGGCTAATTGGCTAATCGTCTGCAGCCTTGTTAGATGGAGGGCTAGACGTGCGCGCTCCTGGCCGGCCCTCGCCCTGCGCGGCTCCCTGGCTCACAGCAGGGATAGATTAGCAAGCAGGCTGCTCTCGCTCGTCTCATTCCTTTCTGAGGCCCTGTCCTCTGACGTGGGAAGCTGCAGGTTTTCTTTATGTGGGCAGAGAACCCCGGCAGGCTATGCACAGGAGGGAAGGAGAGAGGAAGAGAGGGAGAGAGATGGCGGGGTGGAGGCGGGGAGTCTCCCTCCCTCCTCTCCCACAGTGTGGCCCTGCACTCAAAGCATCCCAGCTCAGCCCGGAGCCTCCCCGTGAGCTGGGGCCCCAGGCAGACAGGAAAAGGCTAACCCAGCAGTTCCGTGACAGGGAGTGAGGCCTCAAACTCTGGGGCGCTTTCACCTCCTCGGCTGCCAGTGGAGCACAGGCGGAGAAAGAGCTCCCTGAGGGGCCCCCGGCAGAGCAGGCAGGGAGCGCAGGTTGTAGGGACCCCCGTGGTGGGTGGGTGGGGGGTGACCCAGGGCACAGGACGCCAGGGGCCCAGCATGAGGCCGAGGGTGTGGAGGGGTTTCTGGTGCCGGCTAAGAGCTCAGGCTGGCCCGTGCCGCGGCTCAGTAGGCTAATCCTCCACCTTGCGGCGCCGGCACACCGGGTTCTAGTCCCGGTCGGGGCGCCGGATTCTGTCCCGGTTGCCCCTCTTCCAGGCAAGCTCTCTGCTGTGGCCAGGGAGTGCAGTGGAGGATGGCCCAAGTGCTTGGGCCCTGCACCCCATGAGAGACCAGGAGAAGCACCTGGCTCCTGCCATCGGATCAGCGCTGTGCGCCGGCCGTGGTGGCCATTGGAGGGTGAACCAACGGCAAAGAAAGACCTTTCTCTCTGTCTCTCTCACTGTCCACTCTGCCTGTGCCCCCCCCCCAAAAAAAAAAAAAAAAAAAAAGCTCAGGCTGCACCATCTCCCTGCTCACCGTGTGCACAACCTGCAGATGTTCATCTCTCCCAGCCCCAAGAAGCTTCCTGACCATTCAGCCCTCCTGGCCCTGCCTGGCCCCCAGCACGGCCCCTGTGTCTGTCAATGTGCAGGGGTCTGGGGCCTGGTCTACCCGAGTGACTGCACAACAAAGGGGCAGCATGGGCTCCAGACTCACACAGCCCTGGTGTTCAGCCCTCAGGCTCAGCTGGGCTTCAGTTTCCTCACCTGGAAAATGGGACTAATAATGACACTTCCTTCAAGGGACAGGAAAGACTTAAAGAGACCCTCTCTGCAAAGGGTTCGCCCAGAGAAGGGCAAAATGAGGCTCCAAAATTGTGCATGTTGCCCCGTGGCTCAGAGCACCCTGGCGGCTGTTAGCACCAGTACCACACGGCTGGACTTGAACAATGGGGCCCAGGCATCTGGCCCACGGCTCCCGTCCCTCAGTCTTGAGACCACAGGGTCCCCAAGCTTGTGAGGGCTCAGCCCCCCGGGAAAGCTGGAACAGGACAGACTTCCAGGCCAGGCCCTCTCCTGTCCACCCTGCCAGCCCCCTGCTCCCCCGGGGCTCTCTTCCCCTGACCGCAGTGGTCTGTCAGGGGCGCGGGAGCTGTATGCAACAGGCGCCTTTTGTCCGCCGGCCAGGGTGCACCTGCAGCGCCTCGTCCCGGCCCGGTGCGCCAGCTCTTGGCAGGCCGCGGGGCGGCCACTCCATAGCATCCTCAGCCTGAAAGAAGCCCTTTCTTTTCCTTCTCTCCTCCTTCCTCTCTCGGCTCTCCACAGAGTGGTCATCTCCACGGGGCAGCAGGAATGATGGGCTCTGCCAGAGCCCTGGAGTCTCCTCGGCCAAGAGACAGGGTGGGGCTTAGGAGACAAAGCGAGAGTGGCCCGGGGCCGGCCAAAGCCCCCGGGGCTACCTTAGGGCACTGCCAGCCCTCCGCCTCCCCACGCAGCATGGGCAAGCGCCGCGCGGCTCACTCAGCCAGAGCTGTGTCCCTGGCCAGCCTGGCGCAGCCCGCCGCTGGGGTCTCAGACCGGAAGGCCTCTGAGCAGGCTGCGGATGCGGGCCTGACACGCGGCGGCCACAGCCTCATGGAGCGGTTTTTCCTTTTCCTGAATCCAAGCCCGGCCTTGCTCATTTTCCCCGCTCTCCTAGCGGGCGTGGTCATATGATTTGCCCACTCGGTCAAAAATACATAAAATCAGCGTGGAGGAAAGGCTGTTAGGGGTGGCCTTGCTGACAGCAAAGCAGATCAGGAGGTAAAGCACGAATGATAAAAAGTAGGTCCAGGGACCGGGGTGGTGACCTAGCAGGAAAAGCTACTGCCGGCATCCCATATGGGCACCAGTCTGAGTCCCGGCTGTTCCACTTCTGATCCAATTCCCTGCTAATGACCTGGGAAAAGCAGCAGAAGGTGGTCCCAGTGCTTGGGTCCCTGAACCCAGGTGGGAGACCTGGAAGAAGCTCCTGGCTTTGGATCAGCCCAGCCCTGGCCATTGCTATCATCTGGGGAGTGTACTAGCTGATGAAAGTTTCTCTCTCTCTCTCTCTCTCTCTCTCTCTCTCTCTTTTTCTTTCTCTCTCTCTGTAACTCTGATTTGCAGATAAATAGATCTTTTTTAAGTAGATCCAAGAACTACAAGATGAAAGCAATCTTTAGGCATTCGTGGTAGAGAGAAACTGAGTGGCACACCCCAGCTCTTGTTGGGGGGTCACTGTGTCTCCATCCCAGCAGGGATGCTCTTCCCGGGGCCCCGGTCTTCCGTGGAAGATCGGATCGTGGTCGGTTTCTGTGGAGGAAGATTTGAGAGCATATAGCACCGTTTTCACAAGAACTTTCAAAGCACATGATTTCCATTTTCTTTATGCTCTTGGCGCTTAAAGAATTAAGTTAGCAAGAGTTCACAGCAGCAGCCTAAGTGATTTAGATCAAAGTTCTCAGTGAGGACAACTAGAACAGCCGAGCCAAATAGCTTTAACATCTGCTTGAGTGAGCCTCTCCCCACATGGCTAGGATGCCTGCATCCCCTGTCAGACTGCCTGGACTTGAACTCTGGCTCTGGCTCCTGACTTCAGCCTCCTGCTAATGCAGATGCTGGGAGGCAGCTGTGATGGCTCTAATAGTTAGGTTCCTGCCAACCAAGTGAGAGACCCGGATTGAGTTCCTGGCAGTGGCCCCTGCCCAGCCCCAGCCTTTGCAGGTGTTTGAGCAATGGTCAATGTGCTATACCCCAGCCCCATCCCTTCCAAGGTCTGTTTCCTCCATCCGGGTGGTGAGAAAACACCTCCGGAAGCCCGAGAGGCTGCGAACAAAGTGGCAGAACCCGGAATGATCTCTGTGCCCTCTGCCTTCCTGGATCTGATTGCTCCAGGGCCCAGGTGCCGAGAGCTCAGATTCTCAGACTGGGAGAAGGGGATGCAACTGCAGAGGCTGCAGGCGTGGACACCTAAAACACTCACGGACAGAAAATATGAACAGGCACACTCACCACTCGGGAAGTGCCGTGGCGCCGACAAGGCACAGGTTCCCAAGGGATCAGCCAGACGCACGCTTCAAACAACACAGCTCTCCCCCACCTGACGGGCACCCGTTCGAAAGACAGAGCTCTCTTGGGTCCTGGCTGGCCTCAGGGGGGATGAGCACAGCCATTCAGAGAGCAACCTACACACGTGTCCACACAGCAGCCCACAGCCCTGTGAATGGGGGGTCCAGCCTGGAAAGACCATCGTGCACAGGCAGCAAAGTGTGTGATGGTGCAGAGCCGGGGGCAACCTGAACGCCCATCCGTGGGAGGGAGGGCGGCTCCCGCAGCTCCCTGCAGAGTGCTGGTGAGACCAGCCAGGTGCACCCGCACATCTCTTCACAGCTGAATGGGAAGAGCTACAGCACCGCAGCTCGGATCCTAATTACCAGCATGGAGAAAACACCACCGTTATCCAAACCAGACGCACGTCTCGAGATCTGTATCCAACCCACAGAACGACGCTCCTGGCCCTGCTCTGGACGTGGGAGTGAGCGTGGGAAATGAAAGTAGGGATTGGGGTGGAAGACGAAAGTGTAAAACAAGGGGCAGGCATTTGGCACAGTGGTGAGGACACCACTCGGGCTGCCCGAGTTCCATATCGGTGTCTGGGCTGGAGTCCTCGCTTGGCTTCTGATTCCAGCTTCCTGCTAGTGCACACCCTGGGAGGCAGCAAGAAGGCTCAAGGCCATGGCTTCCTGCCGTCCACGTAGGAGACCACAGATGTTGCAGGTATCTGGGGAGCAAACCCCAGATGGAAGGTCTCTGTCGCTATGTCTGTCTCTCTCTGTCTTTCAAATAAAAAAAGAAATCTAAATAAAACAATGAAAATTGAAGTGGGCTTTGAATAGACCAAGGACAATAGAATGAGGGATCTTTCAAAAGTTTGTGGAAAACGCATATTATGAAAAAACCGCATAGATTTCAAACTTCCATTACCAACATAAATTTACCATCTGGTTCCATTTTCCACAAACGTGTTGAATTGTGAGCCACGGAGCACAATGTGTCTGCATCCGAGGGAGAGGAAGCTACGGCAGTTTCCTGGACTTCAGCCACGGAACCCCGGCTTCCTGGGGCCCCGGGAACGTGCATCCCAGGGATTCCGCACATCCCAAGTAGCTGGTCATCTGCGCCTACTTGGACACACCCGGTGATGGGGAGCTCATTCCTGTACCCCAGTGAGGAGCAACAACCTCTCCGTGCCTTGCAAACCACCAACCCCAGCTGCAGCCCCCAGAGCTCCAGTCCCCAGAGCTCCAGTTCAGCTGCACCTGCCTCCGCATCCCAGCCCCTCAGTGAACTCCAGAGGCCGGCATCTTCCTCTCCAACCTCATCAGGCATGGGCGCCCTGCATGCCAAACTCAACGGCTGTCCATTGCTCCAGTGTCTCTGTGCTCGTCGGGTTCTCCCCTCCCCCTCCCCAAAACCTCCATGCTCGCCGATTGTCCCCTTGGGGAGTGAACCCCACGCGGAAGATCTCTGTGCCTTGGGTCTAGCCTAGCTCCCAGTCCCTCCTTCAAACACAGCTCCCTCAGAGAGCTCCTACGCTCTGGGCAAAGACTGGCCAGCTCAGGGGACAGCGAGACAAACACCTCCTTCAGCCTGGGCCCTTCAGTCTGTTAATACAAGCTCAGACGACTCAGCTAGGAAGCAGTCAGCTCTCAGGGAAGCTGTGGTTGGCCAGGCTTCCGGGTCTCTCATTAGCACTGCTCTGGGGCCCGCGGCATCCAGTTGGAGACAAGCATGAATGTTGTACACAGCACGAACGGCAGGCTGTGCGGAGCAAGATCCCCGCCTGCCACTCGGCTTCCCGTGCACCTGCTTGGAGGCTGATACATATACATGCCGGTACACACGGGGGCACACACATCGGTACACACTCCGATTCCTGCCTGCACAAAGAAGAGCCCAGTGTCCAATGTCAGAGAACGCCGACACGTGCCTTACTCTCACCAAACAGCCGCCTTGGAGAACTTTCCTTACCAGGGCATAGCCTTTCCTTGAGGGGATCTACCCAGAGGACTGACCTGTCCCCTGCTGGTGGGCAGCCAGGTTGCTTCCAGTCGTTTGCACACAGGACAGGATTTCCATAGGATCAATACCCTGTGCCTTTTGGCTTGGATTTGCTAGATTCAGGTGGTCAGATTGGTCAAGCCTGGCTCCCAACTTTGGCCTCTGCCCTATCCTGGTCTGTTGTGGACATTTGGGGAGTGCAACAGGGGTGGGAACTTTCTCTCTCTCTCTCTCTCTCTCTCTCTCATCCTCTCAAATAATTTTTGTGTGTGAGAAGAGTCTAATTGGGAAATGACGGACTTGTGAGCCTGAGATCAGCCCTCATGGACTTCTTGGGAACTGATCAGTTGGCGTGTGAATTTATACATGGAGAAGACAGACAGACAGGCAGACAGACAGCCAGCCGGCGGGCTTCACACAGCAGACCCGCCACTTCATACCAATCAATCGCACGGAGAGGTGGGTTCTGTTACCACCAGGTCACAGACGGGGAAACTGAGGCTTCTGGCGTGTAGGTCATCTGCCCCAAACCAGCCCAGCCTCGGCTCTGCTGACCACGGAGGCCAAGGCTTCCACGGCAGACCCCCCAGTGGTGGGGTATTCCAGGAGCCCACAAGGCCGGGTGGCCCAGCCTCTGCTCCCCTTCTCTCCTGCACCTGGGAACGGGGGACGAGGGCCTGTTGGGGTGTTTTAGTGAGGCTGCCTCCCTGGTGACAGCTGCTCTCATTTCCAAATCACCAAGTGGGGCCGCTGCCATCTGCGCCCCATTCCCCTCCTCCTTAGCTGCTTTGGCCTGACGCTTACTCGCTGCGGGGTCGGGGGGACCGTGCACTGGTATTTGGCAGAGAGTCCATGTCCCTATTTTGTGAGCATGGACTTTCAAAATGGCGCGCCCTCCTCCCTCTGTCATGGAGGTTCCGGGTGGGCTCCATGTCCCAGCCCCCTTTGCTCCAGTGCAAAGCCCTGTGAGACTTCCTTCCCCCGGGGAACCACTTCCTACAGTGCAGGATGCCCTGCCCTCTGGCGCCCAGCTCCTCACACCCACAGCCACGCTAAGGCCATTGTCACGCTCACGTGGCCAACAACCCTGAGCAACTCATTTGTTATCTGCTTTTTTTTTTTATTTTTTAAGGCAGATACAGTGAGAGAAAGAGACACAGAGAGAGTTATAGACAGTGAAAGAGAGACAGAGAGAAAGGTCTTCCTTCTGTTGGTTCACTCCCCTAATGGCCACTATGGCCAGCACTGCACCAATCCGAAGCCAGGAGCCGGGTGCTTCCTCCTGGTCTCCCAAGTGGGTACAGGGACCCAAACACTTGTGACATCCTCCAGTGCCTTCCCGGGCCACAGCAGAGACCTGGACTGGAAGAGGAGCAACCAGGACTAGAACCCGGGGTGCCAGCGCCGCAGGCGGAGGATTAGCCAAGTGAGCCACGGCGCCGGCTTTGTTAGCTGCTTTGTTAACAGTCATGTATCACAGGCACGTTCTGGGCCAGACCCTGCACTGGAGCACAGAGGTCCCAGGTCCTGCCCTGGAGGAGACACACGGAGGCCAAGCCAGGCCTGGCTGCCACAGTGGGTTGTGAGTCAGGCGACCGCGTGCGCTCGGGGACAGCTTCAGCAAGGCTTCCGCTGGCTGACTTCACGACCTCCAGCAGGTCTCTGGCTCCCAGCCCCTGCCAGCTCTGGGGTCCAACAACTGTCGGATGGGGTAGCCTGAGCCTTCTCTTCCTGAGCGTTTAGAGGGTGGGAAGCATGGTGATAGGAACAGTTCAGGAGACCCAGGACCCAAGCCAAGCCTGCGTGACTCCCAGCCCAGGGGTCTCCAGCTGCTCCACAGTGCCCCTCCACCACGCCACCTCCCCAGTCCTCACCCACCTCTGTCTCACTATTTTTTAAATAAAGTTTTATTTATTTGAAACCAAAAAAAAAATACAAAATAACAGCAAAATGAAAAGCTGGTTTTTTGAAAAAATAAACAAAATTGAACACCTTTGGCCCAATTAACCAAAAAGAAGAGGGAGAGCACCCAAATCAATAAAATCAGAGATGAAAAAGGAAATGTAACAGCAGATGGCACAGAAATAAAAAGAATCACCAGAAATTACTACCAAGAGCTGTATGCCAACAAATTGGGAAACCTAGAAGAAATGGATAGATTCCTGGACACATTCATCCTACTTAAATTGAGCCATGAGGACATAGAAGACCTAAACAGACCCATAACCAAGACAAAAATTGAATCAGTGATAAAGACCTTCCCAACAAAGAAAAGCCCAAGACCGGATGGCTTCACTGCTGAATTCTACCAGACATTTAAAGAATTAACTCCAATTATTCTCAAGCTATTCAAAACAATTGAAAGAGGAGGAATCCTCCCAAATTCTTTCTACGAAGCCACCTTAGTTCCTAAACCTGAAAAAGATACAACAGAGAAAAAGAATTATGGACCAATTTCCCTGATGAACATAGATGCAAAAATCCTCAACAAAATACTAACCAATTGAATTCAACAACACATCAGAAAGTCATTCACCCAGACCAAGTGGGATTTTTCCCTGGTATGAGGGATGGTTCAACATAGGCAAATCAATCAATGTGATACATCACATTAACAAATTGCAGAAGAAAAACCATATGATTATCTCACTAAATTTAGAGAAAGCATTTGATAAAATACAACACCCTCTCATGACAAAAACTCTAAGAAAATTGGGTCTAGAAGGAACATTCCTCAACACAATCAAGGCAGTTTATGACAAACCCACAGCCAGCGTCCTATTGAATGGGGAAAAGTTGGAAGCATTCCCACTGAGATCTGGTACCAGACAGGGATGCCCATTCTCACCACTGCTATTCAATATAGTTCTGGAAGTTTTAGCCAGAGCCATTAGGCAAGAAAAAGAAATCAAAAGGATACAAATTGGGAAGGAAGAAGTATAACTATCCCTCTTTGCAGATGATAGGATTCTTTATTTAGGGGACCCAAAGAACTCTACTAAGAGACTATTGGAACTCATAGAAGAGTTTGGTAAAGTAGCAGGATATAAAATCAATACACAAAAATCAACAGCCTTTGTATGCACAGACAATGCCATGGCTAAAAAAGAAATTCTAAGATCAATCCCATTCACAATTGCTACCAGAAAATCATATAACTTGGAATAAATTTAACAAAGGAAGTCAAAGATCTCCATGATGAGAATTACAAAACATTAAGGAAAGAAATAGAAGAGGATACCAAAAAATGGAAAAATCTTCTGTGTTCATGGATTGCAAGAATCAATATCATCAAAATGTCCATATTACCAAAAACATTTACAGATTCAATGTGATACCAATCAAAATACCAAGGACATTCTTCTCAGATATAGAAAAAAATGATACTGAAATTCATATGGAAACACAGGAGACTCCAAATAACTAAAGCAATCTTATGCAATAAAAACAAAGCCAGAGCCATCACAATACCAGATTTCAAGACATACTACACGGCAGTTATAATCAAAACAGCCTGATACTGGCACAAAAACAGATGGATAGACCACAGGAACAGAATAAAAATGCCAGAAATCAACCCAAGCATCTACAACCAACTTATCTTCGACAAAGGAGCTAAAATCAATCCCTGGAGTAAGGACAGTCCATTCAACAAATGGTGCTGGGAAAACAGAAGTGTGAAGCAAGACCTCTACCTTACACCTTACACAAAAATCCACTCAAAATGGATTAAAGACATAACTCTATGACCAGATACCATAAAATTATTAAAGAACATTGGGTAAACCCTGTAAGACATTGGCATAGTCAAAGAGTTCTTAGAAAAGATCCTAGAGGCACAGGTAAACAAAGCCAAAATTGACAAATGGGATTGCACCAAATTGAGAAGCTTCTGCACTGCAAAAGAAACACTCAGCAAAGTGAAGAGGCAACTGACAGAATGGGAAAAATTATTTGCAAACTATGCAACTGATAACGGATTAAGAGATCAAGAAAATCAACAACAACAAAACAAACAACCCATTCAAGAAATGGGCAAAGGATTGAAACAGGCGTGTTTCAAAAGAGGAAATCCAAATGGCCAACAGACACATAAAAAAATGTTCAGGATCACTAGCCATCAGGGAAATGCAAATCAAAACCATAATGAGGTTTTGCCTCAGCCTAGTTAAAATGGCTGTCATGCAGAAATCAACAAACAACAAATGCTGGCGAGAATGTGGGAAAGGGGGTACCCTAACCTACTGTTGGTGGGAATGTAAACTAGTGCAGCCATTGTGGAAGACAATATGGGGATACCTCAGAAATCTGAATGTAGACCTAACATATGACCCAGTCATCCCACTCCTGGGAGTTTACCCAAGGGAAATGAAATCAGCATATGAAAGAGCTATCTGCACCTCCATGTTATTGCAGCTCAATTCACAACAGCTAAGACATGGAATCAACCCAAATGCCTGTCAACTAAAGCTGGATAAAGAAATTATGGGATATGTGCACTGGGGAATACTATAAAGAGGTAAGAAAAAATTCTGTCATTTGCAACAAAATTAATGAAACTGGAAAACATCATACTTAGCGAAATAAGCAAGTCCCCAAAAGACAAATACCACATGTTCTCCCTGATCTGTGATAACTAATACAGCACCTAAAGGAAATCTGTAGAAGTGAAATTGATACTTAAAGATGCAGTGACTTTGAACAGCCTTGTCTTGACTGTTGAGGAAGTTTTTTTTTTTTTTCACGCAATCTGTTGAACTCTTTACTTAGTATAGAGGTAATCATAAAGTTAATTGAAAATAGATCTTAGTAAAAAATAAGAATGGGAATAAGAGAGGGAGGAGGAAGAGGGGTGGGAGTGTGGGTGGAAGGGTGGGTATGGTGGGAAGAATCACTATATTCCTAAAGTTGTATTTACAAAATGCATGAAGTTTGCATTCCTTAAATAAAATGTTTCTAGGGAAAAAAGTATTCCTTTATCTTTGAAAGGGAGAGTTACTGAGAGAGAAGGAGGGAGAGAGAGGTCTTCCATCAGCTGGTTCACTCCCCAGATGGCCTCAATGGCCAGAGCCGGGCCCGTCTGAAGCCAGGAGCCAGGAGCTTCTTCCAGGTCTCCCACATGGGTGCAGGGGCTCAAGGACTTGGGCCATCTTCTGCTGTTTTTCCAGGCCATCGCAGAGAACCTGATCAGATGTGGAGCCGCCGGGTGAGGGGGGGGGCCGAGGGAGAGTCTCAATGGCCACCCCAGCTCTGAGGCCTGCTCCTCTCTCAGTGGATCGGCCCTGGGTTTGTCAACTCAGTTCTGGGGAATTTGGAGATGGAGCCTGTGTCCATCACTCAGTCACTCATTCGTTTCCGTGCCTGTAGGCTGGGGCCCTGAGGGTGCACAGTCAACAAGACGACCTGCCCTGCAGCAGCCCCCCACCCACCTCCCTCCTGCCTCAATCCCCCTCCAAGACCAGCGCTGTGGCAGCACTATGGCCCACCGTGGCCCTGGTAGGACACACCAAGGGGCAGAGCCTCCTGGACCAAGCCGCCCCTACTGCCAGGAGGGGAGTTCCAGTGCCAATCCTGGGAGTTCCAGGCATCTCCTTCCTGCCCCATTGCCTTTAAGGGAAGCAGACATCTCCTGCTTCCATGAATCCAAGCTTGTTCTGCAGCCAAGTCCTGACCCTGGCCCTCCAGCCCCACGGGAACCGGTCCCTCCTTCCTCTCTGAGCTCATCTCCCATGGCGCTCCTTCTCACTCACTCCAAACTCATCTCATCTCCTTGCTATTCCTCCCTCAAACCAGCAATCACCCCAGGACCTTTGTACATTCTATGTCCTCTGCGTGTCAGGTTCTCCTCCCGCTGTGTACATTGGCTCCCCTCTCCACATCTCAACTCAGAGGCCAGCTTCTCCACGTGGCCTACTCCGATTGCTCCATTTGAAATTGACACCCCCGCTTCCACCCCTCGCTCCGGTCCCCTGCCCCTTCTCCAGTGTCCCCCAGGGCATGTACTGCTCTCGCACCCGTGTTCTGTTCCATGTGTGTCACTCTCCACTGGAATGCCAGCTCCGTGACGTCAGGTCCGGTTTGCTTACTGCTGTTTTCTGCTGCCTAGAAGAGGGACTGGCAAGGGGTCAATTCTCAGGAAAGCTGTGGAGCAGGACAGGGTAGGGAACCCCAGAAATCTGCAAACCCCCAAGAGGCCAGAAGGCACTGCTGGGGGCTGGCCTGTAGCCAGGGGCATGCAAGTGGAAACTTCCAGAGGCAGGCTGCCGTGGGAAGAGCCGGAGGGTCTCCTCACTGCCACCTCAACTCTGGCTATACTTTGATGTGTCTGCATTAATGGCTGAGGAAGTATCTCTCCAAATCAAACAAAATGCCACCTCCACCAGGAAGCCCTCTTTGGTGAATGCTGCCTCCCATTGATTCTTCTGCCACCCCCTCCTTTCAGCTTCAGCTGGCTCCTGGCCCAGGAGACGCCCCTCAGTCATGCAAACAGGAAGGGGGTGGGGAGAAGGAAACCAGGCACCTACTGAGTGCCCGGAAGATTCCACGAACTTCTTCATCGCAGCAGCCCATTTCACAGATAAAGAAACTGGGCCCAGATGGCCCCAGGAATGCAGGTTACACAACCTGCCTAGAGGCACCGGGCCAGGGAGCAAGAACACAGCAGTCCCCTCTGGCTCTCTGAACCCCTGTACGATGGTGGCAAGGCCGCCATAGGCCCTTCTGGGAGGACACAGGACTGGGGGCTCTGTGCTGGGGTCTCTGTGAGCCCAGCCTTGGGTGGCAGGGTGGCCGGCAGCAGCCTGAACCCTCACGGAGGCCATGAGGCGCTCCTGCTCCCGCCGTGGGGAGAGGCCCCACCCTGGGCGGGCGGGAGCTCCTCCAGGCCGTCTCAGGGGTCAGGGCCGGCTGCCTCCGCTCCCGCTGGCTGCCAGCTCCCTCTGCTGGACCCAGCCCCTAGGACGCGCTCAGACGCCGCGACTGTCTGTCCACACTCTGGGCTCTGGCAGCCCCTTCACATTGTACGTGGGCAGTCACATGCAGGGCACCTGCTCGGCCCCAAATGTCAGGAGGAAGGGACCTGCCCTGTGTGGCCCAGCCGCCGGACACGGAGACAAGGACAGAGAGGGGCTTCACCCACTGCCATGGCCACTCTGAGCCCAGGGGTAGCCCCTGCATCTGCTGTTGGGGGCCAGCGCTCCTCCGTTAGGCAGGGACTTCCCCAACAGCAGGGCCTGCCTCTGCCTTCAGAATAGAGATTCACTGTGGGCAGGGGTCTGTCTTCCTCCTTGAGACTGGGCGCGCCTAGGTTGGGGCCCTGCTCACCTGTGAGATAGACCCAACTAGGTGCCCCCAGGCTAAGCCGGTCCCCAGACATCCTGGGACACTTCCTCGGCAGCTTGGCCACTCCCAGCCCCCAGACACCTGTCCCTGCCACTCTCCTCTCTCGCCAGGCCCCTCTGGGCCACAGTTGGTGATGCTGGGCAGGACTGGTGTGTGGGCCACCCTGACCTCAGCAGCCCCAGAGGCCATGCTGTGAGTGGCCCAAGGAGCTGTGCCAAGGATGGGACGTGACTGCCCCCCCCCCCCCCGCTGCCCCGAGCTCAGCTGCAGGCTTGGCCATGAGGAAAGTGATACCTCAGGGAGGCGGAGTGCCCAGTGACGTCAGCGTACGTGACTGTCAGCCCAGCTCCGTCTCTGCCCGCTGAGCCGAGTGACCTTCAGCTCACGGACACAGGCCTCTCCCTGCTCCCACTCCAAGGACGGGGCGGTGGCCCAGGTGAGGGGCTGCCTGCTGCCTCCTTGTCTCCTAAGGGAGTCCCCAGGGGTCCCAGGAAGCCACAGGCTGCCCAGCCCTCTGCAGCCGGGGCCTCGAGGCCAGGAGCCAGCAGCTTCCCAGGTGCCCTCCTCCTGCCCGGCTGGCAGCAGTGCCCCAAGGGAATCGATCGGTCTCTTGGCTCTGCCAGACCTTCCTCCTGAGTGCCTGGCAGGCTTCCGGTGGCTGGAAAACAGAGTAGAGGCCACCAGGCTCCCCTAGGCCCAGACCTGCTGACAGAGTTGCCAGGCCTGCATCCCTGGGGGCCAAAGGCCCAGCCAGAATGGGCAGGGCTGGGTGTCCCGGGCAGGCAAGCTCAATCACCTTGGATGACCACACGTGCCCCCGGGGTACCTTCTGCAGAATCCTGCTGCTGCCACAGCTCTTCTCAGGCCCCCCCCCGACAAGTTCCCACCCAAGGGTGCCAGGTTTAGAGCTCAGCTTCCAAACAGAGCACCCAGCTCAGGGCAGACCCATCAGAGACACCAAAACCTAACCCAGCAATTGTCAAACGCATTCCATTATGCGCTCTCACCAGTACCTAGGAGGTGAGCATGCATCTCGGGATACAGGATGTTCCTTTAAAATTATGTGTGCTAGGTCAACACTGCAACCAGCTGGAGGCACAATACTACCTGGGACAAGGAACAGTCATCAGGAGAGCGAGCGTTAACAGGGACATCCAGGAAAGGGAAAGGCATAGTGAGCCTTGAGCAGCTCCCACACACCCTGGGGGCGAGGACGGCTGTGTGCTCACTCCAGAGAGATGCCAAGCCACTCGCTCCTCCCTGGCTGAGTACACACAGCAAAAGTCGGGGCAGATTTGTACACCACCTGACCCCAGCCCATACACAGCTCCATTGGCAGAGAGGAGCAGCCTTACTGGATGGAGGTCTTTAAGCACTATCATTGGCCAGCCACTAAGCTCTGCTGACCCACGGGTAATTCCTAGGAGGCCAGGATGAAAAACAAAAATAAAAATTTAAAAATAAACAAATTAACTGAGCAGAGACCCCAGCAGCTTCACGCTGTGAGCAGACAGACCCCACAGACTTAATCCAGGCGAGTCACTAGACAACCGGCCAACCAACAAACAAAAACCCGGCAACAACGGCCCGAGCGGGGGTGGTGAGTCAGAATGCAGAGCTGCTCCAGTGTATAATCTAAAGTGCCCAGGTTTCAACAAAATACCACAAGACATGCATATAAACAGGAAAGCGTCGTCCATTCAGAAGAGAGAAAACAGTCAATAGAAATTGTCTCTGAGGTGCCCAGATTTTGAATGTAGCAGAGATGTCAAAGTAGCTATTATAAGAATTAATCATAGGTGTGTTAAGTCAATTGAAAATAGATCCCAGTTAAAAATAAGAGTGGGTATGAGAGAGGGACAAGCTGTACCGTTCAGCACATATTCCCACAGACTTACCCCTAAGGGTGAAGCTAAAAATTTGCCATGGGACTCCAAATCCTATTAAGTTGGGTGGTACTAATCCATCTTATGTGATAAAGTGATCATATTAAGTGTGGAATTGATCATATAGATAGAATTAAGTGTCAAAGGGATCACATAAATGAGACCAAGTGTGTGGTAATAACAATAGATAGAATTAAAAAGGAGAGAAAGTTCCAACATGAGAAGCAGTCCACATAGCAGACTCAGAATGACAAATGCCCTAAATAGCACTCTGACCTCAGAATCAGCCCCTAAGGCATTTGGATCTGGCTGAAGAGCCCATGAGAGCATTTCAGCTGTGACATAGTGGCAAAAAATGTTCTGCACGAATGATCTCTGTGAGTGAGACCCCAGTGGAAAGAAAGCACCATCAAAGAAGAATGTAATTTTCTCTGAAGGGAGGAGAGAATTTCCACTTTGATTATGGCCCTGTATAAATACTGAAGGAGTTTGTGGACTCAAAAATCTTCCATAGCCTTGGCAGCTCATGACAAGAGCCTCAGGTGGTCACCGACATAAAAAATAAGAGTGTTAATTGGTAAATCAACAACAGGAGTCACTGTGCACTTGCTCCACATGCAGGACCTCTGTCCTTAATGAGTTGTACTATGAGAATTAATGGTAAAACTTGTCTTCAAACTGTAGTTTATATTTCGTGTGTCTGTGCGGGTGCAAACTGTTGAAATCTTAACTTAGTAGAGAGTTGGTCTTCTGCATATAAAGTCAATTAAAAATGAAACTTAATGAAGAATGGGATGGGAGAGGGAGTAGGAGGTGGGATGAGAGTGGGGGGTGGGAGGGCATGAATGGGGGGAAGAACCACTATATTCTTAAAAGCTGTATATTTGAAATTTTTATTCATTAAATAAAAGCCTTCTTTAAAAAGTAGCTATTATAAATGAGTTGGAAAAACTAAGAGAAACCATGCACAGACAATTAAGAGGCTATCAATAAAGAGAAAGTATGTATTTTCAAAAAGAACTAGAAATTCTGGAGTTGAAAAGTATAGTAACTCAATGAAAAATTTGCTAGAAAGATTCAACAGCAGCTCTGAACTAGAGGAACAGAGAATCAACAAACCTAAGTATAAATTTATATTAATATTTAATCTGAAGAACAGAAGGAAGAAAGGACAAAAAAATTAACAGAGAGCTGATACTTCATCAACTGCATCAGCCTACACGTTATGGGAGTTCCAGAATAAGGGAAAAGACAGAGAAAAGTAGCAAAAATATTGGAAGAAGTAATGGCCAGGGGCGGAGCCAAGATGGCGGAATAGTGAGGGCGCGCACCGATAGTCCGGGAAAATTTAGTTTAATAAAAGGGGAGTTACGGTAGCCACAGAAAATAGAACCAAAAAAATTGCAGGGGAAACCCTTCTGGATGGAGCAGGCGTGAATCGGAGGACCTACTGGGAGAACAAGGTCGCCCACCGCGCGGAAGCCAAGTCGCGGGACCCAGCCGCAGAAGCCCCAGGGTCTACACGACAGTGCTCCAAGAGGAGTGCATGCCACACAGACAACAGCGGGGAGACTTGGGACGCTCAGGGCTCCGAGTCCACACATCGGCGCTGGAAGGGGAGGCAGAGTGGACAGTGAGAGAGAGACAGAAAGAAGGGTCTTCCTTTGCCGTTGGTTCACCCTCCAATGGCCACCGCGGATGGCGCGCTGCGGCCAGCGTACCGCGCTGATCCGAAGGCAGGAGCCAGGCGCTTCTCCTGGTCTCCCATGGGGTGCAGGGCCCAAGGACTTGGGCCATCCTCCACTGTACTCCCGGACCACAGCAGAGAGCTGGCCTGGAAGAGGGGCAACCAGGACAGAATCCGGTGCCCTGACCAGGACTAGAGCCTGGTGTGCCGGCGCCGCAAGGTGGAGGATTAGCCTAGTGAGCTGTGGCGCCAAGTCGGTGAAATCTTTTTCAAATTTTTCACAAATTCCATTCCTTAAAAAGGAATGTTTTCTATATAACTGCTGATTTATGAAATGAAATAATCCAACACACATGTCTTTAAAATGGGGGAGGTGTGTGAGGGGGGCAGCACTGTGGCATAGCCAGTTAAGCACTGGTTTGAGTCCGGGCTGCTCTACTTTCAATCCGGCTCTCTGCTAATGTGCCTATGAAAATGGCCCAAGTGCTTGAGTCCCTGTACTCATGTGGGAGACCGGGATGAAGTTCCTGGCTCCTGGTTTCAGTCTGGCTCAGCCCTGGCTTTGGCAGCCATTTGGGGAGTGAATCAGAGGGTGGAAGACTTCTCTCCATCTCTGCCTCAATCTCTTCTTCTCAATCCAATAAATAACTCTTAAAAAAATGATATCAATAAAAAAGTAGACACCAGGAATATATTGTATTAATACCAGCATTAATGTCTTACCTGACTCATGTGGAAAGGAAAACAGAAGAGTATGAGATCCAGTGTGCTTCTCTGTACAAGAACGCTTGAGTCCTGAACTGAGGTGCTTACTGCTTCTACCTGAAATAAGAGTTTTTAAATTAAAAAAAAAAAAAAAAGAAGTAATGGCCAAAAGTCTCCAAATATGATGAAAAACATTGACTTTATACCCAGAGTCTAAGTGGGATAAACACAAAACATCCATAGGCTTAAGAATAAAACTGCTGAGACAGAGGAGGCCATCCTAATTCATTTCCTGTTGCTGTAACAGGATGGCTGAGACGGGATGGTTTATGAAGTGAAGGGGTTTCTTTTGGCGGTTGGAAGACCAAGATTGGACAGCCATGCATGGTGGGGGCTGTGGGCTGCTTCAAATCAGGGTAGACAGTGGAAGGGCAAGCAGGCACGTGTGAGGGAGGGTTGGGGGACTGCACTCCCATGGGAACCAGCCAGGAAAGCATCAGTGGGTTCAGGGGGCTCCACCTTCTGGCTCAAACCCCTCCCACTAGGCTGCACTACTACATGGAGGACCACACCTCCACAGCAGTTATGGCGGGGACAAATCATATTCAAAACAGAGCAGACACACAGCATTCTTGAAGGCAGGCAGAGAAAAACGATGGGTTACCTGCAAGGGGACTGCAGTGTAACAGCTGATTCCACACCAGCAACTGCAGAAACTGGAAGGAAGTGGGACAGCACGGCCAGAGCTCAGGAGGGAGAATCTCAACCCACTGCCCAGGGCCAGTAAAGGCAGCTCTCAGCAGTGAAGCTGAAATCAAGACATTCCCAGGCAAATTTAGTCTGAAGTAGATTGTGATCAATGACAGTGCAGATTAGGATCAATAGGACAAGAACAAAGCTACGACTCAAATATACAATGACAAAACAACAAAAAAGTACACTAGACAGTTATTTATTTAGTGTAAAAGAGGGCAGCAAAGTGAGAATTTGTTTCTCATAGGCATGCCTTTTAAGGCAAAATGCAAATGATACTAGACTTCAACCCACATGAAGAAATCAACAGCAGGAAAGACCTCATTACAGGTACATACAAAAGATGCTATAGGTATGTTTTCCCCTTTCTTCTCTTAACTGATTTAAAAGACAACTGCTTAAAACAATAGTTATACAGCTGCATTATTGGCCTTATGGCATCCTGAGATTAACGGTGCACGTGATAAGGACAGCACAGAAGATGGGAGGGTGTAGTGCTGTACAGGAGCAAGGGAAGGACCCCCCGTGGTTACTCAGATCCACAGGAGCAAGGGGATGGTGCCAACAACGGGAATACGCAGCTTAAAACAAAATATTGGATAGAAGCATATTTTCTCATTTCTCCTCTGTAATTCTTTTTTAAAAAAGATTTATTTCTTTAGTTGAGAAGCAGAATTACAGAGAGGTCTTCCATCCGCTGTTCTACTCCACAAGTGGACGCAATGGCTGGAGCTGGGCCAGGGCAAAGCCAGAATCCAGGAGCTTCTTCCGGATCTCCCATGTGTGAGGCAGAGGCCCAAACATTTGGTCCGTCTCCTGCTGCTTTTCCCAGGCCATTAGCAGGAAGCTGGATCGGAAATGGAGCAGCCGGGATGTGAACCTGTGCCCACGAGGGATGCTGGTGTCTCAGGCAGAGGCTTTATCGCTTTGCCACAATGCTGACCCCTGATTTCTCTCTTCTTTTTCTGATTTTTTAAAAAGATTTATTTATTTACTTGAAAGTCAGAGTTACACAGAGAGAGAAAGAGAGGCAGAGAGAGAGGGAGAGGGAGAGGGAGAGGGAAAGAGAGGTCTTCCATCTGCTGGTTCACTCCCCCAGATGGCTGCAAAGGCCGGAGCTGTGCCGATCCGAGGCCATGAGCCAGGAGTTTCTTCCCGGGTGCAGGAGCCCCAGCACTTGGGCCATCTTCTACTGCTTTCCCAGGCCATAGCAGAGAGCTGGATCAGAAGTGGAGCAGCCGGGACTAGAACCAGTGCCCATAAGGGATGCCAGCACTGCAGGTGGCGACTTTACCCCCTATGCCACAGTGCCAGCCCCTCTGATATATTTTTAAAGTCTTAGATTCACTGCTAAGCACAACTTTAACTGAATTCTGAGCATTCTAATATGTTGTGGGTTTGTGTTCATTCAGTTCAAAATACTTTTAAATTTGCCCTGTGATTTCTTTTTTGACCCATGAGTTGCTTAAAAATGTGTTTAATTTCCATATATCTGTGAATTTTCCAAGTTTTCTTCTGTTGTTGATTTCTAATTTTTAAAAATTAATGATTTATATGAAAGGCAGAGAGAGGGAAAGTATGAGAATAAGACTGAAAGAGAAAGAGCATTTCTATCTGCTGGTTCACTCCCCAGACACCCACAATGGCCAGGACTGGGCCGGGCTGAAGCTGGGAGCTGGAAATTCAATCCAGCTCTCACACACAGGTGGGAAGAAACCACTTCCCTGAGCCATCACTGCTGCCTCCAAGGTCCTGTGTCAGCAGGACATCTGGGCACTGAACCCAGGCACCTCAGTGCCAGGCTAGCCATCTATTGTATTCCATGGAGGAACATATGCTGTATGATTTTAATACAATTTGTTGACACTTATTTCACAACCCAGCATGTGGTCTAGCTCACAAATGCTCTTCACACACTTGGAAAGTGTGTGTTCCTGCTATTGTGAGACAAGGCCTCTGTGGATGGCAGGGCAGAGTGGTTGCCAGCATTGCTGAAGTCATGTGTATCATCGCTGTTTTTCTGTCTGTTCTATCTGCGACAGAGGATGAGGAACCGAGATGGCCAGCATGGTGGAATTCTGTGTTTCTGCATTTCATTCCGTCAGCTCCTTCCACTCGGTCACTGGGATCCCAGTGTCAGGTGCATGCGTGTCTATTTATCATGTCTTTCTGGCAGAATGATCCTTTCATCATTATAAAATGTCTATTTTTGTTACTTGTGTTATGTTTTTGCCTTCAACTCTATTTTGCCTAATATGAGTATAGCCCCTCTAGCTTTCTTATAGTTTCTACAAAGTATAGTTTTTACATTCTTTTATACCCCAAACTGTTTGTGTCTCTGGATCTAAAGATATGCTATAATTAGATTTGATTTTATAATCCAGTTTGATAATCTCTGCCTTTTGATTGGAGTGTTTATGCCATTCACGTTTAGTGTTATATATTTGTTGATATGGTTGGATTTCTGTCTATGGTTTTTGTATTTTTTTGTGTATGTTTAATGTTTTCCCCCTCAGTCCTCCACCTTCCTTCGTACTAAATAAATATTTGTCTAGTGTACTTTTTTGCAGTTTCTTTATTATCTATTTCAGTTATTTTTGTTCTTGCCATATGGATTATAGTATGTATTGTCATTTATAACAATCCATATTAAAATTAACTCAATTCCAGAGTTATAGAAACTGTTCCAATCTGTTCCAATACAGCTTTTTTTTTTTTTTTTTTTTTTTTTTTTGACAGGCAGAGTGGACAGTGAGAGAGAGAGAGAGACAGAGAGAAAGGTCTTCCTTTGCCGTTGGTTCGCCCTCCAATGGCCACCACGGCCGGCACACTGCAGCCGGCGCACAGCGCTGATCCGATGCAGGAGCCAGGTGCTTCTCCTGGTCTCCCATGGGGTGCAGGGCCCAAGTACCTGGGCCATCCTCCACTGCACTCCCGGGCCACAGCAGAGAGCTGGCCTGGAAGAGGGGCAACCGGGACAGAATCCGGTGCCCCAACTGGGACTAGAACCCGGTGTGCCGGCGCCGCAAGGTGGAGGATTAGCCTACTGAGCCGCGGCGCCAGCCCCAGTACAGCTTTATTCCCTGACCCATCCTTAGTATCCTGTATATAACCCAACAATGCAGGGTTGATGTTATCATTTTATGCCATCTTATGTCTTACAGAATTATAAAGAGGGGGCTGGTGCTATGGCGTAGTAGGTTAATCATCAGCCTATGTTGCTTGCATCCCATATAGGAGCCGATTAGAACCACTTCTGATTCAGCTCCCTGCCAATAGCCTGGGAAAGCAGTGGAAGATGGCCCAAGTGCTTTGGCCCCTGCACTCATGTAGAAGACCTGGGAAAAGCTCCTGGCTCCTGGCTTCAGCCTGGCCTAGCCCTGGCTGTTGTAGCCATCTGGGGAATGAGCCACCAGATAGAATTTCAATATCTCTGTGTGTGTGTGTGTGTGTGTGTGTGTGTGTCTGCCTCTCTCTCTAACTCTCACTCTCAAATAAATAAATAAATCTTTAAAAAAAAAGAAATCAAATCAATTGCCTAATAAATAATGACAATGATGATGATAAATTAGAAAAAGAAGAGCGAACTAAACTGAAAGCAACCCAAAGCAAGAAAATAATAAAAGGGAAGAAATCAAAAGAAAAACAATAGGGAAAAATCAATGAGATTGAAATGCAAATGTCAAGAAACTGAAAGTTTTTCTGATATACTGACCATGAAAACAAGAAAGAAGCACAAATCAGCAAAATCAGAACTGAAAGAGGGAGGCCAGCCCTGGTCACAGCGGGCGAAGCTGTCGCCTGCACCACCTGCGACACTGGCATCATATTGCAGAGCACTCAAGTACTTGGGTCCCTGCCACACCCACAGGAGACCCAGACGGAGCTCCAGGCTCCTGACTTCAGCCTGGCCCAGCCCTGGCCATTGCAGCCATTTGGGGAGTGAACCAGCAGATGAAAGACTCCCCCCCCCCCACTCGTCACTCTGCCTTTCAAATAAATAAATAAATAAAGCTTAACAATTAAAACTGAAGGCTGGAATACCACTACAAACCTTGTAAAAATGGAAATGATGACAAAGTAATACTGTGAACAGCTTTATGCCAAAAAGAAGTAACTCAGATGCTTAACCTCATTATTCACCAGAGACATACACACTGAACCAAATATGGGCACCAGTTTGAGTCCGGATGCTCTACTTCCAATCCAGCTCTCTGCTATGGCCTGGGAAAGCAGTAGAAGATGGCCCAAGTCCTTGGGTCCCTGCACCCACGTGGGAGACCTGGGAAGAAGCTCCTGGCTCCTGGCTCCTGGCTTCGAATCGGCTCAGCTCCTGCCATTGTGGCCAACTGAGGAGTAAACCAGCAGATGGAAAACCTTGCTCTCTCTTTCTCTCTCTCTGCCTATGCCTCTCTGTAACTCTGCCTTTCAGATAAATAAATTAATTTTTTTTTTTTTTTTGACAGGCAGAGTGGACAGTGAGAGAGAGACAGAGAGAGAAAGGTCTTCCTTTGCCGTTGGTTCACCCTCCAATGGCCGCCGCTGCAGCCGGCGCACCGCGCTGATCCTGGCAGGAGCCAGGAGCCAGGTGCTTTTCCTGGTCTCCCATG
The DNA here is from genome assembly GCF_964237555.1 of Oryctolagus cuniculus. Taxonomy (NCBI): domain Eukaryota; kingdom Metazoa; phylum Chordata; class Mammalia; order Lagomorpha; family Leporidae; genus Oryctolagus; species Oryctolagus cuniculus. Next base: position 126,140,680 of record NC_091436.1, on the reverse strand, counting down.
GGGTGCAGGGCCCAAGCACCTGGGCCATCCTCCACTGCACTCCCTGGCCATAGCAGAGAGCTGGCCTGGAAGAGGGGCGACCGGGACAGAATCCGGCGCCCCCACCGGGTCTAGAACCCGGTGTGCCGGCGCCGCAAGGTGGAGGATTAGCCTATTGAGCCACGGCGCCGGCTCAATAAATTAATTTTTTAAAAGGATAAACAATGACAGGTGCTGACGAGGACACGGGGAAACAGGAACCCGATCCCCTGCTGCTGGGAACGTAGACGGTACAGCCACTTTGGCAACTTCTTAGAAAGTTAAACATACATTTACCCCATGGTGCAGTCGCTGCACTCTGAGACACATACGCAGGAGAAGGTAAATCATACAGCTGCACACACAAACCATGAACAAAGGATGGTCACGATTGCTAACAGCTCAGAAGTAGACACCAACAGAAATGACCATCAACTGAACACAGACCAAGAAAAAGTGGTTAGGAGCCAGCGCTGTGGAGCAGCGGGTTAAAGCCCTGGCCTGCAGTGCTGGCATCCCAGGTGGGCACTGGTTTGAATCCTGGCTGCTCTACTTCTGTTCCAGCTCTCTGCTATGGCCTGTAAAAGCAGCAGAAGATGGCCCAACTTCTTGGGCCCCTGCACCCATGTGGGAAACCCAGAGGAAACTCCTGGCTCCTGGCTTCAGATTACCCCAGATCTGGCCATTGTGGCCATCTGGGGAGTGAACCATCAGGTGGAAGACACCTCTCTCTTTCTCTCTACCTCTCCTTCTCTCTCTGTGTAACTATGACTTTCAAGTAAATAAAATAATTCTTAAAAAAAAAAAAGAAAGAAAAAGTGGTAAGTCCACACAGAAAAATACAGTACAGCCACAAAAAGGAACCAGATACTCCATACTCCAAATACTCACACATCCAACAACAGACACGAACCTCAAAAGCTTTGGCTATGTTCAAGAGAACAGAAACAAAATCCCGCATATGGTGTGACTCCTTTGCCGCGAAATGTCCAGGAGAGGCAGCTCCATGGAGACAGAGAAGTAGATGGGCAGCCTGCAGACGGGGGCAGGAAGGAGGGCACCCTGGCCATCAGCGGGCAGGGAAGGTGTCTTTGATATAAATATTCCAAAATGAAATTCTGGTTATGACAGCACTACTTTGTACGCTGACTAAAAATCACCGAATTGCACACTTACGTGGACGAATTACATGGTCTCTAAATCACACTCAGTAAATTATTTCAAAAAATCATAGAGTGAGGTCAGCGAGGCAGAGGAGTAGAGCTGCCAACGGCTTGCTGTCCTCATGAAAGTGGACCGCAAGGAAGAATCAAGAGCAGCAGTCTTCCGGAAGAGCCTGCCGACGGGCTCGGGAGAACAGCCAGGAAGCGACAGGTCTCTGGAACAAGACAGGGGTCCACTGTTCGTGCGAGTGTGAATTAGCTGCGGCCGTCACGGAAAACCAAGCGGAGCTTCCTCACAACCCTAGAAACAGAGCTACCAACGGCTAGCAACTCCCCTGCTGGTGAATACCCGAAGGGAAAGAGACCCGGACGGCCTCGGCGCATTTGCTGTCCCGTGTTTCTTGCAGCGTTATTCCCGAGAGATTCCAAGGCATGATAACCAACCCGGGTGTCCATCGGTGGACGAATGAACAGGCAGATAAGCTGTGGCATGCACACGGGCTGCAGTACTCTTCAGCCACCAGCAGGCAAGAATGAAATCCTGTCGTCTGTGGCCACATGGGGGGGGGGGGGCACCAAGGCCCAGAAAGCCCGGGACCTCATGTTCTCACCCACAGGTGGGAGCTGATGCGATTGATCTCCCAGAACCGTGGCTGGGAAGGAGGGGCACGGAAGGTGGACGCTCACTGGGTGCAGCGGGCAGGGGGGGTGGGAGGAAGAACTTCCCATGTTTTATAGCATATTTTAAGAAGATTTTATTTATTTGAAATGGAGAGAGAGAGAGAGAGAGAGAGAATCTTCCATCCACTGGTTTACTCCCCAAATAGCTGTGACTGCCAATTCAGGCTGAAGGCAGGAGCCTGGAACTCCATCCAGTCTCCCACATGGGCGGCAGGAGCCCAAGGACTGGGCTGTCCTCTGCTGCCGTCCCAGGGGCATTAGCGAAGCGATGGGACTCGAACCGGTGTGCCCACACAGGATGCTGAGTGTTGCAAGCGGTAGCTTAACCTGCTGCACCACAATGCTCACCACTGATTGAGGACATTTAATGGCATGTTTCAAAATAGCTTCTTTGAAAGGCAGAGTTACAGAGACACAGAGAGAGGAAGAGACAGAGAGAGAGGACTTCCATCCACTGTTCACTCCCCAGATGGCCCAATGGTCAGGGCTGGGCCAGGCAGAAGCCAGGAGCCAGGAGTTTCATCCCAGTGTCCCATGTGGGTGCAGGGGCCCAAGCACTTGGGCCATCTTCCACTAATTCTCCAGGCGCATCAGCAAGGAGCTAGATCAGAAGTGGAGCACCTGGGACTGGAATCTGAGCCCACATGTGGTGCTCTGTGGCAGGTGGGGGCTTAACCTGGGTTCGTCCTTGCTGAGTGACCCTGGGGAAGCAGCGGCACCCCAGGGTCTGCCTCTGTAGAACGAGATGATGAGAACAAGAATACCAGAGCAGATGCCGGGGCTTCCAGCCCGGGGAAATGGGACCGAGCCGCTCCCAACCCATCCATGGAGTGTCCCTCCCCAACCTCGGGGCAAGGCAGCCTCACCGAACCAGCCCACAGAGCGGCTACTGTGTGAAAGCCCATGCCCCGCACCCGCCCCAGACGTGTACAGGCGCCAGTAGCGTCGCAGCGTCTGCCTCCCGCGGACTTCTTGCCATGGTACCGGATGGGATACTGAGCGCCTCAAAGAGGATCCTGGCTCTTTGCAGCACTTCTGGGCAGAGCAGAAAGGGCCCAGAGCCGGGGGAGCAAAGGGGTGGTGTGCCAGGAGCTGCGGCCCCCAAGCGCCACCCCAGCCTGCAGGTGCTCAGAGAGGGCAGGTGACTGTGAGCCCGGCGCCCGACTCCTGCTGATCAGGTCGCAGACGCCAGGCAGGGGCCCTCCAAGTCCCTGGGTCCAATCTGCTGGGCCTGAAAAGCTGTGGCCAAACACAAGGTCATTGACCCCGCATCGGGGGCTGGGCACTGTGGGGGTGGGCAGCGAGGGAGCGGGCACGAGGCCCTGTCTTTTGCCAGGGGCCTGTCCCTGGGTTGACTCCACTGCGGACTCACAGACCTAGAGCAAGCAGCTCGGCCTGGCGCCCCACCTGGCGGCAGTACCCCGGGTCCACCGGGCACCGGATCTGCGCCCTCTCCAGGGACCAATCACCGCATAAACTCATGATCGCCTTTGACAATCGCCGTCACCCCACACATAGTGCAAATGAAGACTTTTCCTCCCAGGGAGCTGATCTTTGTATTTATTTGAAAGACAGAGTGATAGAGAGAGTAGGAGAGGGAGAGGGAGAGAGACAGAGACAGAGACAGAGAGACAGAGAGGTCTTTCATCCACTGGTTCTCTCCCCAAAGGCCCCGTCAGCTTGAGCCAAGCGGAAGCCAGGAGCCAGCAACTCCACCCTGATCTCCACATGAGTGACAGGGGCTGAAGCACTAGGGCCTCATCTGCTGCCTTCCCGGGTGCATTAAGCAGGAAGCTGGACCGGAAGTGGAAGAGCCGGGATGCAAACCAGGCGCTCCCGTGTGAGGTGCAGGGATTCCAACACAGAGCTGGCCTGGGAACCAGGGTTCCCCAGGCATCAGCACAGCTGTAAGCTCCTGGGGAAGGACCAGAGGGGGCCCGGCTGGGGCTGTGGATGGAGCTGGTGAGCCCCGCTGCGGCTCTGTGCCTGGGCCACCAAGGTTTACCTCACTGCACCCACACCGCCCCCTCCTGTCTCTTCTGCACCAGTCTGAAATTTAAACCAACTTGAGGGCTCCAAGTCCCCAAGCCCCACCCCCTCAGGACGAGGGCAGGCCCAGCGCGCCCTGCAGGCTCTGGGCCCTGTGCTCCTGTCCCTCATCTGGGCGCTTCAGCCTTAGTTGTGCAGCCTCCCGCTACTGCCCCAGGGCCTTTGCACACATTGCTCTCTCTGCCTAGGCTGCTGTTCCCAGCCCCCATGGTCACTTCCCAGGGCTAATCTGCCTTCAGATCTCCACGTTCCTCCCTGGCTTGCCACCCACCCCACTGCGGGAACAATGCTGAGCAGGTTGCTTCATTTTTGTGTGCACAATCCTGGCAAGCTCTTCTCACCCACAGGAAGGGGCCGGGTTCTAGTTGTTCAGCCTAGACCATCATGGGTGCCTGGGAAATATTGGCCACAAAAGGCTGAGGGAATGAACGACCCTACTGGGATCCTGATGGAGGGCTATGTGTGAGGGCGGGGCCCAAGCCCGGGGTGGAAGTCGGAGTCCTGTTCCATCTTTTCTCACGGTGTGACCCGGGGGCTCCATTTCCTCTCCTGCAGGATGGGAAAATGATACCCGTCTTGACAAGCACCTGCTTGGCAGAACGCCAAGGCCGCTATGCAATTAGATGCAACGCAGACTTGGGAAAGCTGCACGGAGCATCGGCTGAGCCTGCAGAGGGCTGACGGCCGGCTTGGGTTCAGAGCCCAGCCCTGCTGCCCAGGGGCTGGGGTCAGCTCGGCCAAGTTCGTTACCCAACGTCTCCTCGGCCGTGCAGTGCAATCCCCGACTCTCAGGGCAGCGGGAGCGCTGGGCGAGCCGTGTCTCAATCGCTCCATCCCACAGCTAAAGCAGCGAGTCAGCCCGAAGCTCAGTGGGTGGCCGCCGTGACTCTTGGCTTCGGCTGCCTGTGCCTTTTCCGCAGGAGCGATGTAGAATTGCCCATTGAGAAACCGAAGCCTGATCTCATAGTGTTATGTTTTCACAGTGGCGTTGAGGCCGGGAGGGTGCGTCAGGGTTTGGGGCGAGGCCTCCCTCAGCGACTTTTCTGGGCCAGCCATTGTGCGGATGCACAGGCAGGGCGCAGCCGTCTGGGTCTGCCCTGCAGTGGCTCCTGCACAGGAGCAGCCGGAAGGTGAGGCCAGCCCCCTGCTGCGGCCTTTGGAGCAGGTCTCGGTACCCTGGGGAATGAGGCCATAGGACATCGACACGGTGCAGCTGAACGGGAGCAAGCCAGGGCTCCCCAGAGCTCAGCTCCTGGTGGCAGGGCCGGGGCTGGTTTGGGGTGGGGGAGAGGCAGTGCTGAGCACTTGATTGAAGGTTTGGCGGGGGATGGGGAGGGGGTGGGGGCTCCACCTTCTGAGCCCCGTCGACACATCAGGCTGTGGCCAGGGCACTTTGGACAGCGTTGAAACAATCCTGCCTTGTAGGTGCTACTAACCCGCTTTGCAAAGGCGTGAACGGAGGGCGCAGAGACACGTGCCCTCGGTCACATAGCCAAAACGTGCTACACCAGAATGATAACCCAGAGCAGGCAGCTCCCGGCCGACCCCCCTGCCCCCACGGCAGGAGCACAGGCCCTGGACCGTCTGTCCCAGGTCTCCCACTTCACAGTGCTGCTAGGGGTCCGTGTGTGCCTCCAGCACCCAGATACGATGAAGAATGCTATTGGCTGTAGTTAATGAGGACTTGTTACGTGCCGGCGAGTTTTCATGAACTCATTTCCTCCTCACCATAGCCTGGAAGCCGAGTTCCATGCTTAGCCTCGAATACCCAAGTCTAGAGAGCTCATCCTGGATCCCCAGGCCACCTTTTGTATTTCCTTGGATGACAGAAGTGTGTCGTTAGGGCACTCGGCATCACATCCCCAGAAGAGAGTTTGTGGGGGAAGTCCTCCCTCGTGTCTACTCCGAGTCCGCCAGGCTGCAGCGAGAGCTCAACATTCCACAGCTTCTCTGGGCCAGTGGGCAGCCACTCCCCACCCGCACGACCTTGGCCCCTCCTCTGCTGGGGGTCCCGAGGTGGAGGGCCCCGCTTTGTTCCCCAGGCCTAGGGGAGCGTCCCAAGCCCCAGAGAGGCCTCCCGAGGTCACAGACCCGTGCCCCCTCCCCGGGCCAGCCTGGCCGTGCTGGCAGCGCCGTCAGTCAGGAGCTGCGGGTCTTTTATTCCCTAAATTAAAAGGGCTTGTGATTCCTGATTGAATTAAAGGCGGGAAGACCAGCAGGGAGATTTCAATCACAGGACACAGCCAGGGTGGGCAGGGGGGCAAGGCAGAGGGGCGGACACAGCTGGAGGCAAGCGTGGGGACCAGGACAGCACACTTCTCTCTCAGGCGAGGCCTGGTCACCGTGTGGCCCCAGCCTGGCTGGTCTACAGCATCCACCCCCACCCACGCCCTCTGAGAACGTCGGCTTGAATCAGAGGAATTTCATCCTTCTCCTTGCCCCTTGTACAGTAGACAACCTGCACCACTGGACGAGGCAGCCTAATCTGTTGGTTAAAACAGCCTCAGGAAAGTGGATTCCACACTGCTTCTCACTTCCTCCCGCAGCAAGGTCTTTCTCCAACTTCTCTCTCCAACTGCACGCTGGACGTTCAGGAGTTGAGGAGGCAGCTGCTGGCTGTGGGCTCACCCAGGACCGGCAGGCGGCTTGCTGCCCCTCCACCTGTGCTGCAAGCCCCTTCAGACTGGAGACAGGATTGCAGGAACACCAGAAGCTCTCGGCTCTCCTGGCTGTGTGCTTAGGGAAAGCCTCCTCTCTGCCCTTGGACTCACTTTCCCCATCTTCACAATGGGCAGTGTATCACGGGAGTCCCGAACTTCCACAGATTGCCAGGCTTGGGCTGTGCCTTCTTGGTGGGGCTGAGCCCACCTTGAGTGACTCTGGGGCCCCCTGTGCCAGGAGGCAGGTCAGGAACAGCAAGGACGCGAGGACGCAGGTCCCCTCTCTGCAGGGTGGATCTGGAAGCCTAAGGAGAAACCGGCTTTCCACCTGGGGCTGGGCCCAAGTGGGCGGGGTTTCCAGGACCAGATCCCATGCAAGCCCCTTCCCTCCCTCTCCCACCCCCTCAGCACCTGCAGGATCTCCATGGGGACAGCCTTAGACATCAGGGTCACCCAGCATCTGGGGGTCTGGGCAGACGTGGGCAAGCACTTGCTAAAGGCGGGAGGATTGAGCGATGGCGGGTATCACCAGGGGAGGCGTGGCCATGGCTCATGCTGAAGGAAATCGGGAGCCATGATCCCCACCCCCTTCGGGCCCTGGCCTGGGTTCTTTTCTCGCACCTGGCTGGCCTTGCACACTGCTTTCCCTCTGCTGCAGAGGTGGGGGAGGGTTCCATCCCAGCAGACGAGGCAATGGCAGGGCGACATGGGTGACAGAGACAGCAAAGTGGCCTTCCTTGTATACACTCGGCCCTGTGGATCTGCAGGATCTGCCCGTATGGTCCCCTCATTCCCAGAGCAGTACGGTCTAACAACTGGCTACGTAGCATTTGCATTGTGCAAAGTATTAGAAGCACCTAGAGACGGCCTAAGTATATGAGAGGCTTATGAAAGCTGACTGCGTATGTTATCTTGTAGGAGACGAGCATCGGAGGGTTTGGTGTCCCTGGGGGCCAAGGACCCATCTCCCATAGACACCTAGGGATGGCCAGGCTTGAATTTTGTATTCTCTGCAAAAGAGTGAATTTAAAAAGTTTATTTGAGAAGCAGAGAGAGTGCTTCTATCTGCTGGTTCACTCCCCCAAATGCCCACTACATCCAGACCTGGGCCAGGACCAAAAGCCAGGAGCTCAGAACGCCACCCAGATGTCCCCTGTGAGTGACAGAAGCCCACCATCACCGCCGCCTCCCGGAGTCTACATTAGCAGAAGCCAGATCAGGAGGCAGGGGTCAAACCCCATGTGGAACACTGCAATCTTACCCACTAAGCTCAGCACCTACTCCATTCTCTTATTTCTAATCCCTTGGTATAGGCTTGGCCTCTCTATCTCAGCCGACTTAGAAGCCTTTTTCCGAGGGGCTGGCATCGTGGCACAGCAAGTTAAGAACTGCTTGTGATACTGGCATCCCGTATCAGAGGCTGGTTCAAGACCCAGCGTCTCCACTTCCAGTCCAGCTCCCTGCAAATGCACCTGCGAAGGCAGCCAAGGACGCCCCTGCCGCCCATGTGGGAGGCCAGGATGGAGTTCTCAGAGTGGCCTGGCCGGTGAGGCCTTTTGGGGAGTGAACCAGCACATGGAAGCTCGCTCTCTCTGTCTCTCTCTCTCTCTGTCTCTCTCTCTCTCTCTGTCTCTCTCTGTCCCCCTTTCCCATGTCCCAGGTGCTGCTGGAAGCTCTTCTTGATCACCACTGTGCTAGGCACTCAGAGCTGGGGCAGCTGAGGTCCAGGGGCGTCCAGCATGGCCCGTGCTCAGTGGTGGCAGCGCAGGCTTTGGCACAAGGGCGACCCTGAGCTGGACACTCTGGGAAGACCAAGCGATCCACATCCGCCCTGGCGGGGAGGGAGGCAGCCGCAGCCCTGTGCGGCTCTCCACCTGTGATGCATGCCGCCCAGGGACCGGATTTCACTTTGACTTCATTTCCATGCGAATAACCACCTGGGGCCAGCGGCCACCGTCCTGTCCTGCGGATCCACCAGGGAGGACAGGGTCATCACTGAGGGTCATCACGTGCGTCCCTCTCATCCCCCCAGCTGCCTTCCTCCCGGCCATGCCCCAGGCAAGCTGTCTCTCTGGAACGTCCTGGTCATCCATGCCCACGTATGCACCTGCCACATCAGCCACTTTAGTGATTGCTACCTGGCCTGAAGGGAGGGAACGGGGGTTGGGTCTGGGAGAGCTCCCTGGAGCTGCTTACGGTGCTGGCAGTCTCAGCGACATCAGGGAGAGGGCACCTCTTCTCCTACAAGGGGACCCAAGTCCCCAGAGCAGGTGCCTGGAGACCCCAGGGCCTCCTGCTGGAGGCCACCCCTGTCCCAGGCACACCCCCGTCCCTTAGGCCCTGACACAAGGTCAGTGACCCTAGATGCTGGAACCAACAGCAGCCGGAGCCCTGGGAGGGACATCAGGGTGGCAGCTCTGTGCCAGACGACGCGGAGCTCATTGAAGCAGGAAAAGCCCTGGGCTGGGTGGGCAGGTAGGAGGAAGGCGCACCATGCAGAGAGCAGAGCGCCGGCAGAGGCTCAGAGGCATCGAACTTTGGTTGCTTCAACACGTGGAAAGAGAGCAGAGGCAGCAATGCCCACGCAGACTGAGCGCTCCCTGCAGGCCGGCACCCTTCTGTTAGCTCCTGTGGATCTCAGAACTGCCCTGGGAGGAAGCCGCGCCTTACAAAGGCCAAAGCCAAGGTCCCGCAAGGGGGAAGCCAGCAGGGGAACACCCAGCAGGCCAGCTTCCCCTCCGCTGCTCACCCCTGGCCTCCTGCCGCCAACACTCGAACTTTATCCTGCAGACAGATGCTCAGGCAGACCTGGGCAGGTGTTTGGCCTCCCAGAGCTCACTGGGGCTGCTGCCTCGAGAATGAATGGGAACAGCAAAGGCAGGAGACGGGAGCAGGACACAATGACAGCCACTGAGGAAAAGGAGGCCTGGCCTGCAGTGCCGAGGAAGCAAAGCGAACAAGGAGAGGCGGAAGGTTCCAGAATGCGATGCAGGTGGTTGGGGTGCTGCTGGCTGGGGTCAGGATGTGGAGTGACTCAGAGCAGGTGATGAGTTGGACTGCCATCATGACAAGTTTGGGGATGGGGGGCATGAGAACCTCATGGAAAGTTCTTTCCTTTCCAGGGCTCAGGAAAGAAAGCGCAAGGTAGTAGGATGGATTTGGAGGCAGCCAGAGGCGCCTTGAGCAGGTTCAAGGGGAAGAGGAGCAACCCCAGCGTGTCCTGAGGACTGTTGGCCTCCCGGGGACCAGCAGGGCGTGGGGAGTCTTTAAGGAGGTGGAGCAGGAGCCCTGGGAGGGTGGAGTGTCCTGGGAATGTGGGAGGTCAGTACAGGGAAGGAGGTAAGAGCTCAGGGCTGGTGCTGTTGCATAGCAGGTAAAGCCGCCACCTGCAGTGCCGGCATCCCATATGGGCGCTGGCTCGAGTCCCAGCTGCTCCACTTCCAATCCCTCTCTCTGCTGTGGCTGGGAAAGCTGTGGAAGATGGCCCAATCCTTGGGCCCTGCACCTGCGTGGGAGACCTGGAAGAAGCTCCTGGAACCTGGCTTCGGATCGGCGCAGCTCTGGCTGTTGTGGCCACCATCTAGGGAATGAACCAGCAGATGGAAGACCTCTCTCTCTCTCTCTCTCTCTCTCTCTCTCTGCCTCTCCTCTCTCTGTGTAACTCTGACTTTCAAAATAAATCTTTAAAAAAAAGAAGATAAGAGCTCAACCCTCCCCATGGGATTTGGTGCCCAGGGGTACTGGTGGGGGGCTGCAGAGGGTGGGGACCACTGTCAGGCGGCAGGGACCACAGTCAGGCTGCAGAGTGAGGTGGACTTGGAAGAGGGGCCGTGCAGAGGGGATAGTTCTCCAGGAAGAAGATGCAGCTGGGCAGTGGTTCCAGGGTTGGAAGAGCAGCTGTGGGGGACCCCAGACATCCCCCCAACAAGTGCAAGCTATCAAGCTTTCAACCTGCCTGTGCAGGCGCCCCCACGGCCAAAGCACTCAGAAAAGTGCTGAGCCCACAGTGGGCCCCACCAAGGGCTCGCTGATCTGTGAGGCAGAGAGCTTGGCAGACTGAAGCCAGCAGAGCCCCCGCCCTGCCCCAGAGAGGACCAGCAGCCCAGAGGAGAGGCAGCACACCTCCGCCATGGTGCTCACACATTCCGGGCCGGCCTCAAGGTGCGGGAGAGAGACTGCTCCGGGGGACACCCCCCGAGGCAGAGGGAGCAGTGTGCTCCCCAACATCACTTCTCTAGGAGACGGCACTGTCCGTGCCAGCTGGGGAATCAGGGAGGGCTCCTTGAAGGAGGTGGCGGCCGTGCTGGGTGGGTTCATTTCCTTTCCTTCCAGTGGAGATAGAAAGGGAAAGAACATTCCAGAAAGCAAGCGCAGAAGCAGGAAATTGAGGCCTTGTCAGCATCTGGCAAGGAGCCTGGGCTGGCTGGCTCTTGGGGCGGGCCATGATGTATGGACGGACCGGAGGCCAAAGGGAGGCTGGGATCCAGGTCAGGGAGTTTGGACTTTATGCTGTAGGCAGTGCGAGCCCTGTAGGTTTAGCAGCAGGAGAGAACCTGAGGACGTCTCCCCCGGGCTGGAGCAGCTGAGGGGCTGGGGTGGGGGCCGAGAGGAGGTCCGCAGGGTCCCCCGTGGAGCAGGAACCCCAGCTCCATAATCCAGCTTGGCCACCGGCCCGCCTGGTAAGCATGGCTGGGAATCCCAGTGGGATAAAATTAGCTGTGGGCAGGGAACTCACCTGCACACAGGTAGAAAAAGTAGGTCATGGGCTCTAGGCCACCTGGGAGGTGAGCAGGAGGTAGCAGGAGCTGCCCCGGGCCTGCCACTTCCTCCCTCCCATCTGAAGACGGAGGGCAGCTCCAAGCAAGATCTGCTGAGGGAGGAGGGTCCCGAGCCTGCCCTGCAGGCCACCCCTCTCCCCCTGGCGCACTCCCGGCTCCCGTCTGGCTGGGAGCATCTTCTGGCTCCCAGCCTTGCCTATGGGAATCCACTTCCCGGGACAGGCAGGCGCTTGGTTCCTTGGCGACATCACTTCCTGGCCTCGCCGGGTTCATAATTCACTGGGCTCCTCGTTGCTACTGTTTATTTACTGAGCATTTATTAGGTCCTAGGCACTGCACTCACTTCTGCACAGTACAGTAATAACCATTCTGAAATATGAGTCTGTTCGAGAGCCAAGCGTCTCTCTCTTAAAGCTCTCTCTCGACGTGCTTTACTTTTCAAAATTATCACACAGTAAAATATCTTTTGTGCTCCCGGTGAAGAGGCCCTATGAATTGTAACATGCGTGTGGGTTCGAATAATCGCTGCCACCATGAGTGTGCAGAACAATTAATTCCATCATCTCCGAAAACTCCCTCCTGGTTACACCCTCACCCCACCCATAACCCTGGCAACCACCAAGATGTTTTCATCGCTATGGTTTTGTCTTTGCAAGACTGTCGAGCAAATGAAATTACACAGTGTGTAACCTTTCCAATGGCTTCTGTCATTTAGGGTAAAAGTCTTTGAGACTTGTCCAAGTTGCTGCACGCATCAGTACTGTTCTTTTTTTACTGTTCAGTAGTATTCCATTGTTTGAGGGTAGCACACTTTGTTTAACCATTCGTGCGTGGAAGGGCGCTTGGCTCTTACAAACAAAGGCGGGAGCATTCTTCCCAGGTTTGCCTGCGAAGAAAGGTTTTCATCTCTCCAGGGGGGATGCATAGGACGGAGATTACACTGGGTTACGGAGGAAGTGCATGCTTAACTTACTGGAAGCTGACACGCCATGCTTCAAGGCAACTATACCCTCGTCTGCTCTCGCCCGCAGCGGGTAAGGGTTTCAGTTTCTCTGTGTTCTCGCCAGCCCTCGGTTCTGGCAGGACTTTTTAATCATTCCTATTCTCATAAGCGTGTAGTAATTCCTCGTCATGGATTCAATTGCATTTTCTTTCGTTTTTAAGAAAAAGATTTATTTTACTTGTTTGAAAGGCAGAGTTATAGAGGGAGGGAAGGAGAGAGAGAGGGAGAGAGAGAGAGAGAGAGAGGTCTTCTGTCTGCTGGTTCACTCCTCAAATGATGGGAACAGCCATGGAAGCAGGGCAAGACTGAAGCCAGGAGCCAGGAGCCAGGAGCTTCATCTGGATCTCCCATGTGGTTGCAGGAGCCCAAAGACTTGGGCCATCTTCAACTGCTTTTCCCAGGTGCATCAGCAGAGAACTGGATAGGAAGTGGAGCAGCCGGAACTTGAACCAGTGCCCATGTAGGATGCTGACGCTGTAGGCGCTGGCTTCACCTGCTACACCACAGCACTGGACCCTCTATTGCGTTTTCCTGAAGGGTAATGTCCCAGTCTGTTTTCTGTTGCTAGAACTCAGGGACTGAGTCATTCATAAAGAAAAGAGGTTCGTTTAGCTCTCGGTTCTGGAAGCTGGCAAGTTCAAGACCAAGCAGCCCCATCTGGCGAGGGCCTCACATGGCATGGAAACAGGACTGAAGAAAGCGAAAGGTGAGCAGGTGGATTCAGAAGAGACAAAAGGGGCCGACCTCCCCAAAGACGGGGGCGTGTCAAAGTGTGCGTGGGAAATGCCGCAAAAAAAAGGTTAAATCCATATGTGTAAGAGGTCTTCTAAAAGTTTATAGAAAATGTGTCTGATGAAAAAACTACGCTAACGCATTGCTTCAACATGGATACATTCACAAGGTCTCCACCCCCACGACCCAAACCCCGCCCACTAGGCCCCGCCTCCCAACTGAGGACCAAGCCTCAGTAGGTTTGGGTGGGGACAAGCCTCATTCAAACCCCAGCAGGTGAAAGTGTGGGTGTCTTTCACGTGCTGTCGTCCTTCTCTTCTCTTTAATAAAACCTATCCCAGTCCTTTCCTCCTTATTTAATAAGTAGAAAAGTATCAAGTGAATTCAAGTAAATTCAAGTAAATATCAAATGAGTTGACTTGAAAGCACGGAATGGCTGGTTTGCTCGCTATCGAGGTTTTTTTTTTTTTTTTTTTTTTTTTTTTTGACAGGCAGAGTGGACAGTGAGAGAGAGAGAGACAGAGAGAAAGGTCTTCCTTTGCCGTTGGTTCACCCTCCAATGGCCGCCGCGGCCAGCGCGATGCGGCCGGCGCACCGCGCTGATCCGATGGCAGGAGCCAGGAGCCAGGTGCTTTTCCTGGTCTCCCATGGGATGCAGGGCCCAAGCACCTGGGTCATCCTCCACTGCACTCCCGGGCCACAGCAGAGGGCTGGCCTGGAAGAGGGGCAACCGGGACAGAATCCGGCGCCCCGACCGGGACTAGAACCCGGTGTGCCGGCGCCGCTAGGCGGAGGATTAGCCTAGTGAGCCGCGGCGCCGGCCTTGCTATCGAGTTTTGAGAGTTCTATTTCAGCTACGTACTTCACAAATATTTTTTCCCAATCTGAGTCTTGTGTTTCCATCCCCTTGACTGTATCTTTCTTTGACAGAGTAAAAGTTTTTTTAAATGTTGATGAAGTTCAACTTGCCAGTTTTTCCTCTCATGGATCACGCTTTGAGTATCATTTATGAAGCGCTTCCTCCAACCTCAGGTAGAGAGGATTTGCACAAGTGCCGCCTTCTGACGGTCTCACCGTGTTCCGTTGTGATCCATGATACTGTTGGGGTTCATCTTTGTCTTTAGGTCCAGATTCACCGGGGAGGAGGGAGGCAGGTGTTCGGGTGCTTGGTGCAGTGGTTAAGACGCTGCTTGGGCTGCCTGCATCCCGTATCCAGGTGTCTAGGTTGAACCTCTGCTCCACTGCTGATCCTAGTTTCCTGCGCATACACACCCTGGGGGGCAGCAGGTGCTAGCTCAAGTACTTGGGTCCCTGCCACCCAAGGGGGAGACCCAGATGGAATTCTGATCTCCTGGCTTCAGCCTGGCGCAGCCCTGGCTGTTAGGGGCACTTGGGGCGTGAACCAGTGTGGGCAATTTCTCTTTCCGTGTCAGCCTTTCAAATAAACGTTTAAAAACGTTATTGATGCTCATCTTTTTGCTAATGGATGACCAGTTATTCCAACACCATTTTTTTAAAGATTTTATTTGTTTTACTTGAAAGTCAGAGTTACAGAGAGGCAGAGGCAGAGGCAGAGAGAGAGATTTTTTTCATCTGCTAGTTCACTCCCTAGATGGCCACAATGGCTAGAGCTACGCCAATCCGAAGCCACGAGCCAGGAGCTTCTTCTGGGTCTCCCACGCAGGTACAGGGGCCCAGGGACTTGGGCCATCTTCTACTGCTTTCCCAGGTCATAGCAGAGAGCTGGTTCAGAAGTGGAGCAGCTGGGACTCGAACCAGCACCCATATGGGATGCCAGCACTGCAGGTGGTTGCTTTACTTACTAGGCCACAGCACTGGCCCCTTCCAACACTATTCGTTGTAAAGACTGCCCTTTCTCCATCGAGTTGTCTCCATGCCTTCCTACGTGTTAATCATTTTGGGTGGCTCCCTTCCTGAACAATCTGATCTGTTTGATGGGTCCATGTGCTCCCTTTGCCAAAACGCAGATACACGCCAACTCCAAAATTGGGTAGTATGATTCCTTGCACTTGATTTTTTGTTTTGTTTTGTTTTATATATTCTAGTTCCTTTATCCTTCCATAAGGTTTTGGAATTCATTTGATATTAGCCAAGAAAAAAAAAGTTCTGCTGGGGTTTTGATTGGTGTTGTGTGACATCTATGGTTCCGTCTGGGAGAACGGACATCGCTCCGATGCTGAGCCTTCGAACCATGAACATGGTACGGTTTCCATTTGTTTAGCTCCTTACTGACTTTCGAGGTCCTGAAAGAGCATTTTGTAGCTTTCAGCGTGCAGATCCTGCACCTGGCACCTACCTTCCTATCACAGGGTCAGCTCCAGGAAGGCAGGGACCGCGTCTGTTCGCACACCACGTGGCAATGAGCCGAGGCACGCGGCAGGCCCTCGTTAAATATCTCCGAATGAGTGACAGCCCTCTGCATCCTCATCTCAGTTAATCCGCCCACGTTTCCTGTAGGGCAGAGGGCACCCTCCTTACCCGATGCAGGAGAAAAGCCACGGCTTAAAGGAGGTGCGCCGGCTCCGGGGCCCTGGGGGACCCACCTCGCACTATCCCCTCCCCTTGAGTGTGGGCGGGACCTAGCATTGCTGTGATGGGGCGCGCCATACAGCCAAGGGGACGAGATTGTGCGGTTGTCATTAAGGTCCCTAATCAGTTGAAGCTGAGTTAATCCCAAGGCAGACTTTCCTGGGGTGGGCCTGCCCGAATCAGGGGTACAGCCTGGGACATCAGTGCAAGACATCAAAGACTCAACGTGACACAGAGCTCCTCCTGGCCTTGGAAAAGCAAACTGCCGTGACGTGGAGACGGCCAAGCGGCAGGGAACAGCAGTGTCTACCAGGAGGGACCTGCGGAGAGGACCCCGAGCCTCCCATGAGATCATAACTCAGCCAACACTTCTGATTTAAGCCTGGGGCAGACTTCTGGCCTACGGAAAATGGGAGAGAACAGACGGACAGGGCTTTAACCTGTTAAATTGGGGGTCGATCTGTTATACAAAGATAGAAAATTAACATGGGGTGGGGGGAGCTTTTGCAGGGTCCCCGAGTGGGGAGACACACGAGCCCCGGGCTGCCAAGCTCCTGCTGTCCACCATGTGTGTATTTCCTGATGCCCTCTCCTTCCGGTGGGGGGAGGGGGGCACACAGGAGGTCATCCCAGGCCATGCCTTTTGCTTTGTTTTATTTTTCTATTTGGATCTCAGCCTTACAGAACCCTTGATCCGTGACCGTCTTAGTAATGGCCCGTGCCCTGCTCTTTTTTATTTACATTCATTCCTTAGTGGCTTGGTTTTGCTAATGCAAGACGCATCCACAGACCCACCACCCGGGACAATAGCTAGTGCTTGACAATGCTGCCCCCTCGCGCCCCCCCCGCCGCCCCCCCCCCGCGTGTGGTAACCGACATCTGAGCCGAGCTGAGTTCCTCACTCCCTTGCTTAACGCTCTGTGTAACCTCGCTGCGCCCACATGAAGCCCATAAAACCTTTCGTTTCCCTGCTCCTGGTTTGTAACTTTCTAAAGACAGCACTATGCGGGAGGATGTAGTCTCCTGTGATTTGTTGGGCTCAGTTTTATGTGGCCAAGATGGCCCCCGCGGGGTTACCCTGGAGCAGAGTGGGCCCTCCCCTGGAGGCCACGGGACCTCTCCGACACATCCATCCCTTTTGCTGCTGCTTCTGTGGGCATTTGGGTTTTGCCGCTCTGAACATTCTCTCCCAAGCCTCCTGATTCGGTCATCTACATCGCAAACTCCGCCTAAAGAAATGAGAGGGGAAGGAGTCTGTTTCCTGGACACGGGAGAGGCCGGAACCTAGCAAAATGTCTTCCTCGGGGCCTGCCCTTGCCTGCACTGACCCTGAACTGCCGCTCCCAACAGAGCCACACAGATCTGGAGCCACAAAGCCCCAGCCACACATAGCACCCCCAGCCCCAGCCCTGGCCTCCCGCCTTGGGAGCGTCAAGAGCACGCAAGCAGCGGCAGCCCGAGCTGAGTTTCAACATCTCAGCCCAGGCTGGGAAGAAGCTGCCGACCACAGGGCTCTCTCCCTGTGCACCGGGAACGTGCTGTCCGGGAAAGCCCTGCCCGGCCCTGACCACACGCCTGACCATGAATGTGGCGGCGACAAGTCACCCAAATAGGAAGTGAAAGGCAGCCCCGGGCCAGCCTCTGCCCCTGCCCTGCTGGCCTTGCCAGAGACCCTGGCTGAGTCACTGAGTCCCGGAGGAGTTGCACACCCAGTGAGATAAGAGGTTCCACACGGCCTGCTTGGAGGTCAAGTGTGAAGGGGTGGTGAGGGCCGAGAGCACCCACCCAGGCTGAACGGAAGGGCTGCTCACACTTAGGGCCCCCAGACTGCATGGCCACCATCAAGTCAGAGCAGGGCAGCCCCTTCTCCAGGCCGCGGTGGCCCTCCAACCACCCCCTCGGCAGGAGGGAGCTGACTCCGCCCACACAAGCAGGGGGAGGAGGGGGGAGGCTCTGCTGCAGGGGCACAGGAGTTGGGGGCACAGCCTTTGCAGACAACTCAGTGAGCCAGCTTGGGGCGCGGCGGTTTGTGTAAGGTCTTGGTCCTGTTTCCTCCTGCTGGAACGCAGCAAAGCCTCGTGAGTAAGGGGCGGACAGGTAACGTAGACGGCGCGGCCCAGCTCCAGCTGCTGACTCCAGTCTCCTACAAATGCTGACCCCAGGAGGCAGCAGCGGTGGCTCAAGTTGCAGACTTTTTTTTTTTTTGATTGATTGATTAATTGATTGATTTGAAGGGGCAGAATTACAGAGAGAGAGGAGAGATAGAGAGAGAGAGATCTTTCATCCACTGGTCCACTTCCCAAATGGCCACAATGACCAGGGCTGGGCCAGAGCCAAAGCTAGGAGCCAGGAGCCTCTTCCAGGTCTCCCACGTGGCTGGCAGAGGCCCAGGCACTTGGGCCCACCTCTGCTGCTTTCCCATGTGCATTAGCAAGGCTCTGGATCAGAAGTGGAGCGGCTGATGCTGTAGGCTGGGGCTTGACCTGCTGAGCCACAGCGCCGGCCCCTGAGACTCGGATTGAATTCTCAGCCTCCTGGCTTTGGCCCCTGCCAAGGGCCAGTGTGGGTGTCTGGAGAGTAAACCAGCAGATGGGAACTTTCTCTTTCTGCCGATCACTCTCTTTCCCTCCCTGTCTCTCTGCCTCTCAAATTAGGAAGAGGAGAAAAAAAAAAAAAAAGCACACTCCTTGGGCTTCAGTGTTGGCTCTGGCTCTCACTGGCTGTGTGGCCTTGGCCAAATTACTTAACCCCCTGTGCATTAGCTCCCTCCCTGCTGTAACCCGGGGTGGATGTGCTGTTGAAACGAAGGCTAAATGACTCAGCGTTTGTGCAGAGCCTAGCACGGTGCCTGGCACGCAGTGAGGGCTCAGTGACGGCGAGCCCAGGGAAGGTCGGACTCTCAGGCCTCGGCAACAGGGCAGGGAGGGAGGCAGGGGCCAACCATGTATCCGGTCCTGTGTCTACAGCTTTGGGGGAGGCAGGGAGGAGAAAGACAGCCCTTGATGTTCGAGAACCCACCACCTGACAGGAGGGAAAGGCAAGCCCTGGCCCCAGGCACCCTGGGGTGGGGCTGCCTGCATGCTGGGCATCCTGCCAGAGAGCAATCCGGGAGGCTTCATGGGGGAGGTGGCATTTTGGGGGGCTGCACGTCCAGGAGGAGGCTGTGACAGTGGGCACATTGTCCGGATTGCTAACTGCCCAGGGTGGGCACAGTTGGTCTGACCGTTTGTCCAGAACAAAAAAATCCAGGGCCCAAGGTGGGAAAGCCGCAAGCTTGGAGTTGGGTAAGGGCTGGCGATGGTGGGAACATTGGGTTTCAGGCTGGTGCTCTTTTCCACACACACACACACACACACACACATCCCATAATGTTTCCTTCTCCCTTCCTGGGTGTCACCTGCCGTGTGCAGGATCACCCCAAAACGAGAGTCATGTTCGGACTTCTCCTGCCTGCAGGAGTGGGGTGGGGGAGGGGCTCCACGGTGGGCTCTGGTGTGAGCCCCCCTCCGCAGGACAGTCAGTGGCCAGGGTCAGAACAGCAAGGACTGGCTGGGCGTCCCTCCGTCTTCCTGGGGTCACAAGGCCCCCCAGCACAAGCGCTCACTGGGGCTTCCCTGGTGGTCTCAGAGCTCTGGAAGGCGTGTTCCATTTGGCAAGGGACGCTTTGTCATCTTTGCTGGTGCAGGGTGAGTCACCCAGTGTCCTCCACTGCGTTCTGTGGTTACAAGCCAGTCGCAAACCTACCCAGACCCCGGGGGGTGGGGAGGATGGCGGTTAGACTCGACTCCACAGAGCTGGCGCAAGGTTCTAGAAGAACTCATGGGACAGGAGATTTCATCACGGTCACTTTCGGACCACAACGTCCTGGGCCACACACAGCCTCCAAAGCTCCCACCCCTTGTTCCAGGCCCTGCTGTCTCCACCAGGACTAAGGCCACAACAGTGCTGAGACCCGCAGGAGACTACAGAAACACACAGAGGGGAGGGCGAGCCTGAGAAATCATGAGACAGAGAGAAGAGGGACAGCAGAGACGGCTGGCAGTGGACAGGGACGGCCGGACCATGGCCATCAAGTGTGGCCCACTGCACCCCAGCTCAGAGCTGCTGGACAAGCAGAGGGATTGGGCTAGGAACTGCAGACCCCAGCACTGCCCGGGTTCCAGCAGGGCCCAGGGCCCAGGGTGTGTGAAGCTGGGCATGCCCCGCCCTCCCCACCCAGGAAGAGAGCACTCCGAAGAGCCTTCCAGTCAGCCTTCTGCTCACTGATGATGGGCCAAGGATGACGGACTGAAGTCAGATTCAGGGACGGCCTCAGCCCAGCCAAGGCATCACTCCGCCATGGCGGCAAGCAGGTGGAGGGCTCCTGCACGCCAGGCCGGGACAGGTAAGGACAGGAAGTGAGGGCAGCGAGAGGCCTGGCCTTCACCACAAGGGTGAACATCACCGTCCCTGGGCGGCCTGGGCCTGGCAGGTCCCCGGGCTGCTCCTCCTCTTGCCCAGGTGTTCTGCAAACTTAGCCCGGGCTGGGACCTGAACAGGAAGGACGAGCGAGCTCACAGCCCCTCTGTATCTGCTGAGCATCACGGTCCAAAGCAGACCCCATCCCTGGAGCACACAGCAGGGAGGGGTGGGGCGGGAAGCCCAGGCTCAGCGCTCAGGGACAGAAAGGGAGGGCTGGGCCTCATGGAGGCCTTTGGGCGGGGGGGGGGGGGGGTGCTGGCATTGAGACGCAGTAGGTAAAGCAGTACCACCATCCCATATGGGCTCCGGTTCTAGTCCTGGCTCTGGCTGCTCCACTTCCGATCCAGCTCTCTGCTACGGCCTGGGATAGCAGTAGAAGATGCCCCAAGTCCTTGGGCCCCTGCACCCGTGTGGGGAGACCAGGAGGAAGCTCCTGGCTCCTGGCTTCGGATCGGCACAGCTCCAGCCTTTGCAGCCAATTGGGAAGTAAACCAGTGGATGGAAGACCTCTCTCTCTCTCTCTCTCTCTCTCTCTCTTTCTCTCCCTCTCCTTCTCTCTCTGTATAACTGCCTTTCAAATAAATCACAGCCAATGAAGTGGTAAAGTGAGATGCGAGCCTTAGGTAAGGAAAGGGAGACTTGGGGCCACCGTAGACTCCGACTTCAGCCCTCTAGGGGCCAGCCACTGTCCCAGACCAGAGAGACGGGGAGGGCCCCGGAAGCCACTGTGTCAAAGGGCCCCCCGGCTCCTGGCTGCTGCAAATGCAGGCAACACCTTGCAGGGAGTGAGCCTGCTGCAACTGGCCGCCTCGGGCCCTCCTGCCAGTGTCTGTGTTTCCGCAGACGGTTCCAGCACACACGCGCCTCCCCGGCAGGGCTGCCCTCACTCCTCGCCACGCTTTCCCTTCCTCCCATTCACCCAGCACACCTCGGGAGGGGCAGGGGCACGGGCAGAGCCGTCACCCAGAAGAGGGGGGGGAACCCAGGGTGGACATGGTGAGGCTAAAGGCAAAACCCACCCCTGTCCACTTCCAGCCAGAAGCTGGAGAAGAATCGGGGGTCCTTGGGGAAGGGGGTGGTGCTGGTGGCTTAAGGCCAGCCACAGAGCTGGGGGCTGGTGGGGAGAGGAAACTGGGGCTGCCTCGGAGCAGACGGGTCCCTGCCGTGGGGTCAGGACCAAGGCCAGTGCCGATCTAACTTGTCACCCAATACTGTGTCTCTGGCTCCCGACCACAGGGTCCCTGGACCCCTTTCTCCACGTGCCAGCCCTGTTTTTGCACAGGCCAGGGAAGAGGGAAGCAAGACTGTCTGAGCTCCGGACTCAGTGGTGTCTGTGGGCAGGGCCTGCCCGGGCTTTAACCTCCTGCATGGGCCCAGCCAGGCTGCAGGCAGGGTGACCTTGATGTAGGAGCCCCATCCCTGCCTCCCGGCATCACACACTGGAGGCCATGGGAGACCCAGCCAGGCCACTCACCAGCAGCTCCTCCGGCAGGATGTCAGGAGAGGGGATGACGTGCACAGGTACCAGGGTAAAGTGTGCTAATTAGTATACGCACGGCCAAGGGCACACCCTCCGGCGTCAGGGACCCAGCAGCTGCTTCCGGTTGCGTCACTGTAGTCCTCTGTCCAGGAGGGGCCCGGCCCTGAGCTGTGCCTTCAAATATCTCTCAGGGGCATCCGTCCATATCCAGCCTCCTACTCACCTCTCACCCCGGCCCCAGAGCCAGCACCTCTGCCTTCGCCTGGGTTCCCCTGCAGGCTGAGGTTGGGCTTTGGGCGCAGGTGCAGGGAGCCAGTGTGAGGAATGAGGGCAGGGGCGAGGGGAGGAGGGAAGGGGCTGGCCAACACAAGGACTTGTTGCGGGGTTGGCTACCCCTGAGGGTGACTGTGCTCATCCCCCAGGTCCTATGGAAGCACCTTGTGAAGGGGCCTGTGGTTTATGGTGTGGCCGATTGAACTGCCACTCAACACGCTGGCTTCCCATATCAGAGCGTCGGTTCGGTTCCAGTCCCCGCTGCTCTGCTTCTGCTCCAGTTCCCTGCTGATGCGCCTGGGAAAACAGCAGAGGATGGCCCAAGTGCTTGGGCTCCTGACACCCATGTGGGAGACCCGGATGTTGTTCTCAGCCCCTGGTTTTGGCCTGGACTGGCTTCAGCCTTTGCAGCCATTTGGAAGAGGGAGTGAACCAACAAGTGGAAGATTCTCTCCCTCCCTCCCTCTCTCTCTCTCTCTCTCTCTCTCTCTCTCTCTCTGCCTTTTAAATAAATAAGTAAATCTTTAAAAACACAAAACCATGGAGCAGGCCCTGTGCCATCCCTCTGCAGTGCCAGCATCCCATATGGACACCGGTTTAAGTCCCAGCTGTTCCATTTCCCATCTAGCTCCCTGTTAATGTGCCTGGGAAAGCAAAGAAAGGTGACCCAAGTCCTTGGGCTCCAGCGACTGACTTGGAAGACCTGGAAGAAGTCTTGGCTCCTGGTTTCAAATTGGCAGAGCTCTGGCCATTGCAGCCATTTGGGGAGCGAACCAGCAGATGGAAGACTTTCTCTCTCTCTCTCTCTCTCTCTTTCTGCCTCTGAAACTCCACCTTTCAAACAAATGAATAAATCTTTAAAAAAATTATCACTGGCACCTGTGCCCACCCCCACTAGGGCCCCCATGGGTCACCTGAGCATTAAGAAGTTCCCTGGGCATCCACCCACAGAACACCAGAGAAGTCGCGGGCAGGAAGCGGAGGCTCTAGACCAAGGCAAGGCCCCATCCAACGGCGCCTTCCCAGAGCCCAGGAAACCTGCCTGAAGCTGGCCCTGGCCTCAAGGGCTGCAGCAAGCAGGGGCAACAGAGGATTTGGGGCCAAGCATCCAGTAAGGCCCCCGTCTGTCTACCTTACCGAGCCATCAGCAGCATCAGCAGCCTCTTGCAGGATCAGCTTTGCAGGCTGAAAAAACGCCTTTCCTGGGGCCAGTGCTGTGGTGCAGCAGGTTAAAGCCCCAGCCTGCAGCACCGGCATCTCCTATGGGTGCCTCCGGTTCGAGTCCCAGCTGCTCCACTTCCGGTCCAGCTCTCTGCTGTGGCCTGGGAAAGCAGTAGAAGATGGTTGAAGTCCTTGGGCCCCTGCACCCGTGTGGGAGACTGGGAAGACACTCCTGGCTCACTGCTCTCCCCATCAGCCCCTCTCCATTTCTCAAGCAGCTCCTACAGACCATCCCCCTCACCTCCTCGCCTCCACTCCTGCCCTGAGCCATGCCCCCAGCTCCCTCCTGCCTGCCTTCCTTCCCCTCCTCCTTGGCCCTCCCCAAGCTTGTTCGGGGCCCAGCCCAAATCAGCCATTGCAAAGACCCACTGTCCCTTCATTGTCGCTGCTGCAGGGAGGACCTGCCATGTTCATGACTTCACAGCAGGGCGGTGACCGGCTCAGGGTCACATGGTCAGCGCAGAGCTGGGGCTCAGACCCCAGGCAGGATGGGGCCAGCCAGAGCGGTGGATCAGAGGGTACGGGCAGGGCAGGGTGTGATCTTGTAAAACAACTTCCCTGTGCACCCCTCAGGCCAATTACCAGAATGCGAGTGTGCCCGTGGCACCAGGGGTCAGGCTCAGGCCCCCACTGCCAGGCCTCCCTGGCCTTTCAAGGGAACATCTCCAGGAAAGCCACGGCCTTGTGCAATGGCAGCAGATCCATGCTGTCCACTCCAGCATCCATGCCTCATTGTCTTCTCCAGCCTCTGCAGGAGGCCGAGCACAGACCATTCCAGAGCAGGACAGCAGCATCCCCTGCCTCTGGGATGGCTCCCGCTGGCCGGGCCTGGCTGTCCCTGGCTGTCCGTGGCATCTACAGACATCTCTGGGTGGTCATTTCGCCTGCAGCCTCTGTGGCCTGCTGGCCTTGGTGAGGGCACCAGAAAGGGGAGCACCAGTCACGCTGGAGCTGGAGCTGGTCGGAGGCCGGAGAGACTGGAGGCAAACCTGGGAGAGGTGGGGAGGGGAGGGGACGAGCAGGGAAAGGGGGGGACGGGGCTCCCTGGAAGTTTGGATTCTAGGAGGGGTGAAATCCTTCCAGCTCAAGGCCTGTGCCTGTAGCGTGTGGCATGTGTGTCCCTCCACATGCCCTGAGAGCCAGCTTCTAGCCTCCTTCTCAGAAACCCTGGGTGTCGGCGTCCCAAGGCCCCTGAGATACAGACCTGCAGGCCTATTGTGGCTGCCTACAAACCACGCCCAAGGCAGTGCCTTAAGAGTTCTACAGGCGCCACCTGGGGCCAGGCCCCTGCCGCACCCAGGCCGCCCTGCTCAGCAGGCTGAACCCTCCGTGCCATCGGCCAGGCCGCCCTGCTCTTTCACTCGGTGCCAGCAGAGCAGCCTGGACTAACTCACAGTACGGTGGCTGGCAGGGCGGGGGGCTGGGGGGAGCAGCCAGGCCTTCTAAGGGCTGATCCTGGACCAGGCGGCACGCCACTGTGCTTTCTCCAGTGGTGCTGAGTCACGAGGGCAGGCCCTGCTCGGGGGAGGGACATGCACCCCGTCTCTGGGTGGGAGGAGTGGCAGGGACCCTCAGGCCTGCCTTAATCACCGCAGAGGGACCCCACGGCCTCTGTCCTGGGAGAGGCAAGACGGAGCCAGGTTGCTCGAAGGAGACCTGCTACTGAGGGGTGCGACCTCTCTGCCCCAGGCCAGGCCCTGCCCTCAGTGACTTCGGAGGTCTGGCCTGTGGCAGGAAGGGCTGGGGGCCAAAGCTGCCCGGGGAGCTGGGGTGGGGTGGGTACTGAGAGCTGGGGCTGGGTCCACAGCTGTTCATGCTTCATGTAGAACCAGGGGCCAAGCGTAAGTACAGCCTGGACGTGGACAGAGCTGGGCTCATCGACAGCTGTGGGGGGCAGTGCCAGGGACCCCAGGTTTCCCTCTCCTCCTCTTCAGGGTGGTCCCTCACCCAGCAGTGAGTTCCCGCCACAACGAGAGCGATGCCACAGAGCCAGGCATGGGGCAGCCAAGCCAGGCCACAAGGACCCACCCCCTGCACCCCTGCTTTCATCCAATGGACTCCCACCGCCATTTAACAGTGCCAGGCACTGCACTAGTCGCTGGGGACCTGCCTGTGTGCAAAATAAATACAAATCCCTGTCTTCCTGGGGCTTGGATTCAGGGGTGGGTGGGGGAGGGTTGTAGGCTAAAAACAGCAAGTGAGTGAATTACGGAACACGCCATTAGTTTTCCGTGGGTATGTCACGGAGTGCCACATGCTTGGTGGCTTGAAACAGGCATGTGCACTCTGGCAGAGCTGGACATCAGAAGCAGGACATCAAGGCATCAGCAGGGCCTCTCTCGCTCCGGGGCTCCCTCCCTGCCTCTCGCAGCTGCTGCGGCTCCTGGTGATGCTTAGAGTTCCTCAGGTGCTGGCCTCACCCCTGCTAGCCCTGCCTCGGCTTACAGCAGCCTTCCTCCCTGTGGCTCCCTGCGCCTTCTCCTCTTCTTGTAAAGACAGTCGCAAGGCTGGTGCTGTAGCATAGTGGGCAAAGCCGCGTCCTGCCAATATGCATCCCATATCGGTACCAATTCCACTTCCGACCCAGCTCCTTGCTAATGCACCTGGGAAAGCAGCAGAAGACAGCCCAAGTGCTTGGGCCCCTGCACCCATGTGGGAGACCTGGAAGACACTGCTGGCTTCAGCCTGGCCCAGCCCCTGACTAATGTCCAAATAAAAGACAAACAAAAACCCAAGATTTGGGGTCCACCCTAAATCCAGAATGATTTTCTCTCAAGACAAAGTGCCTTTGTGATGTTCTACACAGACGTGACTTTGGCAGGGGACTAGTCACATTCACAGGCTCTGGGAGTTAGGGCATGGACACATGCACGGGGAGGCCACCATTCAGCCCACTGCAAATATGTCAGAAGCCTGCGACGGAGAGAAACATAAATCAGGGCCTTATAGAGCAGGGGTGCCCGGGTCACAGCCTCAATAAGGCGGTCCGGCAAAGCTGCACAGAGAAGGTGCTGTTTGAACGCAGACCTCAAGAAAAGGGAAGTGTGAGACAGCTGGGGAGAGCGGAGGGAACAGGCAACGCGAGGCCCTGGGGCAGGAACATGTCTGGCACTTCTGAGGAATAAGCAGGTCGGAGCAGTGAGGGCCAACTGGTCACAGGGTGAACTCACAGGGGGCCTCACAGGTCATGGTCAAGACTTTGGCCTTGAGCCTGAAGGCTATGGGAGCTGCAGAAGACAGGGAACTCCCTCTGCTGCCACAATATCTCCATGCTGGGCTGGGTGTAGATCAAAGTGGGATGTGGGCTGGGGCTGACTCAGTACCTGGGGGCAACGGGCCCTCTGGGGTTCTGTCCTAGGAAGGCACCTCCCATTCCCTGCACCCGGGGCCCCCTGCTTGCCCACAGGGCTCAGGTCTCCCTCCTCAGCGGTACCCACCAGAGCTGCGGAAATCAGCTTTACAGAATGATTCCATGATTTCCCATTTGGAAAACTTTGCTTTCCCTACAAATCAGTCAGTGGTCCCAGAGGCCATCAGTAGGCGTCCACATGGCCTGTCAGTCAGCATCCACACAGTCTGTCATCAGTCAGCATCCATACAGCCCCTCAGTCTGCATCCACACGGCCTTTCAGTCACCGTCCACATGACCCATCCATAAGTGTCCCGGAAGCTGTCTGGTTGCACATCCTTTGCCATTTGCTGGCTTTGTCTCTTTTGTCCCCCTTGGAGACCCTCAGCACTTTTCGAAGGCGACCAGTGAAGTCCACCACTCCCTGCCCTCTCCCTGTCCCAGGTCTCCCCAGGGATCTGCACGCCATTCCCCAGCCGCCCGTCAGCGCCCAGCCAATCCCTGTGCTCCCTTGTGTGGGGGGCTCCATCCCCACGAGCACCGAAGGGCAGCGGTCCCCAGCTCCAGGACTGAAGACAAGGCACAAGTAGACCCTCTGTCCCCTCCTGGCTGCGGGGCCTGGGCCATCTCTCCAGGCTCAGCCTGAGTGCTTCCCGTGGGGCCAGGCTCTCCTGATTGGCCCCGGGGGCTGCAAATCAGCCTGTAGGAGTGAGAGCAGGGCCAGGACAGAAACTGGGGGGAACCCTGGAGCAGCGGCCTGCGGAGCCGCGCAGCCGTCAGCCCTCCTCCTCTCGCCACCTCCGTGGGGTCTGGAGGGACAGATGGGCTCTCACCGACCCGCGCCGTAGGCGGCCAAGGCTGTGTTCCCTCCGAGGGGACAGGCTGCCCTGGTGCACAGAGCAGGGCTCCGGTGAGAGCACCCTGCCCCCTCACTGCTGAAGCCCGGCAGCACTGAGCAGAGAAATGAACGGCCCTTCCTGGAGTGGGGGGGCAGAAGACCCATGTGGGACGCCCACTGCCTGCTGGGGCATGGAGCCTACCTCTGGGCTCTTTTTTTTTTTGGGGGGGGGGGTGGTTCTTGAAGCTGCATTCATTTATTTGAAAGGCAGAGTTTTAGACTCGAGGATTCTCTGTCCCCTGTGACCCTCCCCCCCCCCCCGCCTCAGCCTGGGGCGTGCTGGGCAGGAGCAGGAAGACAGAGGGTCTCCTGGACAGGGGCTGAGGGGAGCAGGAGGGGAAAGCTCCCCCTAGGAACTTGGGCCAAGGCTGCCCCGTAAGGGGGCGGGGTAGGAGTGGCGGGGATGGGGGATGGGCACTCAAAGGGCCCTTCCCCCAGACCCAGAGCTCTGGGCCTCAGGGTCCACCGTCCCAAACTGGACCTCAGCGGGGTCTGCTTTGAAGACATGCATGCTAGGGAGGCCCACTCCCGCCCTCTGCCCCAGCTGGTCTTCTGTACAGGGGTCAGCGCAGCCTCTGCCACAGCGCTGTAAGCTGCTTGGCCTTGCACACAAAGCTGCAGGCTCCAGACAGAGCCCCGTCCTCGCAGCTTCTTCCTGAGCCTTCATCAGCACAGCCCGGCTCTGCCCGCACCTCGGTCCCCCATCGGGCAGGAAGACAGCTGGGCTGCCGAGAGCCCTACCCCAGGGCCTGAGAGCAGAAAGTAGCCCAGTCTGAGTGGGGAGGCATAGCCCCATCCTCAGGAAGCCCCAGTCTAAAGGAGGAGACACCTCCATCTTAAGAGAGTCCCAATCTGACGGGGGAGACATGGCCAGTCTGAGGGGGAAGACACAGCCCTGTCGCAGGGAGCTCCAGGGAGGGGGGGACACAGGCTCATCTACAGAAAGTTCCAGGCCAGGGGGATACCCAGCCCCTGCCCTTGCAGGGCCGGGCTGCCTTGGGTGTGACACCTTAGTCCCCAGCCAGGAAGCCATAACCAAGGGGCCACCTGGGCCATCTCCTGCCTCCCCTCGGCAGGGTCCTTGACACACGTGCACACACACACACACACACACACACACGGCCCAAGGCCCAAGGACTGGACAGCATGGGCAGGAAGGGAGCTTCGAGGCCCCAGCCCAGCTGGCCACCTGCCAGCAGGCCCCTTCTCGCCACCTGCGGGGACCCCAGCACTCCTGGGATCCTGCTGGAGAGCCCTCTGCCCGTCGAGAGCGACCCCTGGAGCGGCCTTGGCCTTGCCTTGTCCCTCTCCCGTTCCCTCGCCCCAGACGCTGATAGCGCTAGGCAGGCAGCCGGGGCTGAGTGGGGAGCGAGGCCGATAAGCTGACCTTCCTGGCTCCTGTTTTGGCTGAGGCAGGCCGGTGGGCTGTTTGGTCTGCAGGCCCAGGGAGGAGAAGGGACCCTCGAAGGCAGGAGCTCCCGGGCCCAAGGCCCTACCAGGTTTGGACAGCCCCCTACCCTGGCAGGATGACCAGTACCTGAGAGCCCCTGCTGTGGCCTCCTAGGTGGGTGTGGGAGGGGTCAGGCCACAGCCTCTCTCATGCCCCTGGCAGCCCCCCAACTCTGCAGTTCCCCATCCCCCAGCTTCACCCTGACCAGACCCAGGTCCCTGTGACTTGCTGTCGGAGTTCTTGGCCCTACAAGGGGAAGAAGAGTAGGCAGGGCTGGGTCCCGTGGGGAGGCAGGTCCCCAGCCTGGGAAGGACCGCCCCAGGCCCCACCCACCTCTGCCCAGGTGCGGGGTGGTGGAGCAACAAGAACTCAGGAAGAAGACATGAGGGCATGGAATCTGAGCCTGGACTGGACTAGACACCAGCAGGAAAGGGTTTTGTGCAGGGTGAGGACGGCTGCTTTATGTAGCCAATTGGGGTGGTTTTTTGGGAGGAAGGTGGGTGCTGTATTCCGAAGCGATCAGGTGGGCACGTCACGGTGTCTACAATTTGAAACTATTTCAGCACGAAGGAGGAAGCAGAGGCAGCCAAATGGGCACAAGCCGTGGGGTAAGGGGTCCTTGCAGGTGCACCCCACTATTTGCCTGAATGTATAACAGGTCTCACAGTAAAAAAAAGAGAGAGAGAAAGACAAGTGTGGTTCTAACCTGGGCTTCTGGATTAACTCCTCTGCCTCTTTGCTGTGTGACCCTGGGGAATCCAGGGGACCTCTCGGGGCCTCATTCCCTCCACTGTCCGAAGGTACAGGCACGAGCTTCTCAAAGGGAGTTGTGCAGCTCAGCACACGGATAGGCAGGCAGCACCGGCGCAGTAAGTGCTCAGTTACAGTGCTGTTGCAGGGCCGGCTTTGTGGCACAGCAGACTAAGCAGCTGCCTGTGACACTGGCATCCAGTCTGAGTGCTGGTTCGTGTCCCGGCTGCTCCACTTCCTATGCAGCTCCCTGCCAATGAGCCTGGGAAAGCAGCGGAGGACAGCCCAGGTGCTTGGGGCCCTGCATCCAAATGGAAGACCCAGATGGAGTTCCAGGCTTCTGGCTTTGGCCTGGCCCAGCCCTCGCTGTGGAGGCCATTTGGAAGTGAACCAGCAGATGGAAAAATCTCTCTCTTTCTGTAACTCTGCCTTTCAAACAAATAAATACATCTTTTTAAAGACTTAAAAAAAGTGTGTTGCTTGTGCAATGAATGGAGGGGAAACTGTGGGTGAAGGGACGGCGCCTTGTGTCACTCTGGCCCTCAGTGGTTAGTGCTATTCCTTGAGTCAACAGCTGCACCCCCAGCCCCCTGCTCCCCGCCAAGGCCTGCGTTGGCTGCAGGGAGTGGGGCCCTCTTATTGGGCCCAGTGGACACCGTTTCCTTACAAGGAACACGGAGGTTGGTGGGCCCCTCCCCGTGTTGCCACCAGCCTGGGGAACAGAGCAGCTCCCATTGGCCACATCTGGTCACCAGCCTTGGGGACACGCAGGGCTGGAGGCTAAGCCCTCGGCACCTCCCGCAGAGGAGCAGAGCAGGGAGGAGGGAGGGCCTGGTCCCAAGGACAAGGGCAGTGGGGCGCGCGGGCGGCGGTAACGGGAGAAGGCCAGTCTTTCCTATTTTGGGAGGCAGGAGGCAGCAGGTGGCTGGTTGGCGCTGGGACATGTGAACCCTCCCGTCAGGGACCATGTGGCCAGCAGCAGGGCAGCCTGGCACTGCCAGGCACACGCCAAGTCCCACGTGCGCCCACCAGCCAGATGCACTTGGGGCCGAGGGGGGTAGGGGAAGATGTGGTTTCTCTCCCACAAGGGCACCGTGTAACACTGCTGGCAGGAAGGAAAGACCACCTGACACCACCTCACCCCCCCAAAACTCTGCAGGGGCCCTGGATGGTCAGAGGAGCGCCCAGTCTGACCTTGACCTTCCAGGAGGGAGCCCCCAGCCCAGAGGAAGAAACAGCTCCACTAGGGGAGACCTCCCCATCTGAGTGGGCAGGTGGCCGTAGCGAGGCTCCTGTGGGAGCCGGGTTATTTTGGGTGGGCAGGAGGAGCAGGCGACTTCCCAGATTAAAATAGCCATCCCTGGATGTCATTCCTGAGACACGCATGGCCCTGCTCCCCCCGCCCAGGAGGGGTTCACGGCTCCATGCAGGGCCGGGGTGGAGAGGAGCCTGCGTTCCGAATCGGCCAGGATGGGAATGCCGCCCCCACTCGCCCAGCTCCTCCCTCCTCAAAGGGCTGCCAGCCCGTTCCCTCAGCTCTGTGAAGACCTCGGGCTCCACCTGTCTCCCCAGAGGTGTGGCCATGCAGAAATGTCCTGCTGCCTGGGACTCCCCTCAGACTGGGGCTCCCTGAAGGTGGCGCTGTACCTCCCCCCTCAGATTGGGGCTCCCTGTGGGTGGGGTTGTGCCTCCTCCCTCAGATTGGGGCACCCTGAGGGTGGGGAGGGTTGTGCCTCCTCCCTGAAACTGGGGTTCCCTGAGAGTGGGGTTGTGCCTCCTCCCTCAGACTGGGGCTCCCTGAAGATGGGGCTGTGCCTCCTCCTTCAGGCTGGGGCTACTGTGGACAGGGCTGTGTCTCACACTCTGACCCTAATACAGAGGGGAGGAAGTTGGCACAGTATGCGGGAGCCCTGGGTCCCACCATGGCTCCCGGCACTGTTTGCACCCCCAAGCCCCCCGCAGGGCCTCTGGAGCTGAGTGGCTTTGTCCCCAGGCTGGACACTTGCAGCCTCCGTCACCTCAGACCTCCCGCCCTGCACCCTGGGCAGCTGTGGCTTTAATGAGATAATGTATGCAGGGAGCTTGGCCGGGCGCCGGCACAGGGCAGTAAAAAGGTAAAGCAAAGAAAGCCCTGGTGAGCCAATTCTCAGGCCACTGCAGGCTGGACAGAGCCCTGGGCCCCATGACCCTGGAGTCTGGGGCCAAGACTGGCCCTGGAAGGCCACAGAGTGACCCAGGTCATAGGCGGGGCAGGGATGGCCCAGGATCTGGGCTATAGCTCTAGGAACAGACCCATCCAAGAACTCAGGGGCCGCACTTGCTTCCCTCCCCTGCCCCCTCCCCCACCCCTGTCCACTCCCTCCAGACCCCAGCTCCACTCTTTCTGGTCCCTGACCCCTGCCTTTTCCTGCTCCCCACCCCCACCCCCGCAACACACACCATGCGGAGGCATCCACATGCCTTCTTGCACTGTGACATTTGGCAGGGTGGGACCCCCTGAGCCAGGCAGGGGACGCAGGACATGGCCCCAGCATTTATACTGCGGGGGCTGGGAGCACACACCAGTCGGCCTGTGCTGCCCCTGTTTATCCTCTGGGGGTCATGGCCAGGGCACAGCCACAGCAGGGGGCCGAGGGAATCCTGCAGTGGCTGTAGCCCTGTGGACATGGACAAGCTAAGGGCCCTAGGGGAGCTGCCCCACCCTGCAGCACAGAGCTGTGGCCCTGAGTCTGTGGGTAGGGACCCCTTGGCCCTTCTCCACCTTGGCCTTGGCCCTGCCCCAGGAACCCAGCTCAGACTACAGCGCGTTTTCTTAGGCCTGGCTTGAGTGACTCATTATTAATGCTGTCCTCGGAGCTGTCCCGGGCTCTCCCCGTCTCTCAGCATCTTCCCCTCCACCTGTGAGAAGCAGCCCCTGTTGTCTGCACAGGAAGGTTAAAGGCCAAAGGCCAAAGGCCACACTGGCAGCAAGTCTCATCCACAGCTGCGGATCAGAGAGCCCGACAGAGACGTCAGCCTCGCCTTGACCCACTTGGCAGATGAGCAAACCGAGGCTCATGGTGGTGAGGTGACTTGCCCGCAGTTGCTCAACTCCGTGTGGCTGTGGCTCGCCTGCACATCCTACCTCTTCCCTGGGGAGCGGAAGGCCCCTCCCAGGAGCAGGCAGGGGGATGAGAAAGTTCTTGGGAAAGCTCAGCCCTGCAAAGTCCCGTCTGCCCCAGAGCTGCCTGCAGGAAGGACCAAGAGGACTGTGCACCTGCTGGGTGCCTGCTCTGTGCCGGGTGCTCTGTGGACACCAGCGCTCTGCAACATGTTTGTGGCAAACGGAATTAACACATGCATTTATCCAGCCGCAGAGAATCTTGAAATCCATGCAGTTTTTTTCATAATATGCATTTTCCACAAAGTTTTTGAAGATTCCCTAGTACGCTATCTCAGGGAATCCTGTCTGCAACTCTGAGAAGCATGGCATTATCATGAAAGCCAATTAACAGTGGGGAAGCCTGAGGCACAAAGGAGCAAGGTGACCCACTTGTCCAGGGTGACACGGGACTGGACCCCAGAGCCACTATGCTGAGCGCAGGAGAAAGGGATGGAGGCTGACCTTACAGATAGGGAGGGTGTGAGTGTGAGTGTGGGCTCATGTGCACACCCACACCCACGCAGGCAGTGGCGGGTGGGAAGCTGACCTTACAGACGGGGAGGGTGTGAGTGTGAGTGTGGGTGTGGGCCGTGTGCACACACTCACACCCACGGCAGGCAGTGGGGGTGGGAAGCTGACCTTACAGACGGGGAGGGTGTGAGTGTGGGTGTGGGTGTGGGCCGTGTGCACACACTCACACCCACGGCAGGCAGTGAGGGGTGGGAAGCTGACCTTACAGACGGGGAGGGTGTGAGTGTGAGTGTGGGTGTGGGCCGTGTGCACACACTCACACCCACGGCAGGCAGTGGGGGTGGGAAGCTGACCTGCATGCTCTAAGGAGGCTCACAATGGATTAAGGAAGGACTTCTGGTGGAGATGGAATATGAGTCAAGACTTCAAGGATGGGGCCAGGGCTGGCATAGTAGGTTGTCTCTGCCTGAGGCACTGGCATCCCATATGGGCACTGGTTCAATTCCTTGCTGCTTCTCTTCCAATGCAGTTCTCTGCTTATGGCCTGGGAAAGCAGTGGAAGATGGCCCAAGTGCTTGGACCCCTGCACCCATGTGGGAGACCTGGAAGAAGCTCCTGGCTCCTGGCTTTGGGCCCAGCTCTGGCTGTTGTGGCCATTTGGGGAATGAACCAGTGGATGGAAGACCTTTCTGTTTCTCTCTCTCGCTCTCTCTCTCTCTCTCTCTGTAACTACTTTTCAAATAAATAAATAAATCTTAAAAAAAAAAAAGACTTAAAGCATGGAGAGACACAGCCCACCCCCACCAGCTTCAAACCCTGGACTAATCTCCAAAGGGTCACTCACATGACCTTGAACCTAGCCGGTGCTGACCAGTGTCCCTTCGGCAATGGCATGGCGATAGCATGGCAGGGCAAGGGTGCTGGTGGCGACGGCATGGATGGAGGTGTCGCAAGTGTGCTGTGATGTGGAAGGGACAGACGGCAGCAGAGGTGACAAGGAGGAGGACACAATTAGTGACAGAGGCCAAGCACATCCCCCCTCCTGCACAGCCCTCACACGGTCTTAGGACCCACAGCTACCGCGGAGTGGGCATTTGTGTCCTCATTTTGCAAACGAATGAGCCGCAGACAAGGCAAAGCCTGCGTGCCCAAGGTCACAAGGCCAGCAAGCAGCAGAAACCCAGGCCCCGGGCTGTGCACCTTCCAGCTCCTCCCCGCCACGGGGTGAGGTGCCAAGGCCTTGTGGTGATGCTGTGGGCGGAGGACAAGGCAGGGGCCGCTCAGTGATCCTGACGTGACAGCACCGCTGCCCGCGGTTTGGGGAGCGGGGAGGAGAGGGCCGGCTGACAGAGGCACAGTTCTAATCTGGGCCCCGCCACCGACAACGTGCTCCGTGACCTTCTCTGGGCAGCGGCCCAGGCAGATAGATGTCAGCTGCCAGGTGACAGCAGGCCTGCCCGGCAGAGCCAGTGGGGCCTGGCAGGAGCCACGCACACCAACGGGATGAGGTCAGGGGTGGGAAATAATCCTGGAGTCGGAGGAAGCCTTGCTTTGGGGTGACATTCCTGGAAAGTACTGCTCTGATTGGCTTGAGGCTGGGGTTTCCACACACGCCTTTCCAGTGTGGAGTGTGGGTATTAATAATCCCTGACCCTGCCCTCTGCCCTCACCCTGGGGGAAGGCAGGCCTTCCTGGGGCTTCTGGCCTGTGACCTAATGGTGGGGAGTCCCTTGGAAATGAGGCCTTAGGTGTAAGCAGGAGGTGCAAATGTCCTGCAGCTTCTAGGTGGCACTGCACCCTCTACCCCAGTACAGACGCACACAGCCACCCGAAGTCCCAGAGCAGCCCTGCCTCATCCACAGAGCCTGTGGGCTCCGGGGGAATGACAGCAGGGGTGCTCTGGGCCCAGCCAGGTGTGCAGGCACGAGAGCCTCCCACAAGGTGGGAGGGTGATAACGGGCTCAGGGGTCTCCCGGGAGTGTGTGCATTCATGAGGGTTGGCCAGGAAGGCAGCAGCAGGTGCAACTATTCGGGCACCGTCGTGCCCACTTGGGTGCTGCGTGGGCAGCTGTCGGGGAGCACTGAGTGTGAGGGGTGTTAGCGCCCTCCCAGGCACTTCCCTCTGCAGCTCATTAGCACCGGAAGCCTAAAATCACCGCCTCTGCTTCCCCACCTACTGGCTCCGACCTCATTAGGCCCCTCCCTGTCTCTTTCCTGGGACTAGGGAGCTGAGAAGGAGGAGTAGCTCCTTAATCTGCAGGGCCGGATCCCTAGGGGGGAGGAGGGAAAGTCCTGGGGAGGGAGGAGGAGGGACACGAGGCACAGAACTTAATATAGTCACAGGCAGGAGGCAGGCGGCAAGGATGTTCGGCTCCCATTACACCTGCCACCTCAGCCATCATATGACCCAGCTCCTGCTGGCGAGGCGTGGGCAGGGCAAGGAGCACCGGGCCCTGGACGTTGCTAGGGGCCCGCGGACCCCGCTCTTGTGCACAGCCTCCCATGGAGCCCCTCTACCAACTGACCCTCCTGGGAAGGGGAGAGCCCAGCCAGCCCCGCTGTCAGTCTGAAGGTGGCATGGCTCAACTGGGCGATCTAGACCCTGGTGGTGTGGACAGGAAGGCTGGCGAAGGATGGAGCCTCCCCATTGGTCCCAGCACCAGTTTTCCTCTGGTCCCCAACCTCCCCCACTGTGCCCCCGCACCCACTCCCCCAAAACATGGCACATCTGGGGGCAGAGCCCTAGGCTAAGCCTAAAGGTGACAGCCAAGGCGAAAAGGAGACTGGTGCTGTAAGAACACTTGTGTAGCCCACACAGAGCGGGAGCCACAGCCCTGCTCTCAGGGAGCCCCCTCCCCCCTCCCCATGCCCTGCACCTGCCACTTCCCCTGAACATCCTGTGCAAGCTTGTGGGTTGAGTTCATCTTCTCCAAGCCTCCATTTTCTTTGCATGAAACAGCAACAGTGCCACGCACCTCAGAGCTGCTTCGTGCAAGCCCAGGAGGTCACAAGAGCAGGAAAGTTGCTACAAGAGCTGGGAAGGTTGCTCTTTTTTCTCAGTTGGGATTCTCTTGAGGAACATGTCTTTCGCTGGGGAAGCAGAGGGCAGTGGGCTCCTGACCCACCTGCGGAGGTCTGGCTGCCTTGGCACGCTCACCACCCCCATGGTCCGAGGCTGGACACGAGCATCGTGGAACATCAGATCAGAGACACCAGTGCAGCCGAGGGACAAGGAAGGCCCTGCAGCCGCCCACCCAAGCCACTTCGGTCTCGGGCTTTAGAGAGATGGGGAAGAAGCAAGGTGCCTCTCTCCAGCCACCCGCCACTCCTGTTTGTCCTCCGAGAGGACCCTCACGATGTCAGGCCTGGCTTCACAGAGCTGGGGGTCGTACCTCCTCCAGCCTCTATCTGGGAGCGAGGGTGGGAACCTTCTAGAAGACCTAAGGCTGCATGGAGTTGGGGTGCCCAGCCCCATCACCACTGAAAAGTGCAATTCTTCCCGTATCTGCGGAGTGATGCCATGTGTGTCTGTCCCGGGCCTTTCCCTGGCCCAGAGAGTCCAGATCTGAGTGCGAGTGCCCCCAGGAAACCCAGTGACTTCTGCTCCCGGGCCTTCTGGGAAACCAGCCTTTAAATGTACTGTATATTGAGCTGTCGGATGTGTGCATCAAATTGCTGGGCTCCTCAGAGTGCAGCTGGGTGGATTTTTCCACACGTCTTGGCCCACGTGACTACCACCCAGAGCAAGCACAGAGTATTTCCAGCACCCCAGGGAGGTGCCCTCAAGCCCCTCCCAGCGAATTCCAGCCTCCAGAGGTAACCAGATTCTGGCTTTTATCACCACAGACCCACTGGGCCTGCTCTTTATATAAATGGAACCAGAGTCTGCACTCTTGTGTCTGCCTCACGGCGTTCAGTATCATATCTATGAGGTCCGTACCAGGTTGCCCGCATCACACGAGGTCTTCCTTTTTCACTGCCGAGTAGTGTTCCACTGGGGGGCTATGCCGCAGTTGTTTTGTTTGTTTGTTTGTTTGTTTGTTTGACAGGCAGAGTTAGACAGTGAGAGAGAGAAACAGAGAGAAAGGTCTTCCTTCCGTTGGTTCACCCCCCAAGGGGGACACTATGGCCGGCGTGTTGCAGCCAGCGCACCGCGCTGATCCGATGGCAGGAGCCAGGTGCTTATTCTGGTCTCCCATGTGGGTGCACGGCCCAAGCACTTGGGCTACCCTCCACTGCCTTTCTGGGTGCCGCAGGCGGAGGATTAGCCTAGTGAGCCGTGTATGCCGCAGTTTATTGACCTGTTCTGCTGTAATGGACTGTTTGAATCGATTCCAGTTTTTCATTAGCATCACAAAAGCAGGCCGGCGCCGCGGCTCACTAGGCTAATCCTCCGCCTTGCGGAGCCGGCACACCGGGTTCTAGTCCCGGTCGGTCGGGGCGCTGGATTCTGTCCCAGCTGCCCCCCTTCCAGGCCAGCTCTCTGCTGTGGCCAGGGAGTGCAGTGGAGGATGGCCCGAGTACTTGGGCCCTGCACCCCATGGGAGACCAGAATAAGCACCTGGCTCCTGCCATCGGATCAGCGCGGTGCGCCGGCCGCAGCGTGCCGGCCGCAGCGTGCTGGCCGCAGCGTGCCGGCCGCGGCGGCCATTGGAGGGTGAACCAACGGCAAAGGAAGACCTTTCTCTCTGTCTCTCTCTCTCACTGTCCACTCTGCCTGTCCAAAAAAAAAAAAAAAAAAAAAAAAAAAAAAAAAAAAGCAGCTACAGAATTTTTGGGCCTGGCATTTGGTGTACTTGAACATGACAACCCATTCCTGAGAGCAGGTTTTGAGGGAGGACATCTGGTTAAGAACCTCAGGAAGGAAAGCAAAGATTTTTTTTTTTTTGACAGGCAGAGTTAAACAGTGAGAGAGAGAGAAAGACAGAGAGAAAGGTCTTCCTTCCACTGGTTCACCCCCAAAATGGCCGCTACAGCCGGCATGCTGCACAGATCTGAAGCCAGGAGCCAGGTGCTTCTCCTGGTCTCCCATGGGGTGCAGGGCCCAAGCACTTGGGCCATCCTCCACTGCCTTCCTGGGCCACAGCAGAGAGCTGGCCTGGAAGAGGAGCAACCAGGACAGAATCCAGTGTCCCAACCAAGACTAGAACCCAGTGTGCCGGCGCCACAGGCGGAAGATTAACCAAGTGAGCCGAGGCACCGGCCGGAAAGCAAAGATCTTAAAACAAATCACAATGGGCCGGATCTGTGGCACAGTAGGTTAATTCTCTGCCTGTGGTGTCAACACTGCATATGGGCACCAGTTCAAGTCCCAGCTGCTCCACTTCCTATCCAGCTCCCTGCTATGGCCTGGGAAAGCAGTAGAAGTGGCCCAAGTGCTTGGGCCCCTGCACCCATGTGGGAGACCTGGAAGAAGCTCCTGGCTCCTGGGTCTGCCCAGCTCCGACTGTTGTGGCCATTTGAGGAGTGGAAGACCTCTCTCTCTCTCTTTCTCTCTCTGCTTCTGTGTAACTCTACCTCTCAGATAAATAAATAAAAATCTTTAAAAAGATTTTGAAAAAACCAAATCGCTGTGTTCCCACCCAGGGCCATGAGTTATTTCAGATCACTGGACCAGCCACACAAGGGAAGGAAGACACAGACAGAGGAGCCAGGAAAAAGAGTTCATTCAACCTCATCCCTGAGCCTGAATGAGTGTGTGTGCACGCGCGCGAGCATGCCTCTATGTGCAAAAATTACACAGAATCCGTGGCTTGAAACAATGTGTTTCCTTGCAGTTAAGGAAGCCGGCAAGAGCCAAGTCTGAAATCAAGGTGTGGGCTGGAGGCGCTGAGGGGGGGTCTGTTCTGTGCCTCCCTCCGGGTTCCTGGGGGCTGTGGCAGCCCTTCCTGTCTCCTTCTTCACACAGCCTCTGCTGTGTATCTCTAAGGATGCCAGTCACTGGGGGTTGGGGGCTGGGGGTTGGAGGTTGCGGTTAGGGTTGGGGCCCACCCTAAGCCAGCAAGGGCATAGCTGAACTTGATCGCAACCGCAAAGAATTATTTCCAGCTAGGGTCACCTTCCCAGGACTGGGGTTAGGCCTGCATTGCGTGTTTTGGGGGGAACACAACCCAACAACTACAACCCTGTCTGTCTTTGTATGTGGGAGATCGTGGGTGTGTGTTAATGTCTGCAGTGAGCACAGCTATGAGAGACACCGAGGGCGCGTGTGTGCGCTTCTACACACACCTGGCCTGCATCAATGCCTCCGGCTCTGCACACGTGGCTTTGGGTGCATGGATGTGCGCCGGTGTCCGTGGCTTGGAGATCTGCTGGGTAGTGGCAGGGCAGCCTGGTGTCAGCAAGGTGGAGGCGTGTTTGGGGCCAGCCAGGGAGACAGGTGGGGCCCTGCTTCATGAATCCCCGAGGGCTACCTGGTGGAGGCCCACCGAGGGAGAGACACAGGGACCACTATGTTTGCGGAGCTGTAAGTTCAGGTGGGGGTTCCCCAGGGCAGTGCCTCCTCCCAAGTCCCCTTCCAGGAACGTTCCTAGAAGGCCCCCCACCCAAGCTCCTTCCTCTTACACCCCATTTGCCTAGATAGGGAGGTACAGCTGACTCACCCACTCCCAGGGCTGGAAGCCAGCACTCAACTACCTGTTGTGCCAGCCAGGTAGGGGTAGGACAGGTAGCCAGCTCCTCCCAGGGCCAGTCCTGAGTAGCATCTGCTGGCACTCCCCATGCCCTGCCACCCCCACTCAACCTGTGTCCCCTCTGCGTCCTGGGGCCGGATCCCAGGAATCAAAGAAAGACAAGGGTGAGCACCTGGCCAGGTAGGGCCGGGGTGAGATGGCTGATCCCCTCCCCAGTGCTGCTGTCTCTGCCCCCCCCACCCCCAAGCAATAGGGGTTTCTACTTCTCGACAAGCTCAGATGGTGCTCTCGTCATCCCCGTGTTCCACATGCAACCACTGAGGCCCCAGGGAGCCTCCTAAGATGACCCACATGTGTTCACATCTGTGGGAATTTAAAAAATCCTTTTGGGAAAGCCACATTGTCCACCCCCATCTGACTCAAACCACAGCTTCCGACCATGGCCCCACCTGCCCATTCCCCACACACCCCCAAGGTGCGGTCTTCCTCCCAGCTTTGGCCAGGAAGACCCCCTGGCGCATGCGGGTGGGAGACGTTGGGGTGGTCTTCCCCTTCCTCCCGCCTTTCTGGGTTCCTCTGTGGGGTCCTGATTCTGGCGTGGGCGTGGCAGCGTCTGAAGGTCTATGTGCACCTGTCAGGAGGAGGCAAGGTCTGAGCAGAAGTGGGCCTTACTTATCCACCAGAGTCACACGCAGGCACAGCTGCGAGCAACCTACCAGTCACCGTTGTGAGAGTGGCCGCCTAGGCACAGGTGTGCGCATGTTCCGAAAGACTCCGCCCCCTCCGTGTTTGAGAATCTGCTGAGCCATTCTCCACTTCTCCCCTTCCCAGGTAGCTGTCACCATCCCCATTTCGCAGCCTCCTGGGCCCCAGGTAAGGGCCTGATGAAAAGCACCTGGCGACTGGCGACAGCCACCTGAGTCTCAAGCCCCGCCTGGCCCAGCCGCGGGTGCCCTGGAGTCGGCTCCGCCCCACCCAGGCTAAGGGATGGGGTGACCGGGACGGAGGCAACCGCGCGGCTTCCAGCTGTCTCGATGGGAGGTTCATTTCCCCTGCTCTCGGTGGCTTGAGGGGTGGAGGGGTCCGAGCCAAGCCTTGGCACTGACTACAAAGGGTGGGGGGCGCTCTCCCACTGCCGCCGGCAGCCGGCCGGGGGAGGGGCCGTGACGCTCGGTGGCCTCATGCCGCCGGGAGGAAGTGGCTAATTGCTGACCTGATGACTGGGCGGCCTGAGGAGTGGGGTGATGCCACTCGCGGAAGCAGGCGATCCGGGCCCAGGAGGGGGCCCCGGCGGCGCCCGGGGTGGGCCTGCACTCTGCAGAGGGTGAGGCCGAGGTGGCTGTGGCCCAGGGAGGGGGCTGGGGGTGTGGCTGAGGCTGCACGGCGGCCGTGGGAAAGGGCTTTTCCGGGGTTTCCCTCGGCTTCAAGGGGAGGGAGTTCAGAGGCCCGGAGGGGATGCGGGGGCTTTGGAGGGGCTGCAGGGGAACGGGATGGGGGGCGCAGGGGGCCCCTTTCCTTACTCCCCCTCTCAGCCTACACCAAGCCCCTGGGCCAGGAGCCCCAGCAGGCACCCAGCATCCACCAGAAGCACTGAGCCTTTGTCCCCAGGGTGGGGACAGGAGGTGCACCTGACAGAGAGGCCAGCACAGAAAACCTGGGGGAAGAGGGGGCAGACAGGAGGTGGGCAGGGCATTCTGCTCCAGGTCACACCGTCCCACCCTGGCAGAACCCCTGGGGACCCAGCGCCCGGAGCTCCTCCCACACGCGGGCCATAGGGCCTCAAGCAAGATCCTCAGGGGTGGGGACCCCACCCCCCAAATCCCCCAGAGAACAGCAGCAGGGAGTCCCTGAAAAATGGGACCCAGCAGGCTGTCCTGTGGGCCCCAAGCGCCCCCTGTGGGCCCCAGGCGACACTGGTGGGGGAGGGGCAGAGAGGCGACACCGACAGCCCTGTGTGGCCTGCAGACCTGTTTCAGGGAGCCCCCAGTGTGATGGAGGAGACACACGCACACACTGACCCGGGGCTCCAGCCTGATGGGTGAAACCCACGCATGTCCTCAGGAAGCTCCCAGTCTGAGGGGAGAGACGCAACCCTGTCAGATGGAGGAGACACATGGAATTTTCTGGAGCCTCAATATGCTTGGGCACGTGGATTAGATTTGTCTGTGGCTCTAGGACTGCGAGAAAAAAAAATGCGAGATGTCCAGCTCCGTAGAATGGCAGATCAGCAACAGGATTTAGTATCAGTGTGTGCCTAACAATATCTGAGACATACTAAAAAGAAAAAAAAAGAGCATTGAACTAACCTGACAGCCTAGGCACGTGCAGTGGGAGGGAGGAGGAGGGAGGACACCCCACGCCACTCTCCAGACCTGGGAAAGCAGGTCCGTGTCTCGGGTGCCCGGGGCTCGGGAGGGCCCCGCAGCAGTTTAAAATTCCTTCCAGGCCAGATCCTAATCCCCGCGCGCACAATGGCCGCCTTCTCGCCCGCCGCCCGCGCCCACGCCCTCCCCCGCGGGGCCGTGGCAGTGCCACCACGGGCCCCTCTAAGCCCCTTTGAAGCCGGGAGCCCCGCGCCGCGGGAGGCCCCACCGCTATGCCAGCTATGCCAGCTATGTCCCCGCCGCCGCCGGCCACCACCGCTCCCCATTAATGCTGCCTAATCTGGCTAATAAATAAACTCCCCCAGCCCCGAACCCCCGCTGGCTCCTCCCGCTCCCTGGAGTTGACTGCGGGGCCGGGCTGGAACCTTCCCGCCGCACCCCCCGCCCCTTTCTGAAGCTTCTGACTTCATTTTATCACGGCCCTCGGTCTGTTGCCCATCTCCGGCTCCCTGGGACATTGGGGAGCGCCCACCCATCGTATTTGCATCACTGGTTTCCAATCCACCTGCGCACATGGGCTGGGCGCGGACCCTGCACGCCAGGTCCCTGAGCATCCGCAGGTTCCGAGGGGCGCCCCCTGGAGGCGGGAGGAGGCCCAGGCCACGCCCCCTGCTCCCCTGCCCGCCTTGGTCCGGCCCAGGGGCGCGCGTGGCTAGGAGCCCCAACAGGCTACTGTGGCGCCCTCTTCGGCGGCAGCTGCAGGCCCCTGCGTCCCGACCCGGGCTTCTGAGGCTGACTCATAGCCGACCGGGCATCGCTTCGCCTCCTGCAACACACCCGGAGCGCGCGTAGAAATTACAGGATTCCAGGGGCACCGCCGAGGCGCTCTAATTACCCACCGCTGCTGTCATGCGCGGCGC
The DNA here is from genome assembly GCF_964237555.1 of Oryctolagus cuniculus. NCBI lineage: Eukaryota > Metazoa > Chordata > Mammalia > Lagomorpha > Leporidae > Oryctolagus > Oryctolagus cuniculus. The sequence goes on along the minus strand of NC_091436.1, from coordinate 126,097,675 downwards.
TCTGCGACGCAGGGCCAACCCACCGTAATTAGGCCGCCCCTCCCGGGTCCCAGCCCCCCCCCCCGCCCCCAAGAACCCCTGCTGCACTGGCCACTGCCTCCCTTCCCTCTTGCAGCCCTCTGGGACTACTCCTCGGTCCAAAGAGAAAGCTAGGGGAGGGTGCAAGACTCGAGACGCCCCTGCGCTCCCTAAGGCTGCAGTCAGTCGCGGTGCTGTGCACGGAGATCCTGGTAGTGTGGGGAGGGGGCAGGGATCCACGCGTGTTCTGTGGACTAGGGTCCTACCGGAGCTACCCGCGAAGGGCTAGGGAGGGTACGAAGGCTTGAGATTTTGGGGCGGGAAGGGGCAGAGTGGAACAGGGAGGAGGTCCGGGACACTGTGCAAGCGCCGGCGGATCCCCCCAGCCAGAACTTCCTGTCGGGGTATTGAGTTTCCCCTGGTAGAGACAGTGCTTTCCTGCCCCGAGAGAGCTCTATTCCCCACCGCAGACTGAGCGCTGCCTGCTGGCCACCAGGAGCTGGGAGAGGTGCCATGAGTCAGGCAGGAGAAGGCCCTGAAGACAGAGCAAGGCTGGGGGGCCAGGCCTGCAGGGGGTGCATGGCCTGCAGCGTGGTCATCCCAGGCAGGCACAGGTGTCTCCTTTGCCAGATGGCCAACACTGTGACCTCGAGGCCTCCTGTCATGAGGTACCTCCCTAAGTCCATGGGTCTGAGATGGAAAGCAAGGACCACAGGGGCTAGCACTGTGGCAGAGCCGGTTAAGCCACTGCCTGCGACACCGGCATATGGGTGCCAGTTCAAGTCCTAGCTGCTCCTCTTCCTATGCAGCCTCCTGCTAATGCACCTGGGAAAGCAGTAAATGACCCAAGTGCTTGGGTCCCTGCGCCCACGTGGGAGACCAGGATGGAGTTCCTGGCTCCTGGCCTTGGCCTGGCACAGCCCTGGCTGTTGCGGCCATCTGGGGAGAGAACCAGCAGAGAGAAGACCTTTCTCTCTGTCTTTCCCTCTCTCTGTAACTCAACCTCTCAAATAAATAAATAAAATGGTTTAAAAAAAAAATGAGGACCAGCAGGCCATGCGGCCCTCCCCGGCCAAGGCGGACCCCGGCTCAGAGCAGCTGCCTGGCCCAGGCCTCTGCCTTTCCTTTCCTCCGTCTGCACCGTGCCACCCTTTGCGGTCCTGGGGTGCCTGGGAGCGCCTCTTCTCCACCTCCAGGCTGCCACGCGGGTGGCTGTGGTGGCTGCACGTGCTTCTGGGGACCCCTCTGGTACCCCTTTCCTCCTCCTGAGGTTCAGTCCGTGCCTCGGGCCTGCACCACATGTTCGGCTGGGAGGGCAGCTGTTTCTCTGCCTTCTGACTGGAGCTCCCTGAGGGCAGGTCCCTGGGCCTCTCCCTTCAGACTGGGGCTCCCTGAGGGTGGGGCTGTGTCTCCTCCCTCAGACTGGACTCCCTGAGAATAGGCCTGTGTCTCCTTCCTCAGACTGGGCTCCCTGAGGATGGGGCTGTTTCCCCTCTCGGACTGGGGCTCCTTGAAGATGGGACTCTGTCTCCCCCCTCAGACTGGGCTCCCTGAGGACAGGGCTATGTCTCCCCTCTAAGACTGGGGATCCCTGAGGATGGGGCTCTGTCTCCCCCATCAGACCTGGGCTCCCTGAGGGCGGGGCTATGCCTCCCCCCTCAGACTGGGGCTCCCTGAGTGTGGGGCTGTGCCTCCCCCTCAGACTGGGGCTCCCTGAGGATGGGGCTGTGCCTCCCCCCTCAGACCGGGGCTCCCTGAGATGCCGACTTCTCTCCTGGGACAGGATGTCTGTACCCCCTCCCCCTGTGCCTCCTCCCAGCACCCAGCATTCCTCCCAGGACACCGTTTGTCACACGTTGATTAATGAAGCGCACTAAGAATAACTCGGTCCTGTAGGCAGGGCGGGTGGGGGAGGGAGGAGGCTGTGCTGGATTGGGCAATGAGTTCATTCAGCAGCATGGCGTGAGGGCAGCTGGCCAGAGCCAAGGAGGTGTCCCCAGCACCCCCAACACTCTGGCCTCCTCCTCTGCACCCTTCCCACCCGAGCATGGACCCACGCTCCCTGTGCCCCCTCCCCCAGTGGCAGGGAGACTGCAGGTCAGGGCCCCAGCCCTCCTCCCTGCCCCACTCTGCCCCTTCCCACCCCAAAATCTCAAGCCTGCAGTTAAGAAGAGCCCAACCTTTCTAGGGCCACTCATCTCCCAGGAATGTCACAGGGGGCCCTCGGGAGTGGGGAGCCTGTGACCTTAACCCACTTCTCTGACAGTGCCTCCCTGGCACCGCCCCACCGGCCACCTGCTGCGAGGCGACATTGCAGCCGGGTCTTGGCAAAAACAGCAGCCTAGGAGCCCAGCAGCCTGCGATGGTCCCAGCTCACAGCTCCCAGCTCTGCCGGTGACACCAGTGTGACTTTGAGAAGCCATTTGTTCCTCTGGGCCTCAGTTTCCCCAAATGCAAAATGAGTTTGGTTTTCCTGTTTTCTTTTGTAAAATAATGAATCCTGCTGTCTAAATAGTTGCTTAGCTGGCACCTGTGATTTCTGGGCTACAGAGAGCAGATCTGGGGTACTATGGTGAAAATAGGGGTGCATGCAGGTGCACCCATGTGTGCACACACATTGGTGCCAGGGCACTGCGGAGCCCAGTCCACAAACCTCCCACCCCAATGCCCCTTTGTGGGCACACCTTCTTTGGCCCTGGCAGGGCTGGGAGCTCCCGCATGAGAGGCTGAGTGAGGACCACTGAGACCTGGAAGGTGGTGTCCAAAGCCACCCCTACGCTGCCCCCCTCAACCCCGCACCCAAGCCAGAGGTCAAGTAGGTAGGACTAAAGCTGAGCCCCCTCAGCAGGGGTTGGGAAGCCCCGGGACAATGACAGTGTCCCTCGTCTGTGGGGAGGAGGCAGGAGGTGGCGGGACCCCCTGGGAGCTTTTCTCTGGGGTCCCCCTCACAAGCCTTGGACAAGGACACAGTGGCAGCGGGGGAGCTGGGCTGGGCAGCAGGGCCCCCACGGTGGCTGAGGGGTGGGCAGTGGAGGGAGGGAAGACACAGGAAACCCGTATGTGGCTCAGCCTGGAAATGTGAGGAGTCGGTAGCCATGGGGAATGCAGGCGGGAGGGGCCCAGAGCCGTGGTGACAGAAAAGCCAGAGTTAGGGGAGGAGCAGGTGCGGCCCGAGGAAGAAAGTGGCAGCGGGCAGAGGCGGACCTGGGCCTGGAGTCCCAGCTCAGGGCAGTGAAGTAGGGGACAGCAGAGCCCCGCCCCGCCCCTCCCTGCCTGCAGATGGGCTGGCTCAGGGGTGCTCACAGGGGCTGTGCTCAGCCAGAGGCCTGCCCCCTCCCCTGCAGAGGTCCCCGGGAGCTGTATCTGGGGACCCAGCAGAGGCCCCTGCTCCCAACGCCCCTCAGGGAGCTCTGACAGGACATCCAACGCGGCCAGGGCTAGGGCGCGCCTTGCCACCCTCTGTCCCACACCCACACTCACTGGTGTTGTTCCCAGGGGGCCCCTAGAGCCTTCCCAGCCCTGGCCCTGTGTGCGAGGCACAGCTCTGGGCCCTGAGGACACAGCAAGAAAAAAGCAGCCAATGTCTCCTCCCTGGTGGCTCTCACATTCTAGGGAGGGGAGAATCGGTCACCAGGATCCCCTGGCAGTAAAGACAGTACCTGTGGCAAGCAGGGCTGTGTCAGCCGGGACCACCAGAAAGAGCTCTGTGACAGTGACTTCCCAGTGGAAACCCAGCCAGCCAGCCACCTTGGCCTTGGGGGTCGAGAGGACTCCAAAGCTGCACAGTATTTTTAAACAGCAAAGAGCATGCACAGGGCGTCACAGGGCAGGCACCTGCTGCGTGCCTGCACACACACCTCCCCCCCACCACAGCACTCCCCAAGCTTGCCACATGGAGCAGTGTGGGGCCCTCACAGCCGCAAGGTGGGGAGTCCATCGGGTCACTGTGTCCTCCGTGTCACAAGGCATTTGAGGGTTAGCCTCTGATGGCACTATAATAAATCCCACATGGGCCCTGCCGCTTGGCGCCTGCAGCCCGCGAGAGCACAGAGTTGGGTCAGGGAGCACTTCCTGGGGGAGTGGGTGTCTCAGCTGAGCCTGAAGGCTGACCAATGACGCCAGGGTTCCAGGCAGAGGAATCCACTTGTCCCCAGGCCCAGCCAGGGGCTGCATGTCATTCAGAATGTCCCAGCCTGGATGCAGGGCTGCAGGGGAGGTCTGGGGTAAACTGAGGCTGGGCGCAGTGAAACATTTGCACTGGAGACATTGCCATGAGAGGGTTACAGACCGAGCGCCAGGCGGAGCAGGAAGGGTGGCGGGGGCAGCATGGGGACTGGTCGGCAGAAGGGAAGGACCGAGGAGGGGGCCTGCCTGGCAGCCTGACCCTGACCCACCTGCTATGGCTGTGATGAGGGCTCTGGTGAACCAGCCACTCCCAAGTGCCAGGGAGAATGGCAAAGAGGTGGGTACCAGCCAACAGCAAGGGCGGGGCAGACAAGTCCCAAGGGCTGGCACCCCGCACACACACATACACGTATCCACCGCAAGCACACATATGCAGCTGACCTACTCCTCCATCTGTGTGTTGATGCAGGCAGGCAGGGGGCCCTGGGTCGGGGTGGGGGGGTGTCAGAGATCACATAGCAGGTGGCCCCAGCGTGGCACGGGCCTCAGGCCCCAGGCACCTCTTTCTGGAGCCCCAGGGAAGATGCCGCCCCCTAGCCACCTTCCAGGCACTTAGGCCCTCGGGTGCCTCACGTCCCCACGTGCTCCGGAGACCTCTCCTGCCAGCCCCGCAGGCAGGGCGTGCGACACCTGGCTGGTCACATTCCCGGGGAGTGCAGCCCAGGCTTCACAGGCAGCAGCAAAGTCCAGACTCATCCCTGCTGAGCCAGGATGACCGGGGCCACACTGGAGTGACCAGTGAGCGTACTCAGGGCCGATGCAGACACTTGAACTCAAGGTCACTCAGCAGCTCAGACCCAGGCTAGGGGAGGCCACGTGCAGGGACGGTTCACACGCACTTTCCTGGGGAGGACTTGTCCCTCGGAGCACTGCAGACTTGGGCTCACGGAGGGGGCAGGGGGACAATGTCCCCCTCGGCTGCACGCTGGCCAGGCCCTCCTGGAGCAGTGGGTCCAGAGCTGGGGATCCCCCTGCCAAGGAGAGTGAGACAAAGGGGTGACGGGATGGGGAGGGGAACAGCCCCTGGAAAGAAAGGCCATTCTAGGGGTTGGCACTGTGGCATAGCAGGTTAAGCCTCTGTCTGCAGTGCCAGCATCCCATATGGGTGCTGGTTCGAGTCCCGGCTGCTCCACTTCCAATACAGCTCTCTGCTATGGCCTGTGAAAGTGGTAGGAGATGGCCCTACATCTGCGTGGAAGGCTGGGAAGAAGCTCCTGGCTCCTGCATGCTCACAACATGGAATATGCGGCCCCAGAAGACCAAGCATTCCAGGAACGGGCGTAAGCAGAACCTGGAACAGCACTGCACAGTGGGGCTGGTGCTTGAGTGAGGGAACCAATCAGAGAAGAGGGAGTGAGTGCGTGACTGAATGAGTGAACATCAACCCATGGCTCTTACAGGGAATCTCACTTGCCTGGCAGAGACTGGAGACATCTGGCCTGTCTTGGAAATGCAACGGGTGAGACTGGCACAATGCCAGACCCCACGTAGACGACAAGCCCTGGGCTCTGCCCTCCAAGAGCCCAGAGACACACGCAGCACACGTACCTCTGAATCCCTCCAGAAATGCCAGATGACATCATAGCTGAGCGAGGATGGGGTCTGGGGCAGCTCAACCCTGACTACCCTGCCCCCCCCTTCCCAGCTTGCCCAAGGAGGTCACATTCCGGAACCCTCATGGGGCCACTCTCCCAGGGGTGACCCCTTGGCATGAGTCTGTCCTGAGGTCGATGGCCCCCTGGCAGCCTCCTTCTGGGAGTTGAGGGCAGGTTGACACCTGGGCTCACTTGGGAATGACCTGCCCTGCAGAGAGAGGTCTGCAGTGGGTGCCTCAACAGCCCAGGCTCTGGGCTTGTAGCAGGTGCCCTGGCTCTGGGTGCCTACAGGCAGACTTAGAAGTCAGAGCCGATGCCTAGCCCGCCCCTCTGCCCGTGACCTTCCTGAAGGCAGGGACCACATCTCGTCTGCTGTGGTCTCCAGCTACTAGGTGCTCCGTGCACAGCAGGGGAGCAGCGCAGGGGCCAGGGCCTGCAGCACTGCCATGGGAAAGGAGACAATGGCACACAGTGGCATCCAGACAGACCAAGAAGAGCTCGCAGGCCCTCTGGGGCTCCTAAGGCTAGCCTGGGTGAGACTCGTCTTCCGTCCTGGTTTCCAGCAGCCCCGCTGTGGCCAGTGAGCCGTCAGTGACTCACGACCAGCTGTGGGCATGGAGAGGAGAAAGTGGCCCCCAGCTGAGCTCATGCACTCCCAATTAGCCCTGTACGCCCCCTCACCACGAGAGTCTCCCGGCTTCCACGCACGCACGTCCCAGGCTGCCCTTTCCCGGCCACAGCGGGGCTCTTGCTGCTTATTTTAGCCCTGATGGAGCCTCTTGAAATGTCAGAGCTCCAGTCGCGCAAGGGATCACCCAGTTCAGTTCGTTCATTCAAGCAGAGAGAATATGGAGGCTCAGAGAGAGGAGGCACGGCTTCAGGTCACACAGCAAATTGGCAGTGCAGACAGGCGTCGACCGAGGGCTCTGGGAGCACAAAGCCAGCTGTCCTGGCCTCCTTCGCCGGGAAGCCAGCATGCGTGGCTTTGAATCCGGGATGCCAGTTAATAGCTGGGCTTGTGCAGGCAAGTGACTCAGTCTCTCCGGGCCTCTGTCGCGCCAGCTCTTAGATGAGATGAACAGAGGTGCCCGGTCCCCAGCTGCTGTGAGGACCGGAGGAGCTGATGCCGCCGGGAGCTGCGGGCACGCAGTGAGCACTCCGAGCATGTCAGCTAACACGCACGCGGGCTCGGAGAAGTCACCTCAGCTCGGCCTTGGTCAAGCTCAAAACCTCAAGTTTCAGCCCTTTGCCCGTGAGTAAGCAGATTCCAGGAGACCGGCCAGAGATGCAGACTTCTGGAGAACAGCTGCGGTGCTCCCACGGGGACAGATCTCTCTGGCAAAGGGACCGAGGCAGACACAGACGCTGCCGCCATCCAAGGGCCAAGGATCCCAGGCAGCGCAGCAGGCGGAGTGGGAGGCTCGGGGGCTGTTTAAGCTGGAGCCTAAGGAAATGCCCTTCTGGGCTCAGGAACTGGGCCTCCGTCTGCCCATCTGCAAAATGGGAGCGCCGTGGCCCCTAACTCCCTGGGGGCCATGTACATTAGATCAGGGACCCAGTCCCCAGCACACTCCATCCTGGTTTCCTCCTCCTCCTCCTCCCCCCTCCCCAGCCCTCGAATCATCACCCCAGGGAAGTTGTCTCAATGCAGCGTAGCCCCCCCCCCCAGTGCCCAATCCCCCCTCCCCCAAGTTCCTCCCTTATCAGTCACCGAAGTGCTGACATTTCCCAGCAGATGAGTTATGGACCCGAAACACGTACAAGACCAGGGTGGGCTCCTTCCAGTCCCACAGAAGCTTATCCAATGGATGACTCTTTGAGTCAATATATGGAAGCATTCCCAGAATCTCCTGCAAACACCCCGAGCGCCAAATATTGGGCAAGACTCGGGTGTCCCCAGGGCCCTGCGGCAAACCACCTCTGAAGAGACAGTGCTGTGCCGTGGTCTCCTCAGCTCCCACCAGGAGCCTCACCTAGGGTCTAGGTTCGGTCCATCAGGGGCGGCCTGGAGCAAGGGCTGCCAGGGCCCCCCGGGGGTTTGTGTCCTTTGAAGACTGGGTAGTTGGGGGCCAGTTGCAGCCTCAGGTGCTGGGATGCAGCCTGGGCTAAGGCTCCAACTTGCTTCCGGCCTTCCCCCCACTGCTCAGGCCTGAACATGTTTCTGGACCATAAATGTTTCTGGGCCACCTGTGAGGGGTCCCTACACACCAACCAGAGGGGCTCCCAAGAGCGTCTAAGCTGCAGGAGCCGAAGGCATCGGCAGTCTGGTGGAAACGCTCCCTAGAACATTTCTAATTGTGCTGGAGTCTTTAGAACAACAAGATGATGAGAGATGCTCTGGCCTTGGTGCTTCGGGCCACAGATGCTAAATGCCCCCAACTATGTCCCAGGCGGCCAGCGCACAAAGAGTGGCATCCTTATCCTCCTTGGGGAAGCACTGATTCTAGTCCGGAGTCCCTACTCTGCAGTCATAGAAGCAGCAGCCAGAGAGGGTAAGGGACTGGCCCATGGGTGCACAGCAAATGTGTCTCATAGGCTTGCTTTACAGGGGGAACTCGGGAGAATGGTTCGTGAGAATTTCCGTGGCATCTGTTCTCAGAATCCAGTCGCAGCCCCCGAGTCTGGGGCCCTGTGGAAGTGAGAGAGATGAAGGCGGGGCAGTGGGAAGGCCTCCTTCCCACTCCTGGGTGGGGTCCTTCGAGCTGAGCCTTGGGAGGGACTTGCAGACTTGTGCCTTTGAGAAGCGGGCGAGGGCACCACGGCAATGGTGGGGCGTGAGGACGAGTGTGGAGCGTGGCCCGCAGGAGGGGGATCGGGGGGAGGAGGAGTGGCCGGAAGATGAACTGAAGCCAGACCACTAAGGACTTGGCGTGTGGCGCTGAGGACGGGCCTTCTGCGGCAGGCCCCGGGGGCAGCCGCAGCAGAGAGCAGAGTGGACGGTGCGCGCTCCCCTGTCAGATCCGCCCTGCTGGAGCACACACATGACGTCATGGAGGATGGGGGAGGCGGGATGAGGGGATAGAGACCACCCCGGAGACAGGGGACCTCACGAGAGTCGGTGATGTCCTTAAAACCAGAATAGGGGAAACAAAGACCGCACGCTCTCCCTTAAATGTAGGAGCTGGAATTAAAACAAAGCCCAGGAGAAGCGCCAGCCTGGGTATATGGGTTTTGCGGCAAACACAGTGTTTGTCACTTTTGCTTTAAATCTTGGTCAAATTGTTAAGAATTCTATGCTGCTATAGTTTGAATGATTGTGTGACCATTGGAAAATACGTCTGAGCGAGGCTGACCATCTTTTTGTTTGCTTGTTGTTTATAGCCCTCGCCTGTTTTCCTGCTGAACTGTGCTCTTGTGACTGTTTATCTTGAACTCTTTGTTGAGTGGAGCATTAAGCCTTTGACTGTAATGTAAAGTCTAACTATGCTATCTCAAAAAACAATAAACTGCAAGTTTAGGAAAAAAAAAAAAACAGAAGACAGTTGTCTCGGTTTGGGGTGGACCCCAAGATAAGGATTGGATGTGGTTTTGTTCAGAAGGCATTCCCCAGGCACACCAGTAGAGAGAGGACCAATCAGCCAAAACAGGGAAGGCAGCTGTGAGCGAGAGAGCTCAAACTAGTTACCCCGTGGGAAACCGGAGCTCAGTGCGGCCAGGGAGGCTCTGGAAGGCTGCATGGTACACACACCTCCAAGTTCATCCTTGAAGGGCGAGGGGTTGGGGGTCTCTGGGCACTGGGCTGCATCAGGTATGGTTTGAGGATTGCTCTTGGGAGATTAACTTCTGGGCAGCCCTGGCATTGCCCATAGACAGAAGCAACCTCTGATCCCAGGAAAAAAAAAAAAAACACCTCAGGTCCTCACAACCGGAAGCTACTGGGTAGCCGTGTAAGGAAAGGGAGTTGGACAAGGCACTGATAATGTCTGCAATCAGCATGCTTTAAACCCAAGCGGAGTTGCCAACATGACTTCCTGTGGAAATACAAGTCCTTGGGAGTATCAGAGAGGCTGCGTCTGAGAGAGGACCTTGACGGCTGACACGGCTCCTGCGGCCCCCAGCAAGTCAGAGCAGCACTCAGAGAGCACCCTAAGGCGGCTCCCAGTTTTTGCTTTCTATGTGTGGAGGCTAAGCTACCAAGTGCAATCACACGTAGAGTTATTGTATCTTCACGGTGAATGGTTTTTTGTATCATTATACAGGGTCTCTGTTTACACCTAGTAATGCCCTTTACTTTAAAATCAATTTTGTCTGATTTTTAATATAGCTACACTAACTTTTCACTTTTGCTAGTGTTGCCTATGAAATTTCTTTCCCATCCTATATCTTTCTTTATCTCCACATTTCAAGTATATCTAAGTAAAGAATGTGTAGTTGGGTATTGGTTCTTATCCAAAATAAATCTGAAAATAAGAAAATCTCTGCCTGTTAATGGGAAAATTCACTCGTTGTACAAACAGTGAAATTGCTCTTTTTAAAGATTTATTTATATGGAAGCCAGAGTGTTCCGTCTGGCTTCATCCTGGCTCAGCCCTGGCCATTGCACCCATCTGGGGAGGGAACCAGCAGATGAAAAATCTGTCTCCCTTGGTCCCTCCTTCACTCTGTGAACATCCAGATGGCCCATGGTGGTGACAGGGGCCCAGTCACGTGGGCCATCCTCCTGTGTTTTTCCCAAGCCATTAGCAGGGAGCTGGGTCAGAGGTAGAGCAGCTGGGACTCGAACCGGCGTCCATATGGGATGCTGGCACCACGGGTGGTGGCCTTACCTGCTACACCACAATGTCAGTCCTACTTTCATATTTGAATTTAAACCTATCAACTTACTAACTACTTTTTATGTTTCCTACATACCTGTTTTATTTTTTCCTATATTTATTTATCTTCTTTTAAAAAAGATTTATTTGAAAGGTAGAGTTACAGAGAGAGGGAGAGAGAGAGAATCTTCCTTTCACTGGTTCACTCCCCAAACTGCTGCAACGGCCCGAAGTGGGCTTGTCTGAAGCCAGGAGCCAGGAGCTTCTTCCGGGTCTCCCACATGGGTGCAGGGGCCCAAGCACTTGGGCCATCCTCCACTGCTTTCCCAGGCCATAGCAGAGAGCTGGATCAAAAGTGGAGCAGCCACTGGTGCCCATATGGGATGCCGGCACTACAGGCGGCGGCTTTACCCCACTACACACAGCGCCAGCCCCTATTCTACTGGACTTACTCAACTATGGCCCTCTATAATATTGGAAGTTATTTGCTGTTTTTATAATGTTTAGTAACTTCCCAGAGATAGCAGCATGCATTCTTAACACAGTCTAACTTTAAGTGATTTTTTTTAACTTCTTCCTCCAAAACTCATGCAAAGACCTCAGAACCTCATCGTTATCACAGGCAGCCAGTGTGATGGGTTACTCACCCCATGTCTACCGTCTTCCTCACTCCTCATTCCTTCCCACAGCCCTGACCTTCCCCGATGCCTAAAACATGTCCTATCCATGTGAGCCCATTTGTAGTTAATCCCCTCTGCTGTTATTTGCCTAAAACATATTTATTTCACTTTCACTCTTGAATCATTTGCCTTGGGTATTGAATTAGAGACTGCTTATTATTTTCTTCCAACCCTTGTAACATTTTGATTTTTAATAAGAAACATACATTTGGGCTCCATCCCAGTTTCCTGGCACGCAGCTCCTAAAACCCTTGGGATCTGTCAAGTAATAAGTGTCTTTTTTGTATACTAATGGCATGACTTGGGGCTGGCAGGGTGGGGGGGTGGTTCCTGGGGATGGAGAGCAAGAAAATCAACCACAGGATTAGAGCGAAATTGGAGGTTCCAGCCCCACCCTCCACCTCCTGGGAGGGGACAGCAGCTGAAGGGGGAGTTGATCACCAATGACGGAGGAGGTGATCAATCATAGGAAAACCTCTACAAAAATCCCAGAGGACTGAGTCCCGAGAGCCTCCACGGCGTTGGCTGTGGATGTAGAGACAGCTGAGGGTGATGCACTCAGAGAGACCGTGGAAACTGCCCCTGCGCAGCCCTTGCCCTCGGTCTCTCTTCCGTGTGGATTGCGTGGCCTTGTAGTAAACTGGAATGGCTAGTGGAGTGTTTCCCTGGACTCCACCAGCCCCTCTGGCAAATCAGTGGGTGCCAAGAACAGCTCTGGGAACCTCCAGGCAGCACCTGGCACTTGAGGTTGGCATCTGAAGTAGGGAGCAGTCCTATGGGCCTGAGCCCCCGACCTGTGGTCTCAACACTAACTCCAGTTAGCATCAGAATGGAGTTAAATTGTGGGGCACCCATTTAGGGCATGCTAAAGAACCGGCTGTCCTTGGGGACCAGCGCTATGGGGAAGTGGGTTAAGCTGCAGTCTGCAGTACAGGCATCCTACATGGGCACCAGTTTGAGTCCCAGCTGCTCCACTTCAGATCCAGCTCCCTGCTAATGCACCTGGGAAAGCAGCAGTAGAGGATGGCCCAAGTGCTTGGGCCCCTGCACCCACGTGGAAGACCCGGAAGAAGCTCCTGGCTCCTGGCTTCAGCCTGGCCCAATCCTGGCCATTGCAGCCATTTGGGAGTGAACCAGCAGATGGAAGACCTCTATCTGTCTGTTTCTCTATAATTCTGACTTTCAAACAAATAAATGAATCTGAAAGAAAGAAAGAAAGAAAGAAAGAAAGAAAGAAAGAAAGAAAGAAAGAAAGAAAGAAAGAAAGGAAGGAAGGAAGGAAGGAAGGAAGGAAGGAAGGAAGGAAGGAAGGAAGGAAGGAAGGAAGGAAAGAACAGGGTGTTGGAGGGGAGAAATTCCCCATGCCTCTGTGGGAACTGCTCTGTGTTGAAACAAGCACGTTGGTTTTTCCTATCTCATACAGCCCTCTGAGGAGTCCCATCGTCTCCTGAGTTCCGCTGTTTCCACTAAGAAACCGACTGTAGGACTGATTGCTTCCTCTTGAAAGGTCAGCTGTGTTTTCTTCCGTTTTTAAGACTCTAGGAGCCAGGATTGTGGTATTGTGGGTTAAGCTGCTGCCTGCAACACTGGCACCCCAAATGGGCACTGATTCATGTCCCTGCTGCTCCACTTCTGATCCAGCTCCCTGCTGATAGCCTGGGAAGGCAGTAGTAAATGGCCCAGGTACTTGGGCCTCTGTACCCACATAGGAAACCCAGATGAAGCTCCTGGCTCCTGGTTTCAGCCTGACTCAATGCTGGCATTGCAGCCATTTGGGGAGTGATCTAATGGATAGAAGATCTCTCTGAGTCTCCCTCTGTCTCTGTAACTCCGTCTTCCAAAATATAAATCTTTTTTTAAAAAGACCTTTCATTTTTCAACTTTTCCTTTTACTCTGATAATAAAGTCATTCTTCTGTTTTATTCTGAAGTACCTAGGTATAGATTCTTCATTATTTATCTGTTTATCCTGTTTTATGTTCTTAGGGCTTACTGAACACACAGGTTGGTATCTTTTACCTGTTTTGGCAAGATTTCAGCTTTTATGCTTTTGCATATCAATTTTACCCCATTGTCTCAAAACTTCTCACTCATTCCTCTGTTTCTCTTGGGCTCTCTTCTATATTTTCCATCCTTTTTTCCTTTCTGTGCTTAGTTTTGGATATTTTTTCTGATATAGTTTCTAATTCACTAATTCTTTCTTCAGCTGTGTCTAATATGCTGTTCATTCTTTGAAGTGTTAGTTTTAGATATTATACTTTTCAGTTCTAAAATTTCTATTGTTTAAAAAAAAAGGTATTTCAAATTTCTGCCAAAATTCTCAATCATATCCATCCTGTATTTTATCTCCTTGAGTATAATAAGCCCAGGTTTTAAAATTTGAAATTTTAATTTCATTTTAATTTGAATCTACCTATTTATTCCAACGTCTAGAGCCCCTGTTTGGTATGTTCTTCTTTTATGCTTACTCACGCTGTGTGATCTCAACCCTTGTCTTTCCTTTTGTATCTTATGCCTGTGTTTTGTTTGTTTGTGCATTTTGTTTTTGTTTTTATTTTGCTTTGCCCTTTGGTGCCCTGGACATTGTAGCGGTAACACTTGCAGAAATGATGCGATATCAAGATGACATCTTCTTCCAGAGAGGATTTACAAGAGCCTTAGGGCACCAGGAACACTGGCTCGCCTTAATCCAATTTCAGAAACGCGATGAATCAAAGCTGCACACTAGCCCCTGTGGGAACCCGCTGCTTGCAGCTCAGCCTTCTCATCCTTGATGGGGAGGCACAGCCCTCTGCAAGGTGGGCCCTGTCTCGCAGCCCCAGGGGACCTCACAGCACTGTTTGACCATTCCCGAAGGAAGAACATCTCGAAAGCCAGACTCACCCCCACGCCAAGCGCTGCCGAGCCCAGTAATTCTCCACTGTCTTGTTTATCTCATTAGCCCTCAGATGCTTCCAGCGGTTTATCGTTGTCCTGTTTTTGTTTTTGCTTTTGATGCACAGCTGTTTTATTTGCTGTCAGCAGGATGCCCACGGCCTCGTCTGTTGAAAAGCACAGTGATGTGCAGATGCGTCCGAGCCACTTTGCAATCATGTTAAAAAGCGGGTTTTTTTTTTTTAAGTGAACACTTTATACAACACAAGTGAACATGTTACGAACTCCCATAAAAGAGTTTATTTTTCTGAGTTGGAAAAAGAAAATAAGATCCAAGATTAATATAATTTACTGGCTTTAATACCAAAGAGGATTAATCATGATAATAGACTTAAAAAGAACAAAGCTAAATGATGAGCTGATTTCATGTTTGGAAAACACAATTAGATTCCCTGTTCATTTTCAATGGCAACGGCCCAGGAGAATCGAGAGATTTGTGGGTGGGTGGGGACTTCCAGAAAGACCAGAGGAGGCAAGGATTTGCTCAGGACGATGGATGGGAGGGGACAGGGCAGGTAGATCTGGGAAGACCACAGTGGGTTCAGCCCCATAGTCTTCATTTAACATTGGAAAAGGCCCAGGGGCAAGCGCCAGGGACCAGAGACGGAGGAGGCTCCTAGCGGGGCCAGCGGACACACTGGAGACACTGACGGGTCAGCCTGGTGCTGGCAGCAGAGGGGCTCAGATGCCCAGAGGGAGGCTGCCGTCCAGGCGCCAGGCTAGGGGGCAGGGGCTTGAGGATGGCTTCCCCAGGGAGGAGCAGGTGCCCGGTCCTGAAGGGGCTCTTTCAAAGCCAGGGTGGCCCAAGGACCGACTACCCCCTGGAAGAGGAGGCTGTGATGGGGGTGGGGTGGGGGGAGGCCTCCGCTGACCCGGAGAGGGGAGTTCCGCAGTGCTGGGAAGCCGGAGGCTGTTGGAGCGGCTGCAAGCAGCTGGGGAGCCAGTGGGGCTCTGGGGAACTGAACTGAGCGGGTGATTCAGGGCGGAGCCGCGGGGAGCTGCCGGAGGACCTCTGCGGGCAGAGGGCAGGGTCCCCACTACTCAGGACTGAAAACCCCACCCCCCGGGAGTCAGCGCCCGCCCCAGGGGGCAGGGCTCGGAGTCTTGAACCCCACTAGGGGCTCTGATCAGTCCCATTTTCCAGATGCAGGGAGTGAGACTCAGAGAGGCCAACTGACTGCTGGCGAGAGAAGGGGCTGGGGACGGGAACCCAGGTGTGTGGGTTACAATGCACATCCCCTGGCCCCACCCCCGTGCCCAACATGGTTTCAGGGTTTGCCACGAGCCGCCCCCCATCACCGTCATCACACCCACCGTGGCCTCTACCGCTGTGACCACCTCCGTCACTGTCCGCCCAGCACAGCAATTACGCTCACCCACGAGACGCCCTGTGCCGGACACACGCCGTTCTGTCTGCAGGGGTTCCTGTTCTGAGAACACGCCAGCCCCCAAGTCAGCGGGCAGGGCCTGGGCCCAGCTGACCCGTCACACAGCTGCCTGGCTCGGGGCTGGCCTGGTGCTCTGCTTTCTTGGGAGGGGGCCTGTCTTTCTCGCACGGCAATGGGGTCTCCCACCGCACCCATCATCGCCCCACCCCAAACCCTCCATGTGTTATCTCGGAGCCGTGAAAAATCAAATTTTTCCAAGGCAAACTCCTTCAGGAAGGGAGAGTGTGCAGAGAGGTGAGGGCTGGGCTGGGCCATTCTCCATCCTCCTCCAACACTCGCTCAGCTTGCGACAGGAAGCCTAGTGGTGCACCCCGGCCCTGCCACCCGCACGTCCCTGCCCTCTCTGTCACAGGCCCGGCGTCCTGGGACATAACGGGAGTCCAGGCGCGAGGCTGGGAATATGCGGAGAAAGTTTCCGAGCTGAGCAGCCTGTTCTGAGCAGGGCTGCCAACTGCCCTCCCTGCTAATCCCAGGATTAGAGTAAGTGGAGCCGCGAATACGGGAGCCGGGGCTGGGAAGGGGCGCAGCGTGGGGCAGGGAGGCAGACGGGCCTCACACTTGGCTGCTGTGTGGGCTGCCCAGGCTCTTGACCTCTCTGAGCTCGGCTTCCTGGCTTGCCGGGGACGACCCGCACCCCACCCCCCCCGCCCCGTGGAGGCCAGCTGGCCACTGCTGCTGTTCGGACAGAGCTCCCCAGTGCAGGAACAGGGCTGCCCTGGACAGCACCCTCTGAGGTCCCTTGAGGCTTAGGAGGTTGTGCGGCTCAGTGGGGAGAGCATGTGTCAGGTTCGGCCTGTCTGGGCCACGGTGGGAGCTGCAGGGGACCCCCTCGCTGGCCGGTTGATCCCAGTGACATCCCCGGGGCTGGGTGAGAAACAGCGCTGAGTCTGCTACCTTGTGCCCCACTTCCCCCTTGCCGCCGTCTGAACACTACCCCGCCCGCACAGCTCTCCTCCCCTGCGGCTCCTTCTGCCCAGCACATCCATCTCCAAGCTGCAACGGATGCGAGTCCCAGACAAACCAAATCTGAAGCCACGGCTGAGGCTGGGGGGGGGCCATCAATAACGGCATAACACGGTTAGCGGGCAGATTGGCTGTGGGCAAAGAGCAGCTCTCAGAGTCTCCCTCCGGGCACCATCTGTCTCCCCTGCTCCTGCCTCGCCCACTAGATGCCCACCTGCATCCGGCGGCCGGGGCAGTAATGCGATTAGGGCGTCATTCCATTAAAAGGCGCTCGGGTCCTCTGGGGACAAGGGGAGGGTTCTCAGAAGGGAGAGGAGCAGGCAAGGCCAGGGCCAGAAGGGAACCAGCCGGGGACAAGACCCAGCCCGGGCGTCTATCCGAGAAAGAACTCTGCTGTCCTCCGCATCCTTGCTCCCCAGGGGAACTGGGCGTGGTTTCTTCCCTTTGAGTCTTTACGTGGCTGCTCTGTGAAGGTCCCTAGCACACGGGGCGGAGGGCTGGCCCCTGACTCTGGCCCCAGGCTGCTGGGGCTGCCATTAATCCAGGGAAAGCCTTAGGGCAGAGCCTGGCCCTGTGTCCCGTTAACCCTCCTGGTTGCCCTGCAGGGTGGCTGTCTTCAGCCCCGGCACAGGGAGACGGTGCAGCGATGGCAGCTGGACTCTGGGCCTGGCCACTGACATCTGCTTTCAGAGTCATGGCCAAGGCCCCTCCTCACTGTGCCTCCCAGGGACAGGCTAGGGCAGCTTCGAGGCCAGCCCCCTCCCCCAGGGCTCCTCATCCCACTGGTACGGCCCTGGCGTCAGTGACCAGTGCCAGCTCTGCAGGTGGGGCTGACACTTCTGGCCTGGGAGGGCAGCCTGAGTGCCATCGTAGGGCCTGGTAGAGGAGCGGACAGGAGAAGTCAGCAGGAGCAGGATGCACACAGGACCCCAGAGCCTCATGGACACTGGGCCCCCGGGTGGCAAAGGGTGGCGCGGAGCCACTGGCTGCCAGTGCCCGTCTGTTTTAATGGTTGCTCTCTGCCTGCTCTGCACTGGGGCCTGGCGGAGACCCTGGGGCTCCCGAAAGAAAAGGCATGGATGCACCCTTCAGGCCGAGCGTTCTCGGGGGGAGAGAACAGCAGCCTTGACCTTGAGAGCAGCGGCTGCCGGGCACAGCCCTGGGGCTGGGCTCCAGGAGGAGCGGGTCAGATGTGTGGGTTTTTGGCACAACTGGAATTCTACCGAGCATACGCTTATAATTTACGTTGTTTAGCAATAGCCGCCCGTCTTAGGCAACCATCGTCCACAACACGGCTTTTCAAGGCCAAGTCATGTTGGTTGCACGATGTGAATGAGGTGTAATTTGTTCAGCCCTTCCTCAGCTGTGAGATATTCTGTTTTGTCCTGGCCTCTGAGGCTGTACCCAGGAGGACTCATTTCCTTCCCGCTTCGAGCAACACAGAGGGAGCAGCAGCCCAGGACCCGAGCCAGGCTCCCTCCAGCTTTGTGTTCCCCCGGCCTGAGCTTGAGCCCTTCTCCCTCATCCTCAAAAGATGGCTGCTGGGCCTCCAGGCTTCACATCTGCATTCCAGGCAGCAAAAGGGGAGAGAGGGGAGGGCAGAGCACACCGCCCCCTATTGAGGAGGAAAACCATCCCGTCAACTCCACTGTGTCTCATGGCAGTACCCCCGTCACGAGACCCACCCCAGCTGCAGCGGAGCCCAGGGATGGAGCTTCAGCAGGGCCTCCACCGTGTGAAGAATGGGAATGGCGTCAGCCAGGAGGGTGCAGGGCAGAGAGCCGGAGGGCACCCATGTAGCAGCCGGCTGCATGCACAGGTGCCCCAATGGCTCCCTCCACGTGCATGGCCAGGGAGGCCGTGAGCACCCCAGACCTGCAGAGAACCAGAGGCAGGCAGACAGCTTGGCCGGAAGGTCTTGGGGAGGAGTCAAACGGAAGAAAGAAATCAAGAGGCTGCACAGCTCGCTCGCTCTCTCTCTCTCTCTCTCTCGCCTTAGGCCTTTGAGGGAGAGTCCCACCCCCTTAATGAGGTCATTATGTAAGTTTGGCTCAATGGAGAAAAGCATCATAAATTACAGTTCTTGGGCGCCAGCCTCGCTCTACATCTTAAGATACAGCACGTAGCAAAGTCCTCAATTTTCTGAGCCTCAGGTTCCTCTGTCATACACGGGCAGTGGGGTGGGCCCTCAGCCTAGCGGCTAAGATGTCCACGCCCACATCAGAGTACCCGGGTCTGATACCCATCTCCAGCTCCTGACTCCGGCTTCCGGCTAAGGCAGACCCTGGGAGGCAGCAGCGATGGCTGGAGTCATTGGGTTCCTGCCATGCCCAGGGGAGACCTGGATTGAGTCCCGGCCTCCCAGCTCTGGCCAAGTCCAACTCCAGTCATTGAGGGCAAATTGGGGAGTAAACCAGCAAGGGGTGGCGGGAGGGAGGATCCTTCTCTGTCTCTTTTTCTGTGTGTATGTCTCTCTCTCTCTCTCTCTCTCGTTCTCGCTCTCGCTCTCTCCATCTCTCTGCTTCCCGAATTAATTAATTAGTTAACTTAATGGGAATAAACCAGCTTGCGATTATTTAGTGATTAATATGTGTGACTCACATGCAAGAATTATGCACACCCCTCTGGGATGCTCGCTCTTACTGCACCCGCGTCACGTCGGCACAGCCATGGCACAGGAGGGTGAACCGAGGCGGGGCTCTTGGCCGCCGCAGCCTGCAGCACCGCCGGAGGCTCACAAGGTTAGGTGAGATGCGCACGGGCAGAGGTCGTGCAGACGGGGAGCCAGCCCAGGAGGCGGAAGAGGCCCGGCCAGACAAGTGGGAGGAGGACCGGGAAAGGGCGGGGTCCTGGATGCCGGGGGGAAGCCAACGCAGATGGCTTCTCTGGAAACACGCAGAAACGCTGGCAGAAACGTAATGCCCTTCAGCTAAAAAGTGTACTTCAAACTATAATCTTGGGGCCAAGGTTGTGGCATGGCAGGTGAAGCCACCGTTGCAATGCCAGCGACCCATATGGTTTGAGTCCCGCTGTTCCACTCCCCATCCAGCTCCCTGATACAGCATCTGGGAAAAGCAGCAGAAGGTGGCCCAAGCGTTTGGGCCCTGACCTGCATGTAGCTCCTGGCTCTTGGCTTTGGCCTGGCCCAGCCCCAGCTGTTGCAACCATCTGGGGAGTGAACCAGAGGATGGAAGATTCTCTCTCTCTCTCTCTCTTCCCTCCCTCTCTCTCTCTCTCTTCCCTCCCTCCCCTTCTCCTCTCTCTCTCTCTCTCTCTCTCTGACTTTCAAAATAAAAAAATCTTTTCTATAGATATTCTAATATTCCGAGCTGTGCACCGAGGTTCACGGCCAGGGGCGTACTTGAGCCATGGGTCATAAACGTGAACAACAGGAAAGGGGCTCAGTGTCTCACCCAGGGGCTGACGTTGCATCCAGGCCATGCCCGAGCAGGCAGCCGGGAGCCCCACGTGCTGGGGCAGCTTTGAGACTGCTGAACGGCCTGTGGCCAGGTTTGTCTTCGTGACCTGGTAGGAAGTGAAACAGGCAAGCTGTGCACCGTTACTCCACAGGGCTCCTGTAGCAGCCAGTTAGGCCCCTGGAAACCACCGTGGGGGTTTCTATACACAGGGATTTAGGCCAGGGGAATAAGAGGTTTAAAGGCTGGGCAAGAGCTGGATCAGGGACGCAGTAGAAATCACAAGACATCCGCGCCTCCGGCACCCGAAGCCCAGAGCTTGCCTGCTGGTTTCTCCACGGTCTGCTGACGCCCCCTCACCTGCCCGCAGCGTCCAGGTGCACAACACCCTGAGTTCTGTTTCTCAGGCACCCGCCAGGCCTTGTGGCAGGATTCTGTGACCTGGAGCTCCCTGGCACCCAGTCCCCGGAGCCCAGGGGGCCACAGCCCAGGCTGGGGAAGCAATGCTGGGTCGCCAGCCACACTGCACACTCTTACAAATGTTTTTTTTTTTCTTCGTTTTATTTACTTGAGCGGCAGAAGTACAGAGAGACAGAGATCCCATCCCCTGGTTCACTAACCCAAATGCTGAAGTCGCCACCACTGGGCCAGGCGGAAGCTGGGAGCCAGGAATTCGATGTGGGTCTCTCATGTGGGCGGCAGGAATCCAAATACTTGAACCATCACACCCGCTACCTCCCAAGATGTGCACTGGCAGGAAGACGGGATCAGGAGCAGAGCTAGAACTTGAACCCAGGCGCTCAGATGTGGGGTGTGGGCGTCCCTAGAGGCGTCTTAACCAAATGCCTACCCCTTTTGCAAACATTTCTTTGCAAAGAGACGATCTTGTTGGAGACAAGATTGAAAGCATAGACTCTGGTAGACCAAACATCCCCTCCCCAAAGACACCCAGGCTCCAATACCCCAAACCTGTGGATGTGTCTGTCTCCTTGGCGGGGGAGGAGGGAGTTCACTGTGATGATCAGAATGGGGAGAGAGTCCCGGGTTATCTGGGCGGGCCCCGTCTAATCACATGAGCTCAGAACAGCAAAGAATACTCCCTGACATTCCCCTCCCACATTTCCCCTCCGTGTTCCTTGCTCACATGTGTTTCTTCCACTTCCAGCACGCTTTGCACATGGCCCCTCCAGCCCTGGGGGTCCCTGGTCCTGGCTAGAGGAGAGCACAGGGTCCGGTCTCCCTAAACTTCTAACCAATACTAGATAGCATCTGTCCCGAGGAGGAGGCTTTTCTGGAGAAATTGCATTGTTTTTCCAAAGAGCAGTCACCTCCCCATCTTGGCTCAGCCTCCCCCTGCACATCTGGAACGCGTTTGTTAGAAAATTCCCGCCACCCCCAGGCCTGGGCCTGGTGTAGAAACTGAGAAGACTGGAAATGAGTAAGACTCATGCCAGGGCACTTAACAGGACCCACCAGTGGCACCTACTTTTCCACAGGAAGCCACATCAGGCAGGAGCCCACCGTGGCTTTGCAAGCCCGTTGGTTGCAGGGAAAGCCCTGCTGGGCTGCGGCCGGTTAGAGGCCGCCCCAGATGCCCCACCCCACCCCGGGCTCTGCCCCAGGCCAGGCTCAGCGCCTGGGTCTGGAGGCCCAGGCCACGCTCCACACTCAGAACCCTCCTGCCTCTTTCTAGCCCAGTCCCCACGCGTGCCCCTGCAGGTCCTTGATGCCCCATGGCTACAGAGCTAGATTTCTGTCCTGAGACCCGGGTTCAAGTCAGGAGCCCCTTCCGGCTGAAGCCCTCTGCTGTTCTCCCAGGCTCCCGTGGCTGGGAAATGGGGCCAGCTCCAGTTGTCCCTCCTGGGTTGTACCCAAAGCTGCAAGAAAATCCTTGGAGGCTCACCGTGGCGTCGGCCATCAAGGCCTTTGCCTTGAGTTCCCAGTCGCCGGAGTAGGGGTCCCTGAGCCCCACGCAGCTGGCTGCCCATCAGCGCCCCTGCCTGACTCTCAGCTTGCCCCACACCTGTCTGCGTGCTCCTGGCCTTCTCTCGTGAGAAGGGGCAAGGGAGTTCGGCCATACCCGCTCACACAGCGCACACACGCCACAAAGCTAATTTCCTTCTCCAGTGACCCAGCGGCCAAAGGGGGCTTGTGGGCTTGAAAATGCTGGGGTCTCTGGTCGAGGGCTTGCTCCTCTCTGCTCCTAGAGCTGACAGTGGTGGGGAGGAGAGGGAGGCAGCTCAGAACAGACATCTGAAGTCCCTCAAGTCTCCGGGCCTCCCAGCCTCAGCCCATCACCTACCCAGGTACCCGCTGCCACCCTGACCCCCTGCACTTGTCATGCCCACACTGGAAAGTTCTCTGCCCCCCCCCAGCCCTCTCCCCTCTCCAACAAGCCCTGGGCACAGCAGCGTCTACCCAGTGTGATGATGGAGCCCAACAGGTTCCTAAGAAATGGTCATGGGCAAAGCCACTGCCCTGGAGGGCAGGAGGGTGAGGTCAGATGCCTAGGACAGAAGAACAGCCTGAGAACCCTGGAGGACCACATGGCCGGGGGCTAAGAAACTGCTACCCGAAGCTGTGTGCTGCTGTGGGGAAGCAGCCCAACAGGGCTGGACATCTTCCTGGTCTCTCCCAGCTCCAGCACATCCTGCACACACATACACACACACACATACACACACATACATCCACCTGTGCCTGTGTCAGTTCCATCAGCCTGGTCCAAACCCAGGGCTCCAGACCACGCCCATCCCCAAAAGACTGGGCTGAAAATAACCCGGAGGGTGACAGAGGGGCACTGCTTCCTCAGGAGACAAGCAGAAGACTCCGCCATTTCCTTCCAAAGACCCTGGGTCCCTGCTCCTCGTCCCCCCCCTCCCCCCGCCGCCTGGCCTTCCTCCCATCCTCTTCCTCCTGCTCAGCTGTTTTCTGTTCTGAGACTCTGAAGATCGTCATTCCCTTGGGGGACAGGAGGCTGACAGTCCCCGTCCTGAGCTGCCACACTTGCCTGTGGCCATGCCCCCTCCATCCCTGTCCAGGTGCCTCTGTCTCCCGGCGGGGAACGATCAGCCAAGGAGGGGCCGCTGAGCCAAGGAAGGGAACATTGGCTGAGACTGTGTGAATAAGAGAACTCATCGGGAATAAGAAGAGCTCTTTCCACAAGTTCAAGGAAGCGGAACACTGGGGAACTCCACACAACGCACTCTTCAACAGCTAGAAGAGATGACTTTTCCCAGCGTGTGGAAGGAGAGACTGCAGAGGTAGCTCCATTAACGTGACCATCAGCTGTCACCATAAACCGTCACCACCAGTGCTTAGAAGTGTTCTGCACTTGCTTGGCAATGTGGTTACGTGGGAAAATCAAATATGAGGCATAAATATTGTAGATGAAAGTGCAATTATTATCCTTGAATGATAGTATTCTGCACCTGGGTATTCCAAAGCTAAAGGACTTTCAGTGTTGATCAGAGAACTTGGGTGACTAGCTAAAAAATAAAATCCCCTAACCATGAGAAGGAACGAATAGAGAGATAAGGGGCTATTTGTGACAGTAACAAAAACATTGCATAAGATACACAGAAGGGTCCAGCACTGTGCCACAGTGGGTTAAGCCACTGCCTGCAATGCCAGCATCCCATGTGTATGCCAACTGGAGCCTGGGCTGCTCCACTTCCAATCCAGCTCCCTGCTGATGCGCCTGGAAAAGTAGTGGAAGATGGCTTGGTGCTTGGGCTCTCGCCACCCACATTGGAGACCTGGATGGAGTTCCAGTGAGCTCTTGGCTTTGGCCTGGTCCAGTCCCAGCCATTGTGGCCATTTGGGAAACAAACTAGCAGACGCAAGACTTTCTCTCTCTCTCTCAAATAAGTCAATAAATCTTTTAAAAACAGAATATAGAGCAAAAGTCCTGTTCATGAAAGCAACAAAAATAGAGCATAAGACCCATAGAAAAATGTGCAGGTACACATGGAAGTAGTTTATTAAAACTCAGACGAGAGGCTTAAACACAGACGAACAAGTGGAGAGAGACCTCGTTTTCACATGCAAAGTAGATAATATTGTGAGCATGTCTGTGATAACTTGATAAAATAGTTACACATGCAACTGGAAAAATAAATAGAAAAAATAGAAAATTCTTGGAAGGGGAAAAAAGAAAGCCAAAAGGGAGTAGCCTCACCAAACATTTTTTTAAAAAATACTACACAGCAACAAGAATCAAAATAGTATGGGGCTGGTGCCTGAGACAGATCAGTCGCAAAGAATAAAGAGATTTTAAATAGGCATAAGACACATGAAAATCCAAAAAGTTGAGACACTAGCTAGATATTTGGATCAAAAATAAATACATCTGCATTCCCTACCTCACTCCTAATCCTGAAATAAATTCCAACAGAATCAAAGATTTAAGGAAAGAAAGACATTTTTAAAATGAAGCCATAAAAATGCCAGAAAAAAATGTGTGAAAATGCTTTCACGATTCTAGGGTAGCAATTTTTCCAAGTCAGGGAACAAAACGGAAGCCAGAATACAGAAGACTAATAAATGTGCCCATAGGGAAAATTCTAGAAAAATACCTGCAAGATTTGTGACAAAGGGCTAGCTTTCCTACTTTAGCAACAGGTAAAAGGGGTGGGCATTCACACATCAGAGTACCTGGGTTCAACTCCCAACTCCAGCTCCCGAGTCCAGCTCCCTGCTAATGCAGACCCTGGGAGGGAGCAGTGATGGTTCAAGTCATTGGGTTCCTGCCTCCTAGTGGGAGGCATGGATTGAGTTCCTGGCTCCTGGCTTCAACCTTGGCCTAGTCCCAGCCACTGAGCCATTTAGAGATGGAACTAGTGCATGAGAACTCTCTCTCTTTTTCAACGTGTGTGTGTGTGTGTGTGTATGGGCTGTTTTGTAACTAATTTTTAAAATATATATCTTTAAAAAAAAAAAAACAAGGAAAAAAAAAACAACAATCCAACGGAAAAGTATAGTCAAAGAATGTAAACAAATCATTCACAAAAAACACAACTAGCTAATAAAAATAATACACAGTGTTCGAACTCCTTAATCATTTCAAACACACAAAACAAGATCTGATTTTTCGCTTATCAGATTGGCAAAGATGAGGAAGATTAATCAGACAGTGCGGTGGAAAATGTGATTATGCAGACAGTCTCACAGTGAGTACTTTCTGCAGAGCGATTGGGCAAGAACTATTCAATGTTAAATGTTCATCCGCTTTGACCTCGCAGTTTAACTTATAGGATTTTTTTTAAAAGATTTATTTATTTATTTGAAAGTGTGGGTTACAGAGAGAGAAGGAGAGGCAGAGAAACAGAGAAAGGTCTTCTTCCATCCACTGGTTCACTCCCAGTTGGCTGGAGCTGTGCCGATCTGAAGCCAGGAGCTTCTTTCTGGGTCTCTCATGTGGGTGCGGGGGCCCAAGCACTTGGGCCATCTTCTACTGCTTTCCCAGGCCACAGCAGAGAGCTGGATGGGAAGTGGAGCAGCCAGGACTCCAACCGGCATCTATAAGAAGGGCAATTTTGATGCCAAAAACTTGAAATCTGTGCATATGAGGGGCTTGAAAAATGTCACAGAAAATGCACATTATGAGGAAATTTTCAGGGATTTCTTTTTCTTTTTTTTCTTTTTTCATTGAAGATTTATGTATTTATATGAAAAGCGGGGGGGGGTGAGAGAGAGAGAGGGAGGGAGGGAAGGAGGGAGAGGGAGACGGAGAGGGAGAGGGAGAGAGAGAGTCCATCCTCTGGTTCACTTCCCAAATGTCCATAACATTTGGGCAACACCAAAGTCAGGAGCCAGGAGCTCTACCCCATGGGGGTCACGGACCCCAGTACTTGGGCCGTGCCACTGCTTTCCCAGGCACATTAGCAGGAAGCTGGATTAGAAGCAGCGTAGCCAGGACTCTCACTGGCACTCTGATAAGGGGTGCAGCTCTCCCAAGTGGTAGCTCACCATGCTGAGCCCCAATGCCCACACCATGGATTCCATTTTTTTTCTTTTGCACCAAAATAAACTTATCTTCTGATTCCATTTTTCCATGAACTTTATGAAGCATCCTTGCACACAAGAATGGAAAGATACCAATTCAGATACTAAGTCACGGAAAAAATGTTGCCAAACCTACTTATAATGTAATTTACATCTGTAAGATAAATTTTTTTATGATTTATTTATTTGTTTGAACATCAGAGAGAGAAGAAGAGGCACAGAAAAAGAGAGATCTTCCATCCACTGCTTCACTCCCCAAGTGGCCACAATGGCCAGACTGAAGCCAGGCGCTCCATCCGGGTCTCCCATGTGGGCAGAAGGGGCCCAAGCACTTGGGCCATCAGCAGAGAGCTGGTTCAGAAGTGGAGCCGCCAGGACTTGAACCAGCATCCACATGAGACAGCGTCACAGACAGTGTCCTTACCCACTATGCCACAATGCCAGCCCCGTAAGATGAGATTTTTAAACACTCGGCTTTAATTGTGCCCTGGCCTAGCCACTCCTCTGAGGAGGACCCTCAGAAGGCTTATAACATAAAAACGGGTGGTCATCTGGCGCAGCGGTTAAGCCACACTTGGGACACTGGATCCCGTAGAGCGCCTGATTGCAGGCCGGCTCCTCTGCTTTCCATCCTGAGGTAGCTGGGGGCAGCAGATGATGGTGCAAGGACCTAGGACCCTGCCAGCCACATGGGAGACCTGGGTGGAGCTCCAGGCTCCTGGCTTTGCCGGGTCTAGCCTTGGCTGCTTCAGGCACTTAGTGAACCTGTAGATGGATGATCTCTCTCTCTCTCTCTGTCTCTCTCTCTGTCTCTCTCTCTCTGCATCTATCTCTTTCTCAAATAAAATGGAAATAAATAAATAAATAAATAAAGCAAGCTAGGTTTTTTTAAAGCCAAACATAAAAAGACAATGGTAAAGGGATTCGAAGATCACCCGACTGCTGCTGGGGTCCATGGCCTCACACGGCCCTGCTCCGGGGAGGGCACCCAGAGGTCTCCCCCGCCCCCCGCCGCTGAGACCCCGCCCCCGCCCAGCGTGGCCCCTCGCTCTGGGGTCAGAGGTGAGGAGGCCTCCCGGATGCAGGGGACGGGCCACAGCCAGGAATTGCGACAGCTGGCCGGTGGCCTTGTGGGTGTGTGGGCATCCGGCCTGCTGTGGTGAGGACGGGAAGGTCTGTGGGAAACCTGGTTGGCAGAAATAGCCAGGATGGCGTGCAGCGTGGCCTCCAGGGAGGCGACCTGCCCTCAGCCAACTCCCGCAGGGTCCCCCGCCACCACCCCGCCCAGGCCTCTGCCGGCCACCTGTCTGTTCCTAGTGGCCTTGAGTCACTTCCTGTGTTTTCCTTCTTCCCCCAGGTAGGCTCCTGACTCACTGCGCTCCTTCCTTCCTGTCACTCTGTGACTCAGGGCCAGGGGAAAGGTGGTGGGAGCCTGCCCTGGGTCGAGGCCCCTCACCTGAGTGCCACCTGCCCCCGGCCTCCCACCCCTGACGCCATGTTGGTCCCAGCCCTCGGGGGAGCCGGGTGCACCATGCCTCAGCCAGTCCTCCTGACTCCCGCCGTGGGAGCCCCCCGGCCACGTGAGCAGGGGCTGCCTTCTCTCCCCGCCTGCGTCCTAACCCCACTCTCGCCCTCCCACACTGCAGCGAGGACCCTCCTGGGTTAAATCCTAGCCTGTTCCCGCAACAAGTGCTTGATTTTCTTGTTCATTTAATTTTATTTGAAAGACAGAGGAGGAGAAGAAATTTTCCATCCACTGGTTCACTCCCCCAAATGCCTGCCACAGCTGGGACTGGATGAGGGCAAAGCCAGGAGCCAGGATTCAGTCTGGGTCTCTCATGTGAGTGTCATGGGTCCAAACACGTGAGCCGTCACCAGTTACCTCCCAACATGCACTTCCTTGAAAGATTTATTATTAATTTAACTGACAGAGAGAGAGAGGTCTTCCATCCACTGGTTCGCTTTCCCAGATGGCTGCAATGGCCAGAGCTGGGCTGATCTGAAGCCAGGAGCCAGGAGCTTCTTCTGGGTCTCCCATGTGGGTGCAGAGGTCCAAGCACTTGGGCCATCTTCCGCTGCCTTCCCATGCACACTAGCAGAGAGCTGGATCGGAAGCAGCACATCTGGGACTCAAACAGGTGCTCCAATATGGGATGCAGACTTCCAATCAGCAATGCACCTGCTGCTCCAAATGCCTGTTCCCATGGATGTTTATCTAACTGGATGGGAGGCAAACCAAGCCTGCAGGGTAGGAGTCATGGCCCAGCGGGCTGAGAGGCCCAGCAGCAGAGTCCTGCCCGAGGGGAGACTCTCTCTACCAGCCTGCACGAGAGATACCGCCCGGGATCTGCTCAACTTCCTCCCCGCTCCACATAGACCCCTACCTCACCCAGCAGTCAGGGAAAGTCCAGCGCCCCCAAGAAGGGCCCACAAAGGAATGAGCCTAACCTTGGCAGTGAGGCTCAAGGGTAAGTTTGCTGGAGGCATTTCAAGGAGAGGTTTGCTTGATCTTAAAAGTAGACCCTCAGGGGTCGGCACTGTGGTACAGAAGGTTAAGCCTCTGCCTGCAGTGTCGTCATCCTATATGGGCACCAGTTCGAGTCCCTGCTGCTCCACTTCTGTTCCAGCTCCCTGCTAATGCATGATGGGAAGGTAGCAGAAGATGGCCCAAGTGCTTGGGCCCCTGAACCCTCATGGGAGAACTGGAAGAAGCTCCTGGCTCTTGACTTTAGCCTGCCCAGCCCCAGCCATTGTGGCCACTTGGGGAATGAACCAGCAGATAGAAGATTCTCTCTCTCTCTCTCTCTCTCTCTCTCTCTCTATGTATCTCTACCTGTCAAATAAATAAATAAATCTTTTTAAAAAAGTAGACCCTCCGAAAGAGACAGCCCGTCTTCACCCTCCAGGCACATCACGTCTGGCTGTGATGTGTGGAATTCAGCAGCTACCTTGCAACCATGAGTGCAGCTGTAACACCTGAGGAGCGAAGCGGCACCCCAGGGGTAGCAGAGCAGAAAGACACAGAGGGCCTGGGTCCGTGAGCCACCATCCCTCGGGACTTCTTCTCTTGTGAAATAAAAACTTCCTGTATTGCCTAAGCCGTGTTGAACTGGGGATTCTGTTACTTGCAGGCAAGGGGCCCTGACGACAGAGCCCGGTATTTGGGCCATCGGACTGAAGAAATCCGTGAGGAGGAGGAGACCACATTCCCAAACCCCTGGCTCCTGCTTAGCCTCAAGACACCAGACCCGGCCGGCGGGGAGCTGAGCGGCACCCAAGGAATGCGGGGGAAGAAACACAAGGCAGAAGAGGGCCTCTGGGCCTCCCCAGAGATGCACAAAGCGGGGTGCTATTGTTCAGGAGCCCAGAGACCTGGCAGAATGCCCTCCAGCAAACCCGGGAGTGGGGGCAGGGATCCACAGAGCCCCCAGGGCAGACACCCCAAGCGGCAAAGAGAGGACTTGGGCTGCACCTCTGGTGGCTTCCTCTCCCGTCTTTCCTTACGTCACTCGCTCTGAACCCTGACTCCCAGCACCGCTGTTCCCCTCGGGCGGGCAGGGGCTGCCCTGGACCCCACAGAGCAGTTGGGGAGGGACCCGATCTCGTGGTGCCCAAGAGGACAAGGGCAGATGCCAGGGGCAAGGGAGGAGGGCTGCCCGAAGTGGGCAGCAGGAGGACAATGATGCAGGACCGGGACCATCAGTGCAGGCACCCAGCCTCTCTAATAGTGATGTGACATAGTGATTTGACTTGATTTTAAGACTTATTTATTTATTTATTTGAAAGACAGTTATAGAGAAAGAGGGAGACATACAGAGAGAGAGAGAGAGAGAATCTTCTGTCCGCTGGTTCACTCCCCAAATGGCTACAATGGCCAGGGCTGTGCCAGGCAGAAGCCAGGATTCTGGAACTCCATCCAGGTCTCCCACGTGGGTGGCAGGGGTCCAAGCACTTGGGCCGTCTGCTGCTGCTTTCCTGGGTGCATTAGCAGGGAGCTGGAAAGTGGAGCAGCTGGGACTCGGACCAGAGCGCTGAAGGGATGCTGGCACTGCAGGTGGCAGCTTAACCTGCTGTGCCACAGCGTCAGCCTGTGATGCAGTGATGTTATAGCTGATGAATCCAACGATACAAACTTGGGGTTGTGGCTGGCGCTGTGGTGTAGTGGGTAAAGCCACCACCTGCAGGGCCTGCATCCAATATGAATGCCGATTCGAGCCCCAGCTGCTCCACTTCCCATCCAGCTCTCTGCTATGGCCTGGGAAAGCAGTAGAAGATGGCCCAAGTCCTTGGACCCCTGCACCCATGTGGGAGACCCAGAAGAGGCTCCTGGCTCTGGCTTCGGATCAGCTTAGCTCTAGCCATTGCAGCCAATTGGAGAGCGATCCAGTGGATGGGCGTGCCCTCTCTCTCTCTCTCTTTTTCTCTGTCTCTCTCTCTCTCTTCCACCTCCAAATAAACCAATGATTTTTTGGAATTTGGATCTATATATATTTTATTTTTCTAATAATTCCTTTGCATTATGCTTTATAACAGTATTGGTCTGTAACAGATTGGAATTAAAAAAGAAAAAAAAAAGCTGGTCCTTCCTACAGGTGGCTGGGAGAGGCCTGATTCAGAGGACGTCAGCTCCTGCTAGAAGCTCACTGCCAAGACAGAAAATGCCCCTGTTCTTTCCACTCTGGGGAGCGGCCCAGAGAGCTGTCCCTTCTACCACATGGGGGTACAAGTGCCCCCTTCTCTGTCTGTCAACACCCTCTCTCCAGACGTCTCCCAGTCGGCATCCCACCTGCACCCACCTGTCTCCCCCTGGGCTCCCACAGTGCAGCTGGGTCCCCTCGCCCTTGCTCTATCTTCTCATCTTATGGCTGTGGGCTCAGGTTCTGGACTTGAACACAGCAGGTGCACCGCAGGTAAGATTGAAGAAAGAGACTAAGAAGAGCAGAGACAGGATGGGGGAAGGAGAGAAAAGAGACAGGCCTTGTGCATGGTCTCCAGCAAGGGGAAAGTCTAGATCCAGGCTCCCTGGCGCCCACAGCCAGAAAGGGGCCCTGCATGGATCCTGGGTGTATCCTAGCCTTGGTGTTCTGGGCAGGGGGCAGGGTGCTTGGGGCCCCACCCTGTCCTCACAGAGGGGTAGGGGGTCGGCCCTGCAGGGGCCTGGAGGCCTCTGCAGGGAAGCGAGGCCAGCCCTCAAGAGGTCATTTCACCCATCCTCCTGCCTCCACCCCACCTCTGGGAGCGACACCTGGGCTTTTCCACCCCAACACGAGCAGGAGCTGAGACACCTGCTCCCTTGGGAGTAGCCTGGAAGCCCCTGCCACGCCCACATCACTTTGAGAGTGTCTTAGCTTTGGGGTCTCGCTGTGTGACCTCAGGCGAGTTGGTTAATCTCTCAGAGTCTCAGCTGACTCCTCTCTCAAACAAATGGGCGGTGGTGAGTGCCCGCACCTTCTCCTCGCCCCAGGCTGCTCCCCGGAGTGGCACTCACTGGGAAACTTGAATATCACCCATCAGCAGTGGGTTCGACAATGTGGCAGGACCGAGGAGGAAGGGACTAGCCGGGATGGAAAGGGGGGCAATCTAAGAAGGCTTCCCAGAGGAGGCGAGTTGTAGACAGGAACGGAAGCTGGAGAAGCTGCGTGAAGGGCCAGCTAGCTCCTCCTGCAGCAAAGCTGTACGGGACAGAGTGAGCTGCAGGAGGGGTGTAGGGTGGACCAGCTGGGCCAGCTCCTGGAATTTCGGCACGGCGTGCAGAGAAGCCAGCCAGTAGTGGGTGCCATTCCCCCAGGTGAACAGGCTGCCTGCTCCCCGCCCCGCCCAAGGCTGGCCCCTGCCCCTGCCTCTGCCCAGCAACAAGAGGTGGCCAGGGGAGAACCCCACTGAGCCAGGTGTGCAGCCCTGGCTTCGAGCGCGAAGCTGCCAGCTCGCCACCAGGAGCCAGCCGCCAGCTGGCAGGGACCGGCCAAAGGCCCGGGGCGGGGCTGGGGGGGACAATGTGCTTTGTGTGTGCTGGCACTTGTGGCTTTCCTAGAATGGGGGGAGGGGCGGGGGGGGCTGACCCCGCGTCTGGCACTCACCCCTCCATCGGCAGCCAGGCCCTCCACAGCTGCTCACACGCACAGCGTGCCGCTGTGCGTCATGCACGTGCACACACACACACAGGCGTCACCCTGTGTCCAGTGGGTCCATGGAGAGAGAGATCTGTCTGTACCAGATGGCACAAAGAGGCTGCCAGGTGGCAGCCAGGGAGAGCCAAGGGGACCCAAGGAAGAAGAAAAGAACGGGGATGGAGGCGGCAGGAGAAAGGCCCACGGAGCTGGAACAGGAGGCTGCCCTGTCTGCCCTGTGGGCCCCTGGGCTCCAGCGGTGGGGAGAGGAGTCCTCTGCCCACTGCCCTGCAGGACCCCAGCACCCAGTCACCCACACTGTGCCTGTCACCCGAACAGCCCCACCCCCTCTCCGCCTCCTGTCCCGTGCCACTCTCGGATGGAACCCGAGGGCCTCACCTTCCCACGGGAGGCCTGAGCTCCTGGGCTTGGCCTTCCAGGGCTGGGCAGCAGGCTGGGCTTGACTCTTCTCGAGGAGCTCGGCTTCCTCTGCACACTCCGAGCTTCCCCTCCCTGCCTCCTCCAGGTGCCCACAAAGAGGCTGCCCGGGGAAGCCACCTGCTGGCCAGGGAAGAGGCTGGGCCGCTTCCTCTGCTGTTTCCTGCCTCCCAACCAGGTCTCCAATCCCAGCCACAGTCTAGGGCGGAGTCTTCCAGGGGCCCTAGCTGCCCTCCCCAGTCCTTTCTGTTGTCTAATCTCAGTCTCTCTTGCTGCACTCTTGCATGTTCTTGGGGGAGGTGGGCCACAGTGAGGGGCTGCAGACCCTGGCCGGTGGGCTCCCCCAGCCAGCCCTGACCCAGCTGTCCTGCTGGGCCCCTGGGGCCAGGCTGGGCATGGGGTTACTTCCTGGAGGCAGCTTTTTGCCCCAGCCCCAGGTTGAGCCCCCACCTTGACCTCCAGGATGGGCTGAGGTCTCCGGTCACACCTGAGGTTTGAGGGGCCAGGGACGCCCAGGCTCTGGGTTTCTCTGTCTTTTTTTTTTTTTTTTAAGATTTATTTATTTATTTGAAAGGCAGAGAGAGAGAGAGATTTTTTCCATCCTCTGGTTGGCTGGGCCAGGCTGAAGCTAGGAGCCAGGAGATTTCTCCGGGTCTCCCAGGTAGGTGCAGGAACCCAAGCCCTTGGGCCATCCTCCAGTACCTTCCCAGGTGCATTAGCAGGGAGCCGGATCGGAAGTGGAGCAGCGGGGACTTGAACTGGCGGCCATTTGAGATGGCGGTGCTGCAGGCAGAGAATTAACCTACCCCACAGCACTGCTGCACACCCCCCCTCCGCCCCCAAGTCTTCCTGTCTCCTGATTTCTCTCCCTCTCTCTCTTTCTATTTCCCCCTCCCTCCTTTTTGGTCTCCATTTGTCTCTAATCCTCTCCCTCCCTCCCTCCCTCAAGGTCTCAGTCTCTGTCCCCATCAGTGGCTGGACTCTCTCTGATGGAGCCGGCAGCGCTGGGGGACGAGAGAGGTACAGCTGTGGGGCTGCAGGGGCCGTGGCAAGGGGCACTGTGCGCATCAGCCCTCATCCTTGCCAGGGTCGGGGGACACTTGGGGCCTGGCCCCCGTCAGAAGCCTGGCTAGCACATCTGGCCAGGCACAGAAGCCCTGAACAGCTGCAGGTTTCTAGGAGACACAGAGAGAGAAACCCAGAGCCTGGGCGTCCCCGGCCCCTCAAACCTCAGGTGTGACCGGAGACCTCAGCTCATCCTGGAGGTCAAGGTGGGGGCTCAACCTGGGGCTGGGAGAAGAAGCTGCCTCCAGGAAGTAACCCCATGCCCAGCCTGGCCCTAGGGGCCCAGCAGGACAGCTGGGTCAGGGCTGGCTGGGGAGCCCACTGGCCAGGATCTGCAGCCCCACACTGTGGTCCACCTCCCTTCAAGAACATGCAAGAATGCAGCAAGGGAGACTCAGGTTAGACAACAGGAAGAACTCATGCCCAGGGCAGAAGGGTGGGGTGAGGGTGCCGCTGGGGAAGGCAGGAATCTGTGCCATTGGAGCAGACACCCCTGGAAGGCTGCAGCCGGGTCTGCCACCTCCCTCCGCCTCCAGCGGTGAGTCAGGGATTCCTGTCTAGCTTTGGGCAATGATACTTGACACCGTGCTGGGTTTGCTCTCCAGCCGCAGCAGTGAAATCTTCAGCCATCCTCAAAGATGCCTTTCCCCGCCGCTCCCTCCCGAAGCAGGCCCCTGCTTTCCTGTGAGTCACTCGGGCTGCAAAGCCCCTTCCTGCCCGGGCGCGGGGCCGGCCTCCACCAGCACGTGCAGAGCCCCCTTCTCCAACCCCACGTCTCCTCATCCACAGGCAGCTAATGCAGACAGCATCTGCCACAGCCAGGCACAATGCGGGCACGGGGCAGGCCCCCTCTGGAGGACTGTGAATGAATGAATGAATGAATGAATGAAGCAGGAAATCAATGAACGCCACTGACGGTATAAGGGCAGGTCACTGCCGGGAGCTTTGCCCGGGCCTGCCATGGGCTCTCTCTCAGGCTCTTTGCTGGGCAAGCCGAGCCCACGCCTGCCTCAGAGGACTCAGAGGAGGGGGCCGGTACGCACTTTGGGGAAGGGGACCAGGACGCTGACCCAGGAGCTCCTGGCTGCCCAGGCCCCGCCAGCTCTGCTACATCTCTCAGGAGGCCATGGGATGGGTGCTTGTGACATGTTTGAGAACAGAGTTGAGCTGGAGAACGCTGGTCCCCAGGACAAGGCTGCCTCAGCCCCGCCGGCCCGCAGTGAAGGGAACTGGAGTGGGGCCCAGCGTCGGGTCAGGCAGGGGCGGCCAGCAGCCAGTGCAGGCAGGGACACACCTGAGGCTCAGGATGGCCCAGCCTCCAGGGGGTCCTTGACCTTGACTGTTGTCAGGGAGACTGGGCAGGGCTGAGGCTTGAAGCCCTGGGCCAGAGGAGGAGTCTGGGGAGGCAGAGAGACCCCGGGGAGGAGGGGCAGAAAATCCTCCACTTCCACCTCCCCCTCCCTGGGCAAGGCAGAGCGGAGCCTCCACATGGCCCCAGCCCAGTGGCATCAGCTGAGGGGTCAGGGTCATTGTCTCAGGAAGGCTGGTGTGGTCCCACCAGTGGGTCTTTCCCATCCTCAACCCAGCGCCTACAGGAGGAGCCGCCCCTTCCACCCTCCGGAGCAGCAAAGACCCAGAGGGCACTGCGTGAGGCACCCCCTCCCTGGGCAGGCCAAAGACAGAAGGAGACAGAGCCGCCGGTGGGTCAGGTACTGGGGGTCAGGGCTAAGTGGTAGGGGTGCAGAAAGCCAGAGACTTCCTGGAGCCAAGTTCCAGGGATGGGACTCACGCTGGGGCTGGAGCTGGGGTCAGCCAGTGAGGGACCGAGCCCGTCCAGCTCTCCCTCAGCTGGCCCCGCAGATCGGAAGTGATTCCTTAATTCAAGCAGCACAGATTGCGCCAGGTGAGTGCGAGTGTCTGACAAACACTGATCCCAGAGCAAAGCAAGAAGGCGGCACCAGTGTCAGCCCCCTTTGCAGACAGGGAAACTGAGGCCCGCAGCCGGGAAGCGGCTGAATCAGGATTTGCACGCGGGAGCCTGCTGCTGCTGCCCCAGCGGAGCAGTGGTGGATGGCAAGGCCCGGCAGGGCACAGAGCAAGTCAGAGATGAGGAGGCCAAGGAGGGGGGACCAGAGCCCTCCCTCAGGG
This sequence comes from Oryctolagus cuniculus, assembly GCF_964237555.1. Classification (NCBI taxonomy): domain Eukaryota; kingdom Metazoa; phylum Chordata; class Mammalia; order Lagomorpha; family Leporidae; genus Oryctolagus; species Oryctolagus cuniculus. Next base: position 126,061,919 of record NC_091436.1, on the reverse strand, counting down.
TGCGCCTTGCCTGGAGCCTGGACAGGGAGCAGCTGATGTAATGGCTCCCCTGGTTGGGCGCGGGCGATTGGCCCGGGGCTCAGGGGGTGTGCCGGCGATGACAGGGGCCCGGGCCAATGGCAGCGCCCCCAGCCTGGTCCCAGCTTGCCAGGGTGTTTCTATTATCCGGAGGAGAAAGCCATGGGGGAGAAGAGTTGGCCAGAAGGCAGGTTACACTTGCCGCTTGGTTAATTAACCAAATCCCAGCTCCTCCCCTACCCCGGGGCCAGGCCTCCCCTCCACCCGGCCCCTGGCCACAGCGGGTGCCCCCCAACCCAAATTCAGGCCAGGCCTGAGGCTGGGAACAGCAAGGCCAGGCCCCCCCCACCCAGCCTGCAGCTGCCTCGGGAGGCCCAGAGCCACCCGGTTTCTCCCGCCTGCCTGCTCCAGAGGTGGGGAGGGGGCTGCATTTGCCACCCATCAAACAAAGCTGGGTGGGCGGGAAAAATAAACAGGCCTGGTGGGGGCAGGGGCTGACCCTGAGGAAGGAGGCAGCCTTGAGAAAGGCCGGGCGGGCGGGAGGTCAGGGTGCCCACTGCGCGCGCAGGCAGGCAGGATGGTGGGCGGGGGGGGGGGGGGGGGGGTTGTGACAGCACGGGCACTATTTTTGATCTCTCACTGCTTCCCCCGTGGACACACCCATGGACACAGATGCTTACACGCACGCTCACACACTCATACTCATTCCTATACGCTGGCACTCGCCCGCGTTTCTAGTTTCACACCTGACACACTAGGAGACGCACCTGTACACCGACACACACCCCACATCCACACACTCACGCACCCACCCCCATGTGGAGACACACTCCAAGGCCTCCACTCACGTCCCTCCACCCTCGTGCACACGCCGCACGCCTATACCCCCGCATATTGCACAAGGCACGCTGCAACATCCACACTCACGCGTGTGCACACACACACACACACACTCATCCCTCAGGGGTTAGGAGCGGGCCAGGAAGGAGAGGGGCCTTCTGGGAGCATGGCTCGCAGGGTGCCTGCCAAGGGGTGGGCAGCAGCCTGGGCCTGGGCAGGGAGCCCGCGGGTGGGGGTGGCGCTGCGGGCCACAATGCAGAGGCCAGGGCGGTGAATGAAACGGGCACGGCTCCTGTCCCCTCCCGCGCTGCCTCTCCAGCCCCCCCTCCCCCGGCATTGTCTCCCAGCACTGCAGGCACAGTTCCCAGAGCTGACTGAACTGAGGGCCTGGCCAAATGGCTCTCCCCTGCCCTCCCAGTACCCTCTTCCCCAGGAGGGAGAACTGTGCGGAAGATGGGGAGAAGGAAGCGTCCCCAGACCCCTGGGGGCCGACACAGGTAGCTTTTGCAAGGAGCTCAGGTGCCAGGCGCTGGCCTCAAGGCCCCAGGCTCCACCGCCAGCCCCCCACCCCCAATCCAGCCCAAGGTAGGCATACTCAGGAATAAAGCCCCGCCCCCGCACCTGCCCTCCGCCATGACATTCACCCCACCTCCATCGCTGGGGTCCCACCTGCCCTCCTCCCAGGCTGGCCTTGTCTCCTCAACACCCCACCCCCACCCACCAAAATGATGTGGACCACAGGCATTTTAGATTTAAAGGCAAGGGGTTAAGCTGCCACCTGTGACTCCAACATCCCATATGGGCAACAGTTCCGATCCAGCCCAGGCCAGGCCCCGCTAACATGTCTGAGAAAGCAAAGTGAGATGGCCTGTGTGCTTGGTCCCTTATCACCCATGTGGGACACCTGGATGGAGTCCTGGGCTCCTAGATTCAAGATGTTGCAGCCATCTGGGGAGTGAACCAGTGATGGAATCTCTCTCTCTCTCTCCCTCTGTCTCTTTGTAACTTTGCCTTTCAAATAAATTAATCTGGAAGGAAGGAAGGAAGGAAGGAAGGAAGGAAGGAAGGAAGGAAGGAAGGAAGGAAGGAAGAAAAGAAGGGAGGAAGGAAGGAAGGGAGGGAGGAAGGAAGGGAGGGAGGGAGGAAGGAAGGGAGGGAGGAAACCCTTCCAAGGCTCCCAGTGTGCCCTGGCTGGCTCCCTGAGGTAGCAGGATGTGCAGAGTCCGCCACAGCTCCCCAATCTACCGTCCCCAAGCAGGGCTCTTCACCCACTGCAAAGAACCTGCCACCCCCCCCCAATTCTGGAACCCTCATTCAGCATCCTGTAGGTCTCAGCTCCTCCTCCCCCAGGAAGGCATCCCAGATCTGCCCCAAGCCTTAGCCAAGGCCCCCCTTCTCTGTTCCCAGCCCCTGCATCTCTGCCACCCTGGCACTGGCACCAAAGCCTGTTTGCTCATCAGCCTTCGTGTCCCAACCAGGATGTCCAGGAGGGAAGGGTCTTAGCCACCCGTGAGTCTCCAGCCCCAAACAGACCTCCTGGCACTGAGCAGGTGCTGGATAAATGCCCACCCATCAGCCTATGCCCGTCACTACACAGGACTGGGGACCAGGATGTACAGCTCCTCCCAGACTGGCAGCAGGAGAGCAGGCTTGTCCCCCTCAACCCATTGCTTCACACTGCATGGCATGGTGAGGCTGGCTCCCCCGCCCCTGGGAAGAATCCCCTGCACAGTCCTCTCCTGTCCAAGCCCCCTCCCATTCAAGTCCTGCTCAGCTCCAGCCTCAGGGCTGGAGGAAGAAGGAGGCTCCTGGTGGCTCCACTCCTGTTCCTGCGGCCTCCAGCGAGCTCCGCCAGGGCTCCCAGTCTCCCCTTGAAGACAGAACTGACAGATTGCACCCTGGGCTGGGTGCTCCAAAAAAGGGAGCCACAAATGGGGTGGGGGTGGGGGGCTGCTGAGGGCTCTGCCGTTGCCTTCCTCACCCCCAGGCTCTGCTGTGGAACCCCAGGACCTGGAAAACCCACAGCAGAGAAGGAAGACCCTGGTGTGGAAGCGAGAAGGAGCGCGAGCCGAGCCTCAGAGCTTAAGGAGAGGAGAAAGCCGTGCCTACGGGGCTGCACTCCCTGCCCTGGTGTAGGAACTGCCGGCCAGGCAGGGAACAGCAGGTGGATGGGGGCGTCTCCCCACCCTCCCTGGCTCTGCTCAGCCTCTATGGGGGTGAACAGCTACTGTAACAGCAGGGCCACGAGTGGGGCTGTCCCCCCAACCCTGGGCCCCTCTTGCCCACCCACTCCCCTGGCTCCCCCCAGCACCAGCCCTCTGGCCTTCCCAGCAGTGGCTCCATCACCCACTCCCCATCCAGGACAGGACAGCAACGATCTCAGTCCCAGCCAGAAGAAGTCAGACGCCCTGGGAGTGGGTGCCCCACAGCCGGCCCCCAACAATGAAGCACAGTAGACCCAGGGCTGACTCGATTGGAGGGCTCCCCCCACAGACATCCTGAACCCCCGCCACCTCCCCCAACATCTCCAGGTCCCCAAGCCCTAAATGTGGAGCAGACGCCACCTGGCAGGAGAGGAGACTTACAGGGGGCGTGTGAGAAGATGCTGCAGCTCTGGGTGCAGCCACCAGGTGGGACCTGTGGCCTTGCTCCCACTGGGCCGTCCACGCCAACGCCAAGAGGAGTGGGTTAGCTCCTGCTCCACCATCCACCTGCCTGGTGGCCTTGGGCGAGCCTCGTCTTACTGCCTGGAAGGCAGGAGCACTAATCCCTCCCAGCTCAGCTCACCTAGCCAATGGCCGTGATGACCCGCGGACTTTGTCATTTACAGAATGAAAGCTTTCTGGGTGTCTTCCTTGTGGCACGGTCGTCACCGAGGGAGACTAACCCTCCTACCTCATTTACATACAGCAGCTCTACCTCCCTCCAGGACGCCCTTGCTCAACAACCGTCCATGGCTCCCTTCGCCTACAGAGTTCATGGCCCTTTCAGAGTTCCTCCCATACATTGTCCACTTCCTGCCTCAGGGCCTTTGTCCGTGCCATTCCCTCCTCCTGGAATGTCCTACACCTCACCACCTCTTGGATTTGCCACCATCCTTCAAGACCAAACCATGGCACCTTCTCTCCCTCGAAGCCCCTCTTCGCAGCCGAGCGAGGGATTTGGGTCCCAGCAGGTGCCCTGGACGTGCTCAGGAATTGGGAGTTCTGAGGGCCACACCCTGACTCATGTCGTCCTCGTTTCACAGATGGGAAACCTAAGGCACGGACAAAGTGCTCTGTCCAAGTGAGCTTTGGCCCAGGGTTTGAACCTGGAGGGCTGATCCTGGCACCAGCACGCGTGCCTCTGAGTGCCACAAGGAACCGAACTGTGTCTGCTGAGTCATGCCCAGCCCAGGCCTTGGCTCACGGCAGGTGCTCGCTAGGTGTCTGCAACTCCTAGCATCTGCAAACAGCCTCAGCTTCCCATATGGCCACCTCGCTGTGCCAGGAGCCCCTCTGGAGCAAGGCCCTGTGGCTGGCTCAGCAGGGCTCTAGGCCCTGTGACTGAGTGTCTCTCTCCACTCGCCTGTAGACCCACAAGTGTCTACATGCATCAGAACACCAGGCCAGGGTAGGAGGAGACGGGGCAGAAGCCCTTTGGACAGCAGCGTGAGGTGGCCTGGTTGCCCACTTGCTGCTTAACCAGGTTAGAGATTAACCCTCCCACACAGACACAACTGGGTGTCTGGAGAGCCCAGGGGGGTTGGGGGGGGGAGCCAGCAGAACCATCCACATCTGACTGCAAGGGACTTCAGGGACCACCTGCCACGACTATTGACTCCCATTTAACAGATGAGAAGACCAAGGCCAAGGAGCTGAGGTGCAGAATACAAGCTTGCAAAAGGCTCTGGCATTTCTGGGCTTTTCCTTCTCAGCCCATGGGAGGGCCCGGGGCCCCCTCGTCTTCCCCATCCAGCCCAGTACCCAAGCGGTCGGAGCTTCTTGCTGATCCCAGCACTGGAGAAAGGGGTGCCCCCAGGCAGCTGTGCCCGGCCAGCCACAGGCCCTTCAAAGAGAACGGGGGAGAGAAGCTGGGAGGAGGCCAGCCGCTAATTGTGGAAAATAAACCCGGGACATCTAAACCATGCAGCTGAGGAGGGGCCGGGCACGCAGCCGCGTTTCCCTTCGTGCCCTCGCTCACCAAGCTTAATCGTTCATTGAAAGCCGTTGAGTTACATAAGTTACGAGGAGCCTGAAGAAGGATGGGGATGAGCTGTTGGAGATGAGCAGCCTGGGGGTGAGGAGGGGGTCCCAGCAAAGCAGGCAGCCGGGGCCAGCTCCCCGAATCTGCAGACAGACGCGTGATTGCTGGGGTTTGTGCAGCAAAGGCTGTGTCCAAGTCGCTGACTCCTCACAAAACCACATGGAAAGTCAAGAGCGGTGCCACAGATTTCTCAGCTTAATAATGAAACAAAATCCACATCTCTGACTCAGAGCCACTTAAGGACGGGCCGGTGTCTCCCCCCTCAGACTGGGCTCCCTGAAGCCGGGGCTGTGTCCTCCCTCAGACTAGATTTGAGCTTCAGTGTCCACTCGGGTCTTCCTGAAAGCAGAGGCAGGGAGGGAGCTGGCTCCCTCCTCGCGGATGGGGGTGGGGGTTCCGGAGGCAGGGGTGTGGTCTCCCTGTGACGTCAGCAAAAGGAAGCAGCACCCAGGAGCCACCCGCCACGGCGGGAAAGTGGCAGGACACACCCTGGAGTCAGAGTGGGAAGGGTTAAGGGCAGGTCGTGCCAGCTGCCCTCACGCCCTGCCTGCTGCCAGGCCTTGCTTTGGCCTCTCATGGCTTCCAGCTGACGGCTGGGCCGCCTCCATTCTGACCCTCTGGCATCCGTGGCCTGTGATGACCCCAGCCTGGGTCCCCCCAGCCGCCCAACTGCAACCCGGTGGCAGTGGCTGCAGGGAGGGGTGGGCAGGCCTGCCCTGGGAAGAGAACAGGGAAGCAGCTTGGAGGGGATGCAGGGACTTGGGGCGCCAGCGGCTCCCTCTGGCCACGTGCCCCTGTTGCCTGGAGGCCCAAGGTGGAGTGACAAGGACCATCCTGCCCACATGGGCTGGTTTCTTCTGCTGCCCCCAGCCTGGGCAACAGCTCGTGGCTGCCCCAAGTGCCTCCTTGGCCATGAGTCACACTCCCAGCAGCCTGTGCCAGCAGAAGCAGCAAGGCCCAGCCCACAGCCTGCGGAGGGCCCAGCCAGATGCAGGTGCGTGGCCCAGCTGCACGCAGCCCAGCCTGCACGAGGAAGCTGAACCCCCTGCCGGGGTTCCTCCATGAGGGCTCCTTCCCCTTGGGGCTGGTTCTCCTGCATCTCTCTCACACTTGCCCTTGTCTACCCGGGGCCCCTCGCAGCGTCCTCAGGCCCTTCAGGACCCCGCCCAGATGCCACCCAACCCAGTGGGGAGGGACGCCGCTGGTTCTTCCTTTTGCACCCTCAGCGTCTACGGATCCCGCCTGGGGTCAAATGCGATCACGCCGATCTCAGCAACTAACCATCTAATGCTTGCTGCTCCCGGCTGCTCCCCACCCCAGCGACCCATCCTGGACAGGACTCTGAGGCCCAGAGGCTCCCATCTCGTGTGGTCCTGGAGACCCACAATGCAACTGTGTCCTGAGGTACCACAGCTACACAGCGGCTCACGGCCAAAAGGCGGGAAGGCTTCTAACCCCCACCAGTCCCCTTCCTGGGCAGGAGACAGTGTGAGTTGACACGCGAGGCCAGCTGCCAACGTCCATCTGACCACCTACCGTGTGCCATCCTGAAAAGGAAGAACTACAAAGCTGCCTTTCCCTGCGTGTGAGCGGTCATTCCGATGTGCAGGTGTGAGATTTGGAAGGCTGGGCGCCTACAGCTCCTGCTTTCCGGGGGACTGAGAGGTTGGGAGATTTGTGTGTGTGTTGGCTCCTGACTGTGGTCCTGGAGCTGGCGGCCCCATGACTGCAGCTCCCTGGTGGCCCTGTCTTGAAGGGGGCTCTTGGGGGTTCTGAAAACTCACTCCAAGTCTATTTGCTGGGTCTGCCCAGGAGTTCCGCAACTGTTTCACTCTCTGCAGTGAATGCTGCCTTCTGCACCCAACCGGAGGCGACCCCACTCTCGGCAGGGGAAGCCTGGGTGGCACCCAGTGCTGTAAGTCCTACTCTCGGACCCAGATGGGTCTCTATCAGAGAGCAGGCTCAGAGGCGGGCGGTGGGGGGCCATCAGCCCAGCTGGGATCTGCTCTGGCTCTTGTCGCTTGGCCAGTGAGTGTCCTGGACCCAGCTCTCTTCTCTCCAGATGAGTTCTCTCCTAGTGGTTTCTTCCTTAGACCCCTCTGTGTGTCTGAATCCCAGGCCAGGGTGGTAGAGAGATCTCATCTTGGCTGTCAACTCTGATCAGTCGATAGTGACAGCCCGGACCTGGGGGAGAGGAAAAAGGGGGAAGCTGCTTCTAGACTGAGCAGAGAGTGCTGGGATCGGCCAGTGATGCCTGCCTGGGGTACAGAAGTGGATGTGGGCAACCTGTGTGCTTCGTGATCACTCACATACTTGAGAGAGAAGTGGACGGAAGATGCTTCCTGCTCCAAGCAGCCACATTCCTGAGGCTGCGCACTGATTTCCCTGACTCAGCATCTGCCCACCAACCCATTGCGCCCGCCTGATTTTCCCCAGCTGAAACTCTGACCCTGCATTGGCACCGGCTCACCCCCAGCAGGTTTGCGAGTCCCGGACTTGACCTCAGCAAGTGCAGGAATTGACATGGGCTGACTCCTTCCCCTGGAGAGGGGGCCCACCTCCTCCAGGAAGTCCTAACCTCCCCAGAGGCGCGCCCTCCTGTGGCCTGGTTCACACAGCTGGTGTGCCAATAGGTGCCGGGCAGCGGTCGGTGCTGCGTAAACCCCCGGATCAGCGGAAGAATACCCAGATTGCGTGCTGTGACCTCAGCAGCCGGCGGCTTCCCTCTTCCCAGCCTTGCCGCCTGCCGGTTCCCGTACCCAGATACCTCTGTTAACACCAACATCTGGCTCCTAAATCCCCAGGAAGCCCACGCACAATGGGGCTCCCTGCAGCACAAGTGAGTCACCGCGGAGCGGAGCCGCTGCCGGGGAGTCCCAGGCTCCCCTCGGAGGGCAGAGAGCCAGCCCCGTCCGCGTCCCCCCAGAGCACAGCAGGCTGGGGTGGGCGGGAGGCCATTTTCCCCTGCGCCCACCCCACAACTGCCAGTCTGGGCTCCCGCTCCCTCGCCCGCATGGGTCCCGCTAAAGGGAAGCAGATGGTGCCTTGGCGGGCTCAGGCCCCCGTGAAGGCCACGGGTGGGGACAGCTGTGATTTACTGGTTATAAACAGCACTCAGCGGGGCAGGTGCTGTGGTGCCCACGGCCGCGGAGGGCGGCGGGAGCAGAGCCACTGGGGCTGCCGGGTGAGTCCCAGCAGGAGGCACCTCATCCCTGGGCTCTGAGCCCGAGGCAGCCCGGCCGCAGCTCCTGGGGGGTCCAGATGCTCCCAGCTGGAGAAAGTAAGCCCTGACCTCACGGCGGGAGGTGACAACCGCAGAGGAGCCCAGGGAAGGGTGGGCAGGAGCTACTGGAGCCAGGGAGGCCACCAGAGGCCCATCAGGGCCCAGCCTGGATGGCCCAGCCCCAGGCCTGCCTCAGAGGGACACGCAGGGAAGGCACAGCCATCCCTCTCTCCAGGGGGCCTGCGCCAAATGGAGACGGCCTGGGTTCAAGTCCCGGCCCTACGGGTCTCTAGATGTGTGACCCTGGGCAGCTGCCTCAGCCCCTCTGTGCCTCAGTTCCCCTATCTGTAAAATGGGACATTGAAGACTTATATTAGTTACTGGACTCAGAATAGTGCCTAATACTCAGGGCTATGCATCTGGGGTGAGTGTGTGTGTATGTGTGTGTGTGTGTTTAAAGATTTATTTCTTTGTTTGAAAGGCAGAGTGACAGAAAGAGAGAGAGACCTCCCATGCCTGGTTCACTGCCTCAGATTGTTGCATCAGCCAGGGCTGGGCCAGGCCAAAGCTAGGAGCCAGGAGCTCCATCTGGGTCCCTCACTTGGGTGGCAGGGACTCAAGCACTTGAGTGGTAGCCTGCCGCCGCCCAGGCGCATTAGCAGGGGGCTGGATGAGAAGTGGAGCAGCTGAGGCTCAAACCAGGGCTCCGATAAGGGAATCGGGTATTGCTAGCGGCTTAACCCATTGTAGGTGAGCGAACTGAGAAATGGGGGGCGGGGAGTCCTCACTCAGCAGCAGCAGCCTCTCGGGGGGGCTGTCCTTGCACAAGCCTCATTCCCAACCTCCCTCACCCCACCAGGATCCCCAAGTGATGGGAGGGACAGGGGGCTCCAACCCTGCCCGGAAAGCGAACAAGCCAGCCGCACACGGAGGGCGCTGTGCCAGACGCTGGTGCTTTATCCACACTTGCCCCATTTGGTCTTCAAAGTGGGTACCGCTGTCCCATTACACAGATGAGAAGGTTGAGGCCTCGAGCTAAGGGCTCAAAATCACACTGAGAGGAAGCAGAGAAGCTGGGGTTGGAACCCCCGACTTCCCACCTCCATAATCTGAACTCTTTCCTCAACAGCAGGTGTGACCCTTGACCACTGACGCCACAAACACTGAGGAGCCTCAATTTAATAATATAATAATAAATATTATTATAATTATTACTGCTATTATTAGATTTTATTTATTTATTTGAGAGGCAGAGTTACAGCAGAGAAAGGGAAACACAGAGAGAGAAGTCTTCCATCCACTAGTTCACTCCCCAAATGGCTGCAATGGCCGGAGCTGCTCAGATCCGAAGCCAGGAGCCAGGAGCTTCATCCGGGTCTCCCACGCAGGTGCAGGGGCCCAAGGGCTTGAGCCATCCTCTACTCCTTTCCCAGGCCATAGAAGAGAGCTGGATCGGAAGAGGAGCAGCTGGGACTCAAACCAGGACCCAAAAGGGGTGCTGGCTGGACCCTGAGGGCCTTCTTAACACTGAGACCTAGGAAATCAGCCTGGGTGAGTGCAAGCCTTGAGACCACATTTGAATGAAACGGCTGCCCTGCCTTTGAGCTTCCTCGCACCCAGCACAGTGGAAGGAAAGGAGCTGGAGCCCGGTGACTCGCATCGGTCAGCCCCGAGGCTATGAACACAGCACCGCCTCGTGTCCCCTCCCAGCCCGTCCCTTACTCTCTCTAAAATGTCTCCAGTGTACTCCGGGATGGATGAGAAGAGCACAGCGCCCACGGGCCCCCCTTCTGTCTCTTGGGGGTGGAAGTGAGGTGCAGGAGGGATAAAGCCCCGGGCAGTGCCCCTCACCTGGGCATGGGAGGCCAGCTCAGGCCGGAGCTGCTTTCGGACTGGCCCCTCCACCTGCAGCACAAGGGGGACCCTCTGCCCGCTCCAGCGTCTCTCCATGGGAGAGCACCCCAGCTCTCCGTGCTGCGGGGACAGTAGATGCCAGTTCTCAGTGAGGAGGGGAGCTGGATCGGCACACATCACATCACGCCTGGCACGGCCCCCATTGGCGGGCAGCGTGCCACGCGTCGGCGAGCTGTCTCCCTGCAGAGAAGGGGCTTACAGGGAGAGCAGCGCCCGCCAGGAATGGCACAGCCCCAGGAAGGCCCCTGTGCACCCCACCCTGCCCCAGGCCCTGCCTTGCCTTGAAGAGAAGGCAGGGAGAAGGGCACTGAGGCCGGGAGATGGACCCCAGGCTGGGTCAGTGGAGCCAGGGCGTGATCCCGAGGGAGTCAGACGGGGGAAGCCCAGGGCTGGGTTCCTGCTGTCTGCAGATGCAGACCAGAGTGAGAACCCCAGGCTCTGCCCAGTCCACAGACCCGGCTTCCACCCCCAGGCCCATCCCAGCCTCCAGAAGCCAGGTCCTGTGGAATACAGGGGGCTAAACTCTGAGGGAGGAGGCACTTCCCACTGCCTGGGACCTGCCCGTCTGAGGGCAGAGATGTGGCACCTGCCCCAAGGAACACTGACTTCCCCGTCTCCTCTTTGTCCCCAGGCAGGACTAAGTCCCCTGCTGTACCCTCTACCCTAACCCCCATTCCTCCAGACTCGAGTCGCTGCCCTCCTGATCCCCAGAGCCTTCCTGGACCACCACACAGGTCAGAGCCCCCACCTCTGCTGGTGGAGCAGCTAACGGGGTGGTGGACAGATGGCTCCCCATGGCAGGCTGAGCTTTGCTCAGGCACCACTGTGGCCGGAAGCCTGGTGGCAGGACCCTGACCTTGCAAGCATGAGATACGGTCCAGCCACGCAGGGAGTTCAGTGGCATTGTTGGGGGGCGGGGGGGCAGCACAGCAGTTTAAGCTCCTGTTTGTGATGCCAGCATCCTATAACACAGAGCTGGTTCGAGTCTCAGCTGCTCCGCTTCTGATCCAGCTCCCTACTAATGCACGTCTAAAGTAATAGAGGAGGGTCCAAGTGCTTGGGCCCCTACCACCCATGTGGAAGACCCGGATGGAGTTCCAGGCTCCTGGCTTCCTGTTATAGCCATAGGGGAGTGAACCAGTAGATGAAAGATCTCTCTCACTCTTTCTGTCTCATTCTGCCTTTCAAATAAATAAATCTTTTTAAAGGGTGGGGGGCATTGGGACAGAGCAAGAGGATGATACAGCAAGTGGTCACCTAAGCATCACCTTTTCCTGGGCATCTCCATGGCTGTGTCTCCCGAGCCAGGCTGGGGCTTTGGGAGAGCAGGGCAGGAGCTCAGCTAAAAGTCGGACCACACCCTCCTCTAAACTAAGTCCCTAGAATATTCCCCACGGGCCCCTGTGATTTTCCTTCCCAGCACATATCGCAATTTATAGATTTTATTTATTTATTTGAAAGGCAGAGTTACAGAGAGGCAGAGGCAACGAGAGGTCTTCCATCTGCTTGTTCACTCCCCAAACGGCCACAACAGCTGGAGCTGGGCCGATCTGAAGCCAGGAGCCAGGAGCTTCTTCCAGGTCTCCCATGCAGGTACAGGGGCCCAAGCATTTGGGCCATCTTCTACTGCTTTCCCAGGCCATAGCAGAGACATGGATTGCAAGGGGAGCAGCTGGGACTCAAACCAGTGCCCATTATGGGATGCTGGCACCATAGGCAGAGGGTTAGCCAACTACACCACAGCACTAGCCCCTAAATTTTTTTTTGGTAAGGCAGCAAGATGGGTGGGGGGGGGGGGAGCTTCTGTCTACTGGTTCACACCCAACTGCCCACAATGGCCAGGGCTGGGCAGGGGCTGAAGCCGGGAACTCAGTCTAGGTTTTCCCCATACATGGCAGGACCTCAAGGGCTTCAGCCATCAGCACTGAGGTCAGAAGCCAGGCCGGGAAGCAGACCCAGGTACCCCAGTGTGGGATGCAGGCGTCTTCACTCACAGCTTAACCCGCAGGCTAAATGCTGCCCCCACAATTCTGCCTCCTTTGTGTGGCTCCTTGTTTCAAGTGTCTCCCACTCAGACTCTGGGAGAGCAGGGCTCAGTCCTGCCCAGCGGGCTCACTCGCTGAATAAATGAATGGTTTCAGAGACAGTGCCACATTCTTGCTGCACCCTTGCCCCTAGCACAGGACCTGTAGGTGCTCTGTGCCCAGACTGGACGGGATGGAGCCCATCTTGCCAGAGCTAAGGCCCCAAGGTCAACTCGAGAGCAATCGCAGGGCGATTAATCAAGGGAGACTTCCTGGTGGAGGGGGGAGATGGTTCCAGTCTCACATTGTTGTTTCTGCTCATCATCTGCTTTTGGCTGGGACTCCTGAGGGCAGAGGTGACGTCTGAGTCCTGGGCCATCCCCAGCACATCCCAGTGTCGACGGCGAGCTGTGACTCACGACGCGTGGACCTTTCCTGTAGCCACAGCCCGGGGAGCAGATATTACAGTTACACTACTCACCACAGCAATGTGAGCAGCAGTGACCATGCTTACGCTTGGAGCCCCCCACCCCCACTCCGAGGCCAGAGCCGTGACCTCACCCTCCGGGGTCAGCGGCAAGCAAGGACAGTGCTGCCCAGAAGCAGGGGGATGGCCAGGATGGCGCTGGTCTTCCCGCAGGGCGCAGTGTCTCTGCTTCCCCTGAGAGCTGGCTGCACCTGCTGTTCCCCCCAACCCCGGCTTGTCTGCCCAGCAGCTCAGCTGGGGTAGCGGCTCCCCTGCTGCCCCTTCCCCAGGGGAAGGCAGAGGCGGAAGTGCGCTCCCCCCCTGGTGGGAGAAAGGGGAAGTGAGAGAGGCTGCCCTGTGCTGCTCTCACTCCCTCAGGCTGGGGAAAGTGGTGGCTGAGGATGTGGCCACAGTGGCCGGCTCCTGGCGCCAGCAGAAATCCTCAGGCCGTCAATAGACCCTGTTCAGACGTGCACGCTGACCGTGGCACTGAGTAAGCGCCGAGGAGGCACCTGCGGACTGAGGCCACGCCCCTGCCTGCCTCGGCCTCCCAGACAGGGTACTCCTGGGACCACTTCCTCCCTGCTGGCATTCACCCCTCTGGGGAAGCCTCCAAAGCAAAAAAAAAAAAAAAAAAAAAAGGAAAAGAAACAGGGGCACAGGGTTCAGAGCCTCGCTGGCTGCTTCCAGGCAAATTACCCACCCTCTCTGGGCCTGAATTTTCTCAACCACAACATGAGACTAAATCTAACACCTGTTCCGCCGTCGGGAGAATGCAGGAGATGCCATCCTGGGCCTGCGGAGCGCGGGCAGCAGCCGACGGCAGCCACCCTTGGCCAGGCGCTGCCACCATTAACAGCTCCAGGCAGGACAGACTGAGTTCCAGCCAAGAACTGAGGTCTCAGAAAAGGGGCGGGAAGCGGGGCTGCTTGCAGCAGACCCCACCCACCCTCTGCGCCCGCACAGCTCTCTCCCTTCTTCCCTTCCCCCCAGGTTTAGCTGGGCCCCCCGACAAAGGCTGGTGCCACCCTGCTTCCCTTGCAGCTAGCTTGGCTGGAGGGCTGGCTTCCGACCAATGGGACGCTTCCTTAGAGGGAAGAGCCGTGGCTTTGTGCAGGCTTTCCTCCTCCTTCCCGCTGGCTGGGGCACCAGCAGCCATCCTGGGCAATGAGGTGAGCTTAGAAACAGAAGCCCAAGCCACACCCAGGAGATCAATAATGCAGAAGCCGCCCCGTTTCTGGCAGCCTGTAGCCACCAAACCATCCCAGGAATGTTCGTCCAGAGTTCAAGTACGGGAACAGAAAATGCGCCTCTGTCTTATGTAAACCAAACTTTAGCTGCTGCAGGCCACTCATCTGGAGGAATCACCACAAAACACGCAAGTGCTGAGTGGGGTGGAACGGGGGAGGTACCTGGAAAAGGAGAGTCACCACGGATGGGACATCCCCATTAGCAGAACTTCCTTGGATGCATCCTGTGGGGCCAGGAGGAGCCCAGGGGGAGATGGGGAGGGGTGGGGGACAGAGGGATGGATGGATGGGAGGGAGGGAGGGAGAGAGGGAGGGAGGGAGGCAGGGAGGAGAGAGACCTGGCGGAGACCTGCAGGCTCCCCTTCCAGGACCCCCCTGAAGGAACAGCCATCAGGTCGAGGCCACATTAGGTCCCAAGGAGCTGGCGGGAGACCGGGCCTGGGGACCGACACTGTGGCATAGTGGGTAGAGCCGCCGCCTGCAGTGCCGGCATCCCATATGGGAAGAAGCTCCTGGCTCCTGGCCTCGGATCAGCGCAGCTCCAGCTGTTGTGGCCATCTGGGGAGTGAACCAGTGGATAGAAGACCTCTCTCTCTCTCTCTCTGCCTCTACCTCTCTCTGCCTCTGCCTCTCTGTAACTCCGCCTTTCAAATAAATAAATAAATATTTAAACTAAAGTAAAGAGAGAGAGACCAGGATGGGCAGCAAGAGGGAGACATGGGCCTGAGGGGGAGGGGAGGGGCTGTGGGCTCCTTCCCTGGGGAGGGAAGGCTCCCATGGCCTCAGCGCTGTGGCTGGCTGTTAGGTGAGATCCCACGCAGAGCCGCTCTTCCTCAAAGTCCCCAGAAAAAGCCGGCTGTCGAATTCTCAGTGTGACCACGGCCAACGCTGCGCAGGGCTGCGAGGGGGAACCGAGGGGCTGTCACATCTGCCCGGAGGAGAAAAGCAGCAGTCAGGATCTGAGGTCAAGGTCGAGGTGAAGGACACCTGCGCCCCGCACAGGAGGGCCTGCACGGCTCCCCAGCCCTACCTCCTGACCCGGCCTCTTGCCGACCCACACCCGAGGGGACAGCAGTGCCAGCTCGGGCAGCTGGGTCTCTGCCGCCCGCCTGTGAGACCTCAGCACCCACCTGTGTTCCCAGCACTGGTTTCAGCCCAGCCCAGCCCAGCCCCAGCCATTGTCAGTGTTGGGGAGTTGAATTGGCAGACAGGAGTTTTTGCTTCCTCTACATCTCTTACCTCTCAAATAATTTGATTTTGATTAAAAAAAAAAAAGAACTCATTTGAGAAATAAAGAGAGGGCTGGCGTTTAGTAGAATGGCTATGTCACCGCTTGGGATACCTGTACCCCATAGTGGAGTGATTGGTTCGAGTTCTGGCTACCTCATTCCCACCCAGCCTCCTGCTAATGCACACCCGGGAGGAGCAGATGATGGCACAAGTCATTGGGTCCCTGCCCCTCATGTGGGAGACCCAGACTGAATTCTGGGATCCTGGCCTCAGCCTGGGCCTACACTAGCTGTTGTAGGCATTTGAGGAGTGATACAGCCAATGGAAGATCTCCCTCCACCTCTCTCTCTCTCCCTTTTTTCTCTCTCTCCTCTCTTTGTTTTTCAAATAAAAGATGAAAATAATGTTTTCAAAAGATGTGACATCCTTCAAATAAATGAACAGCAATGAAGCCCATGTGACTGCAGGTGGCCTGAGGGAGAGGCGTGACTGACCAGGGGACGAGGACTCGGCGGGGAAGGAATGGGAATGGAGTCATGAGTAAAAATGGGCAGCACCCAGTGGCCTGGCCCTAAAGGCCTAGCACAGCCTCCAGACTCTGGGCTCCACCTGCGTTAAGTCGGACAAGGTCAGGGTTACGGCTGTGGGGCTTAGAATCATACAGCAGGGAGTATAAGGCTGCGTTATTGCTACCTGACTCCTCTGTGTCTTTGTTTCTTCTTCCTTTTCAAACCAAACCAAAGCACTCCCCAGTGCTGAGCTCAGAAGCCTGCCGGGAAGACTGGCAGTGGGTGCCAGCGAGGGCTAGCACCCAGGACAGCCCCCGGGGAGCCCAGCCGAGCTGTGGGCTGGAGGGTGAGCTGCAAAGATCTCTGCATTCTTCAGCCTCGGGACGCATGGGTCTGGGGCCTGGGATCCAAAAACCAGGTCAGACCTGGACTGTGTCACCTGCAGGGGCCTGGCCCAGTACCTGGGCACAGCCCAGCCTGCTGCCCACACCCACACATGGGCTTTGCTTGCCCGCAGCCCCGTGAGCAGCCTCGTGGCCCCAGCGGCGCTGCCAGGCAGCTGTGACCTCGGCTCTGCACCCTCACCTGGAGTCCCTGTGGCAGACGCCTTCCTCACACCTCTGGTGCCCTGACCGTGTCACATGCTGTGGGAGTTGGCAGGGCCTGGGGGCCCACAGATGCCAACACAAACACCATTCCTGTGGGGGCAGAAGAGCCCACGGGGATTATTTTTAACTTGTTGAACAGAGGCCACAGCTTTGGCCCCGGGAGGCCCTGGCGCTGGGGGGAGGAAGCCGGCAGACTTCACCTCAGTGAAGCCCAAGGGCCTTGGGCAGCAGGGAGCCCAGGCCGTGCCCCCACTTTGCTGAGGAAAGGGAGAGAGACAGAGGAGAGCCCCAGACCAGAGCATGCCCCTTCTTGCCCCTGGTCTGTCTGGGGCTGAGCCCAGCCAAGCAGAGCAGGGCTGCCTCAACATTAAACCTGCACACAGGTCCCCTGGGGGCCAGAGAGAGGGGGCCCAGAGCCACACGGCCACTCAGCGGCACCCACAGCCTGCCCCTTCGCCCACCTGTTGACCAGTTCAGACGGTTCAGTAACTCTCCAGCCACACCCACGGGGTCACCTTGCTCCGTCGTCCCCTGCGCTGTCCGCCCCCCACTTCCCTCTCGCCTCTCCCCAGCCTGCCACACCCCAGGGCACTGAGCCCCTAGAGTCCCCCCACCCCCTCCATCCCGCGCGCCTTAAAATGAGCCCCCAGGCACTGGCTCATCCTGCAAGGGCTTCCCAGGTGCCCAGGCAGAGCCGCTGGAGGCCAGCGCAGCACAATCGTGGCGGGAGGCCCAAGCGAGGACGTGCGGGCCAGGGCGTGCCTGCGTGGGGGGAACAGGACCGGGCTACTGCCAAGGGCTGCTGCCGGCTGCTGTCCAGCCTGTGCTCGCCAGAAGGGGGGTGGCGGGCAGACAATGGACCCCACAGCCCAGCCTCCTGGCCTTGGCCCCTGGAGCTGGACAGGCAGCCGCTGGCCCCTCACGTAGCCCACGTCCTGCCGCCTGGGTGGCCCTTATCACCGGGTACGTGCCAGGAGCCCACGTGCCCTCGCGCTACGGCTCAGGGGTAAGAGACCAGCGGGGAGTGAGACCTGTCCCTGCCTGCGAGGAGCCACGTACCCGGGGGGGCCACATCCTGACTCACAAGTGCCCCTCTGCCCTTGGATGCAGGGGCTCGGGACGGGGTTGGGGGTGGGGCACAAAGAAAGGGAGAAGCCGCAGCGTTCGTATGAACACTTGGGGTCTCCAGGTTGTAAGCATCCGTCTTTCCTCTTTTTTTTTTTTTTTTTTTTTTTGACAGGCAGAGTGGACAGTGTGTGAGAGAATCAGAGAGAAAGGTCTTCCTTTTACTGTTGGTTCAACCTCCAATGGCTGCTACGGCCGGCACGCTGCACTGATCCGAAGGCAGGAGCCAGGTGCTTCTCCTGGTCTCCCATGCAGGTGCAGGGCCCAAGGGCTTGGGCCATCCTCCACTGCTCTCCCAGGCCACAGCAGAGAGCTGGCCTGGAAGAGGGGCATCCGGGACAGAATTCGGCACCCCAACTGGGACTAGAACCTGGTGTGCTGGCACTGCAGGCAGAAGATTAGCCTAGTGAGCCAAGGCGCTGACCCCGTCTTTCCTCTTAACAGGATCAGATACCGAGTCCTCTCGTGTGATCCTCACAACTCTACTGGGCCAGAGAGGCACAGAGAGGCTGAGTGACTGACCCACAACACACAGCAGGCACCAACAGAAGCAAGCTCTCAGCCTCTCCCCAGCAGGACGCCGCCCGGATCCTGGGGGCTCTAGGCCACGACCCGTGTGCTCCGGGGCCAGTGAAGCTCCTGTCGAGGCCTTACCTGGGAAATGGGCAGTGTGGCCTGGTGAGGAGGTGCAGCGGCGTGGGCCATGTGCAGGAAAGGGGCTTTGAAATTCGTGCATTCCAGCAGCACTGTGATGCGATGCGACTGTCCCTGGCCTGGCTGACTGGTGTCCACCCACCTGGTCTCCCCTCCCTGGGGCCACACCTACATGGCAGCCCCCTTCCCTGGCACTGGGGCCCTGCTCACACAGCCCATGCACTGCCCCTCTGCCTCCCGGGGACACTGGCCCCTGCCTGTGGCCCAAGTCCCTGCCTCCCCGGCCATGCACACGGGCAGGCCTTCAGCAAGGTGCTCTGGACCCCTGCCCCAGGCTGCTAGCAGGAGCTGAGTGACCCGAGCCGCTCTGCAGCCTGCCCGGGCCCAGCTCCCCTGCTGTGCAATGGTGCAGCAGTCCCTCGCTGCACCCAGGCCGACGCCGACGCCCGAATCCTCAGGGACACGACACACCCCTCCCATGAGACCGCCCAGGCTCTCTGCCCGGGAGACACGGGCCTCCGACAAGGAGGAAGGCACAGGGATTTCCCCGGGCCGAGCCAGACCCACGCTGGATCTGCTGGGGATCCTGCCACCTTCCCGTGGTCACGGCGGGGGTCTCGTGAGGCACAAGCAAGCCTCCAGGAACGGGGAGGTGGCCAAACAGGACAAGGACAGGACTGGGGACTCTGGAGGACCTGGCCTGCCCGGCAGATATGGTTTCAGCTCCAGTGAGCTCCCAGGCTCACAGAGGAGGCATTCCTTTCTCTCAAGGGAGGGGCGGCAGCCTCACAGGACAGGACAGTGTGTTGGGGGTGCCTGCCCACCCCTGCCCTCAGGGAGCCCCAGCCTGGGGCGTGCGTGCCAGTGAGGGTGGACATCTGTGTGTCCGTGCCCTGCCTGGCTTCCTGCAGCCCTCCAGTCTGAAGGGGGAGACCCAGCTCTGTACTGAGTCAGATGGCAGAAGATGTAGCTCCCATGTCAGGCTGCCCTCCCGGGTCGAAGGAGACCTGGTTCCTACCTGGGCTGTGACCCTGACCTCGGGAGCCCGGTGGTGGAGGTTTGCATGTGTGAGCACGTGTGGACGTGGGGGTCTGCTCAACCCCCAAGGACCTCACTCACCCTCCCCCACTCCCGCCCTGGCCCCGGCTGCTGGGAGGGCACAGAAGCCATGGGTAGGCAGGGGGCAGAGCGTCTCTCCCAAAGCCTCTGTGTCCTGGAAGATGGAGGGACTGGGGGGGAGAGACAGCAGGGCTATCACATCTGGTCTGGGGGTGGCTGGGCCTGCTGCCCTGCACAGCTGGGCCACATCTGGCTTCCAGACATCCACCTCCTGTCCATGATTCACCCCATCCTCACATGTCGGCCGTGACGCAGCACATGGGTGTCTGGTCTGATGGCACGCGCTCCCTCGCACGCATGCGCACAGCTCCAGCGCGTGCGAGACGGGGTAGCTGGGGCCGCGGGCTAACGGGAGCCCCTTTTTTCCTCCCCATGGCCCTCATGTCCCTCCTGTTCCGGCCACTCTGGGGGCGGGGGCAGGGAGGCAGGGAGAGGAGGTCTAGTGTCCCCTGAGTCACCATGACTCAGTCTCCTTGCCTGGAATCATCACACTGCACGAAGCTCTCCAGGACGGTGAGCAGGCCTGGGAGTCAGCATGGAGGAGGCCACACAGCAAGCCAGGAGTTTCCAAATCACCCCACCACCAACAACAACTCTATCAAAGGGAAGCAAATCACCAGGAGAACAAAGGGTGAGGTAGGCACAGGGGAATACCGGCCCAGGGACCGGCCAGCAGAGGAGCATGGAACTTCCCCATCCAGCGAGAGCCGGGCCGGGCCGCCCCTCAGACTAGCACTTCCGCACAGGTAGGGGCTGCGGCCAGCCCACCTGAGTGAACCAGAGCTGAATGTCCCTCACCGCCTAAGGCAGGCGGCACGTTCGCCGTCTCTGGCATCACGGGGGTCTTCAGACTGGAGTGGGGGAGGTCTGCTCCCTCACGTGCCAGCCTCTAGGTGTCTAGCCCCAGTCTCTCATGCTGCATCACCCAGGGGGGCGGGCTGGGCTGGGGGCGCCCACAGGGCGTGTGTGCAGCCCCTGGTAAGGGGAAGTCCAGTGGAGCGAGTAGGCGCTTTCTGGCATTCTCTCAGCTGGAGGGACTGCGGGGACCTTGGGATCGCGGTGGCGCCGGGGACGAGAGGGCCCCTAAGCCAGGGCACCTGTGTCTGTCACCTGGGGAAGCCGTACTAGGCAGGTTCCTGCATCCGTGAGTCCAAATCGGTACAGGAAGTGGGGCCCCAGCCCCCTCGGCAGTTCCTAACCCCACACTGCAGCCCACACACTAGCGGGGAGAGAGGCTTCCTAAGGCTGTGGCTCTCTGGGCAGGGGGCACCCTTGGCCATGAAGGAAGCAGGAGACAGTGGTACAGGCCTGGGGACATCTCTCCACTCCCTTCATTATCTTTTATAGCTGAGCCGGCTCCCCCCAGCACCCCCCCCCCACATACACACACACACACACAGCTCCCATCTCTGCCTCTCCTCTTGCACTTTCTTCCAGAAAATAAGACATAGAACCATGCAGCTCCTTCCAGCTGGCAGGGTCAGACTCTGTGTCTCCCCCATTAACAGCAAGAAATGGGCATCGCCATGGCAGGGGGTGCCTTGAGATAGCAAGCCCATTGTACAGATGGGGAGAGTGAGGCCTGCGACTGCAGTGGCCCGGACAGGATGTGGTGGACCCCTACTCCACCCAAGCCAGGGTGGCCTCCCTCCCAGCCAGCTGGGGGCCACCCTCGAGTCAGGGGCTCGTCTCTAGCTCTCTGAAAGGGGCTTTGCTGCAGAGCGGACAGAAGGGGGCCAGCTCCAGCACCAAGCCTGTGGAGGAATCCTTCCCGCCACTTCTGCCTCACCAGGTAGACTCCAGGACCTCCCACCCTGTGGGCCTCTGCTTGGCTCCCAGCAGGAGGGATCCTGGGGGGCACAGGGAGCTGTGTGCATCCAGGCCAGAGTGGACACCTGGAGAGGCCACCAAGAGCCTGGGTGGAAGGGCAGGCAGAAGTCCACGTGCTGTCCCTGGCCCTGGGCCCCAGCCAGATGGCTGCAGCTAGGCCCACTTGGCCAGGTTCCCCCACGTCCAGTGTCCCTCTCCTCTCACCCCGACCCTGGTGCCATCAGTCCTACAAGTCCTGTGCTTGCCCCGGCCAGATGCCTGAGCGCAGACCTGGGCCTGAGGAAGCACACCCTCCCTCACCCATCCCTGCTCCTCTCCTCCTCTCCCCACAGGAGCCATCTCGGCAGGGCCACAGGGCCCAGCATACTCTCTGCAGGGCTGTGACCCTCCCAGGAGAGCCGACACCACCCCAACCCCAGGGACAGGACTGTGACACTCCCCTGCAACAACCCCGGTGAGCCTCTTACAGGAAGTCACCCACCCGCTCTCCTCTCTGTCCCTGTTGTCAGCCTCTGCCATCTCTCAAGGCCGCAAGCTGCTAGGCCTGCTTCCTGCTCTGCGGGCAAGGACGCGGCCTCTCTCTCATCGGATGCCAAGGCTTGATGCCACGGGGCTCCTGTCATCAGGCTCAACCCTCAAGTTCATCCTCTGTGACCCTGACGGAGGCTCCAACCCAGGACCTGCGGCTTCCGTCCATCACCCTACTTTCCACACCTTTTTGGTCAGCTAGCTATTTATTGGTTCCTTTTTTTACATTGTGGTAAAACACACAGAACATGAAATTGACCATCTTTGCCATTTTCCAGGGTCCGTGTCGGGGACATTATACACCTGCCTGGTGTTGTGGGAGCACCGCCACCCACCAGCTTCGGCGCCCCTCATCCACGGACCCCACCCCACCCCCTGGCCTGGCCCCGCCCCACCTGCTCTCTGTCCTTGTGCACTGGGCTCATCTGGGTGCCTCACAGAAGTGAACAGGGACAGCAGCCTTGCGTTAGAGACCAGCCGACTGTATCAGCATAACACCCTCAGCCTGCTTCCCAGCCCCCTTGGTGTGAAAGGCGGAGCCACACTCACTGCACACCTGTGTCTCAGTTCACGTAGCTACTGTTGCAGAAAAGCAACCTGCCTCTGGCTGGCTCCGTGAAAATTCTGAAGGGTTCAGGAGCAGATGAAGCAAAAATGGCCTTTGTCCCCCCTCTTGGCTGTGCCCGTGGTAAACCATTCTGGCGCATTCCTCAGGTTTTCAAGACAGAAAAGCAGGCCACTTGATAGCCACTCTTACCACACATGAAACCGTTTGTGGAATGGAAGTAAAAGGTGAGTTTATTTTTGTGGGAAGAATTTTGAAATCCATGCATACAAGGGATCTTCAAAAAGTTCATGGAAAATGTATATTGTGATAAAACCATGCATGGATTTCCTTATTTAGCCTTGAAATAACCTTATTAAAAATTAAAGATGTATTTGTTTGAAAATCAGAGCTAGAGAGAGAGAGAAAAAAAGAAATCTTCCACCTGCTGATTCACTCCCCCAAATGACCACAGCAGCCCAGGCTGGGCCAGGCTAAAACCAGGAGCCAGGAACTGCATCGTTGTCTCCCACATAGATGACAGGGACCCAAGCACTTGGGCCATCATCTGCTGCCTCCCCAGGTGCATTAGCAGGGAGCTGGATCTCAAGCAGAGCGGCCAGGACTTGAACTGGCATCCGATAGGGGATACTAGTGTCAGCTCAGCTTCACCCACTGTGCCACAATGATAGCCCCCCCCCTTTTTAATATTTATTCATTTATTTGAGAGGCAGAGTTACAGAAGGAGAGAAACAGAAAGAGAGGTCTTCCATCCGATGGTTCACTCCCCAAATGGCTACAATAGCCCGGGCTGGAGCCAGGAGCTTCTTCCGGGTCTCCCACAAGGCTGCACGGGCCCAAGGACTTGGGCCATCTTCTACTGCTTTCCCAGGCGCATTAGCAGGAAGCTGGGTTGGAATTGGAGCAGCTGGAGCAGGCGCCCATATGGGACGCTGGATGCCGGCACTGCAGGCAGTGGGTTAACCCACCTCACCACAACACTGGCTCCTCGATTGCTCTTTCTAACCACCGCGTGGTACTCTGGTGTTTGGGTGCCCCATCACATATCCAGTCACTCCCCTAGGGATGAACTTGGTACTGTTTCTAGTTTTTCAGGTCTGAAAATATAATTGCAATGAACACACTACTGGAAGGCTTGAGGCAAATGTATGACAGCATCTGATTAATTCCTAGATGTAGAATCCTTGTGTACAGTGGTTTGGGAATGAATTCTTGTCCAGTAAATGGGCAGTTGCCTTCCCACCACCTCTGAGAATGCCCGTGTCCACACAGGGAGGGCTCATCTATTATAGTTGTTGTCAATTGAATTGGTGAGAACAGAATCTTCTCAATTCTTAATTTTGACTTGTTGCAACATTTCGATGGAAGGTCAGCACTTCTGCCTCCTCGTCCTTGCCATCTCTTTTCCCGCTCCCACGCTTTGCCCATTATTATTCTTTTCCTTTTTCTTTTCCTTCTGGACATGTAAGAACTCATCTGTGATCTATGTTGAGAAAATATTTTTCCAGTTTATAGCTTGCCTTCAGACTTTACGATATTACATTTTACTGAAGCCAAATTTTTAAAACCTTTTCTCTTTGCCATTCCTATATTTTGTGTCATACTTTCCCCAATCCAAGAATAGACACTTTGGGATTTTTTTTAATGTTTTCTTCTAGTAATTTTATGGTTTCCTTTTTGCATTTACATCTTTGCTCCATCTGGGATTTATTTCAGAAGAAGAAATGAAATAGAGACCTGGTTTATTTTTTTCCCTAAACAGCTAGCCAGTTATCCAATTTGATTGAATAAATCATCTTTCCTCCTTGGATCTAACATGTCACTTTATGATATATTCAATTTCCATTTGTTCATGGGTGTGTGTCTGGCCTCCACTCTGCTCCTTTGATCTGTCTGCCTGGTGCTCCGCCTGTGCCCAACTATTTTATTACTGGAGCTTTATACAACGTTTTAGTAGCACCAGTCGCTTTTTGCAATGCTTCTGCCCCAGAATTTTCCAAGCTCTTTTTGCCTGTTTATTTCTCCAGACAAACTGTAATACAATTTGTGAAGTTCAAAAGATCTTGTATTTCTCCCATCTTCCAACAGATGCGACTCCCGATTGCCCAGCCCACAGCCCGGCAGACACGCTGGGAGGCGGGAGGCTCATGCTGCCCGGGCACGGCAGCAGACGCTGACAGAGGAGTCGCTTTGAAAAATGTGACCCTCATGGCGGGAGCCGCGAGCACGGGGGCCGAGGAGGCTCCAGCGTTTCAGTGGATCACAACCAGGGGCGAGATGGACAGTGGTAACCGCATCTCTGAGTCACCGAGACTCACATGTTCTGTAACCCCTGATTAAGAAGGCCGGGAAGTGTGTAACAGCCACTGGCAAAGCCTCCCAGGATCTCTCTTTTTAAGGTTTCGGATATTAACGTCTGGAACGCTGATGTGAAACGGCTCATTCTCAGATGATGACATAAAGATGACATAGTACTGCTCTCTCTGCAGTTTACTCAGAACCCACCTCCACATTCCAAGGAGCTGCCAGCACTCAGGTCTTTATCCTCCCCATCGGGGAAAGGGAGCGCAGGCAAAAGTCCCAGCCGTCAACCACCCCAAGCACAATAAAAAAAAAAAAAAAAAAAAAAAAACCTACTCCTTACTGAGCTTCTGCCTCTGACGTGGAAGGCGCTGGAAGGTGCAGTATGGGCAAATTGTATTTCAGTCCTCAACAGCCCCACCAGGCCAACACTACACTCCCCATTAGTGGGGAACCTGAGGCTCAGAGAGGTTAGACAACCGAGTAAGTTCAAATTAGCATGTGACAATGAGCTCTCAGCCACCTGCACACACGCATGCGTATGCACACGCACACTGCCGACCACCGTCTCCCTGCACACACAGCAGAGTGCAGTAAGGGGCCAGCCTGGGCCACCTGAGGAAGGAGGGGACAGCGCCCAGGCCACGCACCTGCTGGCCCCAGAGGTCAGGGATTCGGGGCCAGGGAGGGGGGGAGGCAGCGGATGGGTGCCCTGGAACTCAGGAGGTACTCCCAAGATGAGGATACTGCCTCCCAGCACCCAGCACAGCCTCCCTACCCTCCGTGAGAAAGCCAGGACAAGGATTCTGCGTTCACCATGCCACACTTTTACCAGGGGTGCGGGCAGAGCTGAGTCCAGTCCTGGACATTCCAGGGAGTAGGAGCTATGCAGGTGACACCCAGAAAGAGGAGGTGACAGGGAAAGGCACAGCCTTGGGAGTGCCCCATCCCAGCATGTCCTTGAAGGGGCTTTATGGGGGTGTCCCTGAACTGAAGTCCAGGGCGGGAGGGGGTGAAGGCCCTCGGGCTGAGATCCTAGGACAAAGGTAGGCCTCTAGGGTCATTAAGCTAATCCACCAGGGGTCAGCGATTTCAGCCGCACCTGGCTAACTGCAGGGCTGAGGAGGGCGAGCCGGGCACCTCACGCCAGCAGCCGGGCAGGAAAGGGGCGTGGGGCGGGAGTGGGACATGAAAGCAGGCCCGGGGCAGAGGTATGATCCGCTGCCAAGTCGGACACACAGCGCGGGGAGCCGGGACGAGGGGCGCGCACGGCCTGGGCTGAGAGCATCCCCCAAGCCCGGCGCTCGGAGGAACCACGCGCTCCAGGGCTCGGCGCGCGCGCGCTCGGGGCCGGCGCCGCACGCGCACGCGCGCCGGCCGTCGCTCCCCCGCCCGCGCGGCTCCGGCTCCCGCGCGCGCGCACTCGAGGCCTCCCTTGTGCGTCTCCTCCATTCGCTACGTGCAGAATGGTCCGTCGGCAGCAGCTGCAGCGCCGGGTGGGAGGGGGAGGAGGAGGGGAGGGGGAGGTGGCGCGCCGGCCTGGGGGAGGGGCCGCGGCGGGCCGGGCGAGAGAGGGGTGGGGAAGTGGGGCCGGGCCCCCGGAATGGGGGGGGCAGGGGGAGAGTCTGGGTGGGCTCGACACTCAACACGCCCCCCCTCCTCGTCCCCGCGTCCTCACCAACGCGCCGTTCTGCAAGGCCATGGCGGTCATTCCCCTGCTCCCTGCCCCGGCGTCCTGGAACCCAGCCGACCGAGAGGGACTTTCCCCGTGTTGTCCCCTCCCCAGAATCCAGACCCAAGAAAGAATCACTTGTGTTGTCCCCTCGCCCCCCTTCCCCACCCAGCCACATTCCCAAGCTTTTGTACGGGATGACCCAACAGCCAGCCCTTCCCCACTCCCCTTCCACGGGCTGCGGGGTCCCCACGGGGTGCTGCAGTCTCACTCCCCTTCTCTCAGCACCCCCGCCCCGCGCCCCGGGAGGAAGAGGAGCGGGCAGGACGAACCCCGAACCCCGGAACACTTTTCCCAGCGTTCTCCATGCACCCTGCACCACAGCCACACTAGTGGGTGGCCCAGAGGGGCAGGCTGCTGCCGGGGTCCCCAGTGCCGCGTCGCAGGGGACGTCGGGAGGGCTAGACTGGCATTCCGAGGCTGTACCCACACTCCTGTTTGGAAAGAGCTCCCCGGGAATGCAACGGTGAGGGACCACCAGGGGCTGGGTCTCAGCTTAACCTTGAAGGTCCCCAACAGACCAGCTTCCTGTCCTGCGGGGAATCCAGATGTGGCCCAGATGTCCACAGCTGTCCCCTCCCAACGGGTGGGACACCAGCTCTTCCATGCCGCCCCTCCCAGCCCTTCTTCCAGGGTCAGCGGAGGAAAGCCTGTGACCTCCAGTGCCCCTTCCCCATCCGGGCTGCCGGGAGGGGGCTACTCCCTCATCCTCCTCTTCCTGCCCAGGTTCACCTCCAAGGCTGCCTCTGAAGTGCAGCCTGCGGTGTAACCCCTAGGCCTCTGCTGACAGGTGAAGTCCAGGGCACCAAGAGGGAAGGCGTCTTGGGTCGGTTTCATTACACACAGTCACCAACCCACGATCGGGGCAGATTCTCCGGTCCCCCCCCCCCCCCCCATGGCCTCGCTCTGTCGGCGGCGCCCTCTGCTGGCACATGGAGAAGTATGGAAAAGAACAGAGCCGTGCCTGCGCGCTCAGGGAGAGTCTGGGGAAAAGAACAAGCCCAGATCCAGTGAAAACGGAGCTGGCCACCGGCGAGGGAAGCACGATGCAGCCTGCCGGGGTGGGGGGAGGGGTTGAGCAAGCTTTACGTGGGCCTAGGGTGACGCCCCAGGGTGGCCCTCCGTGGGTGCTGAGTCTCAGCTCACACACATCCCTGCCAGCTGGGAGCCCTGAGCCTTCTAGCCACGCCCAAGCTTTTAGGGGAGAAGGTGACCCCAGGGGAGCCGGCAGCAAGGACCTCTCTCTGCCCACTCCCCCCTCACGTAGGCACGCAGTGGCCCCAGCCCAGAACCTCGGCATGGGAGGGTTGGAGGAGGGGTAGAGGCCTGCCTAAGAGAGGCCAGCCTGCCCAGAGGTGAGATCTGGGTCAGCAACCCATCACCTTGCCTGTGGACGCCCCATCACGTCTCACACGTGGGGCCAGGGTGGGGCCAGAGCCGCCACTGGGCTGGGCAGGTGCTAGGCCCTGGGCCTCAGGGCCACCAAGGGGCAGGACAGCAGGAAAAGAAGGAAAGGGTTCTCCCTGCTGCAGATAACAGCCCACAGAGAGGGGGCACCAGATACCCCCCAACCCACCCTGCCCTGCATTTGGAGTTTCTCCCTGTGAGTTAGGTGAGGGGACGGCAGGTGCACCAAGCCCTAGGGGCTCCTAGCACCCGCCCCTCCAGGGCCTCCCAGAGAGGCCCTGGGGACCTCAGCACCTGTGCAGACCTTTCACCAGGCCGGCTCTCCCAAGGCAGGCCCAGCAGGCGCCACATCCCCCAGGGCCCCCCTCAGCTCTGCAACCCGGCAAAGCCAGAGGCCTGGTGACCGGGACCACCCCCATCCCCGCCCTCCAGGCCGACTGGGCTGATTCACTGCCTCCTACCTGACCGGCCAGGCCCCCTTCCAGACCCAGCCTGGGCCCTGCGGACTCCCAGGGGCAGGACTGAGGCCCGGGAGGGAAGAGAGAGCCAGGCGCTTTAATTGGAGGTAATTAGTTAATGTATCCTCAAAGCCGTGGGGGAGGGGGGAGGGGCGGCGAGGGAGGAGGGGACTGAGGCCTGACGGGGCTCCAAGCTGCTGAGTCCCTTTCGGGCCAGCACCCCCCTCCCCAACCTGGGCCACCCTGCCTCAGCCCTGGGGTCAGAAAAAAGCAGGTGTCCTGGGGTGGTGCCAACTGGAGTGAGAAGGGGACACTGGTATGGGAACTGGGCCCTCTCCTGTCACCTCCCAAGGTCATTGTCCGCCCCCTCCCCCCTCCCCCGCACGAGGTAAGGGCCCATCCTCCTTGTCCCTGGCTGCGCAGCAGAAGCCGGAGGCCGGCTTCACTGGGCCCTGCCGCGGGGGGCCGTTCCCGTGAACCCGGGAAAGGGGCGCCCGCGGACGGAGCCCCCGCCGGGCCCCGGGGGGGCGTGTCGCCGGCCGGCGGCGTGGCGGGGACTCTGGCCGGCAGCCTCCCGCGCCGCCTCGAGCAGCTGACCTGCTGGCGGCCGGCCAAGCCAGGCGGCAGCAACGTGCGGCGCCGCATGTCGCGGGCGCCGCGGCGGGGACGTGTGGCGCGGCCGGCGCGCTCCTCCCCCACGCCGGCCCATTCATAAAACCCGCGGGGCCTGGCGGCCGCGCTCTCCTAATTGCAAACTCATTAAGGAGTTTGCATCTCATTTGCATGGAAATCGTTTCCTGGCCCTCAACAGAGAAACCACCTCCCCCCACCCCCGCATCAGCCCCCCCACCCAGGCCGGCTCCTTGATCCACAGTGTGGGAGCCGAGGCGGGGCCGGAGGGGAGGGTGGGGGGAGGCTTAGCTGTACCCGCACCCCACCCCGCCCCCGTTAGGAAGGGAGTAGGGAGGTTGGCAGAGCACCCACCTAGCAGAGCCCTGCCTGCACCCCAGGTGAGCGGGCCTGCCCCGGGGGGGCCAGCGGTAGGGGAGGTACCCACGGGCCTGGCGGTGCTGAGAGAAGGGAGGAGGCGGTGGGCAGTCCCAAAGCAGCTGGTTGTACCTGGCAGGAGTAGGGCTGGTGGGTGAGGCTGTGTGTGCCCGGCCTCACGTACCTTCCCCGCCACAGGCCATGCCCCCACCCCCATACCCCTCACCCCCCAGAACAAGCGCCCAGTGACTGCAGAGACAGACATTCAGTCACGACCCACAGAGGCACCCACACCGGGCCAGCCAGCCTGGCCGCCACCCTCCGGGTAGACAGACGC
Organism: Oryctolagus cuniculus; assembly: GCF_964237555.1. Classification (NCBI taxonomy): domain Eukaryota; kingdom Metazoa; phylum Chordata; class Mammalia; order Lagomorpha; family Leporidae; genus Oryctolagus; species Oryctolagus cuniculus. The sequence continues at coordinate 126,032,549 of NC_091436.1, read as the reverse complement.
CTCTGCAAACCAGACTGTCCTGCAGTGGTTACAGTCACGGAGCTTCTCCAGGGACCTGCCAGGGGAGCAGGGACCATGGGGGCTTCCCTGAGGGGCCTGCCCAGCAAGGGGGCACGGAAGGCTCACCGTGTGTACCCCGAGTGCCTCCCCAGGCAGGCACTGTCCTTTCCTAAGTGGGTGTGGGGAGGGGTGCCCCCGTGGGGCAGGGGGGAACAGCCCACACTGTTGGAGGTGGACTGGAACTGTCTACACCACAGATACCCCTGGGGGACAGCGGGTGCTGGTTCTGCACCCCCTGAAAAGTGCTCAGGACATTTCAGCATCTGAGTCTACGATGAAAGCCTGTGCCCGCGCTGGGCCCCTCCCCAGACGTGGCCCTGCTGGTGCTTCCTGTCTGCCCACACTTGTCACACCTGTTGCCCCTCCCCGGACTTCCTCCCTTCCCTCACCAGGACATAAAGGCTGAGCAAGGATGTCAGGGACCACTGGCCACGGGTGCATCCCCAGTGGGAGTGAGCTCACGCCATCCACCCAGCTCCTGCAGCCCAGGGTTTCGAGGGCGTGGTTCCGGGGATTCTGGAAGCAACTGTTGGATGGCTCGTTTGTTCACCGCATGCTTTTTTTTTCCCCCGTGTAGTGTGAGTGCATTTTACAAGGTAAACAATATAAAAGGCTATTCCTGTTACAGGTGTATGTGCAACCATTTTTTGAATGACGAGGGGCACAGGACTGGACTCCAGGTGGAGAGGCCGTGGGCAGGGGGTGGCCCGTCTTGTCCATCCATGTGTCCTACTTGAGTTGTGATTAACACAGAGCTGGGGAGGGAACAGGGATCATGGACAAAGCGTTGGAGGCACAAAGTCCACCCCTAGAATGGACAGGCTGGAGACATGAATCAGAGAGGACCATGGCCACCCCCACCCATCCCAGGGAGCAAAGCCCCTCCTCTGTGTGCTAGGCTCCTTACTGCCACCCGATTGGCAGAGCCAGGGAAGGGTGCCACCTGCCGCCTCCCTCCCAGCCTGGCACGAAGCCCCCTGGAGATGTCAGACTCCAGAACTCTGACCTCCACCAGCTGGGTGACGCTGGGCACAACACAGGACAGCCATAAGTCTTGTCTGTAACACAGGCCCTTGTGGCCATTGCCTGGCCCATGTGCCCAGCATGGGATTCTCGCTGTTCGGTGAGCAGCAGGTGCCCCCTAAAGAACCTGTTGAATTGTGATCTGGCGTCAGCATGGAGGGGGAGAACTCTGAAAGCAGACCAACGGAGCCCTGCCTGCAGAAATGAGGCGCCACCTCTGCCGCCTTGGGTCTCCTCCAAGCTCTTGGCTCCTGGGGTGGGGGTGGGGTGTCCTCCCCCTCTCTCAGCCCAGCGCCTTTCCCTGGCTGCACTGCCTCACTTCAACTGTGAGCTGAGGGTGACACCTGGTGGCTGCCTATGTAGCTGCAGGACCTTGATCTGTGCACGGGCTTCTGGAAGATCGTGGGGTCTAGGTGTATGAGGAAGCCGATCTTCCCAATGCTTTTCCTAAACAATCGCTTTCCCTGCTCCGCCCTCCAAATCTCCAGTGCTAAGTGCTGCCCCTGACCGAGGGGCGGCAATGGTCAAAGAAGGCTCTGCCCAGCCCATGTGGCCCCGGCCCCAGCTCCAGGCTGAAAGCAGTAGCGGTCACTCTTCCACCGGGTGCTGCTGGACATCATGGAGGCAACAGCTCACTCAGTGCTCATCAGTAGGATCTGTTAGCATCACAGAGAGCAAACCAAAGCACAGCAAGGGTGAGCCACTTGCCAAGAGTCACACAGCCACTTAGAGCCCACGTGATGAAATGGTAGCATTCAACAGGACACAAAGAAGCTTCCAGGGGACAGAGGAGGCCACGAGGAAGCAGGCTTCCCTGGAGAGAGAGGCTGTGCCAGCTCGCTGGGTGGGTGACCTCTGCAGACCGCCCCGGCACAGGAGCCATCTGGGAGGCGTCCACGCCTGGCCAGTCCTACAAAGAGACCAGAATCAGTGGGCTGGGGCTGCATGGGTGTTTTTAGAAGCCTTCCCAGATGATTCCATGCACAGCAGGGCTGAGCACAGAGCCAGGCCGCAGGGGTCAGGTCCCCAGGCCACCTGCCATCCTAACGGCTGCCCCAGAGAAACCTTCTTACTTCACCGCCCCCAGCTCCCCGGGGTGAGCTGCCTCCCCACCCCTAGGAGCCCCCTTTCCATCTGGAGCCTCCTGAGTCCCTGACCCCAGGCCTGGCCTCTGGGCTGGGGCAGGGGGGGATGGGGGGGCAGTGAGGAGAGGCCACAGGGAGCTTAACCCCAACAGGATGAAGGCGCCATAATTAGGGTCAGGCGGTTGGCTCAGCCTGCGGAAATCCCCAGCTTAGTAGGGGTGGGGGGAGGGGGCTCAGCCCAGGAGAGGGGGTCAGGACAGAAGTGAGGGGGCAGGGGAGCCCAGGCACATGAAGACCCCAGGACCTAGGCCCCAGCCACCTCCTATGGGGGCCACCAGGGGTCCCTCCACACTGTTCACTGCCTCCCTGGGGTTGCTGACCCCTGGAGGGCGAGCTGGGCAGCACCCTAACCCCAGGGGCCCTGCTGCTCCCCCAGGCTGGGGCCGCCCCACCCCTGCCTTTGGCGGAGGGCGCCGGTGGGAAAGGGTTCTGTGCAGGTTCCCAGGGCGACCCGGGCCTCCGCCTGCCTGTAATCCTCACGGAGAGATCGCTTTCCACTGTGGAATGTAACAGCTAGGGGACAAAGTGGGGCGGGGGAGAGAGCAGGTGTGAGCCAGGGAGCCTTGCTGGGGGCACTTCCCAGCCCCCTCCCCTGGCCCTCCAGCAGGGGCAAATGCCAAGAGAGAAACTGAGGCCTGCACCTGACCTCCAGGCACCAGGGCTCAGGGGTCGACCAGGTGTCCCCCAGCAGATCCTCTGCAGCCCCTCGCTTTGCAGGGGAGCACGTGGGTTCTGAGAGGCAAGACCTAGCCCAGCTCGTGCAGAGTCAGGACCAAAGGCACCCCAGGACCTGCTGCACACACCTGATCAGGAGCCCCCGGCCCCTCCTGGGACCTGGGCTGCATGAGGCAGGGGATGCTGAGGGCAGGTGCACACCGATCACTGCAAATCCAGTGTGGCCAGGGGCCAGTGCCGCGGCTCCCGCCCTGAGAAGCAGCACCAGTCCCTCCAGGAAGCCTTCCAGGCTGAGCCCCAAAGCCCTGCCGTGTGTTCACCGTGCACACACAGCCTTGGCCTTGTCCCACTTCACCGCTTCCAGCCTACCTGGGCCTCCGTTGCCCTGGTGATGGGCTGGCTGTCCCTGTGGCTTGGCCCAGGAACGCCTGTGGGAGGCACAGGTCCATGCCCAGCCCAGCCCTGACAGTAGGGGGGCTTGGGAGTGAAAAGGGCACAGCGCCCCAGTGAGAAGTGTACCCCACCACCCCGCGGGCCAAGGTCATCTGGCCCAGCCACTCAGGACCTTCCACTTGGCCAGCAGTGAACTTCTGGGTCGACCACACCTTCATGGAAGCCTCTCCTGGAATGCAGTCATTCACTCGCTCACCCAGGGTCCCTTGCACAACCATCTTGCACGTCTGTGGGCTGCAGGAAACCCAACCCATTTTCCAGGATGCAGCCTTACCTCAGAGGCAGGGGCTGGTCAGAGACCCCTCCTGGGCCTGCTGGGGCGCCCAGTGGGAGTAAAAGGTGCTGAATAGCACCCACATACACACACACGCACACACACACACATGTATACACACACGCACACACATTCATGTTGTACTGTGGTAGCTTGCACGCCCCGGGGCCTTCCACACTCATAACCACCCAGGGCCATCCAGGTGGGAAGGCAGGGCTGGGTGGGGAGAGTCTCCCACACACGCCTCCTCCCAGCCCACCCCCTCCATCTATGTAGGAGACAGGATTTCCCTAGAAGGAAAATTTGAAAACGTGACGTTAGCCCCCAACTATAGAAACAGCGACAGTGAGGACAGCTCAGAGGCCTCATTGTCCCCGCCTGGTACTGACTTTGTTAAATGCATGGGAGTCGAGTGTCGGACACAGCTCTCCCCAAAGCCCAGCTCGCCCTTCCACCCCCCGCCCAGTGCCCTGGGCCAGACACACACACGCACGCATGCATACCCGGTGGCGTGAGGCCCCGCACGTCCCAGGAGACGGGGTGTCTCAGCTCCTCCACTCCCCTGTGATAACCCAGCTGCTTCCAGGAGGACAGGCACGTAGCCTTCGGGCCAGCCGCGGCCAGCAGGTCCCAGGCAAGCTGCCAGGGCCAAGCGCCCCAGGCCTGCTGGGCCCTGGAGGGTGGCCTGGCCTATGGCTGACCCTGCTCAGCCTCAGCAAGGGTGGGGAGTCCCCGAGCCCCTCCTCTGGGCCAGGCTTCAGTGCAGGGCGGGGGCGCTGGGGACCCCCAGAGATCTGCCCGCTCTTGGGAGACACAGAGCGAAGGAGGAGAATCCCTGGAGAAAGGGGGCGGGGATGGCAAAGGAGAGGGGGGAGTGAGGCTGGGAGTGGTAGGTGTGTGTCCCAGGGGCTCGGCCAAGGGAGGCCAGCAGGAGCTAGAACCAGGGAAAGGGAAGGGCCCCGTGCCATGGCGTGGCACAGGGAGAGATGGGGAAACCGCCCTTGGAGCAGCTCCGTTTGGGCCCTCGCCCTGCCACTTACAAGCTGGGGGACCATGGGCAGGTAGCTGACCCTCTCTGAGCCTCTGTGTCATCTGCAACAGGGAGGTTATAGTAGCACCCACTGGGAGAGCAGGCAGTGGGATCTTCTCTGTGAACCGCCAGGTGGCGCACCTGGCACGCAGGGCACCCCGCCTATGGCAGCTGTTCACAGCCAGCACACGAGGCTCCAGGAGCAAAGCTGCCAAGGAGCCCAGCCCGCACCCAGGGCTGTTGGAAAGGCGGTGACCGCGGAGGGATACAGCCGAGGGTCTGGGGCCCCTGACCTCACTGCCCTTGGTCCTTGAGGGCATGGTAGGTGAAGAGGAAGGGCAAGTGGCCCTTGTTGCGGCGCCAGCATCTGCAGAGGACTCTGGGGGACTCTAGGGGGACTTCTCTGCACCCCAAGTCCTCACCACTCCGAGAGGAGAAGGGACCTGCCCAAGGTCACTCAGAGAGCGAGGACGGAAGCAGGCCCGAGTGAGGCCCTCACCCGTACCTCTCCGACGCCTGCAGGGAAAGACCTAGAAACCACGGTGCCTAGGAACAGGGATGGAAAACCCCACTCCTGTTCCCACTCAGACCTTGCACCAAGACCTTGCTGAGGCCTAGAGAAGACTGAACCCCTCCAGAGCAGACCAGAGGACACCTCCTCTGGGAAGCACCCCGCCCCCGACCAGTGATGTCAGGGCTGCCCGTGTGGTCTCTTCTCTTCCCTCAGCATCAAGATTCTGAGGCCAGAGGCAGACTCAGCCCAGCTGGAAGCCCCAGGTCGGACACCAGGATCCAGATCCAGCGTAGCTTTTGTGTGGAGGGAGGGAGCTCTAAGCATGAGCCTCAGGGGAGGGACAGAGCAGAGCCCTGGCATCTTCCTCCTCCTCCCTCCTCCCTCCCCCGTGCCCGGGGCCCCATGCTCCCAGCAAGTTCCTGGTGCAAGCTGTCCCCTGTCCCAGATGCCTGGCATTTACCGAAAGAGCAGCTGATGGCACCCGCGCAGGAGCGCGCGGCAGCAGAGGGCAGGAGTCGGATTTCAAAGGGCCTGAAGAATGACAGAGGATGTCCTGGTGTCAGAGCCGGCCCCAGAGCCCTCGCCGCCGCCACCACCCTGGACGTACCCCGCCCCAAAAATGGACAAGGGAGACGAACAGGCTAGCAGAGGAGACAATACCCCCAAAAGCTAACAACACCCCCAAAAGCTAACAAGCGCGAAAGAGGCTGAGACGCCCCAGCAAAAATGCAAACGCGAATGCAGCCCTGCGTGGGTGGGGAGGCGGGGGAGCGGAGCCCTGGCTCTGTGGGCAGCCGCTCCGGACTGGGGTGACTGTGCTTAGTCACATTAAACACGCGGACTGCCCTGTGACCCAGCCACCTGGCTCTGGAGTGCATCCTGCGAATCCCAGCCCCGTCCCCGGCGAGAGCAGAGCAGGGGCCCCGCTGCGGTGGTCTGAAGCAGCGAGCCCTGGGTTTACACACACCGCTGAGCTCCCTGACTCACAGGGAGTAAAACGCACCGTGACACAGGCGCGGACCAAGTGCCATGACCAGGGGCGGGACGGGGAGGGGGGCAGAACAGAAACAAAGCAAGAAACGAGGGGGATGGGGGGGGCATACAGGAGCAGCTGGGATTGGGTCCCACTCCACTTCCTACCCAGCTTCCCACGAAGGTGCCTGGGAAGCAGCCGGGGCTGGCACAAGTCCTTGGGCCCCCGGCCACCCTCGTGGAAGACCCGGATGGAGTTCCTGGCTCCTAATGTTTAGGGAGTGAACCAGCAAAGAAGCCAACGCCTCTCTATCTTTCTGTGTTAGTCTTTTGAAGGGAGGGAAAGAGGGAGGGAGGGAATTTTAAACCAATAAATAAATAAATAAATAAAGGCCAGTGAGCCTGCTGTGAGCTGAGGTCCACAGGAGACCAGCGGTCCCCAGAGCCCTCAGCATTGGCTCCGGTGCTGACCTCAAGGTCACCTCTCCCACCCACCCTTCAAGGACAGAGGAGGGGCTTGGCCAGAGACAGCCTCCGTAGATTCCGGGGCGGGGCCAGAAATGGAAGGGGGCGGGGTGTGGGGGTGTTGGGGGTGGGCAGGGAGGAAGGCGGATGCCTGGAGGCAGTGGGAAGCAGCCCCTTTGCCCCCGTGGAGGTTCCGGCCTTCAGGTGGTTCTTGGGTGTGTTGTCTGTAGGGAGACACACAGTCAGAGAGCAGAGCTGTGGTGTTTCAGTCTGAGGGTGAGGGCAAGGGACTTGGGGGGATGAAGCCAGCTTGGCCGAGCCTGGAAGAGGTGCATGGGCTCCCAGCACTTGGCTCTCTTCCTCTGTGTGGGTTTGAGGGCATCCCTAACAGATTCAGAAAAAAAAATAAAATCTTCCGTATGACCTTGGGGAGTAGCCAATCTGATGGCGGAGACACAGGCCCCTGCCAGCCTTGCGGCCATGCAAGACCCTTTGCGTCTCCTTAGCCCACCACTGCTGGCCAGGGGCCGCTTGGCAGGACACAGGCATGGTCCTGTCCTTGGCTCCACGCCCCAGAGCCAAGCGTCAGGCGGGGTTCCAGGTCCAGCCCCACCCTGCACGTGGTTCACATGTCAGCAGCACCTGCCTGCATCAGGAAATGTGCCGTGGGTCCCAGGCCGTGATCGGGCTGGGGGGGGGGGGCGCGGAGAGCAGTGCCCGCTGGCCCAGCCCGTCCCAACCCAGTCTCTCCGTGTTCCTTGCTCCTGCCGCCTCTGCTTCTGCGTCTTTATGACCGGCACTGGAATCACCAGGCAAGCCTGAGGATTAAACGAGGCAAGGTTTCATAAGAGCCCATAAAAGTTACCAGGACCAGGGGCAGGAGCTGGCCAAGGTCACACAGGCAGGTGGTGGCGGAGCCAGGTTGTGCGCGGTGCCAGCCGCCACCCCCACCTTCAGGCCTGCGGGCCAGTGCACGGCGTGTTCTCATCCAGAGCCCAGGGTGGTGCCCCCGAGACCCTCCCTCACACCTCTGACTCAAGGGAGCATGTGTTGTGGAGATGCAAGCCGGGGAGGGAGGATTGGAGACAGAGGGATGCTCCAGGGACCTGTGTCTGAGCCTTAGCCTGGCCTGTCTCCCCTTGCACTACAGCCGTACCAAGGTTCACACACAGGGTGAGGCCGTGTCACCTGGGACACCAGTGTCCTCACTCCCTAGCTGGGACAGCCAAGGCACAGAGAGGGCGACTGACTTTCCCCAAGTCCCTCAGTTCGCAGGCAGCCGAGCTAGGGCCTGGTCCCAGGCAAGCTGCCTGGGCTCTGTGCTCTTAACCATTCCCGTTCACTCTCAAAGTGCCGCCGCCGCCTTTTCCTAAGGCCAAACTGCTCATTTCCCGGGGAGCTGGCGGTGGCTGACGTGGTGGGCAAGGGGGCAATTGCGAAGAAGGCCACGTGGCAGGTGGCACAGAGTTAGAGTGCTCGTCTCCAAGTGGCTGCTGCTGCTTCCAGCTGTGCAGCCCTGGACCTTGCATTGACCTCTCTGGGCCTGCCGTTGTCACCGGTAAACAGGAGAAGACAGTAGCATCCCCTCGCAGAGCTGTGACAAGGCTTTGACGAAGCAAGGGGCACAAGGCAATCAACCTGGCACATAGTAGGAGTGCAGCGCTGGCTATTAGCATTACTAACTGTGCGCAGGACCGGCCCCCAGCCAGGAGCTTGCCTCAGTGGTCCTGTCATGGGGCTGTGCACACAGAGGGTGCTCACTGTCTTGGGCCAGGTTCACAGAAGCTGGAGGAGGGGCTCCGGGGCTAAGTGACAGGCACAGGGGCCCCTGACGGGAAAGGACTCGGCCACAGGGCATGGCCTCCGGCAGGGCTCTGCCAAGTTCCACAGGGGAATTCTGGGCTGTGCCCGGGGATGTCCCCACCCCAGGGAAGGGGTGGGGCCCTCGCTCTCCTGCACTCATTGGCCAAGGGCCTGATGCCAGGAGTGGGGGCTGGGGAGGGGAGGGGGACTTCCCAGCGTGAGGCCAGGAAGGGTGTATGGAAATGGAAAAGGGGGGTCTGGAGGGATCTGCCCCTCCATAAATGCCCACCCAGCCTCTGAAAAGCTGAGGTTCCCATGGCGTCCAGGGGGTGGGACTGCCAGGCAGAGGGCAGCAGCTCTACCTTACACAGCAGAGTCCTGGCAGGTCCCTAAGCTGGGAGGGTGCCCACGAGGCCAGTCTCCCCGCCAGCCGCCAAGGCTGGACCGGGCTGCCTGAGCTGACCTTGGCATTGACCTTGATCGTCCCTGCTATGCACCTGGCACAGGTGCCGGATTCTCCACACAATTCGCTTCACCTCTCCCCGCATAGCATCTCAGCGTAGAGATGCAGAAATTGCAGCAAGAAGTGGGTGAGGACCCTGCTGGAGGCCCCGCCAAGAGTCACCAGCATTCGTCACGAGGGAAATGCCAATGACACCCCGTGAGATGCCACCTCCCACCCCCAGGATGGCTGCAATAGAACATTTTTTAAAAATTGGTTTTGGGCCGGCGCCGCGGCTCACTAGGCTAATCCTCGGCCTTGCGGCGCCGGCACACCAGGTTCTAGTCCCAGTCGGGGCACCGGATTCTGTCCCGGTTGCCCCTCTTCCAGGCCAGCTCTCTGCTGTGGCCAGGGAGTACAGTGGAGGATGGCCCAAGTGCTTGGCCCTGCACCCCATGGGAGACCAGGAGAAGTACCTGGCTCCTGCCATCGGATCAGCGCGGTGTGCCGGCCGCAGCGCGCCGGCCGCGGCGGCCATTGGAGGGTGAACCAACGGCAAAGGAAGACCTTTCTCTCTGTCTCTCTGTCTCACTGTCCACTCTGCCTGTCAAAAAAATAAAAAATAAATAAAAATTTTTTAAAAATTGGTTTTGAAGATTTATTTGACAGGCAGAGGAAGAAAGAGAGAGAGATCTTCCATGTGCTGGTTCCCTCCCCCAAAGGGCCACAGCCTCCAGAGCTGGGCCAGGGCTGAGCCAAGCCAAAGCCAGGAGCCTGGAACTCCATCCGGATCTCTCACTTCCGCACTTGAGCCATCTTCCTCTGCCTTTTCAGGAACATTAGCAGGGACCTGGACCAGAAGCGGAGCAGCCAAGGCTTGAACAGGCGCCCATATGATATGCCAGTGTCACAGGCAGAGGCTTAACCCACTGTACCACAAGGCTGGCCCCAAAATAAAAATTTCAAAATGGAAAATGACACACGTCGGCAAGGATGTGGAGAAGCTGGGTGCCCCCCGCACTGCTGGCGAGAATGGCAAAGGGCGCAGCTGCTAGAGAGAACAGTGTGGTGGCTGTGCCATGAGCCCAACACGGAATTATCACAGGACCTCATAACCCCACGCCTGGTTTCCATCCAAAACCTTGAAAACAGCTCTTCAGACAACATACTTGTGCAAGAACATTCATAGCACCATAATCCACAAGTGAGCAAAAATTCAGAACAGCCCAAATGTGCACGAGCTGAGCTGATGCGCCCCACGGGGCATATCTCACAGTGGAATAGCACTCAGCCCTGAAGGGGGATGGCGTACCAAAGCTGGAGTCGGAGCTGCGTATCAAAGCCGGCACCCTGATGTGGGACGTAGGAGACTTAGCTGCTAGGCTAAATGCCCAATCCCCGGACTGTTTTAAAGAATAGTAAACATACACACATGCACACTTGCATACATATGCACACACACATACATTCATGCACACACATGCACAGTGAGTTAATGGCAAAGCCTGGACCAAACCAGTCCTTGGCCCATCCCTCTGCGGGCCTGGGAGCTGTGACACAGAGTCAGCCACAAACACAAAAGTCACAAGCAAGCCACCAGCTGCTTTGCAGCCAGGAGTCGGGACACGGTTGTTTCAAACCTGTGTACGCTTTGGTCTGCTGGAGAAATGCAAGTTCTGGCCTAGGGTTCAGACAGACCTGGATAGCAAGGCTGCTTCTGCCCCTGGCTGTGTGACCCCAGGAACAGCACTGGGCCTCTGGTGTCTCAGGGGGACAGTGGAGAGCAGAAGCAGCAGCCCAGCGCGTTGCTGTGAGAAGCAGGAACCTGACCCAGACAGGGGCCCTGGCCAGTCCCCTCCCCTCCTTCCCTGCCACAGGGGCCAGTCCACCTTCATCCCCAGAAGTCCGTGCGAGAACAAGCCCCTTGCTAGGAGGCAGAGCGCACACAGCTCCTGCCCCGGATATCTGCGCTTTTCAGAGAAAGCTGGGTGACTCGTGGGAAGCTGCAGTTGTACAATGAAATGAAGAATGTTCCTACACGCCCATGCATCCCAGCCCGAGAGCTCCTGAGCCGCTCACTGCCTGTGCCCCCCGTCCCGGCTCAACATGCCAGGGTGAGAGAGCCCCCAGCCTTTCTAAGGAAGCCCTAACTCATCTTTCTTTCTCTACTGCTAAGAATGAAAATGTTCACCTGGGGCCTGGTATTGTGGCACAGAGGGTTAAGCCACAGCCTGTGACAACGGCATCCCATATGGGCGCCGGTTCTTGTCCCAGCTGCTCCTCTTCCAGTCCAGCTCCTTGCTAATGCGCCTGGGAAAGCAGCAGATAATGGCCTGAGGGCTTGGGGTCCTGCACCCATGTGGGAGACCTGGCTGGAGCTCCAGGTTCCTGGCTTCAGCCTGGCCCAGTCCTGGCTGCAACCGCCAATTTAGGAGTAAACCAATGGATGCTCGCTCTCTCTCCCTCTCTCTGCCTTTCAAATAAATAAAAATAAATCTTATTAAAAGTTCATGGGCCGGCGCCGCGGCTCACTAGGCTAATCCTCCACCTAGCGGCGTCGGCACACCGGGTTCTAGTCCCGGTCGGGGCGCCGGATTCTGTCTCGGTTGCCCCTCTTCCAGGCCAGCTCTCTGCTGTGGCCAGGGAGTACAGTGGAGGATGGCCCAAGTCCTTGGGCCCTGCACCCCATGGGAGGCCCGGATAAGTACCTGGCTCCTGCCATTGGATCAGCACAGTGCGCCGGCTGCAGCGCGCTGGCCGTGGCGGCCATAGGAGGGTGAACCAACGGCAAAGGAAGACCTTTCTCTCTGTCTCTCTCTCTCTCACTGTCCACTCTGCCTGTCAAAAAAAAAAAAAAGTTCATGGAGGGGCCGGTGCTGTGGTGTAGTGGGTAGGGCCACTGCCTGCAGTGTCAGCATCCCATATGGGCACCAGTTCGAGTACTGGTTGCTGCACTTACCATCCAGCTCCCTGCTAGTGTGCCTGGGAAGGTACTGGAAGATGGTCCAAGTGCTTGGGCCCCTGCATCCACATGGGAGACCCGGAAGAAGCCCTGGCTTTGGATCAGCCTAGCTCTGGACGTTGCAGCCAATTGGGGAGTGAACCAGTGGATGGAGGACCTTTCTCTCTCTCTCTTTCTGCCTCTGCCTCTCTGTAACTCTGCCTTTCAAATAAACTATTTTTTAAAAATTTTCATGGAAAATGCATAATGCATATCATAAAAGAGCTATGTATGGATTGTAACATTAATTCCACTTTCCACAAACTTTTATTTTAAAGATTTGATGGAGAGAGAAAGAGAGAAGTCTTCCATCCACTGGTTCACTCCCCAAATGTCCACGATGGCCAGAGCTGTGCCGATCCGAAGCCAGGAGCCAGGAGCCTCTTCCAGGTCTCCCATGCGGGTGCAGGGGCCCAAGGACTTGGGCCAAACTCCACTGCTTTCTCGGCGCTCATATGGGATGCTAGAATTGCAGGTGGCAGCTTTGCCTGCTACACCACAGCACTGGCTCCTCCACAAACTTTCTGAAGCCTGCATCAATGAAGGAGCCCAAGTGGAGGGAAGAGGAGGAAGAAGGAGGGGGGTGGTGAGGGCTTGGGGGAGAAGGGGCGGGGCAGAGCCCCTCATGCCCCAGAGGCACCCCGGGACTTGTTTTCCCAATCGCACCCCTCCACGCCCAGCCACAAGGTGCTTGGGGGCACACAAATGCTCAGGCGGTAGACAGGAGAACTTTTTTTTAGATTTATTTATTTATTTGAAAGTCGGAGTTACACAGAGAAGGAGAGGAAGTGGGGGGAGAGAGAGAGAGAGAGAGAGAGAAAGAGAAAGAGAGAGAGAAAGGTCTTCCATCCGCTGGTTCACTTCCCAATTGGTCGCAATGGCTGAAGCTGTGCCTATCCAAAGCCGGAAGCCAGGAGCTTGCTCGAGGTTTTCCCATGCAGGTGCAGGGGCCCAAGGCCTTGGGCCATCTTCTACTGCGTCCCCAAGCCACAGCAGAGAGCTGGATCAGAAGTGGAGCAGCCAGGACTTGAACTGGTGCCCATATGGGGTGCCAGCACTGCAGGTGGTGGTTTTACCCGCCATACCACAGTGCCGGCCCCAGGACAACATTTTTAAAATAAAGATGTATGTATTTATGTATTATGTATTTATTTATTTGAAAGGCAGAGTTACAGAGAGACAGAGGCAAAGAGAGAGAGAAAGGGGTCTTCCATCCGCTGGTTCACTCTCCAGATGACCACAATGGCCGGAGCTGTGCTGAACCGAAGCCAGGAGCCAGGAGCTTCTTCCAGGTCTCCTACACAGTGCAGGGGCCCAAGGACTTGGGCCATCTTCTACTGCTTCCCCAGGCACAGTAGAGATCCAGATAGGAAGTGGAGCTGCCGAGACTTGAACTGGCGCCCATTTGGGATGCCAACACTGCAGGCGGCAGCCTTACCCACTATGCCACAACACCGGCGCCAGGACAACATTTTGTGGACCCCAGGACTGGGGTATCTCCAGCACAGGCCGCCACCCTGCTTTACCCCATAACCCTGAAACCAGCCTGGCCCCAGGTCCATCATCCTCCCCAGAGCCTGCAGCCATCATTCTCTGGGGTGCTGGCCCCTCAGGGCCTGGAGGGGGGGCTCACACATGGAGAGCAGCCCTGCTGTAAGAGCTTTGCTTTTGCCCACCCCAGCCCTGCAAGGTAAGTACTACTGCATTACCAGGAGGGGAAACTGAGGCACGAGGGACTTGCCGAGGGGATGAACGCTGACGGTCTGGTGCCAGGCTTGGTGTTGCAGCTCTGCTCTGTGCTGTGCCTTGAGGCAGGCACTGCTGTCTCTGGACCCTGAGCGTCTCTCCCCACCGCTGACTTCTCCGTCTTTTGGCTGCTATGCTAAGCCTGCCATTTGCGCCGAGATCTGCCAGGATCAAGAGCTGCGGGTGGGGATTGGGAATCTGAGCCTCAGGCTCTGCTGCCTCAGGAAGCTGACCCCACAGATGGCTGCAAGCCCCCAAGGCCAGGCCCACCGCCACGCGTGCCTGTCGCCCGCCCACCGCCGGCAGCTCTCATGCCTCACCTCTGCTCCAGGGCCCGCCCTAGCACAGCAGCTCAGCGACCGGGGCAGCTGGGACCCCTCGTGCCCACTAGATGGCGCAATGTGCACACAAGTGTGGTTTGACCACCGCCGCGGAGAGATGGAGTCTGGCCACCCACCCCTGTGTTTATCTCACTTTTATCCCAGATCCTCACCCCTGCCAGGGGCCAAACATCTGCATGTGCGCTTGTCAATCAGGCGCATATGTCTTTTAGTTTCATCGGCGAGTACTTTAAAAAGTTCATGGAAAATGCCAAAATTATTGGCAACAAAATAAACTTATTTTTAAATTCCATTTCCAAACTTTTTGAAAGTCTCCCATTCTTAGCACATTGTATATTTCTTTTTCCATTTGGCACTTTTTTACATTTTTAAGATGAATTAATTTATTTGAAAGTTGGAGTTAAATAGGGAGAGACAGAGAGAGGTCTTCCATCCGCTGGTTCACTCCCCAGTTGGCTGCAATGACTGGAGCTGTACCAATCCAAAGCCAGGAGCCAGGAGCTTCTTCTGGGTCTCCACGTGGGCACAGGGGCCCAAAGACTTGGGCCATCATCTACTGCTTTCCCAGGCCATGGCAGAGAGCTGGATTGGAAGTGGAGCAGCCAGGTCACAAATGGGCACCCATAGGGAATGCAGGAGCTGTAGGCAGTGGGTTTACCTGCTATGCCACAGCACAGGTCCCAGGCACCATTTTTTTAAATGTTTTTATTTTGGTCTGGTGCTGTGGCATAGTAGGTTAAGCCACCACCTGCAATGCCAGCATCCCATATGGTCTCCAGCTCGAGTCCCAGCTGCTCTATTTCCAGTCCAGCTCCCTGCTCATGGCCTGGGAAAGCAGCGGAAGATGGCCCAAGTCCTTGGGCCCCTGTACCCATGAGGGAGACCCAGAAGAAGCCCCTAGCTCTTGACTTTGGCCTGGCCCAGCCCTGGCCATTGTAGCCATCTGGGGATTGAACCAGTGGATAGAATATCTCTCTCTGTCTCTCTCTCTCTGCCTTTCAAATAGATAGATAGATAGATAGATAGATAGATATTTTTAAAAATAAAATGTTTTTACTTGACAGGCAAAAAAAACGGAGCGACACAGAGGTCGCCTGTCCTCTGGATCACTCTTCCAATGCCCACAACAGCCCCCGAGCGGGGAGATAGCCCAGGAACTCCAGACAGGTCTCCCACGTGGGTGACAGGGACCAACTACTTCACCCCCTGCTGCTTCCCAGGGTGTGCATTAGCAGGAAGCTGGAGTCAGGAGCCAGAGCCAGGCAAGAAACCCAGGGGCACTGGGGCCGGCGCTGTGGCACAGCGGGTTAAAGCCCTGCACTGAAGCACCAGCATCTCATATAGACGCCGGTTCTAGTCCCGGCTGCTCCTCTTCCAATCCAGCTCTCTGCTGTGGCCTGGGAAAGCAGTAGAAGATGGTCCAAGCTCTTGGGCCCCTGCATCCACGTGGGAGACCCAGAAGAAGCTCCGGGCTCCTGGCTTTGGATTGACATAGCTCCGGTCAGTTGTGGCCATCTAGGGAGTGAACCAGAGGATGGAAGACCTCTCTCTCTGTCTCTACCTCTCTCTCTAACTCTGTCTTTTGGATAAATAAAATAAATCTGGGACACCAGGCACAGGAGTCCCAGTGCTGTCTTAACCGCCAGGCCAAACCGTGCCTTTGCAGCTCAAAGATGTTTCTGTGGACTCATGTCATCCCCAGGACACCTGCTCTAATGTCCTGCCTGTGTGTGACCCCGAACGACCCTGCCTGGAACCCAAGGAAACCAGCCCCAGGCTCCCCACCACGGGATCCCTGGAGGGGCTGCTCGGCCGGGCTGCCCTTCCTGTGGGCTGGCCCACAGTCTCCCTGCTGGCCCCGGGCCTCCAGCAAGGGCATCTTGTGAAGGTGAGAGCTGCGGTCCTGCCCACTCCCCTGGCAGCCTCGCCGATGGAACCCTCCCTGCCGCCCTCTCACTCAGCCTTTCTGATCACAACACCCGTTCTGTACCTCCCCCACCCCGCCCACCCCAAACCATCCCAGCTCTCGGCATCTTCTCACGCTCTCTGCTTCCAATGCGATCTTCTTAGCTCTGCATCTGTGGCCAGTTCCATGCCCCTGGGGGTCTCCTTGTCTGCAAGCTGGAAACAAGGCGCACCATGACTTCCAACACAGGCCTCTGCCCAGTCCTCTCTCACGGCCGCCTTGCTTCACACACGCATCCAAGGGGCTCAGTCTCCTCCAGGAAGTCATCTCTGATTGAATCCGATACAGACCCAAGCTCTTAACCCAACCATCATCTAGTAAGAACACAGGCCTTTTTTTTGGCCAAAAGTGGGAAGAACAACACTGGCTATGATGCGCTGAGCACCTGCTGTGTGCCGGAAGTCCTGCATCCCGCTCCACATCCTCCCCAGGGCCCTGGCAGGTGGACGAGATCATCTCCACTTTACAAACGAGTAGGTCAAGGCTGAGAGTGAATGACTCGCCCAAGGTCAAGAGCAGAACACTACCAAGGTCAGAACTAGAACTCAGGCTTGCCTGACATGAAGACTTTCTGCTGGCCACACCATCTCTTTCAAAACTCCACCCCTCCTTTCTCCACACATCCACGGTGTGCTCAACATTTTTAAATTGGGGTTTTAAAGACACACACACAGGGATACATTCTACTTATTTAAAAATTAAAGGACTCTGGGTAATGCGGACTCGCCTTGACCAGAACCATCTACCGCCCCTAAAGGAGCCCCTGCTGTCAGCAACATCTTGGGTAGCATCCTAGTGCCTTCTGCGTGCATCCACACACATTTTCCTACGGCCGGAGGAAATAAGTAATCCTGTTGAGTGTTTTCATTTTGTTCCCTTTTTACCCAAACCATGCACCACTCCCCAGCATGGGTTTTCCTGGACAGTGGACATCTGCTCATTCCCACCTCGCCCTTACCTGGAGCTGCTTGCTGGTGTCCCTGGGGCACGGATGGACACTGCTCACGTGCACAGTCCCCTACAGACAGGCATTCAGACTGTTTGCAACTGTCAGTGTTAACACGGAGGCTGAAACCAACATATGCAGGGACCTCAAAAAGTTGGAGGGGGAATGGAATTAAAGTTTGCATAGGTGCAAAAAAGTTTTGAAACAAACTCATAGTTTGTTCATTATGCACATCTTCGAAAGCCTCCTGGTACATGTACAGACCTCTGTGCCCACTGCGCCATGTGCTCTGTGCAAGGCACGGCCGCTCACCACTTCTCACCCATCACACGGGGGCTTGCAAGCCCGGAGGTGGTACCCAAGGTTACCTACGTGGGACTCTGCATGCCTGAAGCATTCTAAGGACAGCGTACATAACCCTTACCAGGTTTCAGGCTAGGTTTGTTCATTATCACTCATTTAAAGGTACAGAGACAGATCTTCCCCCAATGTTCCCTACAGGCGTTCAGCTCCAAGCCAGGAGCCTGGAACTCCATCCGGGTCTCCCACGTGGGTGGCAGGGGCTCAGGGGCTTGAGCCATCACTGGCTGCCTCCCCAGGTCCAAAGTAGTGGGAAGCTGGAATCAGCAGTGGAGCTGATCTCTCAGACAGGATGCAGGTGCCCCATGCAGTGTCCCAACTGCTGCGCCTAGCACCTGCCCCATAAAAGCCGGAAGTGCTGGGCTGTGCTAACGCCCTAGCTTTATGCTCCAGGTAACACCAGGCGGAGTGCTCAGGGGGACCACGCAGGCAGCACAGAGCCTCCTCTCCCTCGTTTTGTGGCAAGGATTCCAACCAGAGCTGAAAAACAGGCCCTTCGGAGCCAGACACAGACCCACATCCTGGCCCCAGTCTCCGCTCTGCCAAACAAGGCGAACAGGAGCTGCTCCGCAGAGCGCTTGCGGAGAGGGAAGCCAGGCGCTTGCACATGCGGTGGCCGCAGCTGCACATCCGTGCCCATGGCCTCCTTGGCTCCAACACGCGGTGCTGGCAGCTGGGCCCTCCCCAAGGGCAGGCACTGGGGCTTACCCAGACTCTGCAGCTTCCCCGGGCTCTGAGCTTAAATCTGTCGTGGGCAAATTAGGGGGAGAATGCTACAAGCGCAGTCCTGGGCCTGGCGCTCTGGGTCACGCTGCTGCAGAGGGGCCCTGCAGGAACGGCTGTGACTGCGTGTGGCTGTGCGTGAGTGTGTGTGTGCGTGTGGGGGTGTGGCTGTGCCTGTGTGTGTGTGCATGGGGGTGGCTGTGCGTGTGTGTGAATGTTGGGGGTGTATGGTTATGCATGAATGTGTGTATACATGGGAGTGTGGCTGTGTGTGAGTGTGTGCATGTGGGAGGGTGTGGCTATGAGTGTGCATGCATGTGTGTGGGGAGATGCGTGGCTGTGCATGTGTGTGTGCAGGGGGGTGGCTTGCATGAGTGTGTGCATTGTGTGAGGGTGGAGGTGCATGAGTGTGCGGGTGCATGTGAGGGCCGTGGCTGTGTTGTGCATGTTTGTGCATGTGGGGGTGTGTGGCTCTGTGTGTGTGTGCATGAGGGGTGGCTGTGCATGTGTGTGTGAATGTCAGGGGTGTGGCTGTGGGGGGGCGTGGCTTGCATGAGTGTGTGCATTGTGTGACGGTGGCAGTGCGTGTGTGTGTGCATGTGTGTGGCAGAGTGGCTGTGTGTGTGTTTTTGCATGGGGGGGGTTGTGGCTGTGCGAGTGTGTGTGTGCATGTAGCGGGGAATCTTTGCACGTGTGTGTGTGCCCTCAGGCCCGGGAGACAGAAACCACAGGGGAACGGGTATCCAGAGAGGCAGCTGCAGCTGCCCCAACCCCTCCCCTGGAGGCGTTCCTAGGCTGATTGGACCAATATTTGATCACTACGACACACCAAGTCCTGCTCCTGTCCTTGGGATCACAGGGGACAAATAGAAGACTGTTGGTTCAAGCAAAATGCATGCATTTATTTATTTTAAAGACTGATTTATTTATTTGAAAGGCAGAGTAGCAGAGGGAGAAAGAAAGGTCTTCCCCCTGCTGGCTCACTCCCCGAGTGCCCACGACAGCCGGAGCTGGACCAGGCCAGAGCCAGGAGCCAGGAGCCCCAACAGATCTCCCACATAGGTGGAGGACCGCAAGTACTTGGGCCATCATCTGCTGCCTTGTAGGTGCATCAGCAGGAAGCTGGATTGGAAGCACAGAGTGGCTGGGATTCTGATAAGGGGTGTGAGCCCCTTCAAGCCAGAGCCAACCACTGTCCCACAGAGCCCACCCTCAAGCAATGTTTCCAAGTTCAAGCATGGTTCTAAGGGCTGGAGACACAAACAGACCCACTGCTGGCCTCCAAGCCAGACACAACAGATCCTCCTGAGTCAGATACGTCATCCAGGAAGCACAGTCCTGTGCCTGGCTCCCAGGGACAGAGACCATGGGCAAGACCCAGGAAGCAAGGAGGAGGGCGGGCTTGACTCTTCCTGGGCAGGAAACCTTTTGGGGAAAGGGCATGCCCCTGCTCTGCAGACCCCTCCCCTCCCCCACCCCTACATGGCCACCGGGCCCTACAGAACAGAATTCTTCTCTGATGGGGGGGGGGGGACCCCGGGCCTTCCCCTTTCAGCAACTGATCCCTGTCTGTCCCACCTTAACCACACTCCCAGGAGACAGCCTCCCGCTGCCTGCCCCAGCCCCTCCTCAATGCCTCTCTGGCCATCCCATGCACCTGCCCACCAGGCTCAGGGAATGAAGTCCCCTTTTGCTGGTCAGGGCCCCCGGTGTCCTCTCCCTACTGGCATCTTCCTTAGTCATGTCCCCTCCCTACCACCCGCTCCTCCCTTTCTCTGCTGCCACAGACAGCAACCATGAAGCAGCCAGGTCCACATTTTCCAGCCCTGTGGCCTTAGCCAAGTCACCCCCTCACCCTGTGCCTCAGTTTCCACACTGGAAGCACAAGGTCCAATACAGGGATGCTGTTAGAACCTACCTCCTGGGGCCCCTGGGGAGGCAGGACATTAACAGGGACATAAAATGGGTGGACATGCAGGGAGGGTTCACTAACTGTGGCCATGCACCCAACACAAAAGTGGTCATTAGATGACCAGGGACAGGGCCCAGGGGACAGCATCAGATGGTTTCTTACTGTCCCCATCAAAGCACCCTTCCACCTGAGTCAGATTCTGCCCCCACAAGGAGTCTCTGCACACCCCCTGCAGGACCCCAGCTCGCCACCCAGCAGACGTGTCCCAGGGGAGGGCGCTCAGGGTCTTCCTGGCTGAGAACATTGATGCATAGTCCTCACCGTGCTGTTTCCCACCAGAGCCCCCCACGGCAAGGCAGAGGATCCACTCCTCCACTGACACTAGCTCAGGTCTCTCTCCCACCCCCAGGAGACTCCAGTGTGGCCGGCTTAGCCAAGCTTCTGGAAGACTCATCCACGTTTCTGGTACTGGTCCCCTCATCACCTGCTGCAGGCTGCCTCTGACCCCAGTGTCCACCAGCGACAGCTGCAGCCACCTCCCTGTCCAGGGAGGCTGACCACTTCCTTCTAGAGCCTCCTTCCCCGACTTCCGGGACTCTGCTTCCCCACTTCCCCTCCCTCTCCTTCCCTGACCATTCCCTCCAGATCTCCAGCCCAGCCCCCTCCTGCTTCACCTGCCTCTCCTATTCCCCTGGGCTCCCCTCTCCCTGCCCCTGCCCTCTCCTAGGGTGACCCCGCGATGTGAAGTGCCACACATGTCCAGAGGCCTCGGAAGTCTCTCCCCCTGTTCCCTCCTCTGACCTTACCTTTAGAGAATTTCAGTATCCCCTAAACACCAGCAACTCAACAGGCAGAAGGGAACCCTCCACCATCCAGGGTCCCAGACTCCAAGAGGAACCCCACCCAGCTCCCACGCCTGGAGACCTGGAAGTTACCTACCTTCCCCTGTTCCACCTGCAGACATCGACCAGATCCTGCTCAGTCCATCTTTGGGGACATTTAACAATTGGGTGTGCAGTAGGTTTAGGGTTCCAGGTGCAGGGCTGGCATTGTGGTGTAGCAGGTAAAGCCACCGCCTGTAGCACCAGCATCCCTTTATGGGTGCCAGTTCGAGTCCCAGCTGCTCCACTTCTGATGCAGCTCCCTACTAACGTGCCTGGGAAAGCAGCAAAAGATGGCCCACGTCCTTGGGCCCCTGCACCTTCATGGAAAACCTGGAAGAAGCTGCTAGTCCCAACATCGGATTGGCCCAGCTACAGCCACTGGGCCATTTGGGGAGTGAACCAGCAGATGGAAGATTGATCTCCCTGTTTCTCCCTCTTTTTAAAACTCTTTCAAATAAACAAATAAATCTTTGAAAAAAAAAATCACTGGTGGTGCTCACTTGAACTTCTGGACCCACGCCCTGTTTCCCAGACTGGCTTCTCTATACCAACCTCTTGCTACTCCCCCGACCCCTGACACCACCCCCACACTGCTCTGACCTCCTCCTGCGCTCCCTGGAGCCCCTGCCTCCTGCCTGGCCCCTCCCACCCGCCGCACCCTCAGAGCAGCTCTGTGCGCAGCGGCTGGTGATCCTGACAGATGCACCCCTGACATGAATGCTGAGGCCATGTAAGGCAGGGCAGCGGTGGGGTGAGGTTCCCATCCGTGGTGCCACCCTCGGAGGCCTCCCTGTCCCGGCCTCCCTGCCACCGCCAGGAAGCCCACCATGCAGCAGGTCCCTGGGCATCCCACTCTGCCCTGGGCTGGGGTGAAAGGGCTGAGGCTGGGGTGGGACTCACCTGAGCCCTACTCACCCCTAGGCCCCAGGTTCTAGGCCTCTCGAGAAGCCACAGCTGCAGGCATCAGCACACAGGTGTCCCCACATTTGCACAGGAGAACAAAGCCCTGCCTGGCTCCAGGCCCTGCCCAGGAGCATCTTCGGGGCTGGAATCATATTGTGGCCACTGGGTGCACCCAGGGGGAACCCAAACCCTGCAGCGTGGAGAGCTACTGCATGACAGGCAGCCGAGGGGCGTGGCCAGCCCTGCAGGGGAGGGGTGACACACACCCCAAAGCTCTCTCTTCTTGGCAGGTCCCTGTAGCTCCTGCCGGCCCCTCCCACTGGCCAAGCCCACAGAGAGGTGAGCAGGCCCAAGCCCCCCGGAAGCAGCTCTGACTCCCAGGGCACAGGACAGGATGGAAAAGGACAAGAGGAACCCAGAGAGGCCCTGAGGACCTGACATTGGCTGAGGAGGACTTGGCTAAGGAGCTGTTTGAGCAGGGCCATGGGACAACCGACCCCCTCTCCCTGGGGTGAAAAAACATTCCTGACCAAAGAGGTGCACAGATGCCCCAGGTCTCTGGCAGCTCCTACAGGTGCGTGGATGGCTGGGGCCCAAGGCGCAGGTGAGTGGCCTCTGAGAGGGACAAAGCTCTCCCCTTGACCGCCGGAGGGCGGAGCTGTGGAGGCCGCCCTCAGAGGGGTTTTCTGGGCCATGAGGACATGGGGTTGGCGATGGGGAAGGACCCCCACTCTTGCTAAGATCACTCCTTCCGCAGACACTGAGAAGCCCTGCGCCATGGATGGGAGGACGCCGTCACGAGCAAGACCCCTGGGCCGTGTGTAAGTGGAGGCTGGAGAAGGAGGCCAAGTGGTTGAGTGACAGGCAGCAGCGCTGTTACATAAGGCAGGGAGCTGGCCTGGGCAGGGAGCAGTGCCCTTGGCTTGGGCGGCACGGAGCTGACCTGAGGCAGCTGGGAGCAACTGCCAAGTGTCCGCAGTGGTCATCCAACGCGTGCTTCCGGAAAACAGCTTTAACAGCGAGGGAGGGCTTGCTACCAAGAAAAGCTTCCACCACAGGTCAGCGCAGCAGGGAGTGCAGGAGCTCTGACAGCCGATCCTACCGCTTCCCGGCCTGGGTCACCCACACTCAGGAGTCAGGCACAGGGAGGACTGAGTGGCGCCACTGTGAGGACCACGGTGAGACAACAGGGAGGTGCCCAGCACGACGCAGGGGCAAAGCAAGCCCGCAGTGCATTGGTCTCGCTTCTCGGCTGCTCCTACCATGTGCTCCGGACCCACGCGGCTCCCACCTCCTGGAGCCGCCCTCCCGTGAGTGGCCAGGTTGTCACAGTAAGTCGGCAGTGCCCCAAGCCCAGGAGGGGTCCTGAGGTGGAGGAGGATGAGGGAAGGAAGGAAGAAGGCCATTTCTACCATAGAACAGGCAGCACCTTGGAAGACCAACCCTGGGAAAGGGAACAGCAGCAAGACAAACCCAAGAGTGGCTCCTACATGGAGCTCCTGGCTTCAGCCTGGCCCAGCCCCCACCACTGCAGCCATTCGGGAAGTGAACCAGCAGGTGGAAGGTCTTTTTTTTCTTTGTCCTTTTCCTCTGTCACTCTGCTTTTTTTTTCTTTGTGACAAGCAGAGTGGACAGTGAGAGAGAGAGAGAGACAGAGACAGAGAGACAGAGACAAAGGTCTTCTTTTTTTCTGTTGGTTCACCCTCCAATGGCTGCTGCAGCCGGCACGCTGCAGCCGGCGCACTGCGCTGATCCCAAGCCAGGAGCCAGGTGCTTCTCCCGGTCTCCCATGCGGGTACAGTGCCCGAGGACCTGGGCCATCCTCCACTGCCTTCCCGGGCCACAGCAGAGAGCTGGACAGGAAGAGGGGCAACCGGGACAGAATTCAGTGCCCTGACCGGGACTAGAACCCAGTGTGCCGGCACCGCAAGACGGAGGATTAGCCTAGTGAGCCGTGGCGCCGGCCGAGTCACCCTGCTTTTCAAATAAATAAAATACATCTTAAAAAAAAAAAAAAAAAAAAAAAGATCACGGTGCTGGCATCGTGGCACAATGGGTTAAGCCACCACTGCCACAACACATCCCGTATGAACATTTATTTGAGTCCCGGCTGCTCCACTTCCAGTCCAGCCCCCTGCTAATGGCCTGGGGAAGCAGTAGAAGATGGTCCAAGTCCTTGGGCATCTGCACCCACGTGGGAGACCCAGAAGAAGCTCCTGGCTCCTGGCTTCAGCCTGGCATACCCCCAGCCATTGTGGCCTTTTGTGGAATGAACCAGCGGATCTCTGTCTCTCCCTCTCTCTCTAACTCTGCCTTTCAAATATTCTTTTAAAAAAATCGTCTGGTAGGATCGCTGCTAGAACAACCATGAAAGGATGCGAGCAGGGGTAGAAAGAAAGTGCTGAGAAAGCCGCGAGGGCCCAACACCCAGGAGAGGAGCCAAGCCCAGGACAGAGCCGGGCCCTCAGCCCCCAGCTTGCGTGCAGTCCCGTGGGCCCTGCCCCCAACCCAGTCCACTCACCACCCTGACTCCATCGGACCATCTGAACCCCTCAGTGAGCTGCAGCTGTCCTAAATTCCCCAGCACCTGTCCCGGCTTCAGGCTCACATCACAGCAATGGACAGGAAACCATGGTCCAGTGTGAAATCTTGTAGACTGCAATGTGGGCTCCGTTCCTATCATCCCACACGGCTGTTTATGAACCACTGCCCAGATGCCCTCTGTCCCCTCCAGCCACGCCATGCCTGCATAGTCTGACGTCAGGGTTCCTCACCCACGGCACTGCCAAGCTCAGGGATGGTCCATCTCTGTCGAGCAGGCTGTCCTGCCCATCGTAGCCTGACCGGCAGCAGTTCTGGCCTCTGCCCGGTGGGGACAACCTTCACTGTCTCCAGACACGTCCCCACTTGGGAACCACTGCCCTGTCTCTTGCCCAGTTTCTCCTCCTGGACATGAGTAGCAGAAGACTCAACTGCAGTCCATCAGTAAACCTGCTTATTCGATGCCCTTGTTTGGTGGGGAGGATGAGGTGCTGGTTCGAGTCCTGGCTGCTCCACTTCCAATACAGCTCCTTATTGATGGCCTGGGAAAGCAGTAGAAGATGGCCCAAGTGCCTGGGCCCCTGCACCCACGGGGGAGACCTGGATAAAGTTCCTGGCTTCAGCCTGGCCCAGCACTGGCCATTGTAGTCATTTTGGGAGTGAACCAGTAGATGGAAACTCTAATTCTTTCAAAGAGAGAGAGAGAGAGAGAGAGAGAGAAGCCGCAGCCAACAACCAAGGCGCTAAGGCACACGGGAGCCGACTTACAGCGACATTGCCCCTGGCCCACTCACGCCTCTCGGTCCCTCCTGAGCTCCTTGCGCTGCCTCCTTTCCGTCCCTTGCCCAGCTCTGAGGATGGCTGCTTGCTTTCAGACACCATTTAAGTTCTGGTGAGCCCAGGGTGGAGCCATTTCAATCCCCCTTACCCCTTCCTTACATCCGTCCATCCACCCAACAGACACACGTCCTGCCTGAGGCGATGTGCCCAGGCCGCACACTTGTACGGCTGTCTTGCCCTGCTGCCTGAGCGTCTGAGCTCTGGGTGACCGGAGGAAAGCTCAGCACAGGGCTCAAATCTGGCACAGAGAGTCACAGGGCTCTCTGGTCAAGGGCTCCTCTTTCCTGCCCAGGCGGTCCTGGGACAACAGCAACATTCAGGCCAAAAAGCCATACCACATCATGGGCTTTGGACGTGAACATGAACTCCAGTTAACTGGGTTATCAGCCTAGAAAATAGATGAGCAGGAGACACGGGCCTAGTGGATGAAGCCTGGGGGGAAGGTTGTGTGGAGGGAGGCAACCCCACCCAGCACAGGTCCCTGCACACGCCTGGGACACGGACTCCTTTTTTTTTTTTTTTTTTTTTTTTTGACAGGCAGAGTGGACAGTTGAGAGAGAGACAGAGAGAAAGGTCTTCCTTTGCCGCTGGTTCACCCTCCAGTGGCCGCCACGCTGAGGCTGGCACACTGCGCTGATCCAAAGCCAGGAGGCAGGTACTTATCCTGGTCTCCCATGGGGTGCAGGGCCCAAACACTTGGGCCATCCTCCACTGCCCTCCCGGGCCACAGCAGAGAGCTGGCCTGGAAGAAGGGCAACTGGGACAGAATCCGGTGCCCTGACCGGGACTAGAACCCGGTGTGCCAGCGCCACAAGGCGGAGGATTAGCCTAATGAGCCGCGGTGCCGGCCAGACTCCTAAATTTTAACCTTGGTGACCGCAGTACTTCCTGTGCATCTGCTGGGCACCGGAGGTGAACAAGCCAGAGATGGCTTCTAAGGCCGGAGCCTCCTGAACCCACACAGGAAGGGGCCCCTCCGGGCCTGCAGTCAAAGTTCCAGGCTTTGGAGAAACGTTAGCAGCGGGAGGACATACAGGTGAAGGCACTGTGCCAGGCGGCTACGGCCCCGGAGGTGGCACCCTGCAGTGGCAGCATCCCAAAGCTACGAGATCCAGAGAGCAGGCAACTGCAGCTCAGGCGGAAGCCCAGAAGGCAGTGGGGCAGGCCCGGAGGCTGTCGGGCCCAGTGGGGAACAAAGGGGCTGAGATGGGGTTCAGATGGCAGCATCATGGTCACCCTGCCTCCCCCCATCACTGCACCCCGGCCTGGGCACCACGTGTGGAAGCCACACTGGCCACAAAAAGGGAGGGAGCTACAGCCCCCTCCAAAGTATTTTTCAGAAAGCTCATCTGATTTTTAACTTCAGCGATGCGGTGACAAGAACTAGACGGGGAGCCAGGAAACGTTAGTTTTTGTCCTGCACCTGCTACTTTCATGTGGGAAATGGAGGGGGTTTTCCAGCCCCCAACTCTACATGGTCATGCTAAGAGTGCAAACAAGCACAGTGGGAGTTCACTGCTCCTAAGCCACTGTGGGTAACTCAGAGCCCCGCCCTTGGAGAAGGGTGCCCCATGCATGTCCCCAGAGAGAACACAGAGGACATGCCAGCCCCACAGGACACCAAGGAAGCACAAAGCTCTCCCTTCCTTTAGAGCTACACTCCAGACATGAATGGAACTTGACACTGACTGCAAACCCACTATGTGGCAGATGTTCAAATATGGCTGCCAACCTACCCTGGAGGCTAGGTCCCAGGGGGATGGGGAGACGTGACAGGCAGCCCGAGAGCGGGCACACAGCCAGCGGTGAATGGAAGCAAGCAGGCCTGGCCCCTGCACCTTGAACTGCAGTCCCCACCAGCAGGGCAGAGAGCCCAGGCTGAGCACCCTGTCCTGGGGAGTGGCGGGCCGGGACACTCTTCAGACACTGATTCTTTTTTTTTTTTTTTTTTTTTTTGACAGGCAGGTTTAGAGAGAGAGAGAGAGAGAGAGAGAGAGAGAGAGAGAGAGAGAGAAAGGTCTTCCTTTTCCGTTGGTTCACCCCCCAAATGGCTGCTACAGCCAGCGCGCTGTGCCAATCCAAAACCAGGAGCCAGGTGCTTCCTCCTGGTCTCCCATGCCGGTGCAGGGCCCAAGCACTTGGGCCATCCTCCACTGCACTCCCGGGCCACAGCAGAGAGCTGGCCTGGAAGAGGAGCAACTGGGACAGAATCCGGCGCCCCAACTGGGACTAGAACCCGGGGTGCCGGTGCTGCAGGCAGAGGATTAGCCAAGTGAGTTGCGGCACCGGCCACTGATTTGGTTTTAACATCAGGATTTAAAAAATAAAGAAAAAGCAACAATTCTTTATTTCTTTTATCCCTAACATTACTTTGAAAATTATTTTCGAAGTTGGAATAATAGTGAAATTGTCATATCCCCTCCTTTAGAGTCATAAATTGGTGTTTTGGGACACATGCTGACACTGTGCTCCTAAAAACTTCAGCATTAACCTTTGTGTGTGTGTGTGTCTGTCTACTTATTCTATTTATTTGAAAGGCAAAGAGGTGGGGGGGTGGAGATCAGGGGAGGGCAGAGACAGAGACAGCCAGATCACCCATCCACTGCTTGCCTCCCCAAACACCTGAAATGGCCAGGGCTGCAACAGGCTAAATGAAGCCTAGAGCTGGGAATTCAATCCAGGTCCCCCATGTGGGTGGCAGGGACCCAACTACCCAAGCCACCCCTGCTGGCTGTGGGGGTGGCTAGGATTAGCAGGAAACTAGGATCAGGGGTAGAACCAGCACTGGAACCCAAGCCCTCTCCAGACCGGATGCAGGCACTGCAAGTGGTGTCCTACCCACTACACCAAACACTGCCCCAGCATCAGACTTACTAAAACCACAAACACGTGATCTTCTAAAGGGCCTGGGTAGGACTGAAATGAACTCCACATGTAACAAAAGTGATCATACACCAGCATGGACTAGCAGTTCCCTACGCAAACCAAGAACGAAGGCAAGACTGGGGGAGGAGACCTGTGGCCAAAGCTGCCGCGTGAGTGGAGACCACAAGCACTCTCAGTTGTGGGGACCCAGCCCAGAGAGAGGAGACCCACAGAGACCCCAGAAACCTCACTTCAAGCAAAGGTTGGTTCTTCTTCGCCAGCCAACTTCCGATCAGAGCTAGCAGCAAGTCGACAAGCCCATGCAGTCAGTGAAGTACGCAGGGCCGTGGAAGGACACTTGAAAACTTGGCTCCTTGGCCCACGGATGCCTGCTCCTTGTGGGCGTCAGCCATGGCCACCCAGGAGGGCACAGGGCAACCTGTGGGATGGAGCAGCACAGCCTCCGCCCAGCCAGCTGGGACCCGACATGGCGTCCTGTGAAAAGGCCAGCAGTTGGGAGAGAAGGTTCTGCTTTCAGTCCTGGGCCGGGCAGCCCTCTGGGAGTCAGTACAAACCAACAGGGAGGCCAGGGTGGAGAGCAGGGCGGGCAGCTGTGGCCACACCCAAGTCCCGTGTCCCAGTTCACCTGGAACTGCCTCCACTTGGCATGAACATTTGACTTCACAACAGCTGCTTTATAATATCCAAGGGCATCCTGATTATTCAAGAGCTCTTGTGAGATTCTCAAAATGAAATGTTTAATTTTCATTTTTCAAATGCCTGGGAGGGCTCGGCATTGCTCCACAGTGGATTAAGCCGGCATCACAGGCAGCTATGTGAGCACCGGTTGCCCCACTTTCAATCCAGCTCCCTGCTAATGTGCTTGGGCCCCTGCACTCACGTGGGAGACCCAGATGGAATGTCAGGCTCCTGGCTTAGGCCTGGCCCAGCCCCTGGCACTGCAGCCATTCAGGAGTGAACTAGTGGATTGAAGATTTTCTCTGTAACTCTGCCTTTCAAATAAAAATAAATAAAATCTTTTAAAACTGTCTGGGAAAGGCATTTAGACTGGCTTCTAAGAAGCTCACATACCACACCTGAGTACTTGGGTTTGATACCCGGCTCCAGCTTCCTGCTCAGGCAGACACCGGGAGGCAGCAGAGATGACTCATGTAATTGTGCCCTGTCACCAGCCTGGGAGACTGGCTCCTGGCTTTGGCCCCCAGCCCTGTCCCAGCCATTTTGGACATTTGAGGAGTGTGTGTCTGTCTCTTTTTGCCTCTCAAGTTAAAAAAAAAAAAATTATAAATGCCCATGGTACATCTTATGAGGCAATGAAAGGAAAGAACTGAGCGGGGTGGCAGACAAGGCGCCACAGGGTGAGGTGGGAGAATGGGGCTGCCACGTGGCTCCCCCTCACCAGCTCAGAGGGACCTAGCCACAGGCAAATGACCCCACTGTGCTCTCTGCCCTCCTCCCAGCAGGGCTGGGCTTGGGATTCCAAGTAGGGGCTGCTTGAGGTGCAGCAAAGGGCGTGCCCTTCACAGAGGCTGTAAGGGCGCATCCGGGTCCTGCTGAGGCCCTCAGCATCCTACCAGTCAGGGCTCCTGCGGCAGCCTCTCACAGAAGCTCACAGCACCTGCCGAGGCTATGGCTGGCCTGAAACCACACGGCTGGTTAGCAGCAGGTCCCGGCCTGCACCCAGGTCTCCCAGCCACATCCCATCCATATCTCTGGCAGTGGCCTAACAGAGGCAAAGCAGGGCACTTCAGCAAAGACACTGCCCCAGAGTCCACGGACCCAGAGATGGGGCCCCTTGACCTGCCAGGGGCAGCTTCTTAAGGGCGTGGAAGGGAAAAAAAAAACAAAAGCCAAGTGTATTCTCCTTGGGAAACTGAATCCGGAGTCTAAATATTTCATGGGGAAAGCAAGCAGCATTGGCTGAGAATGGGCGGGGGGGAGGGGGGGTGGCCAGCAAATTGGCTCCCAGGCTGCAGAGTGATAGGGCAGTGGCGAGAGCGGCCAGGCCCAGGCTATTTTGGGCTGTGTGCTGCATGGGCCTGCGTCACAGGCCCCGCCACCCGGCTGTGTGGAAACCACAGCCTTCCAGCGGTCAGCACGGAGCACCTTGGGAGGAGTGGGAAGAGCAGAAGGGACAGAGAGGACAATCTGCATGGCTCCGGGGAACCCCCACAGCTGGGAGGTGGCAGAGCAACCAGCTGCCCAGAGCAGGTGTGAGGAAGACAGCACTTCCTGCCCGACCACAGGCAGAAGCAGCAGTGAGCTGACCCGAGAGAGCCCACCAGGCAAAGAGCAGTCGGGGTCAAGCTGCCCCAAAGCACAGCACAGGTCCTGCCCTGAGACGCCACCTTTCCTTTCCCTCAGGCAAGGGGGCCCTTCCTGCCACTCCCCTGGGAAGCAGCACACAGAGCAGCCAAGTTCAGAGCTGCTGGGGGAGAAACCATCGCTGGTCTTGGTGAGGCTCCCCCTCCGCGGCCACGTCCACCAGCTGCAGCCCAGCATGTCAGTCACAGATGCCTCCAGGCCTGCCAGTGGGCCCATGGGGTGGGACACTAGCTCCCCACACACCCACAGCACCCTGAGCCCTGGCCAGGCTCCACTGCCAGATGCGACACCCAGAGCCCCCCACCTCCTTGCAGTGCAGGCTGAGTCGGTGATAGCTTCAAACAGCATCCATGGCACGGAGAAAAATCAGAACACAGGCCGCTGGGGCACCAGCCAGCAGGGATCACGTCCAGATGCAGAGGCCTCGTGAGCCCCAAGGGTCAGCCCTGGGAGGCGTGGGAAAACCCCTTAGTGGGGGTCGCAGGATCTGGCTGAGGCTGGCTCGGACTCTGCTGAGCCGAGGGACCCTGAGAAACCACTAACCTGTGAGACTCGGGGGCCTGCAGAACCCAGGGACTATGAGGAAGACCAAGAATCTATGAGGGGTTCTCTAAAATACTCGTGGAAAACTGCCTGGACTTCAATGTTTTTTGCACCCAAATAAATTTCTTATAATTTTCCTACATACCTCCTGAGGTCTCCTTGTTAAGTGCACGTTTTAAAGACGCTGTTACTCCAACCTAAACTTACTTATCCCCAGTACTACGGAGCATCTCTGTGATGACCCTGGGCACCTCCACACAGCCTGCCCGCTACTGCCCACCCTCAGCCTCCCCTACAGCACCCTGGCCAATGTTCCACGTGACTGACCGCCCAGGAACGGGAGCCAGGAACCTCAGACCTATCTTCAGCCTTTCCCACCACTCTAGCCCACTGCCACATGCGGCCAGAGGTCCCTCCTGAAGGTGTCCACTTGCCCCAGGCCACCCAAGTCAGTGGCAGCATCTTGCAGAGTCCGCTGTGAGACCAAACTCGTCCCCTCGGGCCTCCCCAGTCAACTGCTCCACAGCTCAAACTTCCTGTCTCCCTCTCCACCCCTACCCTGCTTCTAAGGGTCCTCAACAGCATCCAATGCCCTGGGGATAAGGAAAGCCTCCAGGGGATGGGCTCTGGGCACAGCAGGTTAAAGCCCTGGCCTGCAGCACCAGCATCCCATATGGGCGCCAGTTCAAGTCCTGGCTGCTCTACTTCCAGCTCAGCTCCCTGCTAATGCACTGGCAAAAGCAACAGAGGATGGCCCAAGTCCTTGGAACCCTGCACCCAGGTGGCAGACTCCAAAGAAGCTCCTGGCTTCAGATAAGCTCAGTTCTGGCTGTTGAGACCATTTGGGGAGTAAACCAGTGAATGGAAGACCACTCTGTCTCTTTCTCTGTTACTCTTTCAAATAAATAAAATGAATCTTAAAAAACCCTCCTCCCCAGGGCTCCGAGGCCTCCTCTTGGGCCTCATCCTGTTCCCTCCTGCCACAGGACCTGCACACAGCTCTTCCCTCTGCCTGCACTCTCCCCTCTTGTCACCCAGCAAATGCCTGTGCACTTATTTACACTAGTGTTGGGTAAGGGGGACAAAGCCACCAAGCTCATGGTTATTCAGACCTGAGAACACCCCAGGACCCAGAAGGCTCACTCTTGCCTCCCGGTCACACCACCTCCAGGTAGCCACTCTTCTGACTTCCATCACAACGCCCATTCCCACTGTGGTTGCTTTGATTCCCACTGACAAAGTCAAGTCTCGGCTCCTTTGCTTCCATTCCAGCTTCCTGCTAACACGCACACCGGGAGGCAGCAGGGAGGCTCTGGGTGTCGCATCTGGCAGTGGAGCCTGGCCAGGGCTCCTGTGACTAAGCTGGGCTCAAGTACTTGGGACCCTGCCTCCCATGCGGGAGACCTGGGCAGAGTTCCTGGCTCCTTGCTTTCCCTTGGGCCAGACGCGGCCGTTGTGGGCACTTGGGGAGTGAACCAGCAGAAGGGAAACCTGTTTACCTGTCACTCTGTGTCTGCCTTTCAAATAAAACGTTCTTGAAAGTACCTCCTTTATCAGAGGCCCTTATTAACTGAGACACTGATTCTCATCAGCATTCTCTGGACAGCATGCCATGAGGGCACAGGCCACATCTGCTCTGAACTGTCTTCATGTCCCAGTGCTGTATGCAAGCGGTGACAGGAAGGAAATGAGACCCCCCTGGGCACTTCTACCGCCAGTTCTGTTCTATGCACTCTCAGGTACTAACTCATCTCACCCTCACACCATCCCTATGGAGTGGGTGCCATTATTACGTCCCCATTTCATAAATGAGGAAGCTGAGGCACAGGAAAGTCACCTGACTCACCCAGGCATGAGTGGCAGCGCGAGGGCCCACACCCAGGCTGTCTGGCTACATAGCCTGCGTTCTTCACCATTCCCTGCTCTGGCTCTCGGAGGCCAGTGAGGTTTGTGACGACCAAGCACCCAGGTATTTTAAATGGGAATGTCCCACTGCTCTTCCTCCGTGCTGATCCAGTAATCTTTGTAACCGTGTCTCCAGCCCTCACACACAGGGAAGAATACATTGGGTGGGGGGCTTGGGGGGGAGCCACCACCTTTCAGAGGGGCTGGCAGTGGTTACATTGCCAGTGGGTGTGTCTGCATCCCGTATCAGTGTGCCTGGGTTCAAGACCTGGCTCCACTACCAATTCCAGCTTCCTGTGACACATGCCGTGGGAGGCAGCCCGTGGTGGTCCAAGTATTTGGGTCCTTGCTACACACAAGGGAGGCCCAGATAGAGTTCCCAGCTTCTGGCTTCAGTTTAATCCAGCCCCAGCTGTTGTAGGCATTTGGGAAATGAACCAGCAGGGGGGAGACCTCTCTCTGCCTTTCAAATTAATAAAATTAAAAGCCTTTAAAAATCCTTTTGGTTAGAAAGTATCAGGCTCCATGGTACTTTTTTTTTTTTTTTTTTTTTTTTTGACAGGCAGAGTGGACAGTGAGAGAGAGAGACAGAGAGAAAGGTCTTCCTTTGCCATTGGTTCACCCTCCAATGGCCGCCGCGGCCGGCAGGAGCCAGGAGCCAGGTGCTTTTCCTGGTCTCCCATGGGGTGCAGGGCCCAAGCACCTGGGCCATCCTCCACTGCACTCCCTGGCCACAGCAGAGGGCTGGCCTGGAAGAGGGGCAACCGGGACAGAATCCGGCGCCCCGACCGGGACTAGAACCCGGTGTGCCGGCGCCGCTAGGCGGAGGATTAGCCTAGTGAGCCGTGGCGCCGGCTCCACGGTACTTCTAAATTGGCATTCGTGGGGCAGGCGTTTGGTACAGCAGTTAGGTCGCTGACACACACCTGCATGCCACGTGGTACATGGCTGAGTCTGGGCTCCTCTGCTTCTGATCCGCTTCCTGCTGACGCTTCCCCCGGGAGGCAGCAAGTGATGACTCGAGTACTGCCCACCTGTGAGGAATTCCAGGCTCCTGGTTTTGTCCTGGACCAGCCCAGCCTCTACTGTTGAAGGCATCTGTAGTGAACGAGTGGATGGAAGAGCTCTGTGTTTCAAACAAAATGAAAATTTTAAAACTGAATCAACATTTTGTCTGCAGCCCAGTTTTTTCAGAGCCTGGTCATCTTGGATAAACTCACATTATAGGGTTCAAACAAGACAGCAAGGACCCAGACCCTGGCCCAAGGACAGCCACTGCATGTGGCCAGACTCGGCTGGGCTATCCTCACCTGCTTCAGTGTCATTTACATCACTGCCGCACCCTAGAAAGCTAAGAAAACAGACACAAAATGTTTATTCGCTAGAAGGACAGCTACCCTGCTTGAGGGGAACAGCCGCGTGGCCCCAGGCGCCCTCTCAGCCCAGCCAAGGCTCCCAGAACTGCCCCGCTCCCTCGTGAGCCCCTGCAGCCAGAGGCCTGGGCTCTGCTTACACAAAGTTCTGGGCGATAGCCAACACCTTGGAGTACTCGCCCTCCCTCTTGCGTAGGCTGGTGGGAATGGGTGTTTTAATTCGGGTCCCCACAGGGTTCCCATTGTCCTCAATGAGTACCACATTGTTGGAGTCGAACCTGGGGCTCATCTGGGGGCCAGGCATGCGATGCCCCACGATGAGCGCCTTCTTCTTCTGTCCCTTGATGGCCAAGAGGATCTGGTCGCCCACCTTGCCCACCCCACTCTTGTTGTAGACGTGGATGCAGCGAGGAGGGCGATGGTAGGGGGTGTTCCCCAGGGCGCTGTTGTCCACCACACGGACGCGTGTCATCTTCTGAATTGCGCTGAGGCTCCCGGTGGTGCTGGAGGGAGACAGAAAAGGCTGTGAGGGCATCTCCCCAGGGCAGGCTGCAGGCCCTCCCAGAGGCCACGGCTGGGCCCAGCGCGCATGCCAGCACCTCTTGAGGAGCAAAGCACAAGCAGGAACTGACAGGAGGCAGGGCCTGCAAGGACGCCACGCCCATATCCAGTGGTCCGCTCACAACCAGAGCTCCTGCGGGTGGGCCAAGCCCTCCATTGGGATGGCTTTTAACAAGAACCCAATCTTCCTGTTAGAACAAACTCTATGTAAAGCCTTAACTGAAAGCCTCTGCTTCCCACAAGGACGTGGAGGACATAAACGAATCCCTACGGGCCTGACCTAACCCCAGCCTGTCCTGCAAAACCCGCTTCCCCACACATCCTCGTGCCCAATCTCCTCATCTACAAGCATGTTGCTGGGGGGTGGGGGTCAAGAGATACGAGTTTCCTAGGAAGTCCCTGACACAGCGTGGCAGAAACTGGTCGAAGCAAGGCCCCGATCTTCTGCTTCCACAGTTTCCCTGCAAAGCAGGAATGTTTTAGAAGAGCGCCCACAAAGAGCAGACAAGCTCCGAGTAAGCAATCCGGTAGCCAGTGCTCACGTGGAGGCGCTGGTGTTCTGCTGGGGATCCTAGGGACTCTGCTCCCACTTCCCATGTCTGCTCCAGGCCATTTTACCCATTCCCATTGCTGCCAACTAGTAAATCTCAGCTCGAGCCCCACCTCCCTCCTCTACTCTGGTCCTGGTTTTCCACTCTCCTGAACTCCTTACAACACACCCTACACACACTGCACTGCAGACTTAGGAGGTCCCAACTGACCTTGCTGCCTTGCCTGGCAGATCTCCCCCTGCTACTGGATCCCTGCAGAAACAGCTTCTCTGGAACCTCCAGCTCCCAGGCCCTAACCTTCCTCTCCACCAATACCCCCTGGCCACAGGGTCCCACTCACGGTGCTACCTATGCTCCCGTCTTTTCCCTTGGCCCTCACTGACAACCTATTCCATTCAGGCTCCCTCCCCTACACCTATACCAAGGTTTTAGGGTCCTAACTGGGTCCCACTGTACCTCCCTCTGCCGACAAAGTATTCTCTTTAAAACGACACCACTCCAGGGCCGGCGCTGTGGCACAGCGGTTAACGACCTGGCCTGAAGCGCCAGCAGCCCATATGGGTGCCAGTTCTAGTCCCAGCTGCTTCACTTCTTAAAAAAAAAAAAAAAAAAAAAAAAAAAAAAAAAAAAACCTACACCACTCCTCCGCTTAGACTTGCTCCATGGTTCCCTACCATCTACACTATCAACCAGCTGGTCCCAATTCACCGACCTTCTGAGGTTCCACACCCTAGCATTCACACGGGCACCTTGTGCCCCAGGGGCTGGTGGGAACTACCAGAGTTCTCTGAGCACACCCAGCTATCACCCCCCTGGGGCGGGCAGGAATGGTTCCCTCTTTCATCTGGGAAGGCAGCCTCTCCATTCCATGCTTCCTCTTGCAACTGCAGCTCCTGTCCCAAGCCTCACAAGCACCATGGAAGCCTGTTGTTATACTCCTCACATTTCTCTAGAATGATTTGTTTTCAAGTTTGCACCTGTGACCAAATGTAAGCTCCTTTCAGAGCTAGGAGCAATGCTCCTACTATGCTATGGCGTAGTAAATTAAGCCTCTGCCTGCAGCAACGGCATCCCATATGGGCATCAGTCAAGTCCCAGCTACTCCATTTCCGATCCAGCTCCTTGCTAATGGCCTGGGAAAGCAGCAGAGGATGGTTTAAGTGCCTGGGCCCCTGGGTCCATGCGGAAGACCCAGAAAAAGGTCCTGGCCCTGGCTTCAGATCAGCCCAGCTCTGGCTGTTGTGGGCATTTGGGGAGTGAACCAGCAGGTGGAAGACCTCTCCCTCTGTCTCTCCCTCTCTCTGTAACTCTGCCTCTCAAATAAATCAATCTTAAAAAAAAAAAAAAGGCTAGAGTTTTCATGTGCTAGGGCAATGACAGGGTTGCGAGAGATCAGTCTTGCAAGGAATGCAAGCAGCAGCTTCCCGCCTTTGCCATTTCCCCAGCCCACCCCAAGAACACCACCTCCCCCCTACCCATTCCCTGCTGCCCTGTGGCTGACCAAACTCCAGCTCAGCCTTCCTCTGTCAGCACCCCTGCCCCATGGCCACTCCCAATTCTCATCACCCTACACCTGGCCCCGCACAGGAGACTGACTCAAAGGCACAGTTCCTGGAACTCGGTGGGAAAAGTTACCTGAAACAGCGCTGGCTCCGGGCTCTGCTTACGCAGGCGAAGGACCCGAGCCTAGGGAAGAAAGCCATGGATCCCAAAGTGACAAATCCTGCAGGAAGAGGGAGGGACAGATGATTTCTGAGCCAGGGCCCTTACTCAGAGCCAGTTTTCTTTGGGGATTCGCGTG
The DNA here is from genome assembly GCF_964237555.1 of Oryctolagus cuniculus. Taxonomy (NCBI): domain Eukaryota; kingdom Metazoa; phylum Chordata; class Mammalia; order Lagomorpha; family Leporidae; genus Oryctolagus; species Oryctolagus cuniculus. The sequence continues at coordinate 125,995,585 of NC_091436.1, read as the reverse complement.
GGAGGATGGCACTCCTAGCACAAGATCATTAGTCACTCAACAGAACTCTGAGCGGTTAAGAGACACACAGAGGAATAGCCGGAATCCAGCTCCAATTCTGCTGACTCATGTTCTGACTCTGGGGTCAGAGAGCCGGAATGGTCCACAGCAGCACGGAGACGGTCTTCCATGGGCAGGATGAGAGCACGAACCCTCTGTATGCACACAGCCAGCCAGCACCTCGTTCCCAAGTCCTCCGCAGAGGAAAAGCTGCACAGGACTGCCCGCTGGCACCCACAGGGCAGTGGGTCATCCAAGCAGCCGCCCAGGCCGCCTGTCACATCGCCTTTCTCCTACTTGTGAAGGTCAGCGCACCTGCACAGCTCAAGGCCGACAAAGCAGACAGAGCCAGAGGCTGCCCTTGCCCAGTGACTAAAGTCTGTTCAGGCCAGTCTCCCAAACAACACTGCACCATGGAAAAACCACCTCCACCACACCCCAGCTGCAGGCAGGCTTCGGGGAGCAAGGTGGAGATGGCAGAGCAAACAGCCCAACACTCGTGGCTCCAGCTGGCAAAAGCCCAACGCCATCCTCCTGAGCACTGACAAACACGGAAGGCGCCAGTGTCCCGCAACCCGAGCCCCCACGGCGGGGCATGGCTAAGAGATGCCCACAGCCAGCTGGTGGTGCCAACTGCCAAGCACCTTGTCCTGCCACCCAAATGCCTGCGTGCTCAGGGCCTCAGTCGAGAGCTCTGCCACGAGGGGCCTCTGCACTGTAGTATTGACACATAGCTTTGCTTTGCACAAGTTCAAAGCACCGTGGGTAAGATTTTATTTAACAAGGATGAGGAAAAAGTCCACTATTTACTTCTACAGGAATAGCTAGGCACTCCACTCCAGGAATGCTTATTAACTACAATTTAGCTTCAAATCCCAAACTTACTCCCAACTGTTTTCCTTACAACAACCCCTGACACACTGGCCAAAACGTAGTTATGATCAGAAAATTAAACGTGAAACAAGGCAGCCACTTCGGACGCACTCAGAAGCACAGGCTGTCATATGAGGCCAGCTTTACTGTCCCTAAGTAACCCTGGAGGGGGAACACACGGCCCAGCTGCAGTTCCCCATCCACAGCCCAGGGATCCGGACAGTGCCTCCTGGCCAGGTGGACAGGACGATGCACAGAGACCAGTTCTGAGGAGCACTCAGCACAGCGCCTGGTTATCAGTACCTATTAGCTGTCTTCCTCCTCTTCATCATGTCACGTCTCATTTCACACGTTAGGAAACTGAGACACAGACTGCGAGACCCGCACAGAGCCCCACAGCCAGTCCAGGGCACAATCAGAACCAGAGGCGGACCTGGCCTCAGTCCAAGGAGTTCTCACCTCACTCTGCCCTGTCAGGCTCAGGGCGCACAAGGGCACCCCGGCGGGAGTGTGTGTGTGTATGTGTGTGTCTGTGAGCTCTGAGGGTCATCTGATCTCCTAGGTTTTTTGTTTTTGTTTTAAGAATTATTTATTTATTTAGAAGGCAGAGCCACAGAGAGGCAGAGGCAGAGAGAGAGGTATTCCACCTCCTGGTTCACTCCCCAAATGGCTGCAATGGCCAGAGCTGGGCAGATCCAAAGCCAGGAGCCAGGAGCTTCTTTGGGGTCTCCCACGCAGGTGCAGGGACCCAAGCACCTGGGCCATCTTCTACTGCTTTCCGAGGCCATAGCAGAGAGCTGGATAGGAAGCGGAGCAGCTGGGACTTGTACCGGCGCCCATATGGGATGCCGGCACTGCAAGCACACCCACTACGCCATGGCTCTGGCCTCTCCTAGTTTTTCTTGACGATCACGTGTCAAGCAGCAGACTGAGTGCTTTCCCTGACCACTGCATCTAAAGCTCACAAAAACTCTTTGAAATGCTTACTATTATAAGTCTAAGTGCTACACACAAGGAAATGAGGCCCAGAGAGGTAAATACCTTGGCCAAGTTCACACAGCTAGGAGTGACAAGACTGAACTCTGAACTTCAGCAGCTGCTTTCAGAACCCATGCTCTTACACAACAGAGTAAACACGGCAACCTTTCACTATTAATATTTTCCAATCACTCTTGTTCCATCAAGAATACCGCTATCACAAGCACACTTTCCTCACAGCCGACTCAGGGCTTGCCGAACCAACTGAAACGCACGAACACCAGCTGAAGATTCTTCACTTTTGCCAAATTTCAGTTTGGAAGACAATTGTAGTAGGTGGCAGGACGGGCTCTGCACTCTGAGCAAAACCTAAAAACTGGCAACGAAACAAAACAGAACAAAACAGCACTATAGCTCTGAAAAGCAGTCCTTCTGGTCCAAGCTGGAGCTTCCTCAAATCCCAGCCAAGCATTCCCTCATGGTGGCAGGCCCTTGGCCTCACTCCCTGGGAGAGCAGAGGTTCCTAGGCTACTCCACGGAGGCCCCAAGATGAAGCTGGCACCGCCTACATGCCCTCTCCAAAAAGTTGCAACACCGGCCCTTCCACACCACCCTGCTTCCTCAAGAGCTTTGCCATAAGTCCAGAACTACAGAAGCAGCGAGGGGCTTCCCAGAACTGTCCTGACTCGGCTATCTTTACAAACCCCACCATTCAAAGCACCTCCCTAAATTACGTAGGGCTGTCAGCGCACAAACTCTAATCCAGGCCCCCATCTAGACCCTGCTGCTCATAAGCCACGCCCACTGTCCAGTGCCCTGTGACACTGCTCCAAGGGCAACTTCCTCAGGAAGCCTAATGTCAAACTGCAGCACCATCCGCTGGCCCTCATGCACAACCAGTGGACGTGGCCGTGCACCCAACGCCAACAGGTGGCTGCATTTGCTGAGTAAGTTTGGGTGCTTTCTTTGAAGGTTGATGTCCCATAACACCCTATTTCTTGCTCCTTACTATCTCAAACTCAGACACCATGGAGCTCCTGGCAGCACAGCATCCAAGCTCGCTGCAGGGATCCAGGCCCCATGGACTCAGACGGCAGAGGGACCTGGGCTGCACTCACACACAGCAACCTATTCGTGCGCCCACAGAACACTTCCTCGCTTGTGACTTTCCAGCAGCTCTTCAGTGGAGCTGACACTGAACCCCAGACCCAAACCGAAAGGCCTCGGAATCAAGTGGACAACAGTGAGCCTTCCCATGAACTTGAAAGCACAGAATGAAATACTCACTTTTTGAATACAGTTGTCCCTCAGTTTCGGCCCAGGAGACCTCCCAGACACCAAAATCTCAGATGCTCAAGTCCCTTATATAAAACAGCACAACATTCATATATAACCTTCGTCTTCCCATACACTTAAAGCACCTCTGGATGGTTTTTATACCCAGTGCAGTGTAATGCTACGTAAATGGTCATTACACTACACTGCTTAGGAATAATGACAGTACAGATCTTTTTTTTTTTTTTAATATTTTCAAACTTTTCATGGGTTCTCAATCTGTGGGTTCAATCAACTGTGGATTGTGAATATTTGAGAAAATTGGTCGGCATTGTAGCACAGCAAGTTAAGCTACTATCTGCAATGCCAGCATCCCATTAGACCACCTGTTGGAATACCAGCTGCTCTGTTTTGGATCCAGCTCCCTGCTAATGCACCTCAGAAGGTAGCAGAAGGCGGCCCAAGTGCTTGTGTCCCTGCAATCCACATGAGACCCAGATGTAGTTCCAGGCTCCTGGCTTCAGCCGGGCCCAGCCCGACATTGTGGTCATGGAAGATCGCACTCTCCCTCTCTCCGTAACTCTGCCTTTCAAATAAACAAATGTTTACAAAGAAAATATTGGGGGGGGGGGGGGGAAGGTGTTCCCTCCACTTCCAGCCCAGCAGGTCCTGGTAAACAGGAGTGCAATAAAGATTCGCAGAATAAAAAATAAACAAGGTAGCCAGGAGAAAGATAAATCTGCCACTCCTACCCGTAGCTCCACACAGTGAGGCCCAGACTCTGCGGGATTCTTAGCCATACCACAGGAAGCAGGACATGGCCTCACAGCCCAGGTCTTGCTTTCAGCCCCTGGAATCTTCTCCAGGGCCTGGTGCCTGCACTGCCCACCATGGAAATACCTCATCCCAACACCAAGTAACTGCTGTGGATCAGGAATGGAGCCAATAATTTCTTTCAAAGCAACTGCAAGGTGCCCTGAAGTTCTTTCCTAGCACAAACCCACCCTGTGGACATAGGCCCTGGTTCACTTCAGACCTACTGCACATGCAATGCTATGTCCTGGACGCCATCTGATGCCGAGATGAACTGCCGTGCTGTTTCCTTCTCTACAGCCCTGGCACTCAGACAAGGCCAGGAAGGGTTTCACACCTTCCTGGTCAGCACCCAGTACCTGCCTCCCATTTCAGGGAGTGAATCACAACAAGAGAGGTGGGGAGATCTGAGTCAGAGGAAGGAAAGACAATTACTACAATCCAAGAGCCTGCTCTGCCATCCTCGTTTAACTTCAGCCTCTCCCCCCGCTGCAGAGGCGAGGATTGTGGGTTTCGAGGACACCCAGCAAGCTGCTCACTTGGCATCACCGTGTAGGTCCCACTGGAATGTAGGCTCTGCGAGGGCAGGGATGGGAACCTGCCTGGTTCCGGGCCAGACACTCAGTGCCCAAGCCATGCCTGGTACTCAACGAGAGCGGAGGACTATCTTATGGACAACTGGACAGACTTGATCTGTGACTCGACCCCAGCTCCAGAAAAGCTCCATGCTGGGGCTGGGAGGTTCTCTTGTGCCCTTCACTCAGGCTCCCAGGGACTTAGGGGAGACTTCTAGGCACTGGGGCTTGTTTTGGGTTTCCAAACACGGTCTGAGTTGGAAACGTAGGCAGAAAAAGCCGACACCTCTGATGCTTCGGGGAAAAAACCAGGGGCCAGTGACCGAGTGCTGACGATCCCAAATATGATACTGAGTAACACGGATCTACAGACTCACACATTGTCTCCACCTGGGCAGCTTCCATCTCTAGAGGCTTGGCACAGTCCCCACATTTTAAAGGCCTTTCCAGAGGAAGGGGCTTAAGAGAAAGAAAACAAACATGTTCAATTCAATCACAAATGGGAAAAAAAAAATCTAGAGAAATCAAATACAAAACCAGCCACACAGAGGACAAACTCTGCTAGCCTGGGAACATAAGTGTTTTCCTTAAAGTAGGGAAAAGCCAAGGCCTGGCAGCCTGGAGGAGTCAAAAGAGGGAACCCCCAGGACCCTCCTGGGGTCACACAGACCCCACCCCCATTCCCCTGGCAGGCCTCTTCCCATCTTTCTGAACCGGTGGGCCTTCTATTTGTTGGTTAAGGATTCAGGGCTGTTTTTGCTGTCCAACCTTCAGAAAGTCCATGGCTGGGGTATATGGGTGTGTTTTTAATCTCACAGGAGTGTAACATGAGACAGTTCTCAAAGTACTTCCACATCCATCACTTTCTTTGATAACTGCACCTCTGGGCCTCCAATGAAAACATATATAAGCAAGAGTCAGAGTCTGCAAGGGACTGATCTGCCCAGGATACTGAACTGCTCTGCTGGCTTCACACATTACCATTTTGCAGTTGGAGAAATAAAGTCAGAAATGCTACGAGATGTATTGATTTGTCCAAGGCCAGAAGGAAAAGCAAACCAGACCCAGGCCCACAGCTGTGTCTTTCACTCCCTGCACAGGCAAGATGCTGCTTTAACAACTAGCAAACTTCACAGAAGCACACAATGCACATGGGCCAAGGGCTCCTCCTTTGTCAAGCCTGCACATCATCTTTAAATAAATTCAGGAAACAGGGGCCGGCATTGTGGCACAGTGGGTTAAGCTGTCGCCTTCAACACTGGCATTCCCTATGCTCGAGTACTGGCACTTCCAACCTGGTTCCCTGCACCTAGGAAAGCAGCGAAAAATGGCCCAAGTACTTGGGCCCCTGCCACCTACCTGGAAGAAATTCTAGGCTCCTGGCTTCAGCCTGGCACAGCCCCAGCTGCTGTGGTCATTTGGGGAGTGAACCAGCAGGTGGAAGACCTTTTTTTTCTTTCAAATAAATAAATAAATAAATCTTAAATTAAAAAAAATTCAGGAAACAAAAAGCTGTCCTTTTGGTAAATATCTGTACCACATCTAGGACCAAAGCAGATCTGATTCACCCAGCCTGCTGTGATTTTTCACAGCACTGCTATCGTAAGCCTAGCATCCCTCGACAGCACGCTGGGATGTTTCTACCACAACTATCACTGAGAAAATCTCCCTTCCCAAGTTTGAAAAACATGTCCAGGGTTCTTGTCTTGTATTTGTTTACTTACTTAACTTATGCCTTGCTTTGTTACAGAGGATTTTTTTTTAAATATTTTATTTATTTATTTGAGAGGAAGAGTTATAGAGAAAGGGAGTGACAGAGAGATTTTTTTTTTTTTTTTGACAGGCAGAGTGGACAGTGAGAGAGAGAGACAGAGAGAGAAAGGTCTTCCTTTGCCGTTGGTTCACCCTCCAATGGCCGCCGCTGCAGCCGGCGCACCGCGCTGATCCGATGGCAGGAGCCAGGATCCAGGTGCTTTTCCTGGTCTCCCATGGGGTGCAGGGCCCAAGCACCTGGGCCATCCTCCACTGCACTCCCTGGCCATAGCAGAGAGCTGGCCTGGAAGAGGGGCAACCGGGACAGAATCCGGCGCCCTGACCGGGACTAGAACCCGGTGTGCCGGCGCCGCAAGGTGGAGGATTAGCCTATTGAGCCACGGCGCCGGCCGTTACAGAGGATTTAAAGCAGTGGTTATGGGGACGGCGCTGTGGTGCAGTGCGTTAACGCCCTGGCCTGAAGTGCCACCATCCCATATGGGCGCTGGTTCAAGGCCCGGCTGCTCCATCTCCAATCCAGCTCTCTGCTACAGCCTGGGAAAGCAGTGGAGGATGGCCCAAGTCCTTGGGCCCCTGCACCCACGTGGGATACCCGGAGGAAGCTCCTGGCTCCTGATCAGCGCAGCTCCGGCCGTTGTGGCCAAATGGGGAGTGAACCATCAGATAGAAGACCCCTCTCTCTCTGCCTAACTCTGACTTTCAAATAAATAAATAAAATCTTTAAAGCAGTGGTTCTTAGACATATCAGTTATTTGGGACCAGTGCTGTGGTGCAGTGGGTTAAAGCCCTGGTCTGCAGTGCCAGCATCCCATTTGAGTGCCGGTTCCCATCCTGGCTGCTCCCCTTTGGTCCAGCTCTCTGCTGTGGCCTGGCCTAGGAAAGCAGAAGATGGCCCAAGTCCTTGGGCCCCTGCACTCAAGTGGGAGACCCAGAAGAAGCTCCTGGCTTTGGACTGGCGCATCTCCAGCCGTTGCAGCCATCTGGGGAGTGAACCAGTGGATGAAAGACCTCTGTCTCTGCCTCTCAAATAAATAAAGTAAATCTTAAAAAAAAAATCAGTTATTCAAGCTGGTTTTTTTTTTTTTTTTTTTAAATTTGTCAGGCAGAGTTAGTGAAAAAGAGAGACAGAGAAAGGTCTTCCTTCCATTGGTTCACCCCCCAAATGGCCGCCATGGTCGGCACTGCACCGATCTGAAGCCAGGAGCCAGGTGCTTCCTCCTGGTGTCCCATGCAGGTGCAGGGCCCAAGGACCTGGGTTATCCTCCACTGCCCTCCTGGGCCACAGCAGAGAGCTGGACTAGAAGAGGAGCAACCGGGACTAGAACCCGGCGCCCATATGGGATGTCGGCACCCAGGCGTAGGATTAATCAAGTGAGCCAGGGCATCAGCCCCCAAGCTGCTTTTCCAGTATGGTTTCATTTCTTTTAGCTTTCCTCCTCCTAAGCTCCTACTCCACAGTTATGCAAACACTTATAATCCAGATATAAGTAACATTCTTAGCATGGTCGAATCAGGAAAAGTTGCACAAGGCAAAGTTAAGTTCTGGAGCCAGTGCTGTTGCACAGTGGGTTAAGCCACTATCTGCAATGCTGGCATCCTATATGGACAGCGGTTCGAGTCCCAGCTGCTCCTTTTTCAATCCAGCTCTTTGCTAATGCTCCAGGGAAAGCTGAAGGTAGCCCAAGTCATCGGGCCCTGCACCCACATAGGAGACCCAGAAGAAGCTCCAGGCTTTGGCCTGGCCCAGCCCTGGCCATTGCAGTCATTTGGGCAGTGGAACAGTGAATGGAAGATCTGTCTCTCTCTCTGTAACTCTTTCAAATTAAAAAAAAAAAATCTTCAAAAAAAAAAAAAGTTAAGTTCTACTTACACACCTATCCTTTCCTGTTAGTACTTACACAGGGCCCAAGGCGAGGAGCCAGATGTATGGAGATGGGGACGGGTGGGGGTGGGGAACAGGAGACAGTGAGGGAAAGGGAAAGGCAAGGCCTGCAGGCATGAGAGGAAACCCTGCAGAAGGAAGCCTATCTCCACTACCCTAGGGCTGTGACCCTGCAGTCAGTCCCTCCTCCAGGCCAGGCAGGGGTATTCAGCAAGTGCCCTACCTTCACTCACAAAGGGACCACCTCAACCTGGGGGACCGCTCTCGGGACTGTCCCGCAGGACCAGGTCTGCAGGATAAGTGTCCCTTTCCCAGATGCTGGCTAGGAAAGGCAGCCTCACACCTGGACTCTTAGGGAAGCACGAGCAGTGTCTGCACGTTTTTCAGTTTAAACTGGACGTGGGGAGCCGGAGCTGTGGCGTAGTGGGTAAAGCCGCCCAGTGGTTCCAGCCTCAGCTGTTCCACTTCCAATCTAGTTCCCTGCTAAATACGCCTGGGGAAAGCAGAGGAAGATGGCCCAAGTACTTGGGCCCCTGGATCTTTGTGGGAGGCCAGGAAGAGGCTCCTGGCTCCTGACTTTGGATGGGCCCAGCTCTGACCTTTGCAGCCATTTGGGGAGTGAGCCAGAGGATAAAAGATATCTCTGTCTGTCTCTCTGTTAACGCTACCTTTCAAATAAAAACAAAAAACTGGCCATGGAAGAAGACAGCCTTCCTCCCTCCTCTGAGGGAGGCAATTCCTATTCTGTGAATAATAAGCTATCTGCCACATTCACTGACCCGTAACAAAATTTCTGAGATCTGAATACAGTCACCACAAGCTGTCCCTGCTATGATACATGTAAAATCACACTGGTTCACACCAGGGCGAGCCACAAAGCAAGCTCTGAAATGGAAAGTCACGGGGCATGCGACTCGGCAGTTAAGAGGCCACTTGGACACCCACATCCCCCATCAGAGTGCCTGGGTCTGAATTCCCCCTCCACTCCTGATGCCAGCTAATGCATGCCCCAGGAATCACTAGGTGACCACTCATTAGGTCGCTGTCATCCACACAGGAGACCCAGATTTAGCTAATACCCAACTCCTGCCTTCAGCCTGGCCCAGCCTGGCTATTGTGGGCGTTCAGGGAATCAACCAGCAGATGCAAGTGTGCTCTCTGCCTCTCAACACATTTTTTTTCCAATGGACTTCAGGGAAGGACGTTAATGTTGATATTCAGGTGCAACAGTAAGAACATTTCGGCCACTGTTCCTTCACAGACCCCACAACACACTAATTCAGTTCTCATTCGGGACTTCTGAGGTGCTTCCCCTCCTGTCTGGAAATCATTCCTAAACAGTTCACAGCCTTCTTGAGGACAGACGACAGTTAACAGCTGTCGTGGTGGTCCTAATGAGCTACAGGCAGGGAGAGGCCTGACATGGTGGCTCAGGAGGGTAAGCTGCTGCTTGCAGGGCCAGCACCCATTTTTAACGCCAATGTCCCAGCTCGTCTGCTTCTGATGACGCTTCCTGCTAGCACATCCTGGAAGGTAGCAGCAGATGGCCCAGGAACTTGGGCCCCACCACCTACATGAGAGGCCAGGACGGAGTTCTTGGCTCCTAGTTTGGGCTCCTAGTTTAACCCAGACCTGGTTATTGCAGCCATTTTAGGAGTGAACCAGCAGACAGAAGATCCCTGTCACTCTGCCTTTCAAAGAAATCAATAAATAATCTTTAAAAAACAAAACAGGGGCCGGCACTCTGGCGTAGTAGGCTAAGCCTCCGCTTGCTGCACCAGCATCCCATAGAGGCACTGATTCGAGTCCCAGCTGTGCCACTACTGATCAGCTCTCGGCTATGGCCTGGGAAAGCAGAAGATGGCCCAAGTCCCTGGGTCCCTGGACCTATGTGGGAGACCCGGAAGAAGATACTGGCTCCTGGCTTCAGATCAGCTCAGCTCCAGCCAGTGCAGCCATTTGGGGAGTGACCCAGTGGATAGAAGACTTCTCTGTCTCTACATCTCTAACTCTTTCAAATAAACAAAATCTTAAAAAAAAAAAGCCACTTGGGATGCCTGTATTCCAAATCAGGGTGCCTGGGGTTGAGTTCCAGCTCTGCTCCCCAACTCCAGCTTCCTGGGGCACAGTCTGGGAGCCAGCAGGTATCAGCTCTGGGTCCCTGCCACCCACGTGGGCGTCCTGCAATGTGTTCCCAGCTCCTGGTTTCAGCCCAGCCCAACTCCAGCTGTTGCTGGCATTTCCGGAATGAATCAGTGGATGGGAGATCACTCATTTGTGTATCTGTCTCTGCCTTTCAAACACAGAAAATAAAACACTGTTAAAGTATTAATATATAAGAAATGACTTCTGGTCATCTTCAGAGGTCCAAAAACCAGGTAACCATGATCTGCTGACTACTTTCCAGATATCCACTACAAGAGTTATTTGATTTCAAAGTCAATTTTATCGTTAGACACAAGCAATGGATCACACAGGTTTCACACCCATCAAATCAAAGGGCTCCGTGGGAGGGACCAGGGTAGTGGCGCCCGGGTTAAATTGCCACTTGGGTCAACGGCATCCCATTCTGGAGTCCATTTGGGGGATGAACCAGCAGATGGAACAGCTTTCTCTGTTTCTCCCTTTCCAATAAATAAATAAATAATTTTTTGAATGGAGTTTTTTAAAAAAAAAAAAGTTCCACAGGAAAAATACATCCAAGAAGCTCTAAGGATAAAATGGAGTATACTTTTTAAGACAAAAAAAAAATTCCTAAAAAACTGCAGCAAGGGCAGACACTGTGGCGTGGCAGGTTAAGAGGCCTCTTATGACGCCCGCATCCCATACAGGAGTGCCTGGTTCAAGTCCTGCCTACTGCAGGCTTCCCATTCAGCTTCCTGATAATGAGCCTGGGAGGCAGCGAACGACGGCCCAACGTACTTGGGTTCCTGACATGCTTGTGGGAAACTCAGATGGAGTTCCTGAGTCCTGGCTTGGGCCTGGCCATGCCCCAGCTATTGTGGCCATTTGGAAACTGTGCCAGTGGATGAAGATCTCTGTCACTCTGCCTTTCAAATAAATAAATCCTTTAAAAAAGTAAAAAACACACACACACACACACACACACACACAAACCGGGGCCAGAGCTGTAGCGTAGCAGGTAAAGCCACCGCCTGCAGTGCCAGCATCCCATATGGGCACAGGTTCGAGTGACGGCTGCTCCACTTCCAATCCAGCTCTCTGCTATGGCCTGAGAAGGCAGTAGAAGATGGCCCAAGTCCTTGGGCCCCTGCACCCACGTCGGAGACCCAGAAGCTCCCGGCTTCGGATTGTCACAGCTCCGGCCACTGCAGCCAATTGGAGAATGAACCAGCAGATGGAAGACCTCTCTCTCTCGGCCTCTGCCTCTCCTTCTATCTGTGTAACTCCGACTTTCAAATAAATAAATATTAAAAAACAAAAAACACTAGATTCCTTCTCATCTGAACTGCTTGCTCCAACCCAAACCAACTACCAGAGTCTAAACCTAAACCTACAAAGACTCCTCCCACCAGGCAGACAGCTTCATCCTCATCTTCCTGTCTGTGACAGCTGAAAATCTAAACTGCCCTTTCTAAAAAAAGCCAACTCACTTCCTACCCTCAGCGAAACCCTTGTCTGTCAGCTGCAGGCACTTCCAGCGAATGAAGACTGAACTTGCTTCTGGCAGTAACTATTCCTGGACAGCACCAGGCTGTTCTGCACCGTACATTCCTGGTATACAATACACTAGCAGCATGCTCACGGACCTCCCTCACTGAAAACTCAGGTTGAGGACAGCAAGAAGCAAGCAGGAGCATACCAGACACCAGTGCTTTTCAAAGTTCGCTAACTTGACACACAGAAACACCTCCTTATACCCTCACACCTGAAGCAGGTGTCAAGAAACACTACTCCGCGGCTGGGGTTGTGGTGCAGCAGGTTAAGCCACGGTTTGCAACAGGCATCCCATATAGGAGTGCCAGTTCAAGTCCTGGCTGCACTTCTGATGTGTTCCGTGCTAGTGTGCCTGGGAGAGCAGCAGCAGATGGCCCACTACTTGCGCCCCTGCCACCCATGTGGGAGCCCTGGATTGAGTTCCAGGCTCCTGGCTTCAGCTTGGCCCAGCCTTGGCCATTGAAGCCATTTAGGGAGTGAACTAGCAGATAGAAAATCTTTCTCACTCCCCTTTCTGTCTCTCCCCTCTCTGTGTCACTCTTTCAAATAAAATCTTAAGGAAAAAAAAAAAATACTCGGGGGCCAGCGCTGCATCCCATACAGGCGCCGGTTCTAGTCCCGGCTGCTCCTCTTCTGAACCAGCTCTCTGCTATGGCCTGGGAACGCAGTAGAAGATGGCCCAAGGCCTTGGGCCCCTGCACCCACGTGGGAGACCTGGACAAAGCTCATGGCTCCTGGTTTCTGATCGGCCCAGCTCCGGCCATTATGGCCATTTGGGGAGTGAACCAGCAGTTGGAAGACTTCTCTCTGCCTTTCAAATAAAATAAATTAAATAAATAAATTAAACCTGCGACAATTCAAACCTTACAGGTGCATTCGACAAGCTGCCAATGAACCCTTGAAAAGCTAGTAGGCAACAGAGCCACTGACCCGCTGCAAGAACTGGGCACCCCGGGGAGGGAGTCCTATGGCTCTGAGGACCAGGTTTAAGTCGCAAGTGGCCGGCGTTTCCCAAGCAACCCTCGGTGACTGTGTCCATGCCTTTAAACCTCTTCACACACTCAGCCCACTCAATCTCACAGGGCGGCAGGGCTCACTTACAGCCCGCTACGGAAAGGAACACGGCCTTAATGCCCCCTTCCAGGAACCCGGAATCAGACAAGCCGCCGTGAGGATCTGATGTGCAGAGAGCCCGCCCCCGCTCCTGTCTTAATCACTGCTCGCCGCGATCTCTCGTGAAAGGAGAAACCAGGGAACCCCCGACTCCGGGAGCCGCGCACCCGCCCGACAGACGCCGCCACAGCTGCCCAGCAAACCCCGCTCCAGGCCCGGCAGAGAGCGCAGCGAGGGACGCCCCGGGAACCCGCGGGCTCCGCATCCCGGGGGAGGCAGGTGAGCGCGCGCCCCGCGGAGTCCCGGCGGCTCGGAGGCCACCTTCCAGGCTGGGACCCTCCCGCCGACCCTCTGCCCCCAAAGAGCCCACTGCCCTCCCACTTCCGCCTCTCCTCACCCGCCCGGGGAGGGCGCTCCCGCTTCTGCAGGGGAGAATGGGGCCCGAGAGAAGGAGAGCAGGGAACCCGGCGTCCCCCGCGTCCCCTCCGTACCGCTCTCGCCGCTTGGGAATCTCCCGCCTCGGGTGCCGCGGGCCCAGCGCCGCCTCCCGCCACAACGCGGCCTCCCGGGCGCCTGCGCGCCAGGGCCCGGCCAGGCGTCCAGCGCCCCGAGTGCGCGCGCGCCGTGCGTGTGCGGCGTGGGGGTGGGGCCTGCGCGGCTCCGCCCCTCTCCTCCCTCCTCCGCTCCCCCTCCCCCATCCGCTGCCGCGGCCGCCGCAGGAGCCCGGAGCTCGAGCCGCCCAGCGACTCCCCCCTCCCCCTCCCCCAGCCCCGCCCCGCCCCAGCCCGGGGCTCGGAGCCGGAGCCGAGTCTGCGCCTGGGGGTGAGTACGCGACCCCCTCCCCAGCCCCCTCCCTTGTCTTTGAGGATTCCACCACCACCCGGAGGAAAAACCCGGACTCAGCTGCGCGTCCCCTCCCTTCTCCCTCCTGAGGGACCCAGAGGTGCCCGGGCCCGCGGGACCCCGCTGCCCCCAACCCCACACCATCCGTAGCCAAATGCAAGTCCTCCGACCCCCGTCGCGGGTCCATATGTGCCCCGCCCTCGGTCTCCAGCCCCTAGGGAGATCCCAGGGGGTGGGACCCCCGCCCGGGCCCCCTAGTGCCACTCTTCTTCCACCTTCCCGGCCCAGGTGCGCGTCCGCCCTGCGCCCCTCCGGGGCTCCCGCTGCACCGCACCTGCCCGCCGCCCCCGCCTCCGAGTTTTGGATCCTGGGGTCGCCAAGTCCGGCGCCCTCGAGCCCTTCTCTCTTTTCTACTGTGCGGGGGCCGGGTACTCCGAAGCTGCCCAGGAGCAGGGGTTCGGGCTCGGGCAAGGGCAGGGTTCGCGGGTGCGGGCTCGCGGCCGGCAGCTGCCCCTGGCGCGGCTGGGGACCGGTCGGCGGGCGGGAGAGGCGGCTGGCCCGGGGAGCGCGTCCTCAGCCTGCTCCCCGCACAGTGCAGTTCATTCATGAGCCGCCCGGGCCTGCGGCGGAGGGTGCGGCGGGGAACGGCGAGTGGGGCAAGGGCCCTGCTGGGGGGAGGGGGCGCGCTTTGTCCCTTCTGGCTGTCTTGACCACCTAGAGCGACAGTCCCAACACTTGTCGTCCTGTTGCCCTGCAAAGGGAAGGACGCTTGGGAAGTGGGCAGGAGAGGTCAGAGGGGCTGGCTGCCCTTGGGGCTCTGTGCTGCCACCTCCCTGGGTCCCCTGGGCAGAGGTCTGGACGCTGGGGGCCAACCTGAGTACTCCACTGCCCTGAGAGGCTGGGGCCTCCCTACCCGGTACCACTGCAGCCACCCCGGGAAGAATGAGACTGTGTCCCTGGCCTGCCTCACCAGGCACAGGTGAGGAGGGGAGTGGAAGTGTCGGCCAGGCTCTAGGTGGGAGTGTGCTGGCAGCGTGATGGCCCTCCAGGGCACCAGAAAGCCCAGGCCCTGGCGTGCCCCAAGACGCACATGCTGGGGCCTGCTGTTGGCTGGCTTGGTGCAGTCTTGGCCTGTGGATGGGTGGGTAGGTGGGTCGGTGGGGATGTTGCAAGGCAGAAGGTGGCCCCGGGAAACTAAGAACCCCTTCTGGGTATCATACAAGTTCTGTCCAAGTACAACAGGATCAGAGAGGTCTGAGTTCAAATCCTAGCTCCACCACTCTTTAACTGGGTGACCTTGACAGGTTCCCTAACCTCTCTGGACCTCAGTTTCCATTAAGAAGTGTGGCCACGACAGGCTTGGTCATGGGATCAAGCAGAGTAGCACAGGTGGACGCTGGCACCTTGTCTGGGAGCTGGCCGATAGTGGCCACGACAGGCTTGGTCATGGGATCAAGCAGGGTAGCACAGGTGGACGCTGGCACCTTGTCTGGGAGCTGGCCGATAGTGGCCCTGAACTTCTGACCCATCCTGGGGTAGAAGCACCCACCTGCGCCTGCAGCCCCACCTCAAACAGATGCATGGGGTGTATTGCCAGAGCCTGGGAACATTTGCTGCCACTTTAGCAGTGTCCCTCCACCAGGGTAAGCCCTTGACCTGACTGAGGGGCTCTGTGTTATTTCTGTTACATTAAGTTCTAAGTTTTATTGTTATTTTTACCAATTTTCCTCCACTAAACCAAACCCTGGTATTCTACATCTTATTGATAACTGTAGGTGCTAGGACGAGGGGGTTAGTATATGCCTTAAGCTGTATTGAGAGATTTATACAAGTCATCTTGTGTAATTCTGAAAATGACCAGGTGACTGGTTTACTGTCCCCTTTTTCCAGCCAGTGGAGCCAAAGCCCAGGGTGACTGAGTAATTTGCCTAGGTGGGCAGTCAGATCTTTCCCATCCTAGAAACTGTGCTTTTACCCCCCAGATGGTGTGCCTGTCCCCTGCCCTGAAGTCACAAACCCACAGCCTGAGTACAGGGTCTGGAGCAAGAGGGGAGGCAGGGGGGTAGAGACAGGGCATGGCATTTCTCCAGAGTGGTAGCTGGTGGTACCCCTGCCCCCGCCCCAGCCCCTGGCTCCCTGGTAGAAGTGGCTGTAACATTTGCAGAGGCAGCAAAGTGCAGTGGTTAAGGGCATAGACTCCAGCCAAGCTGCCTGGGTCCATATCTGGGGCTACCACAGACTGGCTGTGTGACCTTGGTCAAGTTCAGTGCCTTCTCTGTGTCTGGGTGTCCTCCGGGAGTCATGATGGGGAGCAAATGCGTTAGGATTTATTCAGTGCTTAGAACAGTGCCTGGCACAAAATACAAGGGCACTTCAAAAAGTTTGTGGAAGATGGAATTCAAAGTTCAGAAGTTTACTGTGGTGCAAAAAATGTTTGAAATCCATCCATAGTTTTTTCTTTTTAAAATATATTTGAAGTCAGAGTTACAGAGAGAGGAGAAGAGACAAAGAGAGAGAGGGAGAGCTTCCCTCCGCTGGTCCACTCCCCAAATGGCTGCAACGACCAGGGCTGAGGATAAATCTCAGAGCCCGGAGCTTCTTCCAGTTCTCCCACGTGAGTGGCAGAGACCCAAATACTTGGGCCTTCTTCTGATGATCTCCCAGGCCATTAGCAGGGAGTTGGATTGGAAGCGGAGCAGCTGGATCTCCAGCCAGCACCCATCTGGGATGCCAGCATGGAAGGCAGGGGCTTAACCCACCCGCCCCCGTGGCTTAACCCACCCGCCCCCATGCATAGATTTTTCATGATGTACATATTCCGGGGGCTTTTTGGGCTCCCTGCCCCAGAGTTTAATAAGCATTTGATACATGCCTTCTTTCACTACTACTTTTATCCTTAACTTGTGGATACATTTTTACCTATCTGTCTAAGACAAGGATATTAATATCTCTTTGTTACATATTGGAGGACTGAGGTCCGCAATTACCTAGTAACAAAGCCGGCCTCTATCTTTACCTCCTCCCATCAGTCCACATGGCCTTCCCAGGATCCCAAGCCCAAAATTAAACTTTCCCCAGTAACAACATAAAAAAATTTTTTTTATAACTCCTCAGCCCCTGCCATGCACACACTCCATAATGGTAAAATAGTAACCTTAGCTCAGAATAAAATCCTGTCACTCTCTCCACACACTCCCAGCTAAAGCCTCAGTTTCAGACAGAGAAACCCCAGATCAGGCTGGCTCAGGCACTTCTGTACACTGGGAGAACTGCTCCTGCCTCTCCAATCCCCCTCCCCCCCCAGATCTGCCCCTGCCTCTCCACCCCCCCCCCCATTATTCCGCCTCAGGCTCTTTCCTCCTCTCTGCTGCTCAGCCCAGTGCTGGCTCTGGGAGCAGCTGCCCTTGATGAAACTCGGCCACAACCCCGCCCCCACAATTAAGAGCTTGGCCTAACCCTGTGGACTGGCAGAGCCACCAGCCCTGCCCCGCCCCTAACATGCCCTGTGACCTCTTGGGAGTCTCTCCTTCCTCCTCCGTGAAATGGGGTAATGATGTGAGTGTGCCCTGCCCTCCTCCGGTGAGAGGATCAAGAGCCTCCCCTCCCCACTGGGGTACCTTCTTGTAGAAGCTCCCAGAATTCTCTGCCTCACTTTGGAGAAGAGCTAAGCACTAGGGGAGGAGGAGGAGGATGGTGCTCATTATATTCTGACCTGGTGGGGCCTTGGGGTTCAGGGACACAGGCGAGGGAGCGGGCTGGTGAGATTTCTGGAGTATGTTGGGAGTTGGAAGATGAGAAAGAGGTGCTAATTAGAGTCGCCCACCCCAATCCCCCGCCAGTCCAAGATACCTACACTTAACCTTTAGCCTTCCTGGTGCCTCTGGATTCTGTGCCCTCTGTTTGCATGCCAGGCTCCCAGACACACCCATGTGCACGCTGCCAGTTAGAGCTCCCTTCACTTCCACCGGCTGCCAGGCAGTCACCTGCCTCCCACCGCACACACTACACACATCCACACACGTTCCCACAGTGCCCTGAAAATACGTAATGAGCATCGATGAAGCTGCCGTGGTCTGCAGAGCCCTGTTCTAAGCACGTCGGAAAGCATCCTGAGGCCATGGAAAGGGTTCAGGCTTTAGAAAGTTGACTTGGGTTTGAATCCTGAGTCCATCATTTTGTTAGCAGTGTGACCTTGGGAATGCTTCTTAACCTCTCAGAGCCCTGCGTCCTGAGGAAGTGATACACAGGAGTGCTGAGGATTAAATACAGTCATCCATATATTATTCTTGAAAGACTAGGCACTAGGTAAGTGGCACCTGCTTCAATGACTAAATTGGTATTTCTGGCTTGGGCTAAAAGAGAGGGCAGCATAACACACGCACAGGACCGTTACTCAGCCTCCCTCACCTGAACTTTGCAGAGACTCCTAGGGAGCAGATGAACCCCATAAACAACCCCAGCTTCCCCCCACACACACATCTGATGGCATGTGCCCCTTGCCCTGTGGTCCGGGTTAGGAAGAGCCATGGGGGACCCCTCCTGGTCACCCCCGGGGCTGAGGGACACTTGCTCCCAAAGTTGCAGTCAGTGATTGTAGGTTTGTTGTTCTCTCTCTTTGTCTGAGTCCTTTTCTTCCCTGGGGAGTCCCCCCTCCCCCGGCAGAGCTCTGGTGTAGTCAGCAGATGGGTCCCCAGGGGCCCCCTGGGAGGATGGGGTGGGGCAGCGCCGCCTCTGCAGCTGCAGCCACACCACACTTCACCACCGGGGGCCTGGCTCAGCTCTGTCCCCACGCACTTCCAGAACCCAAGCATGCATCCCAGCAGGCTGCCACTGTCTTCTAGCCCATTCACCCAGAGCATCCAGGGCTGAACAGCCTTGCAGACTGGGGCAGCAGGACAGGAGCCTGGCTGCAGAGGCTTAGGCAGGCTAAGAGGCCCCCACCCACTCACCCCTCCTTTGCCAATGGAAAAGCTCGCTGGAGGGCACAGCATTCCCAGCGTGCCCTGCTCTGGAGGCAGGAGCAGTGGCATTCTGGGAGTTGTAGTCCTCACACGACTCAGGTGCTCCTGTGCAGATAGTTGGAGAAGTGAGGAAGCTGGAGGGGAGAAAAGGTGTAGGATGAGCAGGAATAGGTGATGCCAGGCAGGTAAGAAACCCAGACATCCTACTTCTTGACTTCTTCCTCGGACCCCAACTCCAAGGACGGGGGCAGATCAGAAGTTGAACATCTTGTTTCGAAGCCAGTTAGGCTACAGTGCTTTCCAGTTGCAAATTCTAAACACATGAAGTCATGCCATCCTCTAATGGGGTAGAAGGAAAAGATCCCAACAAGGCAGTTGGTTCTGGCCCATCTTCCCCTGGCCTGGAAGCCTGGGACCCTCAGAACTGGGACCCCTCCCTATCTTCACTCAGGCCGGGTTCTGCACCCTGAATGAGAGCCGGGGAGAGAGAGAGGGAGGCATTTATGGTGTGTGCACGAGGGCGGAGGTAGATGTTCCAGAATCACAGATACCTTCCCGTTCAGTGGAACCAGTCTCCCCAGTCTGGCCTGGCATCTGGGCTGAGCTCCCCGGACCCGGGGTGGGGTCGCAGCTCTAGAGCAGTGGAGCTAAGTCCATGTGACTCACCCCTCCCACCCAGGCCCTTATCTCCAGTGGCCAGAGCTTCCCCCTACCCGGCAGCCCCGTGATCTGGGCTCACCGCCCCCTCCCCATGCCCACCCTCCTGAGGCTGTGAGGGGGACCGGGGGCGGGGGGCAGGCACAGCTGACTGCTTCGCCCTCTGCCCAGGAGGACCATGCGGCAGTAGCAGCCATGCTGCCCTTCCTGCTGGCCACACTGGGCACCACGGCCCTCAACAGCAGCAACCCCAAGGACTACTGCTACAGCGCCCGCATCCGCAGCACGGTCCTGCAGGGCCTGCCCTTTGGGGGTGTCCCCACCGTGCTGGCCCTGGACTTCATGTGCTTCCTTGTGAGTGCCCTCATGCCACTTCCTGCCTCCGGCACCCAGGCCCAGTACCTGCCCGGCAGATAGCTCCGGCTATAACCCTGTCTCCCCAATGCAGCCCGAGCCTCGCCTCTCACCTTCCACCAAGCCAGGGCCCTCCTCTCCTGAGACACAAGTCTAGCCCCTCTGCCCCCCACCCCCGTCCCCCATCTGTGGCAGCCTCTCCACCTGCAAACCACCCCCTCTTCCCCCAGGCACTGTTGTTCTTATTCTCCATCCTCCGGAAGGTGGCCTGGGACTATGGGCGGCTGGCCTTGGTGACAGATGCAGACAGGTAAAGGCCTCTCTCCACCTCTCCTCGAAGACCCCTTGTTCCACACCCCCCCAGGAACAAGAACGCGCCCGCCCTCTCTCATCCCCTCTGTTGGGGGACGACAGAGGGCCTCGTCCCAGAGTGGGCGTGGGGTGTGCGAGGACCCTTCGCCGGGCCTCTGTTCCCTGCCCGTCCCCAGGAGCGTCCTCCGCCCCTGCTAACCCTGCCGTTCTCTGTCCCCAGGCACCGGCGGCAGGAGGGAGACCGAGTGGAACAGGAATAGTATGTGGGGCACCGGCCCCCTCGCCCCCACTAAACCAGCTTTTCCTTTTCTTCCCTCTCACGCGGCTCTTCTCTTCCTGCCAAGTCGCTGGTTTCTCTTTGCAGTTTTCTCTGCAGGCTCATGTTTCAGATTAACGCGGGCGGTGTGCTTTGCAGAGCAGGGGGCTCCCCAGCTTGTCTCTGCCTCCCCCCCTCCCCGCCACCTCTCCCTCTGGCTCCCTGCCTGGGAGAGGTCCCTCCCTGTGTGCCCTCGCCTTGTGGTCCTCCAGGGAACCCACGCTACAGTCCTCAGCACAGTCACGCAGAGACAAGATTGGGCGTCACCCGCAGCTTCCTGTCTCCTAACAGCTAGTTCTTCACGTTCCAGGGGTCCCTGCTCACTCCTTCTGGAAGCCTGAGGTGGAGGCTGCCCGAGGAGCCCCCCAAGTCTGGCCCTGTGTGTTATCTCGTGGTCTCTGTCTGTAGGACCGGAGTTGTAGCAGCTGCTGGGTTTGGGGAACAGGGAGGGTAGGGCCCCACCCAGGAGACATCTCCCAGCCCCCTCCCCTCCCCGTCCTTTTCTGGGTCCCCCTAGGTCCCTACTTTCCTTCACTTTCCCATTGCTCTTTGCATCCTTTTGGCTGGGTCCACCCCACCCCACCCCCTGCTGGTCATCCTTGGAACTGCAGGGCCCTTTTGCATTCTGCCTTCAACCTCCTGGGTGAAAGATGAAGACGCTCCTCTCTTAGGGCCCCACCACCCAGCATCGTGCTGCCCCTCCCTCCGTGGGGAAGAGGTGTACTTGAGGGAGGCAGGGTGGGGGGGCAGTCATTCCTCTCGCTTCAGCCTCTGCGCTTTCTGTGCCTTCTGTAACCCTGGAGCCCTACTGTGTCACCCTGCTCCCAGGGGCTCAGACTCACCCAGCTCCCTGGTCTCTCGTCTCCCCCACCCCCCAGTGTGGCCTCAGCTATGCACGGGGACAGTCATGACCGGTACGAGCGTCTCACCTCTGTCTCCAGCTCTGTGGACTTTGACCAAAGGGACAACGTGAGTGCCCTTCTGCAGATGTCTTGACCCCTCCCCAGTGCCCTCTTGGCTTCCTGTGCCGTGCGGTCCTAGCCTCCTCCTCGGCTAGGGAAGGGGCTTGTCTAGGATCCATAGGACCTCCTGCCCTCTCTGTCACCCCCCATGCTGGCACAGCCCTAGCACCCGTGGATCCCAAGCTGTGACACCACGGTGGACTTCCCTATCCGCCTCTGCTGATGCACCCTCAGGCTGCCATCTTTCCTTAGAAATCGTAGTGAGCCTTCCAGGCCTGCCCAACAGCACCCACAGATGCCATTGTCATGTCCAGAGGTTCCAGGCAGGCCGTCCTGGCCCCATGGGGTCCCGTGACCTGCTTGGGAGGTGGAGCTGAGCAGCTGCAGCCCCTCTCTGTGAGCATTCACGCAGACCCCAGCTCCCTTTCACGTCGGGTCTGTCGCACAGGTGCTGCGACCTGCCCCTGTCACGCCGAGGGTGAGGGGCGTGAGCTGAACGCTAACCTTCACACGGTGGGGTGGGGCTGGTTGGTGCAGCTCAGGCCAGGGGCCCTGCAATAGCCTCAGCAGAGGCGGCCGTCGGCTTGCTGAGTTGGACTCCCCGGTAAGTGGTGACGCAAAGGGCCCCCCCACCGTGCTAGCGAAGCTGTGATAAGTCCCCTGCTCAGGGGCCGTGGCAGCAGGAGGCATGGTGCCCTGTCTTGGCAGAAGGGCATCCTGGGCCTTCTCCCGGTAAGAGATGGGGGATGGCTGTCCCCCAAGGGACCACTGCTTGAAGGCAGCCTGGGGGTCTGGAGAGGACAGAGACATCTCAGTGGCCACGTGACTCTGGCTTTCATGCCTTGAGGGTGGACTGCAAGACACAGCTGGGACTTAGGCAGCAGGGCCCACCCCTGTGCTTGTTGGCAGCCACGTGGCAAATTTGTTTCTTCTCTGGGGATCTGGGGACCTTGCTACCCGTCCTGAACTCCCAAGCCCCGCCCTTTGCAGGGGTCTGTGGCTGGGGACGTGCGGATCCCAGTTTCTGCAGGAACAGCAGCCTTGTTCCTTCCCTCCGTCTCTGGGGCTGAGCTTGGTCCCAGGGTGTAGGGTGTGTCTTTAGGGGCGGGAGGGGGTGTGGGGGTGTGTGTGCCCAGGTGAGCCACAGCCTAGATATAATCAGAAGGGGTGGCTGGGATGTGAGGGGCAAGGGAGCTTGGGCTGGTGGGATGGGACAGCAGCTGACGGCCCCCTGTCCCCCCAGGGTTTCTGTTCCTGGCTGACAGCCATCTTCCGGATAAAGTAAGTGAAGGGTCTTCGAGCTGTAGAGCCAGAGAACATCAGAACCTGCCACCTCCCTCCAAAGCGCAGGGGCCTGCGGCGCTGAGGGCCTCAGAGCTCCTAGCCGGGCCAGCGCCCTGCTCCCTGCTCCAAGGCCGCTGCTGGCCCCCTACCCGCCGCCCGCTTTATCCCACATCTCCTCTGCCCGGGAGCACCCCCCCCCCCGGCTCTGCCCACAGCTCCCCATGCCCCTGCCCCACCCCCCCCGCCTCAGCCTCCGTGCAGCCAGCGGGTAGGGGCAGCAGGCAGGCTGGAGGCAGCCAGCCAGCAGCAGGCAGGAGCCAGCAGATCGAGCCAGTCCGGCAGGCAGGCAGTGAGCGCTGAGAAAGGCAGGAAGCTCACCAGGTCAGCACTGCCACCACCTGCTTCCCCAGGCCCTGCCCAGGTGTGGTGGGCTCCCCACCCAAGCTCAGCCGGCACCCATAAGGTGCTGCTGCCCCCCCCCCGTCCTCCCCTCTCATTCCCGATGTCCCTCTTCCCTGTAGTCTTCCTCCTTCTCCCACCCCTCTCTTTCCCTCTGTGCTCCCCAACCCTTCCCTTTCCATGCCTCCCCGCCATTTCCACTCCCTCTCCCCCTCCCAGAGCTCCCGTAACTGCTGCCAGCTCAGCAGGGGCTAGGGTGGCCGTGGGTGGGACGGGCAACCCCTGCTTGCCCCGGTCCTGACCCAGTTCCTCTGTGTACTGCGTGGCCTGCAGGGATGATGAGATCCGGGACAAGTGTGGGGGCGATGCCGTGCACTACCTGTCCTTCCAGCGGCACATCATCGGGTTGCTGGTCGTCGTGGGCGTCCTCTCCGTGGGCATCGTGCTGCCTGTCAACTTCTCAGGGGACCTGCTGGGTCAGCGAAGGCCTAGGGTGGCTGGGGCGGGGGGTCACGTGCGCTGCCCACCCCCCATCATCCTGTCCCTCTCTTCCCTCCCCAGAGAACAATGCCTACAGCTTTGGGAGAACCACCATTGCCAACTTGAAATCAGGGTGAGGTTGGGAAGCTGGGCCGTGGGGTCCAGGTGGGGCCCCGATGGGGCCAGGGTCTCAGCTGTAACTTCATGGTGGGGTGGGGGACAGACAGCTGGGGTTGCAGAGAGAACAGGTGGATCCCCTGATGTGGCCAGTTAGAGAAGAGGAGGGTACAGCCTCTGGCCAGGGGAACATGCTATAGCCTGTGGGTGGACCAAGAAGAGGAGCCCTCGTGGGGACACCGCGTTTGGCAGGGAACGATCTTGGGGCTTTGAGGGGAGGGTGAGGCCTGCCACGGCAGGCTGGTGGCAGTGAGGGCCCACGTGTGCACCAAGGGTTTAGCGCCGGGCGGCTGCGGTGTCTTGAGTGTGTTCCAGCCCCAGCGGCGCCCCTGTGCCCCCAGGAACAACCTGCTGTGGCTGCACACCTCCTTTGCCTTCCTGTACCTGCTGCTCACCGTCTACAGCATGCGCCGACACACCTCCAAGATGCGCTACAAGGAGGACGATCTGGTGAGTGAGGCAAGGCCCAGGGGAGTCAGGCCAGCGGGCTGTGAACCCTGGCTCCGCCGCGCAGAAGCTCCTGTCCTGCCAGGTACATAACCCGCCCCGCCCCACCCCCGCCACTCAAGCCTCAGGTTCCTCACCTGTGAGATGGGAGGACAGCAGCCCCCCCCCCCCCCGCCAGGTGGCTGGGAAGGTGTGCGGGGCGAGAGTGGAGGCAGCTGTGCTGTGCTTGGCGCTCGGGCAGTGGCCATGGCTGATAGTATGGCAGCGGCACCTCCCCCCTCTCTGCTGGATCACTCACCAAGTCCAAGTCCACGCCAGCCACTGCACTGGGGGGTCAGGATCTAAGGATGGAGAGGAGGCCCGTGGCATCCCCTCCGTAACCCAAGGGGCCGTCTCATTGGGCTCACTGCCTGGTTTCCTCCCCGCTTCCCCTGGGACCTGGCACTCCCCCCCCACACACAAGGCCCCCTCCCAGCCCCTCCCCGCAGCCTCTGACACCTCTGGGCTTGAGCTCCAGGAAGGCAAACCCCACTCCCACCCCGTGCCCACCCAGGTCAAGCGGACCCTCTTCATCAACGGCATCTCCAAATACGCCGAGTCGGAGAAGATCAAGAAGCACTTCGAGTGAGTAAGCTCAGGCCCTGCAAATCCACCTTTGTCTTTGAACCCCAAGGACAGTGTCGCCCTCCTCTGACTCCTGGGGTCTGCGGCAGGGACGGAGAATAGATGAAGGAAGAAATCCCTAATTTCCCACTGCGCGTGCGCTTGGGCTGGGTGCCAGTCCCTTTAAGAACAGGAGGACCGTGACAGAAACGTACTCCCTCCTCCCGGCCCGGCCTGGGTCACACGTTGTTGGCTCAGGTCTGTGGGGGATACAAGGCTTCCCCAGGGTTCCCGTGCCTTCTGGAGAGGGTGTGCAGACTGATTGGTGCCCTGGACCGTGAGTTGGGCAGAAACCAGAGAAAAGGCAAGGGAGAGGCAACTCCCCTGGTCAGCACCCACAGGTGGGGCAGTGGGGGAGAGGGCTCCCTCGGGGACGTGCAGGGACAGTCTTTGTGCAGGATCGGGCTGTGCCGCACGTTCGTGTCTTAGCTTGGCAAGGCTTCTCGGGTGTGGTTAGTCGTGAGTCACGTGGGGCGTTCTGGGACCAAGACGTGAGTGCTTGCGGGGAGCCTCGGGGTTCATGGTGTGCAGATCTGTTTGAAGGGTCTGGCCAGTGTCACCATCAGGGGAGCTGGTGATCTGCATCAGGGCTCGGGCTGATCAGAAGCAAGCTTTAGTCTGAGTTCCCCGCCGGCTGTCTGAGCTCAGCCACTGTCCTACAGCAGGCCCTCTGAGATGGAATCAGAGACAGAGCTTGAGCAGGGCGGGGGTCAGGGGCTGGTCAGGGTCACACTCCAGAGCCCTGTGCATCAAGAGGAAGGACACCCAGTCTCACGGCATGCATGCATTGGTCATCTCCGTGCCAGGCGTCAGTGAACGGAAAACAACTCTACTGGCATGCGGTTAACATGACAGCTGTCAAAGTTAGCTCGTCCAGGGCGGCCGTTTGGCCAGGAGTCAGGCAGCTGATTGGCGTGCCCATTTCCCCTATCAGAGTGCCTGCCCTGCTCCCAACCCACTTCCACTGCCTGTAGCACTGATGGCTCAAGTAGCTGGGTCCCGACCACCCATCTGGGAGGCCTGGGTTTGTAGCCGTGGCTTTGACCCTGGGTCAGCCCTGACTGTGGTGGGCATTTGGGGCATACACAAATTAGAAAAGAAATGCACATCTCTGTTTCTCTCTCTCTCTGTTTCTCTCTCTCTCTCTTTCTTTCTCCTACTCCATCACTCTGCCTCTCAAAAAAAAAAAAAATAGTGATAATGGGGTCTCCATGTGTTGTGCTGGGTTAAGCCTCTACCTACAATGTCAGCATCCCATATGGGCACTGGTTCAAGTCCCAGCTACTCTCCTTCCAATCCAATTCCCACTAATATGCCTGGGAAAGCAGCGGGTCTGTTTGAGGAGCTGGTCAGTAGATCAGGGCCCCTGATCATGTACTTGGGTCTCTGCACCCCAGCTGGGAGACCTGGATGGAATTCAGGTCTGGCCCAGCTTCAGCCTGGCCCAGCTCTAGTTGTTTTAGCCACTGGGGGAATGAACCAGCGGGTAGAAGATCTCTCTCTGTAACCCTGCCTTTCAAATAAATAAATCAATCTTTAAAAAAGTTAGTGATAAGCATTTGGCATTAAGTTAAGTTACTACATGGGATGCCCACATCCCATGTCAGAGTGCCTGGGTTCTTTTCCCATCCAACTCCCTACTAATGCCCACCCTCAGGGGCAGCAGGTGATGGCTCAAGTACTTGGGTCCCACCTGGGAGACACAGATGGAGTTCCTGGCTCCTGGCTTTGACCTGATGCAGCCCTAGTTACTGTGGGCATTTGGGGAATGAACCAGCAGATGGGGGACCTTTCTCTGTATCTCTCTGCCTTTAAAAAAAAAGATTTATTTATTTATTTTGAAAGTGTTAGAGAGAGAGAAAGACAGAGAGCACTTCCATCCATTGGTCCACACCCCAGATGGCTGCAACAGCCAGGACTGAGCCAGGCCAAAGCCAGGAGCCAAGAGATTCACCCAGGTTTCCCATGTGGGTGTAGGTGCCCAAGCAGTTGGGCCATCCTCCACTGCCTTCCCAGGCACATTAGCAGAGAGCTGGATTGGAAGTGGAGCAGCTGGGACTTGAACTGGCATCCATATGGGATCCCAGTGTTGCAGGCAGCAGCTTTACCCACTATGCCACAGCACCAGCCCTCTCTCTTTTGTTTAATACATTAAAACAAATAATTAGGGGCTGGCTTTGTAGCACAGCAGATTAAGCTACTGCTTGCAAACTAGCATCCCATATTGGAGTGTGGTTTCAGTACCAGCTGCTCTGCTTCCAATCCAGCTCCCTGCTAATGCGCTTGGGAAGGCAGCAGGAGATGGCCCAAGTGCTGGACCCCTGCCACCCATCTAGGAGATCAGGATAGGGTTCCTGGCTCCTGACTCCTGGCACCTGGCTTGAGCCTTGCCCAGACCTGGCTGTTATAGCCATTTGGGAGTCAACCAGTGGACAGAAGATATCTCTCTCTCTCTCTCTCTCTCTCTCTCTCTCTCTCTCTTTGCTCTCCTCTCCCTCTTTCTCTGTCTCTCTGTCTTTCAAATAAATAAATAAATCTTTAAAAAGAATAAATAAATAATCTAAAGGTGAACTTTCGGCCGGCGCCGCGGCTCACTAGGCTAATCCTCCACCTTGCAGCGCTGGCACACCGGGTTCTAGCCCCGGTCGGGGCGCCGGATTCTGTCCCAGTTGCCCCTCTTCCAGGCCAGCTCTCTGCTGTGGCCAGGGGAGTGCAGTGGAGGATGGCCCAAGTACTTGGGCCCTGCACCCCATGGGAGACCAGGAGAAGCACCTGGCTCCTGCCATTGGATCAGCGAGGAGCGCCGGCTGCGGTGGCCATTGGAGGGTGAACCAAAGGCAAAGGAAGATCTTTCTCTCTGTCTCTCTCTCTCACTGTCCACTCTGCCTGTCCCAAAAAAAAAAAAAAAAAAAAAAAAAAAAAAAAAAAAAAGTGAACTTTCTTGAGACCCCATTTAAAATAAAGAAAAATTTTTAAACAGTTCTTTTTTAATTTGAAAATCAGAGTCAGAGAGAGAGAGGGAGAGACAGAGAAATCTTCCATCCACTTTTCACTCCCCAAATGGCCATAGCAGCCAGGGCTGGGCCAGGCAGGAGCCAGGAGCTTCCAAGTGCAGAGGATAAAGCGCTTGGACCGTCTTCTGGTACTTTCCCAGCCGCATTAGCAAGGAGATGGATCAGAAGTGGGGCAGCCAGGACTCAAACCAGCCTCCATATGGGATGCCAACACTGCACACAGTGGCTAAACCCTCTGTGTCATTCTGCTGGCCCCAAAATAGGAGGTTTTGTGTTTTTTTTCAATGGATTGATTTATTTATTTGAAAGGCAGAATTACAGAGAGAGATCTTCCATCTGCTTGTTCACTCCCCAAATGGCCACAACAGCCAGGGCTAGGCCAGGCTGAAGCCAGAAACCAGGAGCTTCATCTAGGTCTCCCACATGGGTGCAGGGGCCCAAAGACTTGGGCCATTTTCTGCTGCTCTCCTAGGCCATTAGCAGGGAGCTGGATTGAAAGTGGAGCAGCTGGAACTCAGACCAGCGCCCATGTGGGGTGCCAGCATCACGGGTGGTAGCTTAACCTAACTATGCCACAATGCCAGCCCCAGTAAATCCATTTTAGAAATCAAATACAGCTTAGATTACCCACTATGGCTCAGCAGGTTAGGCTGCCACCTGCAACATGGGCATCCCATATCAGAGCACTGACTTGAGTCCTCCACTTTTGATCATGCTCCCTGCTAATGAACCTTGGAAGGCAGCAGAAGATGGCTCCAGTGCTTGGTCCCCTGTCATTCACACTCATATAGGAAACCAGCCTGGCCCAGCCTCAGCTGTTGTGACCATTTGGATAAAGAACCAGTGGATGGAAGATCTTTCTTGCTCTCTCTCTCTCTCTCTCTCTCTCTCTCTGTGTGTGTGTGTGTGTGTGTGTATGTCTCTCCCTGTCACTCTGCCTTTATAATAAATAAATCCTTCTTGGCAATTAGATTATCCTGGGTCAGCATGAGAGACCTCTCTGGGATCTTTTTTGGGCTTCAAGCTATAATCAGCGTGGGGCACTCTCGGTCAGCTTTAGCAGCGTGTGCTCAGAATTAGGTGACAGCTTAATATTACTGTTAGAGGTCGGCATCTGGGGGAGCAGTAAAGGCACCATTTGGGATGTCCACATCCCATATCAGAGCATCCGGGTTCAAGTCCTGGCGCTGCTTCTCATTTTAGCTTTGGCAGTGGTCCTGGTTGTTGTGTATATTTGGGAAGGGTGCCAACCAATGGGAGATAGATCTCTCTCCCTCTCCTTCTCCTTCTCCCTCTCCCTCTCCCTCTCCCTCTCCCTCTCCCTCTCCTCTCCCTCTCCTTCTCCCTCTCCCCCACTCCCTGCCTCCCTCTCCCTCTCCTCTCCCTCTCCTTCTCCCTCTCCCTCTCCTTCTCCCTCTCCCTCTCCCTCTCCCTCTCCTCTCCCTCTCCTTCTCCCTCTCCCCCACTCCCTGCCTCCCTCTCCCTCTCCTCTCCCTCTCCTTCTCCCTCTCCCTCTCCTTCTCCCTCTCCCCCACTCCCTGCCTCCCTCTCCCTCTCTCTCTCCCTCTCCCCCCTCTCTCCCTCCCTGCCTCCCTCCCTCTCCCCCCTCTCTCTCCCTCCCTCTCCCCCCTCTCTCTCCCTCCCTGCCTCCCTCCCTCTTCCTCCCTCTCCCTCCCTCTCCCTCCCTCTCCCTCCCCCTCCCTCCCCCTCTCCCTCCCCCCCATGCATGTGTGTCTGTCTGTCTGTCTCTATCTGCTTTCCAAATAAAAATAAACACACATTACAGTGTAATTGAAATCAGTTGCCAGCTTGTACCAAAAGTCTGTTCTTTTAATTCAGATATCTCATGAGCACCTATCGTGGGCTACACTGGGTGGACGCTGGGGCAAGCCCTGCGTAGAGAGGCCGACAGTGAACAAAGGAACTGCTGACAGACACTGAGTCACGTGGAGGCACTGGGGAGGAAACCAGAGCAGGGCAGGGGCGCAGTGAGGGGTCAGGCAGGGCTGCTCTTTCCCGTGGCGGGGGCAGGGGCGCGGCACTGCCCAGTGCAGTGAGGAGCCGACTCTGCCGGTCAGCCTCCCCTTCGTTCAGCACCCGCCTTTTGGGTGCCCGCTGTGTGCCTCGTGCCCGGGAGACAGGAGGCTTGCACCTGAGCCCTGTCCTTGAGCTCATAGTTTCAGCTGTCGGTGTCAGGGGTTGGTCTGCCGTTTTGTTTAGGAAAGGGTCCAGCAGTGCGCCTCTAAGCGGGGTGAGGGGGACTGTGGTCCCAGCTGGAGTTGGGGAGCAGTGGGGTACGCATGATGGAAGACTTGTTTCATTGGTCCATTCGTTGAGCACGTTGTTTTGTTATTTTTCTTAATATTTATTTACTTATTCGAAAGGCAGAGTTAGAGAGATCTTTCATGTGCTGGTTCACTTCCCAAATGGCCACAATGGCCAGGGCTGGGCCAGGCCGAAGCAGAAACCTAGAACTCCATCTGGGTCTCCCACATGGGCGGCAGGGGCTCAGGTATTTAGACCATCTTTGCTGCTTTCCCAGATGTGTTAGCAGGGAGCTGGATGGGAAGTGGAGCAGCCAGGACTGGAACCTGCGCTCGTATGGGATGCCGGTGTCGCAGGCAGCAGCTTAACCTGCTGCACCCCAGCACCAGCCGCAGCACCTGTTTTCTTGAGCACCTAATGTGTGCGAGCCATTGGGACAGGCCTGGGTGTGCAGTGATGAGCAGGAAGCAGCCTCGTCCTCCGGGAGCTGCTGGGCCTGCAGTGTTAGGCAGGGCCCGTGGTCTGTCCGGATGAGGGGACAGCCTGTGGGGAGGCTTAGGGGCTGGATGGGTCGGGTGTTGCAAATTAGAGACGAGTCTGGTGACAATGAGGGCTCACCCTTCCAAAAAGGAAACCTAAAGAGGTTTGAGCAGCAGCAGTGTCAGGGAAAGGTGTGTAGCCCCCAGGAAGGACATTTGCAAGGCCCCCATCCCAGATGTAACTGTCTAAGTTCTCGTGGGTTTCTGAGTGCATCTCCTAATTCAGAACCATGTGTTGTGCATCGTTTGTGCTTGGGAATCCTTCGTTAAAATGTCCAATACAATGTGCAGCCAAGGGGGCTCAGTCGAGATTTGGAGTTAGGATCAAGAGTGTGTGATTGGATGGAAAAAGTCCCTGCCAGATCAGTCTCAAGTCAAGGCACGGGTCACTCTCAGCTCGGGGTTAAGGCGTCAGCCTTGGGCCTGGGTTATGGATCTAAGTGTGAGTCTCAGGTCAGGATTCAGGATCAGTGTGTGGTGTGCCTGGGGCCCGGGTTAGGGAGAGCTCGTTCTACAGGCAAGGCTGTGGCTTGGTTGGCGTTACTCAGTGGTCAAGGCTAAGTGCTGGGAACAGGGTTAAGGGAGCAGCAGCCAGTGACTAGAAGCAGCTCTTCTGCACCTAAAGTCCTCAGCCCTGGCCGGGAATCTGCCCACAGCCATGGCTGGCTGGCTGGCCCCAGGCGGTGTCCTCCCACGTCCAAGCCCAGCAGCTCCCGCTGCCCTTACAGTCCCCTGGCCCCCGTGCACCCGCTGCCTGCTCAGATGAGCAGGAGGTGGGATTGCAGAGTGTCCACCTTGGGCCACTCTCGTTTTTGTAGACTGAGAAAGAGGGAGCTGGGTTTGGGGCAGGGCAGGTGGTGGGGTCCCCGTGGAACGTGACTGCTGGGCTGTGTTTCAGGGAGGCCTACCCCAACTGCACGGTGCTGGAAGCCCGTCCCTGTTACAACGTGGCTCGCCTTATGTTCCTCGATGCAGAGAGGTAATGGGGCTGGGGGCAGCCGTGGCTGGCCCTGAGGGTCCCGTGCCCACGGGGGAACGTGGCACCCTTTCCAGGGGGTTCCCAGAGCATCTGGTTTCAGTTCTACCCTGGAGTGCATGTTAATTCAGCTCTGGACAAAGCAAAACCTGGAGGTTGAGTCTGTGGCCACAGTCCCACTGGCTCCGAGGGCGTACCCTTTCTTGCTGCAGTATGATAAACTGAGGGTAGACTATAGGAAGAACCCCAGGGCCCCTGAGGGATGGGTGAGGAGGCCCTGGGGTAGGCGCGTGTCTGAAACGTGTCCTAAGCGAATCCCAGAACAAGACAGTCCCTTTCTTGGGGAGTGGGCCAGGTGACTGCCAGGCTGGGCTCCCTGTCTGTCCTCCTGGCCGGGTGGTAGGTGACGGGGCACCTGGGTCCCACAGGAAGAAGGCGGAGAGGGGGAAGCTCTACTTCACCAACCTGCAGAGCAAGGAGAACGTGCCCACCATGATCAACCCCAAGCCCTGCGGCCACCTCTGCTGCTGCGTGGTGCGAGGCTGTGAGCAGGTAGGACACGGCCTGGCTGCGGGGCTCTGGCAGCCCTGACAGGTGTGGGGAGGAGTCAGACAGGCCCTGGGCAGTCAGGGCCCCTCCCCTCTGGTGGAGCCCATCCCACAATGCTAGGAGCAACACACACACACACACACACACACACGCACGCACAGTGGCGAGCCAAAGGCAGGCTGAACTCCCTGGGAGACAAGGCTGGGACCCTGGTCCCAGAAGCTCTGCTTCCCACGGCCGGCTTTGTCCCTGTCCCTACAGTGGCCAGGTTGTCAAACCCCGAGTTGGAAGAGGTCAGCTCTGAGCACGGCAGGTTTCTTCCCTGCTCCATAGCTCAGTTTCCTTGTCCATGAGATGGGGGGGGGATTGTACCTGCCTTGGGAGGTTGTGCGCGTTAAGTGGGTTGGACTACGGGGGCGGGCAGGCACGGGTGGGCGTTGGCTGGGTGCCGCGGTGCCTGAGCCCGAGCCCTCCGTGCCGTGGCAGGTGGAAGCCATTGAGTACTACACGAAGCTGGAGCAGAGGCTGAAGGAGGACTATAAGCGGGAGAAGGAGAAGGTGAACGAGAAGCCTCTGGGCATGGCCTTTGTCACCTTCCACAATGAGACCATCACCGCCATGTGAGCCCCCGCCCAGCCCTCGTCCCAGCCCCCGAGCAGCCCGCCCAGGCTCCCGCGGTCCGCAGTGGGGACCCCTGGCCGTGCCACGGTAACCAGTGCCCGTCCCCCAGCATCCTCAAGGACTTCAACGTGTGCAAGTGCCAGGGCTGCGCGTGCCGCGGGGAGCCGCGCGCCTCCTCCTGCAGCGAGTCCCTGCACATCTCCAACTGGACCGTGTCCTACGCCCCCGACCCCCAGAATATCTACTGGTGAGCGCTCGGGGGTGCCGGGCCTGGGGAGGACAGGGAGGTCCCAGGTGTCTCGGGACCAGCTGGGCCCTTGAACCCCACCCCGAGTGACCGCCTCCCCTGCCTTCCCAGGGAGCACCTCTCTATCCGTGGCTTCATCTGGTGGCTGCGCTGCCTGGTCATCAACGTCGTCCTCTTCATCCTCCTCTTCTTCCTCACTACCCCGGCCATCATCATCACCACCATGGACAAGTTCAACGTCACCAAGCCTGTGGAGTACCTCAACGTGAGGCCCACGCCCCATCCCGGCCCCCGTACCGCACCATGACACACATGCACCTGCCTTTTCCTCATCCCTCCCTCTTGCCAGCTAGAAAACGGAAGAGGTGGATCAGGTCCTTGGCTGTTAGACTTACGTTCTGATCCTTATGTCAACACAAGAGCCTAGGCGCCGAGCAGGGCTGTTCTGCAGACAGAAGGGTGGGCCCATGCACCTCCTGGGCACCCTGACAGCTGATCACTAAGTGGCAGTGGCATAACAGATAAGGCCCAGACTGCCCGCCCGGGTCCAAGCCCCTATCCCACTGCTTGCCGGCTGGATAGGCTCCTGAGTCATCTCTTTGCTCATGTGTAAAACAGGTTGATGTTGAGAGGATTAAGGTGTGGGCAGTATACAGTCAGTGCTTGGCACGTAGTAGGTGTTCAGTGCGTGCTATCCGTATCATCCTCTTGGAGCTGTACCCGTGGCCCAGGCACCCGGCCTTGCCCCTGGCCCTCCAGCTAGTCTGAACTTTTTCTTTTCTTTAAAGATTTATTTATTTAAAAGACAGTGTTAGGCAGAGAGAGAGAGAGAATGATATTTTACATCCTCTGGTTCATTCCTCAAATGGCCACAACAGCCAGGACTGGGCCGGGCTGAAGCTAGGAGCTAAGAACTCTCTTTGGGTCTCCCACGTGGGTGCAGGCTTGGACCATCTTCCATTGCCTGCCCAGGCACGTTAGCAGGGAGCTGGATGAGAAGCAGAGCAGCTGGGACTCGTTGGTGCTCAGATATGGGATTAAGCACTGGTTGAATCCACTGTACTGCAAGGCTGGCCCCTGCTCTGGACTTCTGATGTGGGATCTAGCACTCAGTACAGGAGGACAGACAGGCGAAGCGAGCTGGGCCCACGAGCCTGCCCCTACCTGACACATGCCTCTGGGTGCCCCTGCAGAACCCGATCATCACCCAGTTCTTCCCCACCCTGTTGCTGTGGTGCTTCTCGGCCCTGCTGCCCACCATCGTCTACTACTCTGCCTTCTTTGAAGCCCACTGGACACGGTGAGCTTCCTCCATTCCCACCGCACCCCACTGGACACTCTCCCGGGCGTTGACCATCCTCACGCTCCCTGCCCTGGCCAGCCCCAGAGCAGGCAGGGAAGGGACGAGGCCCAGCATCGTCACCTTGGGGAGCCCCCCTCTGCAGGGGACCCTCCTGGGACCCTCCTGCCCTGGTTGGACAGCAGGCGAGGGGGCTGGGCTCCCCTCACCTCTGCCTCTGTGCCCTGTGCCCAGCTCTGGGGAGAACAGGACCACCATGCACAAGTGCTACACCTTCCTCATCTTCATGGTGCTGCTCCTGCCCTCGCTGGGACTGAGCAGGTGAGTTTCAGAGCCGGGGGCATGGGGGCCGCTGCACGGGCAGTGGGGAGCAGCTCAGCTTCCCGGCCTCCTGGGCATCCTGGCCCCTGAGTTACCCGCCCCGTGCCGGGGGAGCTGCCTCCTGCTGCTCCGGCTCCAGCTCCGGCCCCTGCCCCATCTCGCCTCTCCTTCCTCCAGCCTGGACCTCTTCTTCCGCTGGCTCTTTGACAAGAAGTTCTTGGCTGAGGCAGCTATTCGGTTTGAGTGAGTGACCTGGGGAACGAGACACTGCCAGCCCCCACGTGTGGGCAGGAGAAAGCTGCCAGCTTCCCCGAGTGGGGTTGGGCTGGGGTGGGGGTGTGCGCGCATCACAGGGCTGACGGTGTCAGCGCAGGGAAGGCAGCCATGGGTGTCTCGGGTGTGACATGGGCGGGGTCCCTGGGGTCTGAGATGGGCTCCCGTCTGCATGCTGAGCTCACACCGAGGTGTACAGGGGTCCAGGCCGCACTTGGGTTTGTGTAGGCGCCTCCCAGGCTGGTATCCTGGGACCAGCCGTGGGAGTCTGCGATCTCAGGAAGTTGGGGCAGGATCTGCACTGGCATCTCGGTCCTGCTTTGGGAGTGGCTTGGGGGCTCCTAGGGTTAGCCCCGAAGGTCTCTGAATACTTTGGGCTGTCTGGCGAGCTCTTGGCCTCACAACTCTGGCAGTGTCTAGTGGGGGGCACTGGGGAATTGATGGGCACAAGTCTAGGGGGCATCTCTGAAGTGTCGGGCTGGTGCTCAGGTGTGCCATACAGGTCCTTGTGGGCTGCCTTCCCCAGGGGCCCCTGGGAGGCTGAGCTGGGGCACCTTCTTTGGCTGCATAAGGCTCTAGGCCCTCTGCCGTCACCGTGGGCTCGCACGAGGGGTGTCTGGGCATCGGCAGAGGCTCCTGGGCTCCCTGGGGCTTGAAGCTGGGTTGTGCAGCATCTGAGGCACATACTCCGGGGTGATTCTGGGTCCGGGTTCAAGGTGGAGAACCAGCTGGGTGTTGCTGAGGCTGACCCCCTTGCGGGTCTCTGAGGCCTCAGCGCAGTCCTGCAAGCATTCTGGGGACTCTCTCTGTGGGTCTTCACGGGGCCTAGGTGCTGGCTCCTCTGGGCACACTCAGCTATGTCTGTTCCTACTCTGCGTGTCTGGGGCTGACTTTGGAGGTGGTATCTGCTGACGCTGGGGAGGGGCCTGGGACACAGGCGCTTGGGAGCTAGGCCGGGCCGTCAGCGTGGAGGAAGCAGGTGGGGGCAAAGGCGCGGTGTGCTGCTCGCCGGCTGGCAGTGGGCAGGCAGCCTCCAGGTCCCCCAGAGCTGCTGTGCTGGAGCGCCCGGTGCCCGCAGGTGTGTGTTCCTGCCCGACAACGGCGCCTTCTTCGTGAACTACGTCATTGCCTCAGCCTTTATCGGCAACGCCATGGACCTGCTGCGCATCCCAGGCCTGCTCATGTACATGATCCGGCTCTGCCTGGCGCGCTCGGCCGCCGAGAGGCGCAACGTCAAGCGGGTACGGCCGCCTGGGGCCGCAGCGGCCCGCACCGCGCCCCCTGGTGGCCCGACCAGAAGCAGCAGCAGTTAGCCTAGGATGGGTGGGTGGGGTGCACTGAGGCTGCTGGGATTCTGGCCCTGGGCCGTTCCCCGTCTCATCCGGGGCCTCCTCTTCCCATACAGACAGCCATATGTCAACACAGATAACCCTGAAGGCCCCTGCAGTTCTGACAGCCTAGTCCTACATCCTGTTTGTTGGAGGCAGCTCTGTCCTTAACCCTCCACAGGAGCAAGGCCACCCAGCTCTTGGCCCACACCTGCCAATCCCTGAACACACCCCATCCCTGCCCCCTCCTGGACACCTTCTCGGCCACAGCCCCTCTCTCCCCAGCCCCTAGCTCTCTGCTCCCCGTGATTTCTTCCCAGCCCCCCAGCTCCTGGCCCCTTCCCCTCTCCCACCTGCCCTGTCCATCTCCAGTCTGAGCCACCCTCCTGCCCATCTCCCCCCCAGCATCAGGCCTACGAGTTCCAGTTTGGCGCAGCCTACGCTTGGATGATGTGCGTCTTCACGGTGGTCATGACCTACAGTATCACCTGCCCCATCATCGTGCCCTTCGGTAGGCACCGCCGCGCCGGGACCTGGGCCCTGCTCGGGGGGACCCAGGACCTCGCCCGCTCCACTCTAGCAAGGCAGGCCACCCCGAGTGGACAGGGCCCTGGCTGGGAGACCGGCCCCTCCGGTCTCCTGCCTGGTCCCTGGCTCACTCTGGGGCCCCGGCCTGGGGAAGGAGGGGGAGAGCCACGCCAGCTCAGGCTGGACCCGCCCGATGTGCTGAGTCCCCGGGCACGGTCACCCCGCCACAGCCATCCTCGCCCACACCAATGCCTTCACGCCACCAGATGTCTTGAGCACACATCCCACACCCACGGACGTGTCCAGACACTCCACGGGCATCCCAGGGCATATTGGTACACAACCCTAGCGATGCAGGCAGGGCAGGTCTTGCCATAGCTGAACTGAAATGACTTGGGCAAATCTCTCTTCCTTTCTGAAGAAGTTCAATAGAGTTTCTCTTCAACCATCAGCAACCCCTCCAGCCTTTCCCTCTCCCCCAATAACATCCTCACCCCTTAACCAGCCTCCCTGGTTAGCCAAAGGCCCAGGCTCCAAGACTAACCTCCTTAACCCCTTGTGAACCCCCCAGCCCCTTGGCCTGCACGGGAGTGGAATTGGCATTTCATACTCAGCGCGTTTAGGGAGAACAGCTGTAGGGCTCGTGCGGACGCTTGTTGATCCACATGTGTGTTTGCCACAGCGGCAACCCTAACGGGGGCTGCGGCCTAAGGGACTGCAGCGGGGGAGGCAGGAGCTCTGCGCTCTTGCTAAACAGGGCGGGGGCTGGGGCCGCCGCTCCCACCGTCTCTGAAGGTCCAGCCAGCCCGAGGCAGGCACACAGTGGTTCCGAGGTCAGGGCCCGTGTGGCTTCCCCCAGGGCTCATGTACATGCTGCTGAAGCACCTGGTAGACAGGTACAACCTCTACTACGCCTACCTGCCGGCCAAGCTGGACAAGAAGATCCACTCGGGGGCCGTGAACCAGGTGGTGGCCGCGCCCATCCTCTGCCTCTTCTGGCTGCTCTTCTTCTCCACCATGCGCACCGGTGAGGAGCTGGGGGTGGGGGTGCGAGGCAGAGCCACAGCCACACACAGCAGGGGGCCAGAGGGCGCAGGCAGGGGGCCTGGGAGAGGTCAGGGTGAGGCCGGAGCAGGTGGCAGTGTGGAGACTGCGTTCCGGAGGCAGCGGAAGCTGGGGCCCTGAGCCCCTCGGACCAGGCCCAGAGGGGGCACAGCCTCACTTTTCACACCCCCACCCCCAGGGTTCCTAGCCCCCACGTCCATGTTCACCTTCGTCGTCCTGGTCATCACCATCGTCATCTGTCTCTGCCACGTCTGCTTCGGACACTTCAAATACCTCAGTGCCCACAACTACAAGGTGTGGGGGCTACAGCGGGGTGGCTGTGGGTTCCAGAGCCTCCAGGCGGGTGCCGAGGGCTGCGGGCAGGGACACGCCCCCCACTCTCTGCCTCTTTCTGGACCCTCCCAAGATTGAGCACACGGAGACAGATACCGTGGGCCCCAGAAGCAACGGACGGCCCCCCACTGCTGCCGCTGTCCCCAAATCTGCGGTGAGTGCTCCACACCGAGGTCAAGGCTGGGTAGGGGCCCCTCCCCCAGACTCGACCCCAAGGCTGGAAGTCCGAGGGCCGGACCCCAGTGCGGGGGCAGGCAGGGAGAGGCCTGGTTGAGAGCAGATCTCTGCCGGTCCTCTGGGGGCCCTTGCCTGCTCTGCCCTGGTCCCCCAGTCACCCCCACTCACCGCCGCCTCCTTCCTCTCTGCCTTCAGAAATACATCGCTCAGGTGCTGCAGGACTCAGAGGTGGATGGGGATGGGGACGGGGCTCCCGGGAGCTCGGGGGACGAGCCCCCGTCATCCTCGTCCCAGGACGAGGAGCTGATGCCGCCCGAGGGCCTGACGGACACAGACTTCCAGTCCTGTGAGGACAGCCTCCTGGACAACGAGATTCACCAGTAAGGGCAGGGGGGCCCTGGAGGCCGTGCCCTGCCCCGCCCCCGCCCCCCACGGACACTAAAACGCTAATAATTTATTAGATCTAAAATCTAAAGCCCTCCCCAGCCCCTGCTTTCATGACGGTATTTAAACCCGGGGACTTCGCCACTCTCCCCCACCACCGAGGGAGGGCGGGAGGGAGCCCCCCAACCTCAGCGAGGAGCAGCCCCGAGCCGGCCCCGGGGCAAGGAGGGGTGCGCAGGGAGTTCCCCCAGACCAGTACCCCCCACCCTGCTAGGAGCGAGGCCAGGAAAGGGTTAATGAGAGCCAAGAGGGGTACCTGGTACCACGGCTGGAGACCTGGGGGGGGCCCGGTGGATCAGGGGCTGCCACCCCCCCCAGTTCTTTCTTCCCTCAAATCCCCCTGGGATCTGGCTCTCCGGAGAAGCAGAGCCTCCAGCCCCTGGGGATGCATGAGGGGCAAGGGGTGCTGAGCGGGAGGAGGGGTCGCCCAAGCTAGGGGGGACTGGGGTGGGGGGTGGGCATGGCTGACACTGGAAAATGGGTTTTTGCACTTTTTTTTTTTTTTTTTCCTTTAAAATAAAAACAGAAAGAAAAGAGGCAGGTGTCTGATTTGCACCGCTGCCCAGGACACATAGCCAGACTCCCCGCCTGGGTCTGGAGGGCCCGGCCACAGTCCCTGCGTGGGGCTGGGCGGAGACTTCTTCCTCGGAGTCTCTGTATCAAGCAGAGACTTCAGGGGGCCTCAGGTAGGAGGGGCTTCATACCCAAGTGGCCACTACACCAGCTCCGCCCCACTGACCCTGCCCCCAGTCCCTGAGAGCCACTCAGGCAGGCCTATGGCTCAGGAGAGCAGGGCCTGCCGTGGGTGCCTCCCTGCAGAGGCCTCTCCCCAAGACCCACCTTCTCTGAGACGTCTCCTGTGGCTGCTCCGGCCACTGCCACAGAGCCACGTGGTCCACCCCACACACAGCGCGTTCTGCAGAGCCCGCCTTCCAGACCTGCTCCTGTTGCTAACGGCTGCACGACCCTGAGAGCCCTCTCTGCACCTGTTCCCTCATAAAATCAGAGAGGGTGGCCAGGTGACCCCCAGGGCCCCTGGGAGCAGCCTCCTGGGCAGCCCCCACCACCGTTCGCCACTAGGACCCAGAAATGGGAAAGTGAGACGAGGAGCTGCCAGAGGGCAGGCCTCAGAGGAGGAAGAGGGGGAGGAAGGAGACAGGTCCCAGATGGCCTGCAGACAGTCAGCAGGGGACAGCCGTCAGCAGGGGACAGCCCACAGCAGAGGCCACAGACAGGAAGGCGCCTGACAAAGATTCCCTGGGCTCCAGCAACAGCTGGGAGCAAACCGTGTCCAGGGCCTGCCCCCAGGCTGCAGGAGACGCCCTCTGCATGGCAGACCTGGCTGCTGGCAGCTGGCTTTGGGTGCCCGGGTGACGGAGATGGAGGGCATTGTCTTAGTGCTGGCCTTAGCTGTCACATGGCCTTCATTTGCAGCTGGGGGCGGGGGGGGGGGTGTGTGTGTGAACGCCCGGGTGGAATCCCCAGAGTGGTGGGGCAAGGGGAGCTGCTGGGGTGGGGAGTGGGGTACCCACCAGTAGGTAGCCAGTAATGTGCCTGGTGTGGTTATGGGAAGGCTCCTGGGTGCTCTCAAAACCTGTGTTCTGTGGGGGGGGGGGGGGCCCACATGCCACAGCCACTTGCCCGGCAAGCCCCACGGCCTGCACAGTGGCCTGGATGCACCTGAGCCCCTGGGTCCCTCACATGTCCTGCAGGGAGTCTGTCTCCTAACCCCACCTGAAGAGTCTCCTAACAGAGCCTGAAGTTCAACACCAAGTTCAACGGGCAGGCCTTGGGTCTCAGAGGCTTAGGCTGCCAGCTGGGATGCCCACATCTTAGGCTGAGTCACAGCTCCGCTTCCAATCCAGCTCCCTGCTAATGCGCTCCCTGGGAGGCAGCAGATCATGGTCCAAGTACTTGTGGGAGACCAGGATGGAGTTCCTAGCTTCAGCCTGCCCCGACCCTGGCTATTGTGGGCATTTAAGGAGTGAACCAGCACATGGAAGATTCTTTCTCTGTGTCTCTCTGTTACTCAGCTTTTCAAATAAATAAACTTTTAAAAAATATTTTAAATCAAACCTGGTTGTTTAAAAAAAAAAAAAAAACACCAAGTTCAAGTGTTGACAGATATGAAATGGCAGACAATGCAAGAGAGCACCCAGAACAGAGCCCGGGAGGAGAGCCTTTGCCAGGACGGGAGGCTATGACGGAGAAGCATGGTCGTGCTCACGCCTGCCCTGGCGCGTCTCAGGTCAGGTCAGGTCAGGAAGAGAGCTACAGCCTGATCGCTGCATAAATATTTACTGAGCAGGCACTGCGGGGGCGGAGTCACAGAAGCAATAGGGGAGGCCCCAGGAGCCCCTAAGTCTGTGTCACTTCCACCCCTTACAGCTGGGGGCAGCAGAAGTAAAGGAGACAAAGGCTGAGGCTCAACACCAGGTTCAAGTTCTGGCACAGCCGTTCCCCAGTCGCATGACCCAGGGCAAGTTACAGGAGACCTTCGGACCTCACTTTGCTTATCTATTAACTGAGAATAATGATACCATGACCTTAGCTGTTGAGGGACTAAGTAAGTAGGAAGTGCTTAGCTCAGTGTTGGCACATAGTGAGAACTGGATAAATGAATTCATACTCTTGTCGATGAGAAAATTGAGGTCCAGGAATGGAAGGGACGGTGCCATGCCTGAGGCCGGCTCACGTAGGACTGTGCTGCCCCACACCTGCTGGGTCTGTGATGAATGCCAGGTGGGGCCGGGGAGCCCTGGGATGACCTCAACAGTGCCTGTCCCCAACAGCTGCACAGTCTGGCCAAGCCCAGGGCGGACTCCTTTCCTGAGGAAGGCAGACAGACGGGCCAGCCAAGGGAGCCTTGGGGGTGATCCGCATCCCCCAAAAGACATGGAGAAGCCCCAGCCCCCAGTGCCCGCGAATGTTTGGAAGTGGAGCGGTTGCTGCAGGTGTACTTCACCAAGATGAGGTCCTGAAGTGGGTGGACCTCACCCCCACAGACCAAGGTCCTTCCGAGGAGAGGGGAGCGCCCTGGGAGGACAGAGGCAGGAGTGGTGCCGTGTCAGTGGGAAAGGGGGGTTTCAGGATGAAAAGCTCAGGTGCAGTGACAGGGACCACCCCTTCCCGGAAGGCATGGGCTGAAGGCAGGGACTGGACGACAGGTGAGGTCAGCCAGGCTGGTGGACCTCCTGGGGTGGGCCTCAGCTCGGGCATCAGGACTGGCAGGTTGGTTGGAAAGGGCTGGGTTGCTGGCAGCACCCGGAGGAAACAGATGGGAAGGAGGGGAAGAGGGGAAAGGCAGTGGTCAAAACGGCCCACTGGCCATGGAATTCCCCTGCAACTGCAGGGTTCTGGGTGGGGGAGGGCTCTTCTGCCCCTCCCCCCAGATCCTTCAACTGCCAAGCACCGCACTGGCCACCACCATGCTGTCCTCCCCAGGTAGGCACAGATGGGGTTTGTCCCATGCCTGCAGGGAAGGCGCTGTGTGTCCCCCATCAGACTGTGTGCCCCCGGAGGATGGGGACTGGGACTCCTCCATCAGGCTGGATGCTGATGGGCAGCAGAGGCCTCTTCCTCGGCTGCTTGGGAAGAAACAGGCGGCCGCTGGTCAGACCCGCTGGCAGGACCCAGGGCAGGAAGTCAGAGAGGGGCTGGGTGTGGAGGGGAGAAGGACCATGCTCACGGCCACGTGAGGAACAGGGCCAAGCTCAGGGAACAGAGAAGACCTCCTCCAAGGCCCTCGGTGCAGAAAGATGGGGAACGGCCCCACCCGATGGACTCAGGTCCACGAGAGAGGGCTGGTGGCCCGGGCTGGCAGAGAGGAGCCATCCCCGCTGGGGGAAGGAAGGGGTAGGGGGTCAGAGGGCCCCAACCTTGGCCGGCAGAAGGGCTCAGCCCTACACCTCACCGTCAGCCGGGGACAGCTGGGGCCTCCTGTGGGAGTCACCAGGGGTCAGCGGCCTCTAGCCCCCCCCCAGCCCTGGGCCTTCACCTGCCCCTGACCCCTGGAAGCTGAGGCCTCATAGCGGACCCCTCGCCCACTCCTCATTCTTCACTCATTCCCTGAGATGTCACAGTACAAATCAAGCTGTCCACACAGACACAGGTCCCCTAGGAGCCATGTGTTTGGAAAATCATTGAAAAAGTAGATTTTAAGTGTTCTCACCACACACACACACACAAAAAAAGGTAAGTATGTGAGGGTAACGCATGTGTGAGTCAGGTCCAGGAGCCATCCCAGTGCATACATGATCCGAGACATCATGTAGCACACGACAAATACAGTTTCTGTCATCTGAAAAGCACACTAGCATAGATTTAACTGGGGCAAGCAAGGCCCTGCAGGTCCCTAACCTGGTAGAGGAGCTGGAGCCTCCACCTTTGGTGATGGCTCCCAGTCTGACGGAGGAGACAGGATGTACTAGCAGAACAGAAAGCTTCCCATTTACTCACGTCTCATTTTACCATACCGCTCCAGCCTCTGCCTGTGCTGCCCGTAGCCAGCCCTGTCTGTCTGTCCTGTCCCTCTGTGTCATCCGGCCCCAGCCCCTGGCCAGCATCACAGGGCTTGGGTGTGCTGCCCTCTGCAGGGCTCTGTGGGTACTGCAGTGGTGTGTATGGGCATGGGGCTTCTCTGTGATGAGCAAGAAGTTCAGGCAGACCCAAGCTTTGTGTTTTATGGTGTTTGTGTGTGTGTGTGTGTGGGGGGGGTTGTTGTTTAAGATTTATTCATTTGGCCGGCGCCGCGGCTCACTAGGCTAATCCTCCGCTTGCGGCGCCGGCACACCGGGTTCTAGTCCCGGTTGGGGCGCCAGATTCTGTCCCGGTTGCCCCTCTTCAGGCCAGCTCTCTGCTGTGGCCAGGGAGTGCAGTGGAGGATGGCCCAAGTACTTGGGCCCTGCACCCCATGGAAGACCAGGAGAAGCACCTGGCTTCTGCCATCGGATCAACGCAGTGCACCGGCCACGGCAGCCATTGGAGGGTGAACCAACGGCAAAAGGAAGACCTTTCTCTGTCTCTCTCTCTCACTGTCCACTCTGCCTGTCAAAAAAAATATTTATTCATTTATTTGAAATGCAGAGTTACAGAGACAAAGACACACACACACATCTATTCACTGGCTC
Organism: Oryctolagus cuniculus; assembly: GCF_964237555.1. Taxonomy (NCBI): domain Eukaryota; kingdom Metazoa; phylum Chordata; class Mammalia; order Lagomorpha; family Leporidae; genus Oryctolagus; species Oryctolagus cuniculus. Next base: position 125,951,622 of record NC_091436.1, on the reverse strand, counting down.
CCTCCCCTCACTGGCCACAATGGCCAGGACTGGACCAGGGTTCAGGAACTCTATCCTGGTCTCCCACGTGGGCTTCAGCTCCTGTCTGACCTCTCCCTGCTGGATGCTGGTAGCATCCACTGCCAGCTGTGACGACCAAAGAGGCCCGCAGACCCAGCCCTGGGGGACACGGCAACCCCTAATGGAGAACTCTGGACAGGACCTGCCTGCATAGACCCTGGGGTCCCCCTGGGGCAGGTGGGGACAGTCTGTTGTTCCTGATCTACTCTGAGGAGGACCCCCGAACTCATCCCTCCCATCATCCCTCCCAGAGGCTCCTCCCCTTCTGCTCTGAACCCTCTCCTGTGAAAGGGACCCCACTGTTCACCCCCCACAGTGTCTTTGAACAAAGAACTAGACCTCCCACCACTCCCACCACACACACACACACACACACACACACACACACACCTTTCATCATTTGCCCAAGTCTGACAGAGGAAGCTTCCTCTACCATTTCTTTCTTCCTTTCTTTTTTTTTTTTTTTAATTCATTTATTTATTTGAAAGGCAAAGTTACAGAGAGGCAGAGGCAGAGGCAGAGAGAGAGATCTTCCATCTGCTGGTTCACTCCCCAAATGGCTGCAATGGCCAAAGCTGAGCCCATCCAAAGCCAGGAGCTTCTTTCAAGTCCCCCAGTGGGTGCAGGGGCCCAAGCACTTGGGCCATCTTCCAGTGCTTTCCCAAGCCATAGCAGAGAGCCGGATCGGAAGTGGAGTAGCCAGGTCTCGAACCCGGCACCAATATGGAATGCTGGCACTGCAGGCAGCGGCTTTACCTGCCAGGGGCCTTCTACCATTTCTAAGAGAGCCCCTGGAGACTTAGGTGGGAAGAGGGAGGGCGGCAGGTGGGAATTCCTGGATTCTGGCCCCACACTCCTCTTCCCTACTCCCCAAAGCTAATACTTCCTGAGCCAGAACCTTGGGCGGGGCAGGGGGTGGTGGAAGGCAGCGAGGTGAGCCTAGGACAGGGGGCAGCCATGCCCCAGCCTCCCTGATCCTCCCACCCAAGCCGGCTGCCTCTCCCTGCCTCTGCGGCCTCGGTGCTGAAGCCAGGGAGGTCCTCGCAGACTCCAGGCGGGAATGCCCGGCCCAGAGTGAAGGGTGGCAGCGGTGAGCTGGGGTTTGCCCTCTGGAATGCAAACAAGACCATCTCCGGGTGATCCCCAGTGGGCCGAGGAAAGTCACCAGGAAGTCTTGTGACAGACACGTGGCACACAGCAGGGGGCTGTGTACGCCTCGTAGGAGCTCAGTGAAGGCAACTGGCATTTTCTGAGCCCTAACTAAACGCCAGCCTTTGCCCTAGATGTTGTCTTATTGAATCCTGCAACACCCTTCCCCCCACCCCCACCTCCGATGCAGCACCAGCTGCCTCCCCACCCCTTCCCCTTCCCTTCATCGCCCCCCTCCCCCAGCTGTCCCGGAAGGGGACTTCACAAAGACCACGTGGAAGCTGCGGGAGAGTGGGTGAGGGTCTGCTGACCACACCCAGCCTTGAGCAAAGCCTCTGCCCCTCCGCTCCGCCAGGCCCCCTCCACCGCAGCCCCCACCCAGCAGGGCAGTGAGTGTGGTGAGGGGGGGACGCGGATCCGCCTGCCTAGGTGTGAGCCCTCACTCTGCTGCCCACCCTGGGTGTGGCCTTGGGGCAGTTCAATCGCCCTGTGCGGTTCCCAGCTGGAGCAGGGGAATGGTAGCAATAAACATAACCAGTAGAGGGCGCAGGCAGGGGCATGGAAAGTGCTTGGGACAGGCTCAGGCCTGTGGTGACTTCTATAACTGCTACGGGAGTGCTGGTATTGCTATAACGGAAGGAAGAGTCCCAGCAGCTCCTTCAAGCCACTGGCTCATGGAAGAAGCAAGATCCCAAGTCCTCCCTCAACCTGATCCTTAAGGCCGATAGAACTTTCTGAGGGGGCCCGGGAGCATCCAGGCCCCCATGACCCCCGAAGGAACCCCTGAGAGGCCATTGTGGTGCCAGGCCAGCTTTTGCTCATCCCCCACACCAACCCTCTGCATCCCCGGGCTGGGCCAAGCTCTGTTTGTGTCCGGGAGGTGATGTGGGGGCATCTGTGGGCCCGCCCAGTTACCAGGCACCTGCTCTGGGGGTGCGCCCTGGTTGAGGGAGTGCAGAGGTGAGCCCCTGCCGTCTGCCCCTCCAAGGAGCCTCACTGCTCCCCCTGCTGTGAGGGAAGCACACACACCCCCTTCCAGAGTTGCCAGGAAACAACTCTTAAAACCTTGCGTTGGGCGGGTTCAGCCTGGCAGGGTTAAGACCCTGCCTGGGACGCCCACACCCTGTGTCCCAGTGCCTGGGTGTGAGTCCCAGCCCATTCCCGGCTAATGCACACCATGGGAGGCAGCAGGTGATGGCTTAGGTAGCTGGGTCCCTGCCACCCACATAGCAGTGTTGGATGGAGCTCCTGGCTCCCAGCTTTGGCCTGACCTGGAGCTGGCCATTGCAGGCATCTGGGGAGTGAGCTAGAGAATGGAATCCACCCCCCCTCCACCTCTCAAACACATATAAATAAGTAAAGAACGTTTGTTGAGCATCTACTAGGTGCTGACTACAACAGCAAGTGAAATAGACAGAAATTCCTGTCCTCGGAGCTGGTGCTGTGCCGTGGTGGGTTAAGCTGCTGCCTGCATTGCCCCTGTGGGCTCTGGTTCGAGTCCTGGCTGCGCCACTTCTGATTCAGCTCCCTGCTGATGCGCCTGGAAAGCCAGCAGAAGATGACTCAAATCTTTGGGCCCCTGCACCTACATGGGAGACCCAGATGAGGCCCCTGGCTCCTGGCTTCAGCCTGGCCCGGCCCTGGCTGTTGCAGCCATTTGGGGAGTGAACCAGTGGATAGAAAATATTTCTCACTTGAGTGTGGTAGGAGAAGGTTGGCTGAGAAGAGGCCACAGAGCAAGGTCTGGGGGCCCAGTGGGACTTTTTTCCCAGTGGACCCAGTGGGCCTAGGACCAGCATGACCCCAGACAGAGGCACAACAGTACGATGTTGCTGAGGAAGGAAGGTAGCCTGTGTCCAGGAAGGCACCAGCCACGTTGGGGCGGGTCACGTGACCAAGAAGACATCCAGGTAAAGCATGCAAGGGGCGGGTGTGTTTTGACCTCAGGGTAGGGAGGGAGGAAGCTGGTGAAAAGAAGGGGAAACTATTTTTCTGGCCTAGATTTTTAAATGGCTTTTGATATTTAAATGTATCTCTTAATTTAAAAAGAATTTAATTTCTTTGAAAGGCATAAATGTGGCACAATAGGTTAATCCTCTGCCTGCAGCTGCCAGCATCCCATCTGAACACCGGTTCTAGTCCCAGCTGCTCCTCTTCCAATCCAGCTCTAAGCTATGGCCTGGGAAAGCAGTGGAAGATGGCCCAAGTGCTTGGGCCCCTGCACACACATGGGAGACCCGGAAGAAGCGCCTGGCTCCTGGCTTTGGATTGGTGCAGCTCTGGCTGTTGCAGCCATTTGGGGAGTGAACCAATGGAAGAAATACCTCTCTCTCTGTCTCTCCCTCTCACTGTCTGTAACTCTACCTGTCAAATAAATAAATAAAATCTTAAAAAAGAAAGGAAGAAAGAAAGGTGGAGAGACAGAGAGACCCAGGCAAACAGAGATCTCCTATCTGCTAGCTCTCCCAATGCCTGCCCAATGCCTGGGCCGCGGAGCCCAGCTCTGTGGCATTGTGGGTAAAACCGTCGCTTGCAACGCCAGCATCCTATATGGGTCCCGACTGCTCCACTTCTGATCCAGCTCTCTGCTGTGGCCTAGGAAAGCAGTGGAAGATGGCCCAAGTCCTTGGGCCCCTGCATCCACGTGGGAGACCCAGAAAAGGCTCCTGGCTCCTGGCTTCGGATGAACCCAGTTCCGGCCATTGTGGCCATTTGGGGAGTGAACCAGTGGATGGAAGACTTCTCCCCCCACTCCTCTGCCTCTGCCTTCTGAATAAAACAAATAAATCTTTTTTTTTTTTTTAAGATTTATTTTAGGCCGGCGCCGCGGCTCACTAGGTTAATCCTCCACCTTGTGGCGTAGACACACCGGGTTCTAGTCCCGGTCGGGGCACCGGATTCTGTCCCGGTTGCCCCTCTTCCAGGCCAGCTCTCTGCTGTGGCCAGGGAGTGCAGTGGAGGATGGCCCAAGTACTTGGGCCCTGCACCCCATGGGAGACCAGGAGAAACACCTGGCTCCTGCCATCGGATCAGCATGGTGCGCCGGCCACAGCGCGCTGGCCGTGGCAGCCACTGGAGGGTGAACCAACGGCAAAAGGAAGACCTTTCTCTCTGTCTCTCTCTCTCACTGTCCACTCTGCCTGTCAAAAATTTTTTTTTTAATTATTTTATTTATTTGAAAATCAAGGTTACAGAGAGAGAGAGGTCTTCCCTCTGCTGGTTCACTCCCCAGATGGCCACAATGGCCGGAACTGCGCCGATCCGAAACCAGGAGCCAGGAACCTCCTCCAGGTCTTCCCATGTGGGTGCAGGGGCCTAAGGACTCAGGCCATCCTTCACTGCTTTCCCAGGCCATAGAAAAGAACTGGATCGGCAGTGGAGCAGCCAGGTCTCGAACCGGCGCCCATATGGAATGCTGGCACTGCAGGAAGCACTTTACTCACTATGCCACAGCACCAGCCCCAAATAAATAAGCCAAAAAAAAAAAAAAAAAAAAAAAAAAAAAAAAAAACTGACACCAGGAGCCAGGAAACCAACCTGGGTCTCCCATGTGGATAGCAGGTTTCCAATGACTTGAGCCATTACTGGTTGTCTTCTAGAAAGTGCATCAGCAGGGAACTGGAATCAGGAGCAGAGCTGGGGCACAGAGCTAGGCCCTCTGATATGGGATGCAGGCATTCCAAGTGGTGGTTGAACCACTATGCCAAATGCCCGCCCCGGAAGTTAACGTCTCAAAGAGGCTTTATGCCAGAAACTACAGCAAGCATCTTAGAGCATCACTCTACTGCACGGCTGGAGAAGCTGAGGCCAGGGAGACTGAGCCATGTGTGTGTCTGGGGGTGGGGGGTCCTGGCTGTTAATGATCCAGGTGCTCCCAGCAGTGTGGTGTGGCTCTACTAGGGGCAGCAGCAGGGCAGGCAGCCTGGAGGAGGAAGAGAAGAGGCAAGATGCAAAAGGGTGCAACTGACAATGTAAAGGATAGGGTGAGCGTACAGGGTGGGGTCCAGAAGATCCCCAGGGCTCTGGCCTGGGGAGAGGGGAGGAAGGAAGGGGCTCCATCTTGGCACAGGTGGAACCTGAAACGCTGGGGAGGGGGCTGTGGGAGGGCTGCTCCTCCTGGGCGGTGTCTGCATGAGGCTGATACGCACATTTGGCGTGGATGTAGATTTCTCCTCTCCACTTTTCCAAGGTGGCTGTGTCACCCACCAGCAGTGTACGAGGGTTCTGGGTTCCCCACATCCTCACCAGCACTTAATATTTGCCTTTTTATTTTTAAGATTTATTTATTTATTTGAGAGGTAGAGTTACAGAAATCGATCTCTCCTCTACTGGTTCACTCCCCAATTGGTCACAACGGCTGGAGCTGCCAGGAGCCACACATTTCCTCTGGGTCTCCCATGCAGGTGCAGGGGCCCAAGGATTTAGGCCATCTTCTACTGCTTTCTCAGGCCATGGCAGAGAGCTGGATCAGAAGTGGAGCAGCTGGGATTCCAACTGGAGCCCATATGGGATGCCGGCACCACAGGTGGAGGCTTAACCTACCACGCCACAGCGCTGACCCCTGTCTTTTGTTTTCAATGTTTTTAAAAATGTATTTCCTGGGGCCAGTGCTATGACTCTGCCTTTCAAATAAATAAATAAATCATCTTTAAAAAAGAGAACAAGATGTATTTATTTGAAAGGCAGAGTTAAAGAGTGAGAGAGGGAGAATCTTCCATCCACTTCTACGCAAACACTTGCAACAACTAGGGGTGGGCCAGGCGGGAGCCAGGAGCTCCATTCTGGTCTCCCATGCAGGTTACCGGGGCCTCAGCATTTGGGCCATCTTCTACTGCTTTTCCAGGTGCATTAGCAGGGCGCTGGGTCAGAAGCAGAGTAGCTGGCACTCAAATGGGCACTCCCCTAGGGTCGTAAGCAACGGCTTAACCCGCTGTGCCTAATGGGTGTGAAGTGGCATTCTCGCTTTGTTCTTAAATTGCATTTCCCTGACGACTAAGAACACCGAGTTTACCGGTCCTTTGTAAATCTCAACCTGAAAAACACCTGTTCTTTCACTGGGTTGTCTTCTTTGTTTTTGAGCAGAGGACATTTTTCCCGACAAGGGCATGGTGGCTTACATAAACCACAGCCGACTCAAGGCCAAGGGCGTGGGCCAACACCACAATGCCCACTGCTACAGGAACCAGAGTTTTGAGGAGCTGCGGGCCACCTGTCTGAGGAGGGGTGAGCTGTTCGAGGACCCCCTGTTCCCCGCGGAGCCCTGCTCGCTCGGCTTCAAGGACCTTGGCCCCAACTCCAAACATGTGCAGGCCATCAGCTGGCAGCGGCCCAAGGTGCGCCCTGGGAGCCGAGGCACCGGCCACGGGGGTGGGCGTAGGGGCAGGGTGGTGGTGGTTGGGTTTGTAGCGACTCCACAGTCTCTTTGCTCATCTCCAACCCTCCGCTGCCCAGCCTGGACCCTCACCTTCCTCCCCCCCACCAACAGAGCTGGAACAGTTCTGAATGTGCTTAAGCCAAAGGCCCCAGACAGCCCTGGGGAGGTCACCCGTGAGCCTTGGCTCTCACGGCCCTGAGGCAACGCCAGGTTGCTCCTCCCCACACTGTTCCCCGGTACACAGTCCAGGGGGAAGGCAGGGGGCCTGTCCTGGGCCCCCTGAACCCCTGCTTCCTTCCTCCCTGCAGGACATCACGAGCAACCCTCAGTTCATCGCTAACGGGATCTCTCCGACTGACATCTGCCAGGGGATACTCGGTGAGCCGGGCGGGAAGCCGGGCTCCGCTGGCAGGTGGGGAAAGCCAGGCAGGAGGACTTGGGGCGTGGCAAGGTGTCTTTGGAGGCTGGAAAACTGGGGTGCCTAAGTTCAGACCATCTACTTCCGCTTCCAGGTCCCGCCGCTTCCGCGCTGCGGGAGCGTCGTGCGCGTTCCCCAGTCCCACCCCGCACCTGGTGCCACCTCCACCTGCTGCACTCGGGGGAGGGGGGGGCATCTGGGAAGCAGCATTGGTCACCGATTGCCACATAATTAGTTACCCAAGACTTAGGGACTTAAAAAAGAAAACCAGCAAGGCTTGACACACACTTCCATGGGTCGGGAAATGCGGAGCCGGGGAGGTCTCCCGTGAGGTCACAGCCCGGGCTGTTGCCATCTGAAGCCTGGGCTGCAGCGGCAGCTCTCCTCCCCAGAGGGGCTGTCACGCGTCAGGAGGCCTCGCCCGAGGGACTTCCCAGGAGGCTGTTCGGGTGTCCACGCAGCGTGGCCGCTGCCCGCCCGCCCCCCCACCCCCACCCAAAGCCAGCGATTCCTGGGAGAAGGCGAGCCGAGTGTCCTACGAGCTGGTCTTAGGGATCACACAGGGGCAGCCCCAGCATACTCAGCGCCCCTGATGCTGGTCCCCACTGCACCTCCTGAGAATCCGCAGAGGGATCGGAGCCGCCTCAGGCCAGCCTCCCATGGGCCATGTGGATGACCCTGAGGCCGCGGGGGGGGGGGGGCTCCATTCTGCCCTGCTTGTGGCAAAGAGAGCAAGGTGTGGGCAGGGCAACCCCTCCTCCTGCTTTTCAGGGGACTGCTGGCTGCTGGCCGCCATCGGCTCCCTCACCACATGCCCCAAACTGCTGTACCGCGTGGTGCCCAGGGGGCAGAGCTTCAGGAAGAACTATGCAGGCATCTTCCACTTCCAGGTGAGGGCGGGGTTGCTGCGTGGGGTGGGGGCCAGTGCAGGAGAGACAGACAGGATCCACGCCAGCGCTGAGGCTTCCGGTTTTTCTTTTTGATTTCACAGAATAGCATTCATGGGGGGGGGGGGGGGTTTGGGTCTAATTGTGACAGCAAACTCTGCTCATGGAAAAAACCACACAGGCGAATGTTTTCAAAGATTTATTTGAAAAGCTGAATTACAGAGAGGCAGAGGTGGAGAGGGGTCTTCCACCTGCTGGTTCACTCCCCAAGTGGCTGCAATGGCTAGAGCTGGACTGATCTGAAGCCAAGAGCCAGAAGCTTCTTCTGAGTCTCCCACGTGGGTGCAGGGACCCAAAGACTTGGGCCATCTTCCACTGCTTTCCCAGACCATAGCAGAGAGCTGGATTGGAAGTAGAGCAGCTAGAACTCTAACCGGCACCCACATGGAATGCTGGTCCCGCAGGCGGCGGCTTTACCCGCTACGCCACAGCACTGGCCCTACAACCAAATGTTTTTAACCACCCTTACTAGTTTGTGGCTCTCATCCTGCCTTCTCATTATTCATGTCTGCGTGTGTATGTGTCTGCGTGTATATGTCTGTGTATGCCTGTGTGCATCTCCGTGTGCATGTGTGTATCCATGTGCATGTATGTATATGTATGTATTTGTGTATCCGTTGCATATATGTATATGTATGTGTCTGTATATTTGTGTGTATGTGTGTCAGTGTGTATGTGTGCACTTCTGTGTCTGTGTCTCTGTTGTGCACATCTGTGTGTATGCATGTGTCTGTGTGCCTGTGTGTGAATCTGTGTGTGTGTCTAGGTTTTTGTGCCTAAGTATGTGTCTCTCTGTATATTTGTGTCTATGTGTGCCTGTGTGGCCTCGTTACTTCTGCCACATTCTGGTTGTAAGCTGCCCCTCTAACTTAGCAGCACGTGGGCAGCCCCCCACGTCAGCAGACACAGCCTCTGCATTGCCTTTCCCGCTGTGGAGCCATCCTGAAGCGTGGGACAGCGGGCCTGCGTGTCACCAAACCCGGCCACCAGGGGGCGCTGGGGTGCGGGGGCGTGTTGGGGTACGGGGTGCCTGCGTCTGTGGCGGGCTGAGGCCCCCTGCCGCCCCCAGCTCTGGCAGTTCGGGCAGTGGATGGACGTGGTGGTGGACGACCGGCTGCCCACCAAGAACAACAAGCTGGTGTTCGTGCACTCGGTCCAGAACTCGGAGTTCTGGAGCGCCCTGCTGGAGAAGGCCTACGCCAAGTGAGTGCCCCGAACCCGCGCCTTGCCGGGCCTTGCGCGGCGGGGGCGGCCCGCTTCCCTCACCGCGGCCTCTCCGCGCCTGCCCGCAGGCTGAGCGGGTCCTACGAAGCGCTGGCGGGGGGCAGCACCATGGAGGGCCTGGAGGACTTCACCGGGGGCGTGGCCCAGAGCTTCCAGCTGCAGAGGCCGCCGCCTGACCTGCTGAGGCTCCTGCGGAAGGCAGTGGAGCGCTCCTCCCTCATGGGCTGCTCCATCGAAGTAAGCGGGGGCTGGCGACCTCAGGGCCTTTGCTTCTCCCCCTCAGGGTTCTTTCCCCAGACAGCTGCGAGCCTGGCTCCTTCCTCACATTTGAGCCCAGCCATTCTCCCCTCAGACCAGCCTCCCCCAAGCCCCCACGCCGTTACCTTCCCGACGTTCCTTGCCGCCTGCCATACCTTGCCTGTCTGTGTGCTTTTTCCGGGCCCATCCTCTCCAGAATGGATTCGCAGTCCACGAGGGCAGTACTCCAGACAGCCCCGCAGGCAGGAGGCACCCAACAAATATTTATTTAAACAAGCGAACCCAGAGTGCCCCCCATGTGACCCTGCGGTTGTATTCCTGGGCGTTCCTCACAAAGGAGTGAAGCCTTGTGTCCAGGCAAAGCCTGGTCACAAATGTTCCTAGCAACTTCACTTTTTTTGAAACGATATTTTTCTTGTTTTTTGTTTATTTCAGAGGCAGAGAGACAGGCAGATAGGCAGAGGACCCTCCCATCCTCTGGTTCACTCCCCGAATGCCCGGCACAGCCAAGGCTGGACCAGGGCTGGAGCCAGGAACACATGCAGATCTCCCCTGTGGATGGCAGGGACCCAATTCCTCGAGCCATCACTACCGTCCCCCAGGGTCTGCACTGGCAGGAAGCTGGGGTGAGGAGCCAGAGCTGGGAATGGAACCCAGGCACTCCAGTGTGGGATGTGGGCGCCTTAACCGCCAGGCTAAATGCCTGTGCCGAGCAAATGTATTCCCAGTAGTCAAAATCAGGAAATGACCTGGATGAATGAACGGCTGAACTAACCACGGTGATCACGCACCATGGGCTACTTAGGCAGCAACACAGAGGAACCCGCTGTTGAGACGTAGCTCCAGGGAATTGTGCCACATTTAAAAAGTCAGCTTCCCCCCAGGTCACACACTGCGCGACTCCACTCATAGGACATTCCAGGAAGGAGGAAGTTATACAGAGGATGTAGGATGGTGGGAGGCTCTGAAAGGGTGAGAAGAGGTGGGCGTGGTTACAGAAGCGCAACCCAGCATGTGTGTGTGTGTGTGTGTGTGTGTGCACGCACGTGTGTGCTTGTGTTGATGGAAATGTCCCATGTCTCAGCTACACAGGCGTCCAAACCACATGGATCGCACCTTAACCAGTCCCGGCACACGATGGGGGAACCTGTGTGAGGTTGGCGGCTCATGTCCACATGGACGTCCCGCTCTCACACGCTGCAGCTTTGCAACCCCAGGGAACTGGGTGTGGGCTACAGATGCGTGTGAACCTACAGTTGTTTCCAAACAGAAAGTGTCATGACAATTCAAACGAACCAGAGTTCTTTACTTTCTTTGGGTGCCCGGGTCCCTCTGCCCAGACCCTCCCTGCCTCCCGTCCATCTGTGTCCTGCAGGTCAACAGTGACAGTGACCTGGAGTCCGTGACCCACAGGATGCTGGTGAGGGGACATGCGTATGCAGTGACCGGACTTCAGGATGTGAGTCTGGACCACTGTGACCTTCCCTGAGAAAGATAGGAACCTCTTCCTGACCCCACGCCCCTGACCGTCAACCCGCTACCCCCAGGTCCTCTTCAGAGGCAAGGCGGAAACGCTGATTCGGGTGCAGAATCCATGGGGCCGGATTGAGTGGAACGGAGCCTGGAGTGACAAGTAGGGGCCCCCGAGCCAGGCGAGGAGGGGAGCAGGGGACTCGGCCGACCCCAAGAGCAAGGCAGGACCACCAAAGGAGCACCCGGGGTCCCGTCTGGGAGGACACCCTAAGCGCCAGGGCCGGCCCCTCCATCTAGATCCTGCATTTTAACTCAGGACCCCAGAAGGCCTGTGTTCAGGGATGGGGGTGTCCCCCGGGGTTGGGGGGAGCGGGCACTGCCTGCCCCCACCGCTCTCCTTGCACTTGCCTGTGTCTGCTCCAGCGCCAGGGAGTGGGAAGAGGTCAGCCCGGACATGCAGATAGAGTTGCTGCACAAGAAGGAGGACGGGGAGTTCTGGTCAGTGTGGCGGGGGCCCCTGCAGCCCTTTGGCTATGGCGCCTCAGGGGGCGGGGCCTAGGGATGCCCGTGAGCCTCCAATCACTCCCTACCCCCACCCCCGCCCAGGATGTCCTACCAGGATTTCCTGAAGAACTTCACGCTCCTGGAGATCTGCAACCTCACACCCGACACGCTGTCCGGGGAATACAAGAGCTACTGGCACACCACCTTCTACGAGGGCAGCTGGCGCAGGGGCAGCACCGCGGGGGGCTGCAGGAATAACCCCGGTGGGTGAGGGCAGGAAGGGAGGGGTGGGCTTCGGGCTCGACATGAAAGCAGGCCCAGGCCGGCGCTGCGGCTCAATAGGCTAATCCTCCACCTGCGGCGCGGGCGCACCGGGTTCTAGTCCTGGTCCGGGCGCCGGATTCTGTCCTGGTTGCCCCTCTTCCAGGCTAGCTCTCTGCTGTGGCCCGGGAGTGCAGTGGAGGATGGCCCAAGTGCTTGGGCCCTGCACCCCATGGGAGACCAGAAGCACCTGGCTCCTGGCTTTGGATGAGCGCGGTGCGCCGGCCGCAGCTCACCGGCCGCGGCAGCCATTGGAGGGTGAACCAAAGGCAAAGGAAGACCTTTCTCTCTGTCTCTCTCTCTCACTGTCCACTCTGCCTGTCAAAAAAAAAAAAAAAAAAGAAAAGAAAGCAGGCACAGGGCACAGGGTCACGGGCCACGGGCTCAGGGGGGCCTGAGTTAGGGGTCAGGCCCATTCCCATTAACCCCCACCCCCCGCCGGGCTCCGTGGCTGGGGCAGCTCAGTCCGCCCTGGGAAGGGCACGGTCAAGGATCTGCCCTCCAGCATAGCCGTGCGGATCCGCTTCCCCCACAGACACATTCTGGACCAACCCCCAGTTCAGGATTTCTCTCCCTGAGGAGGATGACCCTGACGAAGACTCGGAGGACAACACAATCGTCTGCACCTGCCTCGTGGCCCTGATGCAGAAGAACTGGCGGCACGGGCGGCCGCAGGGCTCCCAGCTCCACACCATTGGCTTCGTCATCTTCTCGGTGGGCGCCCCGGCCGGTCCCCCGGCCACCCTCGCTCCCCTGCCTGGCCTCTGCCCAGGAGAACCCCTCCTCCCCAGGACCACTGCCCGCCCAGGGAGAGAGACAAGCTCCAGCAGGCTTCATCCACAGCCCTGTCCCTTGAGGCAGGGCTCTTCCCACCCAGGTTGACATTCACAACAGGGAACTGGGGCTTGCTTGGTGCCAGGGGCGTGGTTCCCAAGGCCTGAGGGACATTGCCTTCCTGTGCCTTCCAGCAAGCAGGAAGGGGAGGGGACTGAGGGCAGAGAAGTGAGGGCATCTGCCCAGGCTTCCAGGTCCCGGGATCAGGGGTGGAGTCTGTGATTCCCAGGCACTCAGAACTTCTCCACAACCCCCCAAGGGTCCCCCAAGTCACCCCACCCGTGACACTCACCGAGGAGCCAAGAGAAACCCCCGCAAAGTATTTCCCAGTACAACCTGTGCTTTGCAAAAACCCTAGGAATGGTCCTTTGTCTGCTCCTTTGTGGCGTCAACAATATTTAGAGAGCACCTGCTCCATGCCAGGGTCCAGTCTAGTCTCCAGGGGCTCAACAGAGAGCAGGGACACGCACAGCCTTGGCCTACGCCAGATTAACAGATGTGTCTGCAGACGCCACGTCCAAGGATAAGAAGGGCTCTGCTGCAGCCCCAGCTGGATGGAGTGCAGGAGCCTAATTAAGGGAGCTGGCAGCCCCAGCCGTGGAGCGCCAGCCTCGCTCGGCTTCCTGTCGCTGTCACTTCAGACCCCAGACTAGGTCATTTTATAAAGGAAAGACGTTTATTTAGCTCATGCTTCTGGAAGTCCAAGGATATGGCATCTGGTGCGGGCCTTCCTGCTGGGTCATGACCTGGGGACAGGCATTACAGGGCTGTGAGCGCTCCCCGGGCTGACTCAGGTCTCTCTTCCTGTTCTTCTGAGGCTACCAATGCAACCATGGGGGCCTTAGCTTTGTGACCTCGTCCGAACCTCATGACCTCCAAAAGGCTCCGCCTCCGGAAGCCGTTAACCTGGCGCCGTGGGGATGAAGTCCCAGCACGAGTCCTGGAGGGAACACCAGCAGGGCAGCAGCTGCTCTGTTCACCTTGACTTCACTCAGCTTTCTGCACATGTACTTGATGTCAGTCCTCAAGTTCAAGAGTCACCCATTAACGTCCTCCAGGATATGGGTGTTCCTTGGAATAGCAGCTGGAAAATGTTCTTAGTTTCCATAACAGCTCTCACTTTTAACTGGGTGAGCCTGGGCGAGTCACCTCACCTTTGGGATTCCATTTCCCGTCCTTAGGCGAGGCCCTGGCAAAGCTTTGTGTGAACTGTTCTTTGTGAGCCAAAGCAGACAGATTCCTAATGCCAGGACCTTTTAGCTCTCACGATCCCAGGCCCCATGCCACCATCAGTGCCCCTGTGCTCCTGGAATACCCCCAACACACACACACACACAATGCACACACCTTACATGGTGTGTAAGAGCTCTGAGCCCCTTTACTACTCTGGAGACCTGATTCTCTCTCTCTCTCTCTCTCTCTCTCTCTCTCTCTCTCTCTCTCCCCCTTTCCCAGGTCCCGAAGGAGGTACAGAAAATGAAGACCTAGGGTTTGATCCTGGGCAGCACTCACCCTAACCCTGGCTGCATGGGGATGGGCAGGGGCTGGGATATGGGGAAAGGCTCTGGGGGGCACTGGGTTGGGATTCCAGCACCCTCTGGCCTTGATGGGAATCGGGGACAAGAGAGAGAGAGAGCACACTGGGATTCCTGCCACTTGGCTGGTGTCCAGACCAGGTCCCTTGGGAGTGACACCCACCTTGGGGGACCCTCTCTCCCTGCCCTCCCGTGCCAGTCCTGTACCCACCTCCGGGGCTCGTGTGTAGTTTCAGAACATCCAGGATGTCCACTTGAAGAAGGACTTTTTCACAAAGTATCAGGACCATGGCTTCTCTGAGATCTTCACCAACTCCCGGGAGGTGAGCAGCCAGCTCCGGCTGCCGCCCGGGGACTACATCATCATCCCTTCCACCTTCGAGCCGCACAGAGACGCCGACTTCTTGCTTCGGGTCTTCACGGAGAAGCACAGCGAGTCCTGGTGAGAGGCTGCACCTCCCTGCTCCAGAGCTGGAGGAGGTCAAGTTCAGGGTGCTGTCATCGTCTGCGCACGTTGTCCCTGTTTTACAGTCAGGGAAGCTGAGACAGGCAGAGGTCCAGTCAGCTGTCAACAGAACCAGAGCTAGGCCCAGACCCCAGATTCCGGGGTGGGAGGAGGGTCCCCAGGTGCTTCAGCACCTCTCCCAGAGCCAGCCCATGGAAACGCCCCTCCCCCAGCCCCAGTAACCCCCGAGCCTTCTATGTCTTTGCCAGGGAGCTGGATGAAGTCAACTACTTGGAGCAGCTTCAGGAGGTGAGGGGAGGCTCCGGGGTTGGGTTGGAAGATGGCACCCAGGGGTGTACATGACTGGTTAGCACTGGCCCCTTTGCCACTCCCCTTCCCCCAGGAGAATGTCTCCGAGGAGGCCTTGGACCAGAACTTCATCCGTCTGTTTGAGATCGTGGCAGGAGAGGTGACAGAGCCGTCGGCTCAGGGCTGAAGGGAGGCAGCTGTGGGGCCGAGGGGCCCAGCAGGGGCTGACATCCTGCTCTCTAGGACAACGAGATAGACATGTATGAGCTCCAAAGGCTGCTCAACAGGATGGCCATGAAACGTGAGTCTTGCGCATGCCCCGGGCCCCATCCCGACCACTCCCTGCGTCCCCACAGTGCTCCCTCCATTCCACCTCTTCTTCCCGCCCCTGCCCTTCCCCACAGTCAGAAACTTCAAGAGCAAGGACTTTGGCTTGGACTCCTGCCGCTGCATGGTCAACCTCATGGATGTATCTTCCTGTCCAGTGGACAGTCCTGCCCGGTGCTCTCCTACCCCTGACCTGGCTCAGGGGAGGCTGCCTCTCCAGCCAGCGGTGCGCTGTGTCCTTGCTGGGGACTGGACTCCATGATAGCAAAAGATGCCAGGCCTGGCCGGCGCCGCGGCTCACTAGGCTAATCCTCCGCCTTGCGGCGCCGGCACACCGGGTTCTAGTCCCGGTCAGGGCGCCGGATTCTGTCCCGGTTGCCCCTCTTCCAGGCCAGCTCTCTGCTGTGGCCAGGGAGTGCAGTGGAGGATGGCCCAGGTGCTTGGGCCCTGCACCCCATGGGAGACCAGGAAAAGCACCTGGCTCCTGGCTCCTGTCATCGGATCAGCGCGGTGCGCCGGCCGCAGCGCGCCGGCCGCAGCGGCCATTGGAGGGTGAACCAACGGCAAAGGAAGACCTTTCTCTCTGTCTCTCTCTCTCACTGTCCACTCTGCCTGTCAAAAAAAAAAAAAAAAAAGATGCCAGGCCTGCCTGGGAAGCTTGGGCCCCTGCCAACCACGTGGGAGAACAGGATGCAGCTCCTGGCTCCTGGCTTCAGCTTGACTCAGACTGGGCTGTTGTGGCCATCTGAGGAGCGAACCAGCAGATGGAAGCTCGCTCTCTCTCTCTCTCTCTCTCTCTCTCTCTCTGTGTGTGTGTGTCACTTAGAGAGATCTTCCATCCGCTGGTTCACTCTCTAAATGGCCATAACAGCCGGAGCTGGGCTAGGCTGAAGCCAGGAGCCAGGAGCTCCATCCAGGTCTCCCACATGAGTACAGGGGCCCAACCATTGGGCCATCTCTGCTGCTTTCCCAGGTGCAATAGCAGGATGGGCAGCAGGGCAGCTGGGACTTGAACCGGCGCTCTGACATGGGATGCTGGCATCGCAGGCATTGGCTTAACCCACTGCACCACAGTGCTGGCCCCAATAAGTACAGTCTTTTTTAAGGAAGATGCCAGCCCTTCCAGCTGTTGCCATGCAAGAACCTTCGACTGTGTGCCCCCTCTGTGTGGCCCTCTGCTTCCCTGCCCCCACCAGGCCCTCCTCATCCCCTTCTTGGCTATCCTTAACCACCCCCCAGAAAGATGGCTCTGGCAAGCTGGGGCTTCTGGAGTTCCAGATCCTGTGGAAAAAAATCAAGAAATGGACGGTAAAGGGTACTGGGGGGGGTGTCTTTGGGAGGGTGGAAACCAGTAAGGGCGGAGCTAGAACTGGAGTCCCCGGCTGCGTGTGCACGCGCGCGCGCGCACACACACATACACACACAAACACGAGCACGCACACACGCACGGTCAGCTGGAGTGCAGGTACAACCAGCCAGCCAAAATACTGAACAGCCAGCACAGCCAGGGCCCGGCCAGTCTCAGCAGGTGCCGACTGACCCCCTGTGGATCACTAGGTGGGAGGAGCACAGGGAGCTGGGAGGGGGAGGGGTGCCCCAGGGCCCCAGAGGCTGCTGTGAGCCCAGTGTGCTGAGGCATTTCACTGTTCCCAGCAACACACCATGCACACAGCCCTATCTATTCACCTCTGCAGGACATCTTCCAAGAGTGTGACCAGGACAACTCAGGGACCCTGAACTCCTACGAGATGCGCTTGGCAATTGAGAAAGCAGGTGGCCAGGGACCAGGGGCCAGGAGATGGCTTTGGGGCAGGGTGGCAGTGGAGGGCAGTGGCTGGAAGCCTGGCCTCTCCCCCTGCCCTGTCCACTTTGTCCCAGGCATCAAGCTGAACAACAAGGTGATGCAGGTGGTGGTGGCGAGGTACGCGGATGACAACATGATCGTGGACTTTAACAGCTTCATCAGCTGTTTTCTGAAGCTGAAGGCCATGTTCAGTGAGTCAGGCACCTGCCCACTGCCCAGCCCTGCCCAGCCCAGTCCAGGACTCTGGCCCTCTCCCGCACCTCCCCCCAGCCAGTGCTGCTCCACAGCCATCCCCACGGCTGGCTCAGAACTGGGTCTGGCACCCAGCAGAGCTATCTTGAACTGTGGTCGGTCATTCTCCCCTGGACCACTGGAGCCAGCTGGGGGGCAGCAAGGAAGAACGTGTGCCCTGACATTCTCTCGAGCCAGGGGTGGGTCTTTCTCAGACCGCTGACTCAGCTCAGCCCTTCTCCCCTGCCACCCCCCAAAACAGCCTTCTTCCTGACCATGGACCCCCAGAACACTGGCTGCATTCACGTGAACCTGCAGCAGGTACGTGGGATGCTCCTCCACCCGCGGCCCCGCCCCCCCATGAGTCGCCCCGCCCCCCCATGAGTCGCCCCGCCCATCCTGTGCCCCTCCTAAAACCACCCCTCCTCGCCGTCTCTT
This sequence comes from Oryctolagus cuniculus, assembly GCF_964237555.1. Taxonomy (NCBI): domain Eukaryota; kingdom Metazoa; phylum Chordata; class Mammalia; order Lagomorpha; family Leporidae; genus Oryctolagus; species Oryctolagus cuniculus. The sequence goes on along the minus strand of NC_091436.1, from coordinate 125,933,971 downwards.
GGGCTGTCTTCTCTCCATGCAGTGGCTGCAGGCAATCATGTGGGGATAGAGGCGCAGCGAGGGTGCTGGGCAGAGCAGGGGGCCAGTCCTCGCAGCTCTCAGCTGAAGGGAAAGGCTGCAGATGCCGAGTTTACCCTGTGTGCATCCTCCCAGTTTCCCCAGCCAGGCTTGGGGAGCAGCTGGATCGACCTCACAGTCTCCCTCCCTCTCTGGATAGATTTTACGACAAATGAAGTGATGCTTCCCTGGTGCCCCCATGACTAGGGAGGCCAAGAATAGGGAAGGGGCTCCTAGCTCACTTCCTGCTTCCCAGCTGCCTCCTGACCCTCTCACACCTGCCTCCTGGCCCAGCCTCGCCCCCCGCCCACCCACAGACCCTCACACCTGCCTCCTGGTCCAGCCTCGCCCCCCGCCCACCCACGGACCCTCACACCTGCCTCCTGGTCCAGCCTCGCCCCCCGCCCACCCACGGACCCTCACACCTGCCTCCTGGTCCAGCCTCGCCCCCCGCCCACCCACGGACCCTCACACCTGCCTCCTGGTACAGCCTCGCCCCCCGCCCACCCACAGACCCTCACACCTGCCTCCTGGACATTATCGTAATAAACACACGTGCTGGCTTCCATGTCTCTGTGTGTGTACAACAGCAAGAGGTTGGCTGGGCTGGAAGTCCACTGCCCAGCATCAAGCAAATCCTGAAGCTTTGTTGGGCAAGGGTGGCAGCCCCCACTTCCGGGGAGCACTTAGACCTGTGTGGCCGTCACAGTGACTCGGGGACACCGCTGGCACTTGCAAGCAGTGCCAGATGCTGAGTGCACAGCAATGCCTGTCGTGAAGAGAACCGTGCGTGCCTCAGTTGGGGTGCAGCTAGGGAACCAGCCACCTGCAAACCCCGTCATCAGGGCTGGCAGAGTTAGGGGCCTGCAGGCCCTGAGCCTCCCCTCTCATCTGTGCCCTCAAACTGGAGCCCCCAGCGGTGCGTGTACAGGTGCAATGGTAACGAGTCCCACAGCGGCAGCGGCCCGCGGGCTATATAAGGAAGGGGCAGTCTCGGGCTGAGACTGGGAGCCTTGAGGCCCAGGTGGCAGCAGGTGAGCTCAGAGCGGGAGGGAGAGATGCACAGATTCAAATTGTGGGTGGAGAGGGGTTGCAAAGTGCTGCCCGTCATTGCCCTCACAGGAACTGTGAAGCCCTGGGCACCTGGTCCACCAGCTCCTGACCCCGGAAGCTCTGCCCCTACCTGCCCGGCCCCAGCCCCAGCCGCCCCTCACCTGCACTCCCCGTCCTCTCAGATCACTCGGTCACCATGGGGCCTGGGCACCCAAGCTGTTCAGCACCTCGGGCAGAGACGGTGCCCAGCCGCCCCCACCCAGCGCTTCAGCCTGTGCGCTCCTCCAGCTTCCTCAGCGCCCTGCTGCCTTCTGTACCCATCCCACGCCCACCTCGACCGCTTAGAGATGGCCTTTCCGTCTCCTTGATCTGTGCCAGCCCTGCTCCCTGCTTCCTTTGCAACTTCAAAGGCTTAACCCAGCCAGCCTGGGTCTAAGCTGCTGTCTCCACAGTCGCCCAGGAGCCATTTCCTGTCCTGCCACCCCTCCCTGCTTCCTCTCCGTCCCTGGTCTCATCTGACAGCCCAGAGTCTCTTAAAAGGCTCATCTCTGTATCCCTTGTCTGCCCTCTGGCCACATCTGTTCCCCACAGAACTGCTAAGGAGCAGGGAGCCCAGTGAGCTCTGAAAACTAACAGCTCCTTCAAGATGTGTGTGTGTGTGTGTGTGTGTGTGTGTTAATTTATTTAAAAGGCGGGATGACAGAAGGAGGGAGAGGCCAAGAGAGATCTTCCAATCTGCTGTTTCACTCCCCAAATGGCAACAACAATCAAGGCTGGGCCAGGCTGACTCCTGGCACTCCATCCTGGTCCCTGACGTGGGTGGCAGGGGCCCAGGTACTTGGGTCATCGTGCACTGCCTTCCCAAGCGCTGCAGCAGGAAGCTGGATCGGAAGCTGGGTAGCCAGGACCGGGACTGGCGCTCTGCTGTGGAATGTGGTTGTCGCAAGCAGCAGCACCACAGTGCCCTGCCTCCCTTTATGGTTCTGCGAGGTGCCAGCAGTCACGGCTGGCTCTGGGAGCCCCAGGAAGGCGCTGACTTCAGTCCTTTGTTCCTTGCCCTGTGGTGCCATGCTGCCAACCTCAAGGCAGAATGGAAGGCAAGCAGGAAACTCCCCAACCAGGACAATCGATTCTGGCTGTAATAAGATAGACTGCCTATATACACCGTGAGCCTCATGGCCCCGGGCACAGAGCCACTGGCAGCTCGCCGGGTGCCCTTGGACAACAGTTCTCCACCCATCACAGAATCTCGTCGGTCTGGTAGGGGTGCCTCTGCCTACCTTGGGGTTGGTGTGGGGCTGTGTGTAAAGCTGAGACAACGGAGGTGACGCACTTGGACTTGCCTTTCTATTTTTTTTCACTCCAGTATTATCTGTGAGGGTCCTTCTAAAAATGCATGGAAAACTGAATTAAAAGATGTTTATTTTGGTGCAAAATAATAATTTGAAATTCATGCATGGTTTTTTCATAATACATATTTCCCATGAGCTTTTCAAAAAAGCAATTTAGAGGCTGGCATTGTGGCACAGCAGGTTAAGCTGCAACGTGCAATGCCGGCATCCCTTATGGGCACTGGTTCAAGTCCTGATTGCTCCACTTGTGATCCAATTTTCTGCTAATGGCCTGGGAAAGCAGTAGAAGATGGCCCAAGTGCTTGGGCCTCTGCACCCATGTGGCAGACCTGGAAGAAGCTCTTGGCTCCTGGGTACAGCCTGGCCTAGCCTTGGCTATTGTAGCCATTTGGGGAGTAAACTGCCAAATGGAAGATCCCTCTCTCTCTCTCTCTCTCTCTCTCTCTAACATTTAAATAAATAAGTCTTTTATAAAAGAAAAAAGAAATATGTTTTGTTTCCAAATTTTATTTTCCTTTTAAATATTAGGTTTTTAAATTTTATTTGAAAGGCAGAGAGCAAGAAAGACAAAAATTTTGCATCTGCTGGGTCACTTCCCAAATGCCTGCAACAGCCAAAACTGAGTACCCAATGTGGGTGTCCACGTGGGTAGCAGGAACCTAAATACTCGAGCCATCACCTGGTGCCCCCCAGGACACATTAGCAGAAAATTGGGAGCTGGAAGCTGGAACAGTGCCAGAACTCAAACCTAGGCGCTCAATACCAGATGTGGGTGTCCTGGTGATGTCTTAACCCTTGTACCATGGACTGTTCATCATATGAAAAACAAGTGTTCAATGCTAACACGTTAGATAGTACATATGAGGAAATATCAAGCCACTGAACGAGGAGCACAAGTGGCATGAAGCTTATGATATAAAGTTAAATGAGTAATATGCATAGGCAACACATAGCTATTGGCATTCGTGAATATTCACTGGCTTAAATATTATTAGCAATGCTATCTGCAGTGTTAGCTCAAATGTGGAAAATGAGACCCTTCTAGACCCCACCCCAGGTCAGCTTTACTTGCTCCCAGCCTAAGGCCCCTCCCACCATGTCCTTGCTGCCTCCTGAGGAGGTGTAACCACAGACAGGCAGCCCCCGCCCCTTCTAGCCCTCAGCGTGCATCCCTTCTGTTCCCAGCCCCAGTGGCTGAGTTGTGCTGGGGAAATGCCCTTAACCATGACACCTGCCTTCCCTAACGCCTGCTGGTCCACCTTGATGGAGGCCACTTGGCAGTCTGGGCTTCTTCTCTGGGCAGCTCACTGCTGGACCCTCTCCCAGCCCACTCAGAACCCTCTCTCAGCTTCCAGCTGCAAAGTCTGAGATCCCAGCCATCCCAACCCTGCCCTCCATGGCCTCGTCCTCTGGGCCCTGAGAAGGCGGGGTCTCAGGTATGCTGGAAAACCAGGGAACAGCCAGCCAGTCAGAGCAGCAGGCTGGATGCCACACAGCTAGGACCATGCTAAGTAAAAGTTAACAGAACGCACAACAGGCTCACCAGCTTTTTAAAAATATTTCACATTTTTTATAATAAATGTATGGATTATAAAAGTTGCCATCTTCACCAAATCCTTAATTAACCAATTTTTATTTGAAAAGCAGGGAGACAAGAGAAAGATGGAGAGAGATCCCTTATCTACTGGTTCACTCCCCAGATACCTGCAACAGCTGAGGCTGAGCCAGGCCAAAGCCAAGAGCCTGGAACTCAATCGGGATCTCCCACATGGGTGGCAGGGACCCAAGAGCCTGAGCCGACTCCGGCTGCCTCCCAGGGTGGGCACTGGCAGGAAGCTGGAATGGGGAATGAAGCTGTGTCTGGAACCTGGCACTCTGATATGGATGCAGGCATCCCAAGCAGCTTAACTGCTGGGCCAAACGCCTGCCCCTTAACCAACTGTTGAAGTTTTAGTTATTTTATTTGAGAGGCTCACAGACACACACAGAGACAGACAGACAGACAAACAGAGGGAATATCTTCCTATTTGCTGGTTCAGTCCCAAACGCCTGAGATCCCAGGGCTGGGTCAGGCCAAACCCAGGAGCCCAGAACACAGCCCAGACCTCCCACGTGGGTGACAGGAACCCAGCCACTTGAGCTATCCTGTCATCTCTGCCTCCCAGGACCTCCACTAACAGGAAGCAGGTGAGGGGCCAAAGCTGGGCGCTGCACCCAGACACTCTGCTGCGGCACGTGGGGTCCCCACCCTCCAGTCTAAGTCCCTATCTACCGGGGTTTGAACGCCTGCCACGTGGACTCTGTTTGATCCAGGGAACTCCTGTCCCCTCCCACAGCCACATCCCAAAGTCCTTGTAGGTCCTGACTCTCGCTGGTGACATCTGATTCCAGATTAAAGGCTTTCCTTGTGTGTGAATAACATTTATCACATCCTTCTAATTTCGGGGCTTATATATTCTCATAAGAACAGAGAAAATACAGGAGATCTTTAAAATGTTCATGAAATATGCATAAGGCAATTGCACATGGATTTCCAAAAATTTTTCACCAAAATAAACTCATGTTTTAAAAATATTTATTTACTTATTTATTTATTTGAAAGGTAGAACATCAGAAAGGGCAGAAAAAGAGACAGAGAGAGAGGTCTTCATCCACTGGTTCACTCCCCAAATGGCTTCAACAGCCAGGCCTGGGCAGGTTGAAGCCAGGAGCCTGGAACTCCATCCAGGTCCCCCACAGGGGCGGCAGGGCCCCAGGTTCTTGTGCCGTCTTCCGCTGCTTTCCCAGGGGCAATACAGGGAGCCGGATCTGAGGCAGAGCAGCTGGGACTCGCAGCGGTGCTCAGGTGTGGGATGCTGGTGGACTAAGCAGTGGCTTCACCCACTGTGCCGCAGCGCGGGTCCCTAATCGTCACTCCCATTTTCCATGAACTTTTTGAAGTTCCCTCGTGTTGAAAATCACCCAGAAGGAAACCAAAACTCACCTCTCTTTCCGTCTCCCAGGTTCACTACGGCCGCTCTTCATTAATGCCTGTGTGTGTGCCGACTTACAAAGCAGCTTTATTAGATTCGCTGGGCCCCTTGGGCTGCCCTTTCCTACCTCTCGGGTCGTCCCTTGTACTCGCTTTGTCTCCCAAAGCAGATGAGTGTTAGGTGCTGCCCTGGGTTTCCCCAGAATCACCCGGTTGGAAACCCGAGTCCCTCCGCCCATCCCATAAAGCGGCCTGGCTGTAACTGCTGCCCCCCCCCCCCGCCCCGCCTCCATCAGGAGGGAGGCCGGGACTTGCGCACGCTGGGCATCTGTTGATTCCGCACTCTAGCTGGCTTCCTGCCATTGCCACGCCTCACCTGGACTCCGCCTCCCTCCCTAGAGCCTGGGGAGGGAAGGCACAGTCACCTTCTACCGTCTCCATCTGCTCTTCTCTGCGGGCCACCGGCTTTTGCTCCTGGAGTCCCTCTCAAAAGCCACTCCTCCTTCTGCCTCAGTTTGGGCGCCCAGCCCTGCAAGAAACCTCTGACACTCGCTCACCCCTCCCGGGCCCCTCGCTGGCTGCCTGCCCCAGGCTCCTAAGGCGCAAGGCGCCAGGCAGAGGATTTCTGCATGCATTGCGACTTCCTGTTTACTCCTCTGCTGCCCCACTGACCGGTAGGTTGGAAGCAGGATTGTTTTTCTCGCTGACGCATTTCAGGAGCCTGCACACCGGGAATGGCATGACTGACCCTTCAAGGCTCTGCCTCGCACACGCTCTCCAAGGGCCAATGTCGGGGCTGGAACTGGAACGCTCCCAGGTCTGCCCCTGCCCCTGCCCCCCGCCCCCGCCCTCTTCTGACTGTCACAGAGGCCTTGGACTCTCAGTCTACACACATCTGTCAAAGAAGAGTGGGGGTGGGATGGGCGGCAGATAGCAAGAGCCAAAGAAATCATTGGCCTGTAACTTGTAACACGATCTATGGATGGGAGGTATTGCCATCCCCCCCAACACACACACACACACACACACACACACACACACACGTGTGCGCACGGTGCTGTGGCATAGTGGATAAAGCCACCGCCTGCAGTGTCAGCATTCCATACGGGTTCCAGTTCGAGTCCCAGTTGCTCCACTTCCCATCCAGCTCTCTGCTATGGCCTGGGAAAGCAGTAGAAGATGGCCCAAGTGCCTGGGCCCCTGCACCTGCATGGCAGCCCTGGAGGAAGCCCCTGGTTCCTGGTTTCAGATGGGCCCAGCTCTGGCTGTTATGGCCATTAAGAGTGAACAAGCAGATGGAAAACCTCTCTCTCTCTCTCTCTGCCTCTGTAACTCTGCTTTTCAAATAAATTAATTTAAAAAAATTTTAAGGAGGTATTGGGTGTATTATTAAGAGGGCTGCTCTCAGCCGGCTCTGCCTGCAGTGCCGGAACACCAGGTTCTAGTCCTGGTAGGGCCACTGGATTCTGTCCCAGTTGCCCCTCTTCCAGTCCAGCTCTCTGCTGTGGCCCAGGAAAAGTGCTTGGGCCCTGCACCCACATGGGAGACCAGGAGAAGCACCTGACTCCTGCCTTCGGATCACCGTGGTGCACCGGCCGCGGCGGCCATTGGGGGATGAACCAACAGAAGGAAGACCTTTCTCTCTGTCTCTCTCGCTCTCACTGTCCACTCTGCCTGTCCAAAAAAAAAAAAAAAAAAAAAAAGAGGGCTGCTCTCCTCTGAATGTTTGTGCTGGTGTGTTTCCCACACCAGGCACTGTTCCAGCCTTGAACCTGTGTTACTGCCCTCAATCCTAGCAAATGAGCTCCACTTCACGGAAACGGAAGCTGAGGCACAGAGAGGTTTATTTGCCCAAGATTTCGCACTAGAAGAGGAGCTGGGGTTTGAACGTGGGCATCTCAGCTCCAGACTCCATTTGCTTTACTACTATCCCATACTGTCATTCCAGTAAATGACACTAAATCATGGCCTCAAAAAGTTTATAGAAGCCGGCACCACAGGCGCCCCGGGTTCTAGTCCTGGTTGGGGTGCCGGATTCTGTCCCAGTTGCTCCTCTTCCAGTCCAGCTCTCTGCTGTGGCCTGGGAGTGCAGTGGAGGATGGCCCAGGTCCTTGGGCCCTGCACTGGCATGGGAGACCAGGAGAAGCACCTGGCTCCTGGCTTCGGATCGGCGCAGCACGCCGGCCATAGCAGCCATTTTGGGGGTGAGCCAAAAAGAAGGAAGACCTTTCTCTCTGTCTCTTTCACCGTCTAATTCTGCCTGTCAAAAAATAAAATAATAATAAAATAAAAATTTTTAAAAATTTTATAGAAAAATAATATTAAAAGACAAGTCACGGGCTGGCACTGTGGCGTAGTTGGTAAAGCCACCACCTGCAGTGCTGGCATCCAGTATGGGTGCTGGTTCAAGTCCCGGCTGCTCCACTTCTGACCCAGCTCTGTGCTATGGCCTGGGAAAGCAGTAGAAGATGGCCCAAGTCCTTGGGCCCATGCACCCACATGGGAAATCTAGAAGAAGCTCCTGGCTCCTGACTTCGGGTCAGGGTAGCTCCGGCCGTTGCTGCCACTTGGGAAGTAAACCAGTGGATGGAAGACATCTCACTGTCTCTGCTTCTGCCTCTCTGTAACTCTTCCTTTAAAATAAACAAATAAACCTTAAAAAAAAAAAAAGACAAGTTTACTGGGGTCGGCATTGTGGCACAACAGGTTAAGCTGTCGCCTGTTATGTCTGCATCCCATATGAACGTTGGTTCAAGTCCTGGCTGCCCCACCTCCAATCTAGCTAATGTGCCTGGGAAAGCACTGGAGGATAGCCCAAGTGCTTTGGCATTGCCACCATGTGGGAGACCTGGATGGAGTTTCAGGATCCCGGCTTCAGCCCAGCCCAGTTCTGGCCATTGCAGCTTTTTTGGAGAGTGGACCAGTAGGTGGAGGATCTCTCTCTCTCTCTTTCTCCCTCTCTCTCTCTCTCTCCTTCCCTCATTCTTTCTGTAACTCTGCCTTTCAAATCAAAGAATAAATTTTTTTTTAAAAAAGAGTGTGCCTATATTTTCTGGATATGGACACTCATATTAGCAGAGCCAGATAATAAGTACTTATCAGGAGAAATAAACACAGACATCTGTTGTCATGATTGGCATGGATCTATCTTCAGTGATACTAACAGGTGTATTTTTCTCAAACACAACAAGGATTCAAGTCCTTGTCTCTGTTAGGATGGAAATTTCCAGAACCTCACATTGTCAGAATTCTCTCACCAAGGGAGATGAGGGTGAGGAAGAGAGGGAAGAGCCAGCCTGGTGGTCTCCACTGAGTCCTCAGAGGTAGAAGGGGGACAGGGAGAGGTCAGATGGCCCCCAATCCTTCAGGGCTATGACCCCTGGGGGCAGGCTGTGCTCCCCTGGACAGCCATGGGGTGGTGCAGTGTGGTCACCCCGCAGAAGCAGGTGCCCCGGCTTCCCTTCTGTGTCCACTCTGTCCGCACTCCCCAGAGATGAGCCTCATCTCGGGCAGGTCTCCCCACTCCCTGGCACAAAGAACCAGCTCCTGCCTGGGGGTGGGGGTGGGGTGCTGGAGAAGAGAAGGAGGGGGAGAGGGACCCGCTGGGGAAGAGACGGAGGAGAGCGAGGAGGCAGCAAGAGGCCTGTGTCCCCGCACCACACTCCCGGACTCCAGCTGCACTGCCTTTCTCCCGGGGGCCAAAAACTAGCAGGGAAGAAAAGGGAGAGAAATGGATGGAAGAGAGCTTGGGAGATCCAGAGAAAGAAGGCGGAGGTCAGGAAGAACAACCCATGACCCACTGTTGAATGGACGGTAGGCAGGGTAGCAGAGACACACAGAGAGATGGCAAACAACACGTCGTAGGTCTTCCGTGCCTTCGCTGCCGCATGAGGCAGTGTAGGCATTTATCATGCTCCCTGCAGTGTTCTTGAAGGGATAAGACATTACAGACGCAGCTTAAAAATCCCCTCCCGGACCCCGGCCTCTGCCCTTAGAGGGAGCCGCTGTGTGCGGTTCCATGGGCTCATGTGGGGCAGATGTGCGTCCTGCTCCTTGGTTAGACACATTTCAGGAGCCTCAGGGTTCCGTTCCATATCAGCCCAGGGCACTTTTCGGTTCTGCTGTTTGCGGACTTTTAAACCGTTTCCAGATTTTGTGGTTGTTGTTCTGGTTACAAAACAGGCGACCGGGAGCTACTTTCCCAGCTCATCTCCTGCGTAAGGCTATCTGCACATCTCCTTCCAGAGTCCCCGTCCCCCAGGGAAACGGTCAACCTGCTTTCCCAGGCTTATCACTATTGCCAAATGGCCCGCAGTCCTGCCTGCCCGCAGCCCTGCCCTGGGCTCCCAGCTCTCTCTGGATGGGCTTTGCGCCTGCCTGTTTGCGGGTGTGGATCAGTAGCTTTCCACACTGCAGAGCAGGCATGCGTCCCCTGCGGGAAACGGCCTTTGTTCATTCGCCTATTTTTTTGGCTGTTTTGCTATCGATTATGAAAGTATTTCACATCTGACTAATGCTAAGTCCGCTTCAGTTATGTGGATTGCAAGTTACCCCTCCCAGCCTGGGGCACGGGTTGTCCTCGCTCTTTCCAGAATCTTTTCTTGATCCAAAGTCTTCTCCTTACTGCTGACACCAGGAACCCCTCCTTGGGGGTTCACTGTGCTAGCTCACAGTTTTGGAGATTTCCATAGCAACGATCTTTGTCAGAATTCCTACTACCCCAAAATCCTAAAGATCAGCTCCTGGGTTTGACAGTTTGACTTTTCACATTCAGGTCTCCAGTGCCAGAATTCACTTTTGTGTTTGATGTGCCAGAGACCCAAATAGTATCTTTCTCCCTGTGCACCACCGAGTGATCCAGCTGCATTTCACACCCTATGAATTTAGGATGTTGTTGGGTCAGTTCCTCAGTCACTGTGTTTACTCTTTACTTTTTTTAAGTGACTTTGACAAAGAGGAGAGAATCTTCCATTTGTTAGTTCACTCCCCAGATGGCAGCAACAGTCAGGGCTGGGTCAGGATGAAGCCAGGGGAGCGGGGGTGGCAGGGGCCCAAGCACTTGGGCCATCTTCGGCTGCTTTCCCAGGTGCATTAGCAGGGAGTTGGATCGGAAGTGGAGCGGCTGGGACTCCAGCCTGTGCTCACATGGGATGCCGGTGTCGCCCGTGGAGGCTTAACCTGCTGCCCCCCACTGTGTCTGTCCTCAGTCTTGCCGCCCTGCATTGGTCCCCACACTGCAGACGAGCCGATGGGTGCTGGAGAGCCTGTCCCCTCTTTCTTCTCTGTTTACTTCGCTATTCTTGGCCCTTCTCTCTTCCCTCTAAATTTTATAAACAGCGCAGTCCCTGAAAACAAACAAAACAGTCTGGGTTTGCACGATTTGGATTCCAAAGAAACGCTGCATTGAACTTCTAGCTTTATTTGGGAGCCGTGTGGTCGGGGGCGAGGAGGACTTTGCAATATTCATAACATGACACTCTCCTGGCCTTGAGCACGGACTTCGTCCACACACGGAGGTCTTCTTTCCTTTCTCCCTCTGTAGAAAATGTTTTTGTTTTCTGCATTCGGGTCTGGCTCAGACTCAGTGGGATGGTTCCCCTAGGGCCTTGCAGTCCCCTCCCAACAGGGAATATGTCAGGCACGTCCTCCCATCCTTATCTGCTGCTGCGGCCTCCTCCCCGCTGTCCTGGGAGCAGCTGTCTCCTGTCCCAACAGCTGACTGCCCCTGCCAAAGGAGTGGGGCTCACACCTCACCCTGGAGGTGGGGTCCTGACAGCTGAGCCTGGGGCGATTGACAGCTGTTGCAGTGGGGACAATGGGCTGCATTGTGTACAGGCTCCTCTCCTGGGCCACCTCCTCCTGCCTGGCCAGAGCAACTGTTCTGGTGGTTAGGCCAGGGCCCCACCTGCCAGCTCTAGTTACTTTTTTTTTTAGGAAGCATGCAACGGCCTCGCCCATTTTATTCAAGCCCTGTGCACACATACAGGGCGTGTCCTGCTGCCCCGCTGCCTGCCCACGGGCTGACCACTGCTTGGGACTCATCGACAGAAAGTAGAATGGGGGTCGTAGGTGAGGGTCACCCCCCTAAAATGCATCATCTCCGACTGGGGAGAAGCCGCAGCTCTCGGAGGGGCCTCTTGGTTTTTGCACTCAAGCCTCAGAGCCTCACAGGGCCCCACTCCCGTGCACGGTTTCGGGTCCATTGTTCCAGGGAGAAAGGTGACTGGCTGAGCTCCCACTTCCTGGCTGGGACTCTGCCTGCTCCCCGCCCAGGCCCCTACACCTGGCTGGCTCAGGCTGACGCAAAGGTCTCCGCACCTGCTCCTCTACAACAGCACCCCTTGGAGCTCCCTCTGCCCTTGACCAGGTCTCCCTGGCTCCTTGTTTAGGCTCAGTACCGTCCTCAACCTCCAACAAGCAGGAAGGGCTCTAGGCCAGTGTGGACCCCAGAGAGGACAACAGGACAGGGCCAGGGTGCCAAGACCTTGCAGGCCTCCAGCAATTCTTGATGTATGAATTGAGCCCCAACCTGGAGTCTAAGTGGCATCAGGGCTCTGAGCAGTAGTCAGTCGTGCTGGCCTCAGACACAGGGATGTACTGGGAGGTAAAACCAGAAGAGATGGAAGGGAGGAAATTCATGGTTATCGACCAGCTAAGAACCAAGCCCTCAGTTTTGGGTCTCCCATCTCTCAGTCCTATCGGAGGCAAGTTTGATTATAATCCCCTTGTTAGGGAGAAGGGCTGTCACACAGCCACCTCCAGAGGGGTCATCCTGCCCCCCAGTGCACCAGATGCAGCCGTTGGGCACGCGGAGTGGCCCTGAGACAGGGGCCCAGAGCCAGCAGGCAAACCCAGAGCCAAGCAGCCAAGGCAGGAGCACTTTAACCAACTTCACAAGTGCGTACGCAGGTACCTTTATAATAATGCAGATTTGTAGCAGTCAGGGGCCATGTTCTAGAATGTTCCAGAGCCCAGAGATGCAGACGTATAGACGGGGTGGAAGAACAGGAGGCCCAGGGCTCAGGAACACTCTGTATCACAACTCCCACCTCTGCCATCTGTGTCCCTGTCGACCCTTGGCATGTTGTCCCCACTGTCCCAGCGCCCTGCACAGGTTTGGCACACAGGGGCACTCAATGCTTCATGTTGGCAAGATTGGCCCAGCATATAGGGATGGCTCGAGTTCCAGGATTGTTCCCGGATGGCCTGGAGGAACTGGGAGTGGACCAAGGTTGTAGGCCCAGGGGCCTCTCAGCACCCGGTCCGGAGTCCTCAACCTCACAGGTGGGTGCCCTGGCACTTTTCTTGTCCCCTGAGTCACACTCCTACCACCAGCAGAGCAGGGCGGCGGGAGTTGGGGCAGGAGGAGGCCAGAGGCAGGGCGTGCAGGAGAGCCCACTTCACAGGCAGCACTGGGAAGCTGTGTTGCCAGCCAGGATGGGGGTTCTCACTCCTGGAAGAGTTGAGGGAACTCTCTGCAGGGCCTTTGGGTTTCCTATCTTGCTGAAAATGCGTGGGGTCGGCCAAGGTGGGAGGGGTAAGATTAACCCGAGATAGGGGGTGGGGGGGAAGGCAGGAGGCAAACGAGTCCAGACCCATTTCTCGGCCCCAGAACGGCCCCTCCCCCACCCCGCCCTTCCCAGCCCCATGGGGAACTCCATTGTTATCAGAGACAATAGCTACTTCCTGTCCCCAGCCCAGGTCCTCGGAGCCCATCGCGCTGTTTACTGCAGACCCTGGTGGGGCAGGAGCATCTGGTTCCAGGCCCCAGGTCCCAGGACCCCACAGCTGTGGAAGCTGAGGCTGGGAGGGGTGGCCGGGACTTACCCAAGATCACAGCAACCGCAGACCTGGGCCAGTGATTGGCAAGGTCCCCAGAGGGAGCCCTGAATTCTTCATTTGTTTATTCTTATGGCCAAGCAGTGGAATCCTAGCAGCAGGCAAAATATGCGGGTCCTCAAGAAGTTCATGGGAATGTGTATTTTGAAAAAGCTAGTTGTGGATTTGAAGTTTTTCTGTATGAAAACAAACTAATCTTTTTTAAAGAATGTATTTATTTATTTTCATCTGCTTGAAAGGCAGAGCCACAGAGGGTGGCGGCAGGGACAGGGGAATCCTCCATTTACTGGTTCACTCCCCAAATGCCCACAACAGCTGGAACCGGGCCAGGGCAAAACCAGGAGGCTGGAACTCAGTCCAGGACTACAGAAGGCCCTCACTGACAGGCACCTGCTTGCTCCAAGCCTGTGGAAAGTGCAGGGTTCCTGTCAGGACAGGAAGCTGGCTGAGGATAACATTCTTAGCACACCAAGCTCCCACGCCTCTGCCTGGGCACCCAGAATCTCTTGTCTTGTCTCCGTTCTAAATTTCAGTTAGCGGATGGAGACGTCTGTGTGTGAACTAGTTCTTAGAGGGTGACTATTGTTTGTAGGTTTTTGCTTTTACTGTCTGATTCCTTCCCTTCTTCCTTCGTCTCTGTCTTTCGGGTTCTTTGTCCTAAGAGATTCTCCTTTTGTCCTGTCTCATGTCCTGAGAGCTTGGCTTTTCGAGAACACTCTCTGAGGTCTCTGCCAGCCCCTAGGGTTGCACACGTTGGCTGGCTCCAGACACACAAAGTGATTCGCAGCGTGCCCTTTGTCTGATCATGCCAGCTCTCAGGGGAGTTCGTCTTAAGAGATCCTGGTCCATAAGGGGCCTATGTTACTCAAACTTTGATGTTAGATTCCTGCTGGGAAAGTCCCATTCAAGTAGCATCTGCCTGGTGTCACAAATATGCAGGTTTGTGCCTGGACATGTCCCACATTCCCCTGGAGACCAGAGACGCCATTGTCCCAAACACTGTCCTGAACCAGGTGCGGTAAATACTATCTTAGACTATTTCTGGGAGTGAACTTTCTGGATCATGAAGACTGCAACTTCCCACTAGTCTCGGTTGCTCCTCTTCCAGTCCAGCTCTCTGCTGTGGCCTGGGAGGCAGTGGAGGATGGCCCAAGTGCTTGGGCCCTGCACCCGCATGGGAGACCAGGAGGAAGCACCTGGCTCTTGGCTTCGGGATCGGCGCAGCGCCGGCCATATCGGCCATTTGGGGAGTGAACCAACGGAAGGAAGACCTTTCTCTCTCTCTGACTGTCTATAACTCTACCTGTCAAATAAAAATAAAAGTGAGAGTCACACAAAGAGAGAAGGAGAGGCAGAGAGAGAGAGAGGTCTTCCACCCACTGGTTCACTCTCTAGTTGGCCGCAACAGCCAGAGCTGCGCCGATCTGAAGCCAGGAGCTCCCTCTGGGTTTTCCACGCAGGTGCAGGGGCCCAAGGACTTAAGCCATCTTCCACTGCTTTCCCAGGCCATAGCAGAGAGCCGGATCAGCTGGGACCTGAACCAGCGCCCATATGGGATGCTGGCATTGCAGGCAGCAGCCCTACCAGCTACGCCACAGCACTGGCCCCTAAAGATTTATTCTTTAAAAAATGTTTACTTTATTCAAAAGGCAGAGAGAAGGAAAAATGACAGAGAGAGATGTGATATCTGCTGGTTCCTTCTGCAAACATGAACAGACAGCTGGGGCTGGGCCAGGTTGAGAGCTAAGAGCCCAGAATTCAACATCTTCCACTGCTCTCCCAGGCGCATCAGCAGGAAGCTGGATCAGAAGTGGAGCAGCCGGAAACTGGTGTCCGTACGGGATGCCAATGTTATGAGTGGCAGCTTGACCCGCTCAGCCACAATGCCCACCTCTACGTTACCTTTATGGACCTTTGTTATTAACATGTGTTCCAGAAATTGTATGAAATTCCTAGAACTCTGATATGCCCTGGTATAATGTTGTCACTCATAATTCTAATTATCGTACAGAGTTCATGTCACAAACACACAGAATTTCCTTGTCAATGAACTCCCATCAGACATGTAACCATGGCCAATTCCAGCCTCTGTCATCCACAGCGATTATTTCACGCTGATACTTCCCTTGAAGGCTTTTGCAAGCAGCTGTAACCCTGTGTCTTCAAGGATGTTCTTGGCAAGGACTGAGAGGGACAGGTCGCCAGTAACTTTACCACCATACCATTGGACTGGATTTAAAGAAACCTTTAGCAATCCAGTAAAGTATACGTTTTGTAAACAGAATTGGAATGCTTACTTCTCCCTATGGATCCCTCCAGAATTTAGAAACTTTTAGTAAGCATTCTTATTTTCATGGCAATATTTTCATTTGCATAAGTTCAATCAGAATCTGTTCTTTCTTACAGGATGCAGTTGGAAACGTTGATTATATTTCCAAGACTTTGATTAGAATGTCCTATTTAGACATGTGTGTCACATCAGGCAAGACCAGATAAGCTTTAAGGGACTAAGCTGTCGTTATGGAGCCAATCAAAACTGCAGGGAGGGGTGAGCATATGACACAGAGTTTAAGTCACCGCTTGGGATGCCCACATCCCATATTGAGGGGCTCCCTGGGTTCAAGTCCTGGCTCTGCTTCTGATTCCAGCTTCCTGCTAGTGCACACCCTGGGAGGCATCAGATAACGGCTCAAGTACCTGGATCCCTGCCACCCATGTCGGAGACCCGCATGGAGTCCCTCAGTTCCTGGCTTCAGCCTGGCCCAGCCCTTGCTTTTGCAGGCATTTGGGGAGTAAAGTGGTGGATGGGATGGGTGATTGCTCTCTTCCTCGCTCTCCCTCCCTCTCATTGTCTTTCTGCCTTTCAAATAAGTAAAATAAAATAATCATAAAAATGTTGAAGTCCTGTCCTTATTAAAAGTTCCAGCAAAGCAGACGTGAAGAGACCCTAGATGCTGAGTCACAGTTTTAGCTGTGTTATGTAAAGAGGTCAAGTTCAACAAGACCAGCCTTACTGCCAATAGATCAGTCTTACCACATATCACTAGTAGAAAAGGGTACACAGGACACTTACGTTTCAGTAGAAAACGGCCCTGTGTCTGTTACTGGATTCTAGTCCTGTTCTTTGAGGATTCTTTACTTGAACATTGGACTGGATCTTTTTTTCTCCTATAGATTTATTTATTTGAAAGCCAGAGAGGTCTTCCATACACTGGTTCACTCTCCAAATGGCCACAATGGCCAGAGGTGGGCTGATTTGGTGCCAGGAGCTTCTTCCGGGTCTCCCACGTGGGTGCAGGGGCCCAAGGTCTTGGGCCTTCTTCTACTGCTTTCCCAGGCCATGGCAGGGAGCTGCATCTGAAGTGGAGCAGCTGGGACTTGAACCAGCACCAACATGGAACGCTGGCACTGCAGGCGGCGGCTTTACCTGCTACACCACAGCACTGGCCCCTGCCTGGGTCTTAAGTTCTAGTTTCCTCCAGTGTCAGCTAGGTTTCTCCAAACTAACATTTCTAATGTCTTCCACCCTTCCACTTGGAATCACTAAGGACAAAAGCAGCCCTGCCCTTGAGGCCCCGCAAGCTGCGTCTGGGTGAGTGGAAGGACCTTGGCGAAGTCACCCAGGACAGCCTGGTGAATTCAGTCGCCATGGAGTCCACTCACGCATCACCGGAGGCATTCAAATTGCAAAAGGTGGTTTGAGCCCGGCATCAGACAATCTCAGCTGGCTGCCAGCCAGACTCTGTTTCGTGGTCTGCTCCGATCATTGTTTTCCTTTTGTTTCCCTCTTGAATGGGGACAAGCTACGAGCCGGTTGGTTTCTAAAATGTGAAACCACTAGGGAAAGATTCAGATGGGGAGTGTTGGGGCTCAGGACGTATCACCCCGGAACATGCCACCCCAAAACAGCCCTCTTTGGCAAGTTGATTACTTCAAGTGGGTTATTTTGAGAGCAGCTCTGGGAAGCCACCCTTTTGTCAAGGAAAGTGACATAAAGGACATCTTCGCGAGTGGGACTGCATCTGAGGAGAGCTGCTCTGGGGCCCTGGGCTTTCCATCGCGCCAGACATGCTTACTGACTACGCACTTCTCCCCCTTTCCCCTCCACCCCCCCAGAAGCTGCACAGCCCCATTCCCCTCTGTTGCTCAGGGTGGCAGCCATTGGACAGTTTGAATAGAAAAGCAACAGGGCTGACTCCCATTGTAGAATGGTCATTCTGGTCACCATGGGGGAAAGCAAGACAGGAGCCCCAGGCAGGTGGTGACTGCTGCAATGAATGCCGGTGAGAGACGGCAGGTGGTCCCAGCAGCACCAAGGGCAAGTGCAATTCTCAATATGTTGAAAGGGAAGCTACCATGAAGTCAAGGGTAGCTTCCAAGGTTTTGGCCAGGTGAGTAGAACCAGGTAACTGTCCCTTACAGAGACGGGACAGCCTGGGCCAGGGTGAGACAACAGATCTGGGGGAGAATGCGGCCACTGATCTGCTTGTGACTGGGTGAGCTGTTCTCTCCCTGAACTTGCTTCCTCATTTGTCCCATGGTTATGATAACTGCTCCCCTGCAGGGTGGAGGTGGCGAGGACTGAGTGGGCCATGAACTCAGAGGCTCAGCATCTCCCAGCCACAGCCCTGGGCTAGCACACGGCCGTCACACCTCCACTTCCACAGCAATCGATGGGAGGAGAGGAAGAGAGGAAGAGAACGCCTACTAATCTAGACAGAGACAGACGGTTCACTTCCAAATGCTGGTTCACTTCCCAAATGCCCACAACGGCAGAGGCCCGGCCGGGCTGGGAGTGAGCAAACCAAGTCACATCTCCTGTGAGGGTGGCAGAGACCCAGCTGCTTGAGCCCTCATCACCTGCTCCCTTCCAGAGTGCAAGTCAGCAGGAAGCTGGACCCACGAGGGGAGCTGGGACTTCAACCCAGGAACTCTGATACGGGATGTGTGGGATCTCACCCACTACACCAACTATCCCTGACCCCCACCGCCACCGCCACCCCCACCCCCAGACACATGTATTTGAACCAGGAGAATGACATACTAAAAAAAATATCTATATCTATATCTATCTCCCAGGCTTATAAACCCACTGGGATATACCTGGCCACCTTGTGGAACCTCATTTAATCCAAGGCGGCTAAAGTGGGTGGAGGTCCTGTCCTAGGGTGAGACTGTCACTCAGCTGTGTCCAACTGTGGCCAGCTATGAGCTGGATGGGGCCTGCGCTTCTCTGCCCCATACACCTGCCCAAGCCCCAGGTTCCCTGTCCGTGTCACTCTGAGCAGGCCCAGGCTGTAGCCTGACTGCTTCGGAGGTTTGGGTGAACGGGTCTCACCCATGGTTCCATTCCAGTTGCTCGTCCCTGGTCCTCTCAGTGACTGGGGTAACAGAGCAAGGGCCTAGAGGCCAGAAGACTCAACACGCCACAAGTAACACGAGGAGCAAGTGCAGTCTGGGAGCCAGCTCTGAGGGCCGTACCCAGCCCCAGGAATTTCCTACACATGCCCCCTCCTCCCACACTGCAGGAGGGGGCCAGCCTAGCCACTTCCCCCCGCTCAGCCCCCAACATACCAGGTGCCGGGGTGACAGCTGTCTCTTTGCTTCTCCACCCAGGCAAGCTGTAGTGGGTGGGGCCGAGCTGGATGGGGCGACCCTGTGCTGTGTCCATGAGGCTGTCTCCACCGCAGGCAAAGCCAGCCTGGACTGACTGAGCAGCCGTTCTGACCGGTGAGAGCTGGGGGACCGGGAGGGTGGGGACTGTCAGGGGAAATCAAGAGCCCCCCAAGGGAAAAACTAGAATTGGCGGGGGAAGAGCTGCTGGACTGGGGGGGACGGGGAATGTGGGGCCTGGAGACGTGCATGAGCAAGGGGGTTACAGCGATGGAGGGTGTGGAGGGTGGGGACAGTAGGAGCCCCTGGAGGCCCGGACCGGCAAGTTGCAGGCCCTAGCTCCAGCTATATCGCTGCCTTGGCTCCATCTCCCTATACCTTGCCAAGAGAAAGAGATACTCGAAAGCAGAAAACAGTCCAAGAACTGAGGTCTGGGAATGGGAAAGCAAGAGGCGAAGGGAGGAGGAACCCGTGGTCACCCCCATGTCTTTGCAGGCCGAGGCGGCAGCAAGAAGTGCCAAGTCTAGAGCCTGGGTTGCCTTCACAGGCGGTGACCCTGCCATGCCTGCCCCCCTGCTGCCGCTGCTGCTGCGAACGCTGCTGTCCCGTCTGCTGCTGCCCGCTGCCCGCCTGGCCCGCCAGCACCTCCTGCCCCTGCTGCGCCGACTGGCTCAACGCCTGGGCTCCCAGGGCACGCGCGAGGCTTTGCTGGGCTGTTTGCTGTTTGTCCTCAGCCAGAGACAGCCGCCAGATGCCTCTGGGGAGGCCTCCAGAGTGGACCGACCGGAGAGGAAGGAGGGGTTAGGCCGCCAAAAGTGACGCTGGGAGTCCTGGCAGCAGGTGTATTCCTCAAAATGCTGTCTCTTGGATTAACAGAGTCCTGGCAGCAGCCCTGCCTGCTGTGTAGAAGATACAGTGGGGTCTGACACGAGACGGGTCTGGCTTGGACGTGCCTCTCACCTCCCAGCAGAAGTGTGTTTCTGGGGGCCGGTGTCACGCTGTAGCAGGGTGGGCTGCCGCTGCAATGCCGGCATCCGTTATGGGCGCTGGTTCGTGTTGCGGCTGCTCCACTGCTGGTTCAGCTCCCTGCTAATGGCTGTGAAAAGCAGCAGAGGATGGCCCAAGTCCTTGGGCCCCTGCCACCCACGTGGGAGACCCAGAAGAAGCTCCTGGCTCCTGGCTTCAGCCTGGCTCAATCCCCAGCCGTTGTGGCCAATTGTGAACTAGTGGATGGAAGATTCTGTCTCTCTCTCTCTCCCTTTCTCTCTGTAACTCTTTCAAATAAATAACATCTTTAAAAAAAATGTATTTCTGGAAGGCTACCCTGCGTCTAGCAGAGCCCTGGGCACTGCCCTTCCTTCCTCCCACAGGTCCTCCCAAAGCTCTCTCCTAAACCATCTCTGGTCTCAAGTCGGGAGGGGAAGGGACCTCCAGGCAACTGAGCGGAGGGAGACACCAAGGTGCCGTGGGGGACGCTGCTTAACCAGCACAAGTGACACATAGCAGAGAAATATTTGAATCCAGGCTGTCTTCTAGAGACCTCCCTGAAAAGAGGAAGAACTCAGGGCCAGCATGCAGCAGGTGCTCAATAAACATTTGTTGAAGTCTCTGGCCAGGTAGTTGAGCTAGGGGCGGAACCGGGGCGAGCGAGGGCAAGGCTTCCTATGGCCACCTGTCCACGGTCGGTCTCGGTGCTCACAGCCTGGAGGTCTCTGCAGCATCTATCATCAGTCAGCAGGTGCGCTGTGACTCAGGCAGACGGCTGGCTGTCCCTCACAGCCGTCAGGAACACGCCCTGGGGTGAGTCTGCAGCCTTGGCCCCCAGCCGCGGTGGGGACAGGCAGATTTATTTGCTGAGGGATCCTGTGAGCCCTCCCAGGTCGCCGGGGTGGGGGAGACCGGAAGAATTCACTTCTCTACTTTCCCTCCCAGCCGGAGGCCCCCGGGGCTCCCACAGGGGCTGTCAAGCATATTTGCATCGCGGAGCCCAGGGAGTTTGTTTGATCCCAGGCAGTGTTTCCCAGTCCCAGAGTGAGTCCTGGGCTCCAGGTTGCGAGGGTTAGGAATATGGGCTCCTGTCGCGGTCGGGGGCAAGAAGTGAGACCTCAGCGGCGACTGCTCTCCACACACCTCCGCAGGTCTTTCCGCCAGCACCGCCCTCACCATCTGCTTCCTCCCGGCTCCTCAAAGCCTGTGCACGTGCTACCCCCACCCCGCCCCAGAAAGCGGCCTGCGTGCGGGAGGGAAGGGGAAGAGAACGGGGTAAAGGGGTCCGAGCCGCCGCCCCTCTAGCCCCGTCTGCCGGCGGCGCCTCCCTCTCCGGCCCCGGGGCCCCTCCCACGGGGCCGGCCCGGGCCTCTCTTCCCGCCCGCTTCGCGGAACGCCGCACGCCCCCGAGCGGCGAGCGGCGGGACCGAGAGACCGCGCCGAGGCGCGGGGCGCGCGCCAGGACTGCCGGTTGCAGCCTCTCCCGCCCCACGGCAGAGACGGGTCAGATCGGGTGCGGGCGGCGCTCTCCGGCCATGGCTGCGGCCACAGCCCCGAGGTGAGGCGGCCGAGAGGGGTGCCGGGAGTCCGCCGGCCTGGGAATTCCCGCCCCCTGCCCCCAAGTCCGGACGCCCCTGCAGGTGCGCGGGGGACGGGTGGGGGCCGCGGGCGGGGACCGGGCAGGCCGGGGTGGGGGCGGGGTTTGCGCGGGTCTCACGCCTCCGGCTGGGCGGGCGGGGCTGGGGGACTTCCCGGGCTAAGAGACTGTCCATCAGAGATGTCGCAAGCTTTGGTCTCTGGTGGAACGGCTACTTTTCTGGGACTTTGGAGGCCCGAGTTGGATGCCTGTCTCTCAACCCCTCCCGGCTCTCCCCCAAACACAGGTGCCCCAAGGTCAGAGGAGCCGTGAGGCCCAGACTAGGGAACAGAGTAACGCCTAGCTGAACCCTGATCCGGCAGCCACCCTGTGTACACACCTGCCTTTATTTACAACGTCTTATTCATCGGGGGTTCTTTGCATTAGCTTTGATTTAGAAGCATTGCATTGGATGCATCTTGATTTACTGAGTTTTTAGCACCCCCTTTTAAATTTTGTGCCTCGGGCAAGTGGCTCACTGGCCTCTCCCTAGTCCCAGCCCTGCGGTGAGGCTCCGGAACTCGAACGTGTGCAGCTGACAACGCCCCAGCTGCAGCAAACACGCTTCCAGCCAACACAGATGGCTTGTGGTGACAGCTCAGAGAACATGGCCTGGGGTGGACAGGACGGTGTGCCCAGTGGTGGAGAGGCCCTGCTGGAGGCTGCAAGGGGAACAAGCCACAATCCTGAATAGGGTGTGTGGGGTTTGCAGCTGTACCAGCCCAGTCCTACCCACTCCACCCTGTGCCCAGAACCTGAGGGACTCTGAGTAACACTGGGCAGAGTGAAGAGGACTGGGCAGACGGACCCATGGCGAGGCCTGTTTGAGTCGGGCTCCCCAGGCTGTCCAGCAGAGGGCCCTAGCACCCAGCAACTGTTGCTGCCTGGGGACACGGATGCGCAGGGGTGTGGGTGCTGGCTGGGGGCCCAGGTATGGTGTGGGTGTGTGCCAGATGGGCCCGTTTCCAATAGCAGCCCTGGCTACTGCCGTCTGCCGAGCAGGCCAGGCCCTGTGGGGGTAGGGGAAGGAACCAGCCTTCCCCAGTTGGCCGGGGGACTATGACCACTTCCCTCCAGTCTCCATCCTCGTCCAGCCCCCATTGCACATTGCTGTAGCCAGTGGCCACCGGCCTGGGCATGCTCCCCGACCACCAGGCCTGCCACCCCCACAGGACCAGGGCAGGGAAAGGAAGGTGGGAGGGAGGCAGGGGGTCAAGGGAGAGAGAGCTGCGGGCTAAGAGAGGAAGGGAGGGAGACTGGACAAACACGGGGGTGGGCTGGAGAGACATGAAGCCACTGTGGGCCATGGGGCAGTGCCTAGAAAAACACCACCCAAGCCCTTCTTCCTGTCCTCTGTTTGCGCAGGGCCTGGCTGGGCTGTGGGTGGGGCACAAGCCCTAAGGCTGGGGGACATACTCCCTCTGGGATGGCTTGGGGGGGTGTCTGCTGATTCCAGGCAGAACTGCTGCTTTCCCCTCGGGGCCCCAGTGTGTGAGTCTGCACCAGCCCTGTGATGTTATTATAGACTGCTAATTGTTCATTTGTGTCTGTGGCTTCTCCCAGGGACAGGCCCCTTGGGTCACTAGGAGTGGCCTGGGCAGCCTGGATTGGATTTGCTCCCCCTCTGGCTCTCTCCAGCACTGAGTGCGGGCATAGGGGCTGCAAATCACACTCCCCCACACTTACACACACACACTTACACACACACACATACATACACACACACACACCCCTTTAATGCCCATCAGAAAAGGAGTCTCGCTCTCCCTGGGACGTTCAGGAGGGACCACCTCCGACCCCGTCCCCTGCAAGTCCACCCCTCCCTCTCCAGGCAGGGGGAGGATGTGGAGCAGAGCGAGGCTTCCAGGCAGACAGCAGCAAACATCCCCTGGCCAGGACAACAGGATTTGCTCAGGATGTAAGGCTGCTCCTGGCTTCCTCTCCTCCCCTCCCCAGCCGTGCCTCAGTTTTCCCAAGTGCTGAATTTAGAAAGGGTGAATCACCAAGGGGTTACCCCGTTCTCCTCCCCAACACACACACACACTCACACACACTCTCTCTCTCACACACACACACACACGCGCGCGCGCGGGTGGTGTGTTTGTGTCTGTACCAGGAGGGGGTGGGGAAAGCTCACCACACAGGTCACAGAGGGGACTGCCCCCAGGGGATGGGGGTGGGCACAAGCCATGGAGAGGGTTCCGGAAGGAAGATGGGTGAACGGAACCTGTGAGGAGGGGTGAGGACCTGGGGGCGGCCCGACCTGTGGGAGCGCAGGCTCTGTGGATGGATGGGAGAACCCCTAGATGGAATCTGGGGTGGGGTGTGTGGGCCTAGCCCCCGCCCAGGGGGAGCCCAGTGTCGGGTCTGCACCCTCCAGCCCTATGTGCCCCATGATGGGCTAGGGCAAGACCCAAAGAGGTCCCACCCACAGAAATAGGAAGGGGACCCGGCGGCCAGGGAGCGCAGGGTCACGGGGTGGGAGCCCAGGGCGTCCGGCGCGGTCGTGGGGGCGGCGGGGCAGGCCAGGGGCGGGGCTCTGGGTGCGCCGCTTTGCGGGGAGGTGGCGGCGGGCGAGGGCCGGGGGCGGGCCCAGCGGAGGGCGGGTTTGAAAAGTGCTCGGGCGGGCGCGGGAAGCTGCGGAGAGGGCGCGCAGATCCCAGTGCTGGAAGACTCCTTCTCCGCCAGGTACTCCTCGGGGCCTGGATATGGGGTGCTGGGCACTGCCGGGGCGGAAGGCGCCGCTTCCCTCCTGCCACGAGGGCAGGGCGGCCGGGCCTGACAGCTTTGCGGCCGGGGGAGGGGACGCCGGGCGGGGCCCCAGCTCCCCGGTGCGGAGTCGCGCAGCACGTGGCGCGCACAGGCCGGAGCGCCTGGGGACCCTAAGGGGAGCCGGACCCCAGCAGCGCGTGGGTGGCTAGGCTCCCGGGCCCAAAACTGGCTTTCGCCACGCTGACCGCCAGGGGCAGGCGAGTGGACGGTTAATCTCGATCGATCTCCTTGTTGGTCCAGGGGAGGGGCCACGCCGCTAGCTGCGCCGATTAAGGGGGGATGGGGATGGGGGGCCGCGAATGGAGACGTGGGAGCCGGCCCTTTACCCCCCTACCTTTTACTGGCGCAACTCGCGTCTCGGGTCCCTTATTCCTGGGCGCCTCCTCGTTTACGATCGGCGAGTGGATGAGTGACACAGGGCAGCCCCCTCCCGCCCCGCCCGGGCTTTCTTCCCTGGGGTGAACAGTGATGGGTGAAGGCTGGCTCCCCTACTCCTGCCCCTGACTCCTCTCGAGGCCTCTCTCCAACGCCCTGGCCGCCCCTTTGCCCACTCCTCTCAGTAACCCGTGTGTGTGTGTGTGTGTGTGTGTGTGTGATGGGTTGGGAGTGTGGGATGCCTTACACCTGATGTTCAGGCAGGCTGCCATTGAACTTGGTCCCCACTTTATTTTTTCCCCTTTAGTTGGAGCAGAGCGGCTTCTGTAGGAATGGCTGGGAAGCAACCTTTGCACCCCTCCGCACCCCACAGAGCCTAGATTAATTAAGCTGTGCTTTGAGTTTGAATCGCAGCTCTGGCCCTAACTATCCCTGGGACCTTGGGCAACCGTCTCCACCTCTCTGAACCTAGGCTGGCCCATCTGTTCGGTGAGAAGGATCTGATACCAGTTTCCCAGGTTGTCAGGACAAAGGGGCATCTGCAGGTGGTGGTTGGCCCCGTGTGGGATGGGGGAGTGAGAATTTGAGGGTGTGTGTGGAAGCTGGGGAGCAGGAGCAGAAGAGGGGTCAGGAGTCTGGGGCAGGGAAGTCCTCGTTGGGTGACTGCTTCCTGGACTCCATCTGGGCAGGCCAAAGACATGGCTTGGAAGGTTACCAGATGCCCTGGGCTGCTGTCAAGTCCCTGGTCGCTGCAGGGCGAAGATAGACAAAAACAAAAACATCTAGGCTGGCTTAGGCTTGCTGCGTGTCAGGATGAGAGCAGCAGGTGGGCCACTGTCCGTGGAGTTCACTTGTGTTCAGGAACGGGGGTGGGGGCAGCTGGAGCCAGGGGAGGCAGAAAGAAAGCCTAGGCCAGTTTCGCTAAGGGGAAGGGGCACTTTTGTCCCCCACCCCAACCTCCCATCTGCTTTGAGGCCGTACCTGCTCTGAACTGCCTGCGAGTTGCCTGTGGGGTGCGGGGTGGGGCACAGGTGTCCTCACAGGGTTGGGGTTCCCCCCCCCCCCGCTCCCATGCCTCTAGGAAATATCAGTGCTGTTGTTCAACACTCCATCTCCCGGTGCCTGGAGCAGTGCGTGGCTGGTGTGCTGAGGTCCTGTCTAGATATCAAGGGGGCTTCAAAAAGTTCATGGAAGAATGAATTAAAAGATGAATTTCTTTTGGTGCAAACGTTTCTAAAATCCATGCGTACAGAGAGAGGGTCTTTTAAAATGTCATGGAAAGTGCACGGGCTGAAAACCTATACATGGATTTCAAAAAATTATGTACACCAAAAGAAACTCATCTTGTATTTTTATTTATGTTTTCATTCTATTTGAAGGGCAGAGAGAGAGAGATCTTCCATCTGCTGGTTCATGCCACAAATGCCCATGACAGTTCCAGTCAGGAGCCTGGCACTCAATCCAGATCTCCCCCATGGATGCCAGGGTCCTTGTACTTAAGCCATCAGAGTTGCCTACCAGGGTGCACGTTAGCAGGATGCTGGGTTGGAAGTGGGGGAGCTGGGACTCTAACCCAGCAATCCAGTATGGGATGTAGGCATTCCAAATGGTGGACTTAATACTTGTGCCAAACGCCCACCCTAAACTCATCTTAAAAAAAAAAAAAAAAAAGCAAGGTGTTTATTTGCAAGGCCATTAACAGAGAGAGAGAGATCTTGCCTCTGCTGGTTCACTCCCCAAATGGCCACAACCATCAGGGCTGAGCCCACCATGAAGCCAGGAGCTAGGAACTCATGAGGGTCTTCCATGTGGGTGGTAGGGGCCATCTGCTGGCTTCAAAGGTACATTAGCAGGGAGCTGGGTCGGAAGTGGAGCAGCCAGAACCAGCTTAGATATTCGACCCCAGCATCACAGGTGGCAGCTTAATCTACTGCACCACAATGCCAGCTCCTAAACTCATCTTTGAATTCTATTCTCTCGTGAGCTTCTGGAAATCTCCTTGTGTTTGTGGAAAGAACAATTGGAAGAAGCCCTCTGCCTCTGCCCCTCCCTCTCCTCTCTACCTCCGGTGTGTGCTGGGGTCTGTGGACGCCCTTTGGAGAGGCTGGACTTTGGCCAGGGAGGGTGGGAAAGTCCCCCCTTCCAGAGTCCCTGGGGACCAGCTGTGTGTGTTTGACGCAGGGCCTGGAGCGCACTGCACCTGCGAGCAGGCCCGCCCCTGCCCCCTGCTGAGACTCCTGCTCTCTTATCTCCGGAGCAGCAGGGTGGTTCTGTATCTCCCCGGAGTGCTTCTGTGCTGGCTGGGGAGGCTTCTGAGAATGAGGCCCGGGCAGCCTGCGGGGTTCTGCCCTGATAGGCCCAGTGCCACCCTTTTCATTCCGGACCCTCATCCAGGAGCCCACGGACAAGTCCTGTCGCCCGAGCCTGGGCTGGGACCACCTCCTAGGGACCGCCCAGGCCCCCTCTGCCTCGGCCCTTCTGCTGGCGAGCCTGGGCATCCGGTGAGTGCTAGACAGGGAGGGTGGGGATTCTGTCCTGAGACCCAGATAGTGGGCCAGGTCCCCTCAGGCCCGTGGGGGGGGCGGTGGAGGGCTGTGCTCCCAGGCCCCTCTCCCTTGCTCAGGCCAGCTGCAGGGGCGTTGCTGAAGCCGCTGGTGCTGGGGGCCCCTTATCTTCGGGGCCACCGTCAGAAAGGGGAAGAGGACAAGGCCTGGGACTGAGTCAGAGAGGAACTTAGGGGGGATGGGGTGGCCCTAGGGTCAAGCCTGGGGGTCGGGGGGGCTGGGTGGGAAGGGACCAGGCCAGGCTGTGGGAAGGGCTGTGTCCCAGTCCCATTGTGAAATCTTTTCTTGGGAAAGTGACCAAGGAACTAGGAAGTCCCTGGGCAGTAGCTGGCAAGGAAGGTTTAGGTGTCACCAGCAGAAGCTCCAGCTAGGGGGCACGAGGAGGGGAACCCCCCACAGCCCACCAGGAACGCAGGGGCTCAGCAGGGAGGGTGCAGGGGTCAGACTGGCAGAGGGACCTCGCCTTCCCCTTCCCCCCACCTCTGCTCATTCCTGCCTTTGTGTCTGTCCTCCCATTGTCACCACGGTCCCTGACCCTCTCCTGTCTTCCCTGCCTCTCCGACTGTCTCTCCCTCCCTCTCCCTCCTGCTTCCTCCTCCTTCCCGCTGCTCTCCACCCTCCTGTCTCCCAGCTTATAAACTGCTTCGGCTGCCGGATAAAAATAGCGGTGGCAGCGGCCAGGCGGGGAGCCAGGTAGAGCCTGAGCAGGCAGGGGGCCCCGACAGGACTGGGCTGCTGGGCTGGGGGCCCAGGTCTAGGGGAGTGGGGAGCAGTGGCATGGTCCTAAGGGGCAGGGCTCCAGGGGGGTCCCGTGGGATGTTTCAGCTAGCTGCCCTGCTGCCCTGCCGCCCTGCCACCGCCTCCTCTCCACCAGGGACTCAGGCGGGCTGTGGGGAAGCAGGGCCAGGACAGGGCCTCACTGTGCTTCTAACCCCAGCAAGCGCCAGAGGGAGGGAGCTGTGAGCCGGGCACCACCGACAACACCGCCGTCACCATGACAACCAGTCACCAGCCACAGGACAGGTACTGGGGAGGGGACCTGGGCTGGGGATCCAGGGGGCTGGGTGCTTTGGAATCCCAAGGCCGGTGCTGGCTGGCCTTGCAGCCAGGTAGCTATGAGTCAAGTGCACCCCAGGGCTGGGGAGCCTGCATGCCTTGGCGGGGTCCTGGCCGGGGTGTCTGGGTTGGCTGCCAGAGTGGGCGAGCGGGCCGTCAGTGTTTCCACTGCTGCTCTGTGGCGGGCCAGCAGCTCGCGGCTTCTGCTGCCGACTCCGTGGGGGAGATGCTGGGCAGCGCCTCTTGTTCCAAGGCACACTGGTAGAACTGCCCTCTCCAGCCCGCCTGGCTCTTCTTGGACGGACCCAAGAAAGTGAACTGCGCCGTGAAGCCATGCCTGGGGCCCAGAGCACTCTCCTCCTTCCACCCTGAGCCCCTGAACCCTTCCCTTCTCCCCTACCTGAGGCTGTGGAACCAGGCCACTTCTTCTTCTTTTTTTTTTTTTTTTTTTTTATTTGAAAGGAAGAGTTAAAGAGAGGTCTTCCACCCGCTGGTTCACTCCCCAAATGGCTGCAAGGGCCTGAGCTGGGCCAATCTGAAGCCAGGAGCTTCTTCTGGGTCTCCCATGAAGGTGCAGGGGCCCAGGCACTTGGGCCATCTTCTACTGCTGTCCCAGGCCACAGCAGAGAGCTGGATCGGAAGTGGAGCAGCGGGGACTTGAACTGGTGCCCATTTGGGATGCCCGTCCCTGGAGAATGAAGGTCACTTCCTGGGAGTTATTTGGAGGAGAGGGGATTTTAGGAAGCATGGAGGAAGCGCAGGCCCTGGTGGCTCCCACACTTGGTGGTGCCCCAGCCCAGCCTCAGGTGTCCCCTGGCCCTGCCCTGAGTCCTCACTCCCCAGCCTCTATCCCGTGTGCTCTAACCTGGGAGTGTTCCCTCCATTCTGGGCCTCTGAAGCAAGTCTTTAGCTTCCCTATGGGGGCTGCAGTTGTAATAGCTCAGATCTGTCCACTTGGGGGCGCTCCTCCAGCCTCCCCCCAACCCTGCCCCCATGAGGCCTGCTGGTGGCTCAGGCCAGACCTGTGTCCTCACTGCCTTGGGCTTGGTCCCTGCCACCTCTGCGCAGAGTGCAGCTGTTGGCCTTGAGGACGCTGGCGGGGGTGGGGGGACACATCTGGATATCATGATGGGAGGGGCCAAGGTCACTAAGCCCTGCCTGGAGGGCTGCAGGCCTGGCCAAAGCCAGGTGGCCATCTTGGGCAGCTTGGTGTCCCTGCAGTGAAATACCCGAGACAGGCCATCTCTCAGAAGGAAAGAGGCTTGTTTCAGCTACGGTCCTGGAGGGTTATAACCCGAGGCTGGGCGGACCCCATTTTGGTTTGTCCCCTGGGGGTGGCTTCTTGCTGGTGAAGTCCCCAGGTGGCACATGGCAGGAGACAGGGAGCGTCTGTCCTTACAAAAGTCCCAGATTGGATAATGAGGGCTCCAGCTTAATGTCCTAATCCGGCCTGGGCACTTCCCAAAGGCCGGACCACGGTGCGGTGTTTTCCAGTCTTAGCACCACCGTCAGCGTGTGACTCTGCGGCAGAACCGCCCAGTGCGGCGGCCAAGCCATGTCCAAGCCGTAACTGCGGCCCTCACTTGGGCTTAGGCCCAGCGGATGTCCAGGGGCCCTGTCCGTACCTCCTGGCCTGCCCCAGGTGGTATGACCTACAAAGCTGGTTCTGACTGGCTGGAAACAACAGCGCTAGCTCCGTCGCTCGCAGCCACCCGCCCGCCTGCCTGCTCCACTAGGTTCCAGAATGGTCTGGGAGTTTCCTGACCCCACAACCCTCTTCAGGGAACCACATGGTCTGGGTCTCTGCTCAGACGGCGTAACCGCTTCCAGCCTGCCTGCTGGGGAGCGGAAGACACTGCCTGCCTTCTGCCTCTCCCGCCCTCCCCAGCCCTGCAGCAGGCCCTCCACACCCCTCCCCGGATGTGTGTGTGTGGGTCACTCTGGTTCCCAGCCTGCAGGGTCCCCCGAGTCTTCCAGGGCTGAGAACCATGGTCCGTTCAGTCTTGAGTCCCTGGGCCCCTCCCCCTCGCCTCATCTGGCGCCCTATCCCCTGTCGGAGGACACCCCCCCACACACACACCCAGGAGGACGCAGGGGACAGCTGGGAGGACTGTCGGGCAGGGAGGGAGGGTGGCTCTCCCCAGCCCCTCCTCCTTGCATTGCAGATACAAAGCTGTCTGGCTTATCTTCTTCATGCTGGGGCTGGGCACACTGCTGCCCTGGAATTTTTTCATGACGGCCACTCAGGTGAGGCGGGTGGGCAGGGGGGTACTGGGCTGCAGGGTACATGTCCTCTAAGCCCTCAGGGCCTGGCTCTGTGCCTGCAGGCACAGGCAGAGAGCGAGAGTGTGCGCGCGAGAGGTTTCAGTGCCCCTCTGTGCAACCCCTGCAGTATTTCACAAACCGCCTGGACATGGCCCAGAACATGTCCTTGGTCACTGCTGAGCGGAACAAGGACATCCAGGCCTCAGATGCCCCCGCAGCGCCGTCGCCAGAGCACGGCCCTCTCAGTGCCATCTTCAACAACGTCATGACCTTGTGTTCCATGCTGCCCCTATTGCTCTTCGCCTGCCTCAACTCCTTCCTGCATCAGAGGTGGGCGCCCACCCCCTCCCCCGCCGCTCGCACCCGACCCCCGCCGCCTCCCGCTCCCCTCGGGGCTGAGTCCCAGGCCGGCCTGCCCTTCTGGCAGGATTCCCCAGTCGGTGCGGATCCTGGGCAGCCTGGTGGCCATCCTGCTGGTGTTCCTGGTCACGGCCATCCTGGTGAAGGTGCAGATGGACGCTCTGCCCTTCTTCGTCCTCACCATGGTCAAGATCATGCTCATAAACTGTAAGCCCGGGGCTGGGAGGGGCCGTGGACTGAGGCCTGACCCACCGTAGTCAGAGAGGAGCCCGCGGGCCTTGGGCAGCTGGGACGGGGCTGGGGGTAGGGACAGGGAGAAGGAGCTGGGTGCAAGGCTGGGTGACCGCCAGCCCCAGCTCCTCTGCCGACACCCACCTTGTTCCCAGCGTTTGGCGCCATCCTGCAGGGCAGCCTGTTTGGTCTGGCTGGCCTCCTGCCCGCCAGCTACACGGCCCCCATCATGAGTGGCCAGGGCCTGGCTGGCTTCTTCGCCTCAGTGGCCATGATCTGCGCCATCGCCAGTGAGTCCTCCTGCCTTCTTGCCGCTGCCCTGGGGGTGTGGGGGAGGGGGACGGCCGGTCTCTGACCACTGGCACCGTCCACCCCAGCTGGCTCGGAGCTGTCAGAAAGTGCCTTCGGCTACTTTATCACAGCCTGTGTGGTTGTCGTTCTGACCATCATCTGTTACCTGGGCCTGCCCCGGCTGGTGAGCAAATTCGGGGAGCTGGGGCCTGGGGGTGGCGGAGTCCAGGGCGCCAGACCCACGGTGATCTGAGGCCCACACCTGGGGGAAGGCAGGAATTCTGGGGCTCCTGCCTCTGACCGCACCGCCCCGGTGCCCACTGTTCCGCAGGACTTCTACCGCTACTACCAGCAGCTCAAGCTCGAAGGGCCCGGGGAGCAGGAGACCAAGCTGGACCTCATCAGCAAAGGTTCGCAGGGCAGGGGCGGCGGCGAGGACGAGAACGGGCACCCCGTGCTAGCTGGCAGCCAGGGCTGGGGGGCTGGGGGAGAGCCTGCACAACCTGGAATGCCCAAGGCATGTGGGCTGACGGCAGAGCGGTGGCAGTTTCAGGTCGGGGCAGTCGGGCCCTGGGGGACTGAGCTGCAGGTGCGGCCGAGGGCTCCGAGTGACCCCAGCCCTGCCGGGGAGTGTCTATGTCATATATCTCTGTCCTCTCCACAACTCAAAGACCCTCCACCACCTCCCCCTCCCCCAGGAGAGGAGCCGCGAGCAGGCAAGGAGGAGTCTGGAGCCGCAGCCCCCAGCTCCGAGTCCGCCAGCAAAGGCCACTCCATCCGAGCCATCCTCAAGAACGTACGTGGGTACTGCCCTCCCCTTCCTGCTGGCCAGACGGTGGTCCTTGCCCCCAGCTTCTCTCCCGGGTGGAGGGGTGGGGGTCGGGGGAACCTGGCGAATCCCCTCCCCCTTCCCCGTAGATCTCAGTCCTGGCTCTCTCCATCTGCTTCGTCTTCACCATCACCATCGGCGTGTTTCCCGCTGTGACCGCTGATGTCAAGTCCAGCATCGCCGGTGCCAGCGCCTGGGGTGAGGACGCTATGGGCGCCCAGCACGGGGAGTGGGGCACAAAGGGGCCCTGGGTACCTCCTCTCCGGGTGCAGTCCGCTGGGTCCTTTTGCCCCTCCTGGGTTGGGAGCTGAGGCCCCGTGAGGGCCAAGGTGGCCGTATCTGACCCTGGCCACCAGCGTCTCCTGTCGTCTCCTCCTTCTCCTCCAGGGAACTACTTTATTCCCGTATCCTGTTTCTTGACTTTCAACATCTTTGACTGGCTGGGCCGAAGTCTCACGGCCATCTTCATGTGGGTGAGTCGAGGCCGGGCTGGGGGTGGGGGCACCAGCTGTGAGACCCTGAAGGGGAGCCCGAGAGACGAGGGGGGTCCTTTTTCCTTTTACATCAAGGGGTCGTTTATGAATAGCCCAGGGTGTAATCTTAAGTGTGCAGCTTCCTGTAGAGACGCGTGTGTGCTCACATACCCTGATCAGGAGGTAGATGGGCTCCACAGGGCCCTGGGTCCCCATCAGTACCCCCGCCGAGTGCCAGACCTGGAGGTGGTCTCGGTGCAGGCTCTTGGGGGCTGAGGCTGTTCCTGGTGCCCCCCTCCCCCACTGCAGCCGGGGAAGGACAGCCGCTGGCTGCCGGGCCTGGTGCTGGCGCGGCTGGTGTTCGTGCCGCTGCTGCTACTGTGCAACGTGCAGCCGCGCCGCTACCTGGCCGTGGTGTTTGAGCACGACGCCTGGTACATCTTCTTCATGGCCGCCTTCGCCTTCTCCAACGGCTACCTCGCCAGCCTCTGCATGTGCTTCGGGCCCAAGTGAGTGCAGGGGGTGTGGCGTGGGAGGGGCAGCCGAGGGAGGGGCGCGCCATGGGGCTGAGGTCCTGCCCTTGTCCTCTAGGAAAGTAAAGCCGGCTGAGGCCGAGACGGCGGGAGCCATCATGGCCTTCTTCCTGTGCCTGGGTCTGGCGCTGGGGGCCGTCTTCTCCTTCCTGTTCCGGGCGATCGTGTGACCACAGATAGACAAAAGGACCGCACTGCCCGCCTACCTCCTGTCCCCTTCCCTCGTCCTGCCTGGGCTGGGCACCAGTGGCCTGGAGGTTTTCTCTTCTAGCTGACTTCTGCTTGCTGTGCTGGGCCTGGCTGCCCGGGCCTCGAGGTCGCAGCCTC
Source organism: Oryctolagus cuniculus (assembly GCF_964237555.1). Classification (NCBI taxonomy): domain Eukaryota; kingdom Metazoa; phylum Chordata; class Mammalia; order Lagomorpha; family Leporidae; genus Oryctolagus; species Oryctolagus cuniculus. The sequence goes on along the minus strand of NC_091436.1, from coordinate 125,900,387 downwards.
TGTGGATGGACGTTGGGGACACTGTGGCCTTTTAAGGGGTGCAGTCAGGGAGGGGTGCAGCCTCTGCACCTGCGTGAGTACCCCCACACCTGGCTGTGAGTGATCCCTGCAGGACAGGCTCCTGGGCTCAGAGCGGATGTGTGCATCAGGTCCGTCTGTCTGTCTGCCTGGACGGGGACGGGTTGGGGAGCCCATGGGACAGGACTGACCGTTGTAGGGTCTGATCCGATACCCCCTCCCTCCTTTCTCCCTGTGCCCGCCTGCCCTTCCCTGTGTTCCCCTTCCCATACTCCCACGCCTCATCCCTACCCATCATGCACCCTGTATAGTGCCGTTTTACTGCCTTTTTTATACTCGACAGAAACCAGGTGCCTTCAGAGGCTCTCTGATTAAATAAACATTTTTTTGGTCTCCTCAATGGTTCCTTGTGTCCTCCAGCCGTGGCTTCCTGCCCTGGTCACGAGCAGGATCCAGCAGGGGCTGGGTCTCAGAGGAAGGAGCCGCAGCGCCCCCTGCTGGGGCTTCAGGGGAGGGACCGGCGTGGAGCCAGGACACCCTGATTGTTGGCGCAGACTGCGGAAGGCCAAGTTTTTTTCTGCGGCTTCCTTCCCTCTTTCATAGGACTGGGGACAGACAGCTCCAGGCCTCTCCTTTGTCTCACTGCCACCCCCTTTGCTCTGTCCTCTGCAACCCTGGCCAGCTCCCCCCGCCCCCGCACCAGCCCCTGGCCGCACTCCCACACCACGGGCAGGCAGGAAAAGGCTAAGGCCTACCTGGCACCCTGCCCCTACACCAAAGCTTGGCCCGCGGCACTTCAGGGAAGCAAGGGCCCTACGTGGCTGCAGGGGGAGCCCTGACCCTTTCCTTCTCAACGGTGGGGGGTGGGGAGGTGAGGAGGGACCAGACTGTCGGAGCCTCTGAGTGGGGACTCCTGTCTGTGGTCTGCCCGGCTGGAAGTGGGCGCAGAGCCCTGGCCACGGTGCCCCCAACCCGGGAGCCCCTCCGGAAGCCTGTGTGTCTTCCCCGGTGCCTTCACCTCCTGCCTGGCCTTTCGGGACGTGCTTCCTGATCTCATAATCCACCCCACACGTGGCCACCAGAATAGCTTGAAAACAAACAGAGCCGCCGCCTGGAGCAGGCTGCTAATCTGAAGAGCACTTCCGGTTCCTCCTGCAGCCGCAGCCGCAGCCGCACCGGGCAGCTCAGGGCCTTCCTCTTGTGCCCCCTCGGCACTTCCGTAATGTGGGGACTTCCGTCACACTCTGATCTTTGCCTGGCTCCCAGACTGTCCGTTTGTGTGGTTAGGGTCTCTTCCTGGCGTTGCAGCTCTTCCGGCTGTAAGAGCTATCCCACAGCATGGCGTTCTCCACACTTCAGGGTTCCCACCTGTAAATTTGGGTGGGGGCGGGGGCGGGGGGGGTGCAAAAAAGGGGCTCCCACTTCTGCGGCCGCCTGGCTGCAGTGACGATTCTCGGCCACAAGAGGGCGCGCTGCAGGCAAAGTCATGCTGGGGGGGGGGCAAGGATGTTCTCTCTCAGTCCTCAGCATTTTGCCCCCATGAGGTTCGGAGGGCTGTGCATCCACCAGAGACCCTGGCTGGCTTCGCACAGAAGGGTCTGTGTCCAGCTCTGTCCTCCCTGGGGTGGCTGCCACTGCAATACACGATTGTCCTTCCACGGCGAGATGCTGGGGCCTGAAGCTCTCTTGCAAAGCTAGGAGCCTGAGGCCAAGCAGCCAGGCTGGAAAGTGGCGAGGAAGCCTCAAGCACGAGCCGGGAGTTGGCTGCATCCGTGAGTCCTTGGGCGCGAATATGGAAAGAGCGTGAAGGTGGTAATCCCGGGGGAGTGGCCGGAGGGCCCAGTTGTTGGCAAAACCAACTCAGTTACAGCTACGAGTGTTCAAAATGGAGGTGAGCAGAGACATGCAGAGTCACTGTAACAGGACCAGCCCCGCCTGAAACCCAAGGCCGGCCCACGCACAGACAGAGTGTCCAGCGAGTGGGCCAGGCCCGCAGTGTCCGGTCCCCACCCTGACCCCGGCTCCGCCCTCGTCAGCTGTTCTGCGCCCTCATGCACTCCTTCAGCCTCAGCGGGACCTGGCCTCTGGGGGTGGGGACTCTCGGCAGACCTGCGGCACCCTGTGACCCAGCAGGGTGGCATTCTGGCTCCAGGCTGCGGGGTGAGGGCTAAATCGAGTCAGCAGAGCCCCAGAAGGCGTTGCCCACTCCCTGGTTGGGATTCAGGGCTCAGGATTCTGTCTTGAGCCCGCCATGTACCCGCGGTGCAGCCCTGGCTCCTCTCTCTTAAATGTCCTTAGAACGGGTCCTGATTTCTTGACGAGGCGCAAAGACCTGTCGGGGCCAACACCTGCCCCAGGAGACGTGTTAAAGACCTGCAGGGCATCTGCAGGACAGCCTGGGAGGTGAGGTCCCCAGAGCCACGGGGCGCAAGGGTCTGTGGGACCAACCTGGACATGGTCTGCCCAGCCCCCCACCCCGGAGACTCGCTTCCCTCCCTGCTCCCGAGCCTCCGGAAGCTTCCAGAACCAAGCCTCATTAATTCCACCCCAGCCATTTCCAGTGTGAACCAGTGCTCACGGGGCGGGAGCGGGCGGTCCGGACCCAGCGACCCAGCGCGCAGCCAGGGAGGGGGCGAGGAGCCTACTAGGGCCTGCCTGTCCCAGCCCCACCCCGCGGGGGGTGGGGAGAGGAGGAGGATGACGGCACCCTCTGGAGCGCCCCCTGGCGGGAGCGCGGCCCCCACCCACCCTGTACATCTAAGTCCAGGCAGGTGGGTGACCAAGGATGTCAGACCGACTGCACTGCCCCCTTGTGTCCAGGTGACCTTGAAGCACGCACTTTCCTCGCTGCTCGCTGTAGTTATACTTGCCCTGCCTACCTGGCCAGCTGTGATGCTGCACTGAGATACTGAGCAGGGAGAGGACTTAACACTCTCTTCTGCTGTCACTGTCTTATACACCCGACCCCATCTGATCCCCCAATAATCCTGCAAAGTCATGACCACTGCTGTGCCCACTCCAGAAAGCCAAGGCCGAAAGGGTAAAGGATGCAAAAATATGCAAATTGCAAAGCTCCAGGTAAGTCAGTCTCCTCCGCCCCCACCTGGTGGTCCATTGACTCTGGATCCACCCAAGCTTCCTGGGACACTGAGCTCACGTCATCCTGCCCAGGTGAAACCAGCAGAGAGTCCTTCCTGGTGCCTAACCTGGGCCCCCACTGTGTGCCACTTCCTGTCTGCCCAGCAGGAGGTGAGCCAGTCAACAGCCCAGGAGCCCTGCGTACCCAAGAGGCGTGGCTTGTACCTGGACAGGCCAGGCGGCAGGCAGAACAGTTGAGTAGGGCAGGCTTGTTTGTGGTGCCACCTGTTCCCGCACCTCCCCCTGACTGTAACTCGCTCTGGGCTGAACCAGTGTGGGGTCCGGTTTTACCTTGGTAGTCAAGGGAGGCCCAGAACACCACACGGCCCTGCCACAGACGGAAAGGGGTGCCTAGTGCGGGTGATGGTGGAGGAGGACAGACATTTGAGATTGCGCCAGCAGTGGCAAGGAAAGACTGAGTCACACCGTCAGGCCGCTGGTGCCATGGCTGGCCTGGGCCAGGCGACACGCAGTCAGAGGCGTATGAATAGAGTAGGTTCCTGCACTTGGGGAGTGGCTCTCGCCCTCTCACCACATCCCTGAGTGATTTTGACCTTGCCCGTGACTGCAGCCGGCAGCTTGATGGTGCCTGGATCTGCAGCTGCAGCCTGGCCTCCCGCACATCCCTCTGCCTGCCGGCCGGCCGTCTCTCCTCAGCGCCCACCCCTCCTCCCGCGGTGGGTCTCTGCCCCGCGGCCCCCATCTCCATCGCTCTGCCTCAGAGGAGGCTCTTCGCTCCGCTCCTCCCCAGCTTTCCCACCTCCCTTCCTCCCAGCTATGGCCGGTGTCACCAGCACATGGGTGTGTTCGCTTGACAGCATCGCTTTATTTAATTCAACAGCTGGAGGACACGGGTTTTTGCTCAGGGACACATGGAGCATTTGCAGATATTAACCACATTCTAAATTACAAATTTTCAAGTACAAAAACCAAACCAAAACAAAAACACAGGGACAGGGGCTGGCGCGGCAAGGCAGTGGGTTAAGCTGCATCCCATATGGGCACCGGTTCGAGTCCCGGCTGCTCCACATCTGATCCAGCTCCCTCTTACTGCACTTGGGAAAAGCAGCAGAAGATGGCCCAAGTCCTTGGGTCCCTGCACCCACATGGGAGACCCAGAATGAGCTCCTGGTTTCCGATTTCAGCCTGGTCCAACCCTGGCTGTTGCAGCCATTTGGGGAGTGAATCAGTGTCTGAAAGATCTTTCTATGTCTCTCCCTCTGTCTTGTTGCTCAGCCTTCCAAATAAATAAAATGAGATCTTAAAAAAGAAAGGAAGAAAGAAAGAAAGAGTAAAACACTTTTAAATTGATCAAAAGAGATACCTTCAGGGAAATCAGAAAATCCTTAAAACTGAATTATAATAAAAATACTATAAGTTGGGGCTGGTGCTGTGGCATAGCAGTTAAAGCCACCACCTGCAGTGCTGGCATCCCATGTGGGTACCGGTTTAAGACCCGGCTGCGCCACTTTTTTTTTTTTAATATTTATTTATTTATATGAAAGTCAGAGTTACACAGAGAGGAGAGGCAGAGAGAGAGAAAGAGAGGTCTTCTATCCACTGGTTCACTCCCCAGTTGACCACAATGGCTGGAGCTGTGCTGATAGGAAGCCAGGAGTTTCTTCTGGGTCTCCCATGTGGGTGCAGGGGCCCAAGGACTTGGGCCACCTGTCGCTCCCCCTCTTCATGGAGGAACGACACTAAACCCTGCCTAGGCTTCATATCCGAGTCACGGCACCATTATGTCGCTCCCCCTCTTCGTGGAGGAACGACACAGGACCCTGCGCTGTTCTTTTGTCTGCTCAGCCCTTCCCGGGTTTGCTGCTGGTTCTTCCCGGGTTGGCTACCGACCCTTCCACCTCCGTGGAAGGGCGGTTCCCCCTGGCCACATTCCCCACTTCCGCGGGGGAGCGGCACACCGCCAGCCGGCTCTCTCGGGGGCTGCTCAGATGTTCCTCAGGTGTTCCTGGTGCATGTTGTCTCTCTCCTTTATAGTCCTCTTCCACCAATCCCAACTCTGCTACCCACACGCCGAGTACGCTGCTCTCCTCCAATCAGGAGCAGGTCCTGCTGTTTATTGGTTGAACTGGAGGCAGCTGTGTAGAAGCTGTTTGCTCCTCTCCGAGCGCCATATTGTGGGAGAGCAGATGCATAGAATAAGTCTTAATTCGAGTAACAGTCTAGTCTGAGTTGCTCCCCACAGCCACCTTCTACTGCTATCCCAGGCCAAAGCAGAGAGCTGGATGGGAAGTGGAGCAGCCAGGACTCAAACTGGCAGCCATATAGGATGCCGGCACTGCAGGCGACAGCTTCACCCGCTACGCCACAGCGTCAGTCCCTGCTCCAGTTCTCTGCTATGGCCTGGGAAAGCAGTAGAAGATGGCCCAGGACCTTGGGCCCCTGCACCCATGTGGGAGACCCGGAGAGGCTCCAGGCTCCTGGTTTCAGATGGGCCCAGCTCCAGCCCTTGCAGCCACTTGTGGAGTGAGCCTGTGGATGGAAGACTCTCTCCCTTCCTCCTTCCTTCCCCCTCTGTAACTCTGTCTTTCAAGTAAATAAATCTTAAAAAAAAATCAAACAAACTATAAGTTGAAATTTGTGGAATGTAGCCAACATAGCACAGGTGCTCCTTGATTTACAACAAGGTTACTTCCTGTTCAGCCCATCCTTAAGAAGAAAGTGCATTTAACACACTGAACCTGCCCAGTGGCTCAGCTGAGCAACACAGCACATGGGAGGGCGTGTGATGTTTCCCACATGGTCACAGACTGGCTGGGAGCTGCGGCTCTTGGCACCACGAGGGAGAGGATCTTACCACGTGTGGCCCGCCTGGGAAAGGTCAAAATTCAGAATCTGAAATACAGGGGCGGGCACTGTGACACTTGGGCCATCTTCCGCTGCTTTCCCAGGCACAGGAGCGGGGAGCTGGATCAGAAGCGGAGCAGCTGGATTCATATGGGATGAGTGCCCATATGGGATGGCAGCGAGGCAGCTAGTAGCTTAACCCACTGTGCCACAGTGCCAGCCCCAAATGAATGTCTTTTTTTTTTTTTTTAAATAAAGACAGAGTTACAGAGAGGGATAGAGACAGAGAAAGAGGTCTTTCCATTTCCATCTGCTGGTTCACTCCCCCGGTGGCCGCAACGGCCAGAGCTGCGCCGACCCGAAACCAGGAGCCAGGAGCTTCTTCCAGGTCTCCCACATGGGTGCAGGGGCCCAAGGACTTGGGCCATCTTCTGCCTTCCCAGACCATAGCAGAGAGCTGGATTGGAAGAGGAGCAGCCGGGACTAGAACCCGTGTCCATATGGGATGCTGGTGCTTCAGGCCAGGGCGTTAACCTGCTGCACCACAGCGCCGGCCCCATGAATAAGTCTTTAAAAACATTTTTTTGATGATGTATTATAAACAAGAAACATGAGCTTTAAAAATTGTTTTTGAAGTACACTTTCTGTGAAAACCGTTTTCACATCGTCGTAAGGTCAAAAAATATTACGTTAAGGTCAGCGCTGCGGCTCACTAGGTTAATCCTCCGCCTTGCAGCGCCGGCACACTGGGTTCTAGTCCCGGTTGGGGCGCCGGATTCTGTCCCGGTTGCCCCTCTTCCAGGCCAGCTCTCTGCTGTGGCCAGGGAGTGCAGTGGAGGATGGCCCAGGTGCTCGGGCCCTGCACCCCATGGGAGACCAGGAAAAGCACCTGGCTCCTGGCTCCTGTCATCGGATCAGCGCGGTGCGCCGGCCGCAGCGCACCAGCCGTGGCGGCCATTGGAGGGTGAACCAACGGCAAAGGAAGACCTTTCTCTCTCTCTCTCTCACTCATGTCCACTCTGCCTGTCAAAAAAAAAAAAATATTACATTAAGCCATCTTGGGTCAGGGACCGTGCCTGCCTGTCCTGAAGAAATTTGGAGCCTTAAATCCTTATGTGGGGAAGGGGCAGAGGCTGAGACTGGATGTGCCAAGTGTTGAGGTTAAGATCACCCACGAGCAGGTTCTGGGAGAGAACACCGAATGGCAGGTGATGCAGGTGCAGCAGGAGGGCCCCGGAATGGGAGGCCACGGAGGCATCTGGGGCTGCTGTCACGGCTGGGGTCGGGGCTGGTGAGGCCGAGGACAAGGAGTGGCTCCCTGTCACCAAGCTGGGCTGCCTGGCCAAGGACAGGAAGCTCAAGTCCCCACAGGAGACGTCTCTTCTCCGTGCTAGTCGAGGACTCTCAGGTCGCTGGCTTCCTCCTGGGGGCGGCCCGCGAGGCTGTGGTTTTGAAGACCTGGCCAGTGTAGCAGCAGGTGCGGGCCAACCAACGGAGCAGGCTTTGAAGACCTGGCCAGTGTAGGAGCAGGTGCAGGCTGGCCAGCAGACCAGGCTCCAGGCATTTGTTGTCAGGGGACTCCAGTGGCCAGGTCAGCCTGAGAGTGACGTGCTCCAAGGAGGTGGCCATTGCCATGCGAGGGGCCGTTGTCCTTGCCCAGCGTGGGCGGAGAGGCTGCTGGTGGAACAAGATCTGCAAACCCCACGCCGTGCCTTGCAAGGTGACAGGACCCTGTGGCTCTGTGCTGCTGCCTCAGTCCCGCTCCCAGGGGCACTGGCATCGGCTCGGCCCCTGTCCCCAAGAAGCTGCTGCTGCTGGCTGGCACTGGCGAATGCCACACCTCAGCCAGTGGCTGCATGGCCACCCTGGGCAACTTGTGGTGCCATCTCCTCGGCCTACAGCTCTCTGACCTCCGACCTCTGGAGAGAGACTGTGTTCACAGACCATCTTGTAAAGACTCACAGCAGGGGCTGATGCTGTGGTGTAGTGGGCTAGGGCCTCTGCCTGCAGCACTGGCATCTCATATGGGCACCGGTTCTAGTCCCCGCTGCTGCTCTTCTGTTCCAGTTCCCTGCTGTGGCCTGGGAAAGCAGCAGAGGATGGCCCAAGTGCTTGGGCCCCTGCACCCACATGTGAGACCTGGAGGAGGCCCCTGGCTCCTGACTTTGGATCGGCTCAGCTCTGGCCATTGAGGCCATTTGGGGAATGAGCCAATGGCTGGAAAATACCTCCCTCCCTCTCTCTTTTTGTCACTCTGCCTTTCAAATACATTTTTTAAAAGAATGACATGAAAGACAATTTCAGGAATGAAAAAGAAGACATACTTTATACAAAAGAGCAGTTCAATGGTACCCATGGGATAGGCATTTGCTATAGTAGATGCCAGCTTCCCGGAGTGCCTGGTGCCAGTGGGAGGCAGCAGGTGGTGGCTCAAGTGGTTGGCTCCCTGACACACCAGGTGAGAGGCCTGGATCACTTCCCAACTCCTGGTTTCAGTGTGGCACTCTGGGCCTGCCTTGGTGAGCATGTGGGAAATGAATCAGCAGAAGTGAATGCTCTCTCTTTATCTGTCTCTCTGCCCTCAAATAAATTAATTAAAAGATACAGGGATAGGTGTTGGGGCACAGTGGGTTAAGCCCCTTCTTGGGACTTCCACATCCCAGCTAAGAAATGCCTAGTTCAAGTCCTTGCTACACCACACTTCTGATCCAGCTTCCTGCTAATGCACCTGAGAAGCAGAGGATGGCCCAAGTCCTGTTTCGCTGACATCCATGGGGAAATTCCAGGATGGAATTCCCAGCTCCTGGCTCTGGCCTGTCCTAGCCCTGGCTGTTGCAAGCATTTGAGGAATTAACCAGCAGGTGGAGGATTGATCTCTCTCTCTCTCTCTCTCTCTCTCTCTCTCTCTCTCTCTTTCTTCCTCTTCCTCCCGCCCTCCCTCTTCCCTCTCAGCTTTTCAAATAAATAAGCAAATTTTTAAAAATTAGATAAATAGGGGCTGGTGCAGTAGCACAGCAGAGAAAGCCACTGGCTGTGTTGCTGGCATCCCATGTGGGCTCCTGTTTGAATCCCGGCTGTTCCACTTCCCATCCAGCTCCCTACTAATGCGCCTGGGAAAGCAGCAGAAGATGGCCCAAGTGTTTGGGCCCCCACCAGCCATGTGGGAGACTTGGGTGAAATTCCTTGCTCCTGGTTTCTGCCTGGCCCAGCCCTGGCCATTGTGGCCATCTGGTGGATGAACCAGTAGATGGAAGATAACTCTCTCTCTTTCTGTCATTGTACCTTTCAAATAAAAAAAGAAAAGTACTTAAAAATCATTTCAGTCTTGTGCTACAAAGTCTAGGCAGCAAGAATCTGGCATGATGGTTAAGGCACTGCTTGAGATGTGAGCGTCCCGTATCAGAGTGCCTGGGTTTGAGTCCCTACTCTGCCTCGGATCCTGTTAACGCACACCCTGGGAGGTGGCAGATGCCAGATCAAGTGATTGAGTCCCTGCCTGTCATGTGGGAGACACAGATTGAGTTCCTGGGTCCTGGCTTCAGCCTGGCTCAACCCCAGCTGTTGCAGGTATTTGGGGAGTGAACCAGTGAATGGAAAATCTCTCTCTCTCCCTCCCTCCCTCCCCACCCCCTCTTTCTCCATCTTAAACAAAATAAATTTTAAAAAATTTGACATATGAGGCAGGTGTTGTGGCGTAGTGGGTTAAGCTGCCGCCTGTAGCATCAGCTCCCAGGTGGGGGCCAGCTAAGAGTCCTGGCTGCTTTGCTTCTGACCCAGCTCTCTGCTAATATGGCCTCGGAGAGCAGCAGAGGATGGCCCAAATGCTTGGGTACCTGCACCCATGTGGAAGACCCGGATGAAGCTCCTGGCTTGGCCCAGTCTGGCCACTGTGGTCATCTAGGGAGTGAACCAACAGACGAAGACCTCTCTCTCTGTAACTCTGCCTTTTGAATAAATAAATCTATAGGCCGGCGCCACGGCTCAATAGGCTAATCCTCCACCTGCAGCGCCAGCACACCGGGTTCTAGTCCCAGTCGGGGTGCCGGATCCTGTCCCGGTTGCCCCTCTTCCAGGCAAGCTCTCTGCTGTGGCCCGGGAGTGCAGTGGTGGATGGCCCAAATGCTTGGTCCCTGCACCCCATGGGAGACCAGGAGAAGCACCTGGCTCCTGCCTTCGGATTAGCGTGGTATGCCGGCCGCAGTGGCCATTGGAGAGTGAACCAACGGCAAAAAGGAAGACCTTTCTTTCTGTCTGTCTCTCTGTCTCTCTCTCACTATCTACTCTGTCAAAAAAAAAAAAAAAGAGAGAGAGAGAGAGAGAGAGAAATAAATGTATAAAAATGTAAATATGAAAGCAGAGGCAAAGCAGCAGGGCCCACACTGTGTAAATGGCCCGGTCTATCTGAAGGCCAGGCTCCTTGGCACGGGACACAGTCCCCGTGGAATTTGGAGATGTAAGCCCCATGGGACTGGGAAGGCCCGGGAAGTCACAGGACACAGCGGATGGGCACGAGGTTGGCAGGTGGCTTGTTCCGGGCTCAGGCTCCACGGCTGCCCTCCTGTGGATACAGTCCAAGGCCCTGGTGCTCCAGGTGTTTTCCGTCTGTTGAGCTTTATCTCACACCCCTCAGCAGCCTCTGTGATGCCCTGGCACAGTCTGCCCTGGGCAGAGTCTCTGCGCTCCAACTCAGACTTAGCTTTGTCTAGTGCAGGGCTGTTTTCTTCTTTTTCCTTTCCTTTCTTTTATTTATTTATTTTTTTTAAAGATTTATTTGTTTTACTTGAAGGACAGAATTAGAGAGGGAGAGGCAGAGGCGGAGAGAGAGAGAGAGGTCTTCCATCCACTGGTTCACTCCCCAAATGGTCGCGACACCTGGAACTGGAGCAGTGTGAAGCCAGGAGGCAGAAGCTTCTTCCAGGTCTCCCACAGGAGTGCAGGGGCCCAAGGACTTGGGCCATCTTCCACTGCTTTCCCAGGCCATAGCAGAGAGCTGGATGGAAGAGGAGCAGCCAGGACTTGAACCAGCGCTGCAGGTGCTACACCACACCGTCCACAGGGCTGTTTTCTATAAGAAGTAAGAGAGTAAGTATTTCAGGGCTCGCAAGCTATCTAGTCTACTCACCATTGTCCACTCTGCTGCTATAGCAAGATGCCATGGAAGCAAATGAGTGTGGCTCGTTTCCCTAAAGCTTTATGGCCACCAACATTAAAACTTCATATAACTTTCACATGTCAAAATACTATCTTTCGGCTGCTGCCGGTGATACCAGCATGCCGTGTAAGTGCTGGTTTAAGTCCTGGCTGCGCCAGTTTCCATCCAGCTCCCTGCTGGTGCACCTGGGGAAGCAGCAGCAGATGAAGCCAGTGCTTGGGCCCCTGCACCCACGTGGGAGGCCTGGAGGCCCAGCCTGGCCCGGACTCAGCCATTGCAACCATTTGGGGAGTGAACCAACAGATGGAAGACCTCTTTATTTTTTTAAACTTATCTCTCTTTTGCTTTTTTTTTTTTTTTAATTTAATTACTTGAAAGAGTTGCAGAGAGAGGGAGAGACAGACTGACACACTGATACAGGATGCTGGCAACATAAACAGCAGCTTAACCTGCTCTGCTGCGCCATAATGCCGGCCCCTTTTTTATTTATTTTTTATTGCAGGAGCTCTTACTTTATTTTTTTAATATTTATTTATTTATTTGAAAGTCAGAGTTACACAGAAGGGGAGGAGAGGCAGAGAGAGTCTTCCATCCGTTGGTTCACTCCCCAATTGGCCGAAATGACTGGAGCTGTGCCAATCTGAAGCCAGGAGCCAGGAACTTCTTCCGGGTCTTGCACGTGGGTGCAGGGGCCCAAGGACTTGGGGGCATCCTCTGCTTTCCTAGGCCATAGCAGAGAGCTGGATGGGAAGTGGAGCAGCCGGGACTTGAACCGGCACCCAAATGGATGCCGGCACTGCAGGCAGTGGCTTTATCTGCTATGCCACAGCACCCGCCCCTGCCTCTTTATTTTTTAAGGTATTTTTCCTTTATTCCATTTGTAGTACTCAAAGCACTTTATATATCCTCCTATCCAGGAAGCAGGAATCCGAGGCAGCACTTAACTGCTGCAGTAACCACGTGGCCCTGGGTAGCGCTTCTGAGGCCTGACGTGGAATAAAGCGGGCCTTGGGAACAGCAGTGGTTGCAAGTGTTGCCGGGAAAAAGGCTCCTGGAGACTGAGCGGGTCTTGTGCCTGCCTTTACCAGCCCTCACCCTTCAGGTCAGAGCTCGGGAGCAGGGCATGGGCAGCCCTCTGTGCCCTAACGCCTTTTTGCAGGCCCCCTCAGCGATTCCTGTGCTATGGTCCCCTTGTCTTTCCCTTTCCTGGGAGTTGTCCTGTGCTGTGGCCTGGCTGGCTGGGGCCTGCAGTTGTCCCCCTCCCCAGGGTAACATGGGACCCTCTCACAGTCCTCAGTGGGTTGGGGGCTCCCTGGCCTGGCTGTACAAGGCTCCCAGGGTCGGGGGAGGGGAGGGGACGCATCAGTGAAGGGAAGGGATGAAGCTCCTGGACTCAGGCAGCCGTCTCCTGCAGGGCTTCCTGGGAGAGAGGCTGGATTCTGAGATTTAAATTAAAAAGACGTCCTCAGGGAGCCTCCGGGATGTCTCCAGTCCTGGCCCTGCTGGGGTCCAGCTCAGGGAAGTCCATCCATCCACAGGGGTGGTTTCTGGTCTGCTCCCTGAGATGTGGAGAGCGGACCCCCACTCCAGCGCTGGAGCAGGGGTGTCAGCTGTGAGCTGATGGACTCTGGGGCCTGCACTGTCCTGTTCCTGGGCCCTGCAGACTCACTTCTGGGGGCTCACTGCAGGGTGGGGGGTGGGGCTCAGGAAGCCTCTGGGCACTGGGAACAGAGTTATCATTAGCCAGGTCCCCTGCAGTCAGAGAGGGAGGGCTAGATGAGAAACCATGCAGATTTGTTTAACTTATTTGAAAGGTGGAGTTCCATGGAGGCAGAGGGAGAGGTCTTCCATCCACTGGTTCACTCCAATTAGCCGGATTGGCTAGAGCTGAGCCAATCTGAAGCCAGGAGCCAGGAACTCCCTCCGGGTTCCACGTGGGTGCAGGGGCCCAAGCACTTGGGCCATCTGCTTTTCCAGGCCATAAACAAGGAGCTGGATCCTGGGTTGCAGGCCCGGGCTTCGCCCGCCACAGCAGTGCCAGCCCTGCTCCTGGTGTTTTTTTTTTGTTTGTTTGTTAAGATTTTTTGTTTACTTATTTGAGAGGTAGAGTGGAAGATGGTCCAGTGCTTGGGCCCCTGCGCCTGTGAGGGAGACCCGGAGGAAGCTCCTGGCTCCTGATGGGCTCAGCTCCGGCCGTTGCAACCAACTGGGGAGTGAACCGCTGGATGGAAGACCTCTGTCTCTGTCTCTCTCTGTAACTTTACCTCTCAAATAAATAAATAAAATCTTAAAAAAAAAAAAAATAGGTAGCGTTAGAACCTAGCACCCTGAGGCCTTCTGGGCAGGACCCGACGCCTCCCCCACCCCATTCACTTCCCCCAGCCACAGGCTTCTCACAGACCGCGGTGAAAGGGACAAGGACATGGAGAGAGACCCTTGGCCCAGTGACGGCCGGGACGACCACGTGGACAGCGCAAAGAAAAGAAGGGTCCTCCTTTGTTCTCTGGAAGCCAGCATGCGGCCAAAGCTGGTTAAGGAGGGGGAACCGGGTGCCGGGGCTGGCCGGCTGGGGAGCACGGAGCAGGGCGTGGCCAGGGTCTCCTGGGAAGGACGCGGGTCCAGCAGACTTTCAGGGGACCCTTGGGAAAGGCAGGTCCGCCGGCAGCCGGAAGGCAGGCAAAGGGTCCAAATTGGGCCAGGCGGGCGCGACCCGCGGCTCCCTGGGCTGCCGCATGGCCGAGGGTCGCAAAGGAACTTGGTTCCCACGGGGCAGGCGACCACCGGCAGGGGTCCCTGGAGACCCTCCCCTCCCCCTGCCCCCGCAGCTAGAGACGCGAACGAGGGCGTAAAATCCGAAACCAGCTTGGGAAATAGCTTGAGGTGACCCTGTAAGCAGGGCGCCTCAACCAGTGTTTAGGGATTGGGGGGCTGCCGCGAAGGCTCGGGAAGGGATGGGCACCCCCAGTCTCGGCTTGGATGGAGGCGCCCGAAAAACATTTCCGCTGCCCGAGGTGTGCGGCCGGCGGGAGAGGCGGAGGGCCAGGTGCCCCTCAGCGGCGGGGCAGTGCCGCGCTCCGGGGGCGGACGAGGCGGGTAGCAGGGCCGAGCAGCGGCAGCCCACCCGCTCCGCCCAGGGGTCGGCCCGAGCTGCAGTACCTACACTGCCCGGGCCGCAGCGCGAGGGGAGGAGCCTCGAGGGGAGGCGGCGGCGGGGGCGGGGCCGCCGAGACTGGCCTGGAAACTGCTGGAAGTGGCCGCAGCACCGCTGCCGCCGCTCCTTCCGCCGCACGCCAGCAAAGAGTCCCCTCCCTCCCGGGCCGGCGCCCCTCCCCCGCCCCAGGGGGCTGCAGGCAGCTGGGCCGTTCGCCGGGAGGAGGGGGGATATATGTGGCAGATCCTAGTTAGACGACTGGGTGGGAGTGACTACCTCTGCTCGCTTCAAGTCCCCGTCGGCTCGGCCTCCTGGTTGTGGGAGGGCTTTTGGGGGAGCCGGTGGGGTCCTCGCTCGCAGATCCACTGTTGAGGCATATGAGCACTCTCAGTCCCTAATCGTGGCAGGGGTCACGCCCTGGCCGTGCAGAGAACAGGAGCTCACGAGCCCACACCGAGGCTGGCGGCTCTGGCTCTTCCCCGCCCGCCCCCTATTCCGGACCATGACGTCAAGGTGGGCGGGCGCCGGCAGGTGCGGGGCTCGCGGGCGTCCGCCTTTAAGGCGGAGGGATCCGGGGGAGGCGGCTGGGCTGTGCTTCGCCTTATATAGGCTGGCTGGGGGCTCCCAAGAGCTCTCTTGAGTCACCCCCGCGCTGCCTCGTGCCGTGTGCGGTTGGCAGTCCGGGCCCTCCGTGCTCTCTCGTGCTCGCAGCCCTTTCCCTTCAAGGTAAGGCAGCCGCGTCCCTGCAGGCCGTTCCCCCGCGGGTGCTGTCGCTGCGCAGCTCGGGAGCCAGACGCCGCGGTGCGGGGCGGCCCGTGGGTCCCCGCGCGCTCGGGCTGCGGGGGTGGTGCGTGGAGGCTTTCCAGCGTCCGGTCGGCCTGCACCGGCGCGCCGGGCCGGCGGCGCGGGGCCGCGGCGGGGGCCGGCTGCACGTGGTGGCCGCGCCGGCCCGGGGCGCTGCCATGTTTGCCCCTCCACTTCCGGACGCGGCTACGAGGGCCGCGAGGCGGCCGGGTCCGCGCGCGGGTGACTCAGCACTGCGCGCCTGGGTTGCCGCTGCTGCTCGGCCCTCGAGGTCCGTGCGGGACCCGCCGCGGGCAGAAACGCATTTGGCGTGTGGCAGGTCTTTTCCGCAGCCCTCGAGTGGGAGGGGACAGGCTCTGGAAGATTCATAGGCTCCCTCCCCCGCCCCTCCCCGAGCGCGGAGATTGTTCTCGAAGCTTCTGGAGCCCGATGCTCCGCCCCAGTGCCCGGATGCTGGGGCGATGGCGAGGCGCGCTGTGGCGCCCCCTTCTCGCGGGGCTGCGGCCGACGCATGTCCGGCAGTGACGAGGGTCGGTCCGCGGCCCCGGGCACCATTTTACTTGGGTGCGAGCAGGTGCTGGGGCGTCACGGGGCAGCCTTCGCCTGCTCTGTTCTTTGTCCCGCGTGGACTGCCCCGCGAGCCGGTTACCGCTGTTTCTCGGGTGTCAGTGTGCCCTGCCGCGTGGGGCTGCGATCGGGCCTTGGGCGCATCCACACTACAGGGGTAGAAGAGCTGCCTACGGGCGAGCAGTTTGAGAATAAAACCAGCGCCCACATCAAAGAGACGTGTGGTCAGTGATGCTGGCGTTTGAACGTGGGGCGGGAGTCCCTTGTCTGGGTTGGGACCAGCGTGGTGAGCGGCTGCTGGTCACCCCTGCTCCATGCTACCTGCTTGTCTGGTTGAGGAGGGCTTTGCTCTTGACCTGACTCGGTGGTTGTTAGTATTCACCCCACAGGTTTTAAGAAAGGGCGTGTCTTCAGTAACCCCGCCCAAAGCAGTTTAAACACCATCTGAATTTCAGAAGCGTCAGTTCTGGGGCCGCTACCTTCCTGATTCTTGACCCTCCTGTTCCAGATGCCCGAGGAAGTGCACCATGGAGAGGAGGAGGTGGAGACTTTCGCCTTCCAGGCGGAAATTGCCCAACTCATGTCTCTCATCATCAACACCTTCTACTCCAACAAGGAAATCTTCCTGCGGGAGCTGATCTCCAACGCGTCTGATGTGAGTTCCTTCGTGTTTCATGGCTGGCTGGGCTCCTCCCGAAGGGGGAAAACTGATTGCTATTGAAGGGGTTTGTCCGGGTGCTCCCTGGACGAGCGGGCCAGTGTGACCACGCGGCTCCTAGTCCAGTGAGGCCCAAGGTTCTCACTTCCAGGGGTATTTCAAGGACGCAATTTTCTGTTACCATTAAATGGCACGTTTATTACTCACTCTAAGAGTTCACAGTTCGTGTAGGATGATGGGGCAGTCAGAGTTACAGCGTGAGAGTAGCAATCCAAGAGGTTCCTAACGCTGAAGAGACGGCTAAGAAATCCGCTGTTGGTGCTGCCTTGCAGGCCCTGGACAAGATCCGCTATGAGAGCCTGACGGACCCCTCCAAGCTGGACAGCGGCAAAGAGCTGAAGATCGACATCATCCCGAGCCCCCAGGACCGCACGCTGACGCTGGTGGACACCGGCATTGGCATGACCAAGGCCGATCTCATCAACAACTTGGGGACCATCGCCAAGTCGGGGACTAAAGCCTTCATGGAGGCTCTGCAGGTAGGTGGCAGCCAGCCCTCGACGTGCGGCCGGGCCTCTGTTCTCTGCAGGACACGAGTCTGACCGTTCCCGCTTCTCTGCAGGCTGGTGCCGACATCTCCATGATCGGGCAGTTCGGCGTCGGTTTCTATTCTGCCTACCTGGTGGCCGAGAAGGTGGTCGTGATCACAAAGCACAACGATGACGAGCAGTATGCCTGGGAGTCTTCTGCTGGGGGCTCCTTCACCGTGCGCGCCGACCACGGTGAGTGGCCGGGAGGCGCTGCTTCACAGGGCGAGTGTGCAGCAGGCGGTCCTGGGGCAGCTCGCTCACCGCCTGCCCTCCTGGTCTGCAGGGGAGCCTATTGGCCGAGGCACCAAGGTGATCCTGCATCTCAAGGAGGACCAGACTGAGTACCTGGAGGAGAGGCGGGTCAAGGAGGTGGTGAAGAAGCACTCGCAGTTCATAGGCTACCCCATCACCCTCTACGTGAGTATGCTTCCCGCGGAGGCAGCCTGCCTGTGCTTCTGGTGGGCTGGGCCATTTGCTTGCCCTGAGGGTCGGTGCTCAAAACTGACGAGTGTTTCTGGGTGCTTTAGTTGGAGAAGGAAAGAGAAAAGGAAATCAGTGATGATGAAGCAGAGGAAGAAAAAGGGGAAGAGAAAAAGGAGGAGGAAGATAAGGAGGACGATGAGAAGCCCAAGATCGAAGATGTGGGCTCCGATGAGGAAGATGACAGCGGCAAGGACAAGAAAAAGAAAACCAAGAAGATCAAGGAGAAGTACATCGATCAGGAAGAACTGAACAAGACCAAGCCCATCTGGACCAGAAACCCTGATGACATCACCCAGGAGGAGTACGGCGAGTTCTACAAGAGCCTCACCAATGACTGGGAGGACCACTTGGCAGTCAAGGTGAGAGGCCTTGGGAGTGGGCCGGGGTGGAGAGGCAGGGGGTAGCCCAGCTGAGAACCGGGAGCATCGCTGATGGCCCTGCCCGAGGACCTGGCTTTCTCTCCTGGTGGAAGTTCAGGATTTTATGCAGCTGGGACCAGCGTAGGTGTGTTTAGGGCATTAGGAATCATGTCGCAAGTGCTTGGGGGACGATAATTCCAGGTTGGAGTCTAGTTGGGACTGAAGGGCACCCTGGGCCTGGCGCGTCCTGCTGGCTTACCTTGGGTCTCCTGTCGCAGCACTTCTCCGTGGAAGGTCAGCTGGAATTCAGGGCTTTGCTTTTCATCCCTCGCCGAGCTCCCTTTGACCTCTTTGAGAACAAGAAGAAGAAGAACAACATTAAGCTGTACGTCCGCCGTGTGTTCATCATGGACAGCTGTGATGAGCTGATCCCAGAGTATCTCAGTGAGTATGGCCTTGGCCCGGTGGCGTTGGAGGGGGCTGCAGGCTTCATCCCAGATAGTGGTCCAGGGAGAAAGCCGGACCTCGTGTGCGCATCCGGGTGGCTCTGTCCAGTCTGGCCTGGTCTTGACCAAGCTGCCGCACTGCCTGGTTGCAGACTTCATCCGTGGCGTGGTCGACTCCGAAGACCTGCCCTTGAACATCTCCCGCGAAATGCTGCAGCAGAGCAAGATCTTGAAAGTCATCCGCAAGAACATCGTGAAGAAGTGCCTCGAGCTCTTCTCCGAGCTGGCGGAAGACAAGGAGAACTACAAGAAGTTCTATGAGGCCTTCTCCAAGAACTTGAAGGTGAGGAGCGAGTGGCTTTCTCCCTTGGGGCACGTTTGGGTACGTGGTAAGTGGGTCGTTCAAAGTTCTAGCCCAGCTGATGGTGGTTTCTCTTCCCGCCCTTAAAGCTTGGCATCCACGAGGACTCCACCAACCGGCGCCGCCTCTCTGAGCTGCTGCGCTACCACACCTCCCAGTCTGGAGACGAGATGACTTCGCTGTCTGAGTACGTCTCTCGCATGAAGGAGACACAGAAGTCCATCTACTACATCACTGGTGCGTGCGCGTCTGGGTCTGAGGCGGGCAGGGGCTGGGCAGGGCAGGGGCATTCGTGTCTGAGTCCCATTGAATGACCTTGCAGGGGAGAGCAAAGAGCAGGTGGCCAACTCGGCTTTCGTGGAGCGCGTGCGGAAGCGGGGCTTCGAGGTGGTGTACATGACAGAGCCGATCGACGAGTACTGCGTGCAGCAACTCAAGGAGTTCGACGGGAAGAGCTTGGTGTCTGTGACCAAAGAGGGCCTGGAGCTGCCTGAGGACGAGGAGGAGAAGAAGAAGATGGAGGAGAGCAAGGCGAAGTTTGAGAACCTCTGCAAGCTCATGAAGGAGATCCTGGATAAGAAGGTTGAGAAGGTGAGCACCTGGGGCTCAGGTGTTCCGCACTCCTTTGGAGGTGCAGCTTTGCGTGCTTGCTGTGTGTGTCAAGATTCAAGGGCAGGGTTGGAGAGGGCACAATGGCTTGGGGTAAGCCAGGCCAAGGAGCCTGGAACTCCAGGTCTCCCTGGGAGGTGGCAGGGGCCGGAGCTCTTGGGCCATCTTCCTAGGCACATTCGTAGGGAGCTGGCTCTGAAGCGGAGCAGCTGGTGATGCCAGTGGCCCTGCAGTGAGTGGTTTTATTCAGGAGTTAGGTGTGAGCTGTCTCTAAGGCTTGGCAAAGATGTAAGGCTGACCTCCACACACACCTGAGGTTTGCTGGCTGTTTGCAGGTGACAATCTCCAATAGGCTCGTGTCTTCGCCCTGCTGCATCGTGACCAGCACCTACGGCTGGACAGCCAACATGGAGCGGATCATGAAGGCCCAGGCACTTCGAGACAACTCTACCATGGGCTACATGATGGCCAAGAAGCACCTGGAGATCAATCCCGACCACCCCATCGTGGAGACGCTGAGGCAGAAGGCCGAGGCGGATAAGAACGACAAGGCAGTCAAGGATCTGGTGGTGCTGCTCTTTGAAACTGCGCTGCTGTCCTCCGGCTTCTCCCTGGAGGATCCCCAGACCCACTCCAACCGCATCTATCGCATGATCAAGCTAGGCCTAGGTATGGAGTGAGCAGTGCCTGGGTTCCGGGTGGGGACACCCTTCCCTCCCTCCGTGCTGTGTGGTTGGAACCTCCTATTTTCTGTTTCCTAGGCATTGATGAGGATGAGGTGGCAGCAGAGGAACCCAGCGCAGCTGTTCCGGAGGAGATCCCCCCTCTCGAGGGAGATGAGGACGCCTCCCGCATGGAAGAAGTAGACTAGGAACTCCTCGGAAACTCCTGCCCTCTGTATAGTGTCCCCGTGGCTCCCACAGCAGCCTTGAGTGGCCCTGTCCCACCTGGCTCCCCTGCTGATGTCTAGTGGTCTCTCTCCTGTCCTGTGTCTTATGGCAGGAAACAAAGGCCTCAAGCCCCATCCCCTCCTTAATTTGACAATGGGGTTGGATGTTGTGTATTGTGGGTTTTTTTTGTTTATTTTGTTCTGAAATTAAAGTATGCAAAATAAAGATGACGCCGTTTTATACAGTTCTGCTCTCCCTTGTAAAGTGGATGCACTGCTTTTGGTGTCCAGCAGTTGTGAGCACAGAGGGCTGTGCTGGTGTTGCTCACCCCAAAGCTAAGGGGGTAGTGGGGGTGCCCACCCTGCAACCCTGTCCTCCCAACCCCTTCAGTCACCTGACACACAGGACTTGTCCACTGCAGCAATTTAATAAAATTATAAAGAGCAAAACGACATTTCCAGAGTACCAAAGCCTGCACTAGCTCACGGAGCCAGCTCCCTCAGCACCCTGTCACCCGCCTTGAAAAGCAGCACTTGGCGCCCCAAACACTTGTGCTGTGCTTTTCCCCACAGTTAAACGCAGGTGTGGGAGGGAAGTCCCCGATGTAGGGGCTAAGCACAGGTGAAGCGCTGGTGACAACAGGTAGGCTCGACACCCCCCCAAGCCCCTCAGGAGGGCTGTCAAACAGGTGACTTAAGGCCAAGGGGAAGTCTGCCTCGGGCTCCCCGCCCGCCAGCTGCACATTTTGCCCTAGAGCCAGTGCCACCAAGTAGAGGAGAGCCTGGGTGGTGGGCGGGGCCCCTCCTGCCTCAAACCTGCTGCACTGGGGCCTCCCCAGGCACCACCTTCTTTCCCCTCTGCTTTAGTCGCCCCCGGGCGTAGACTCTGAGCAGGAGCGCAGCGAAGACCACAGCCACCCCCAGCCCGCCCACCACAGTGACCGTGTGGCCATAGAGGAGGCAGGAGAGGAGGATGGCAAAGGCCTGGCGCAGGGTCATGATGATGGTGAAGACCGCCGCCCCGAACTGGCCGATGGTGTAGAAGATGAAGAGCTGGCCGCAGGCTGAGCACACCGACAGCAGCAAGGCGTGGGCTGCAAACTCGCTGTGGCGCCCCATGAAGCGTGTCCCCTCCAGGAGGGCCCCCTGCTGCAGCAGAGAGCCGACCGTGAAGAGGCAGGAGAAGAGGTTGACGCCGAACATCATCTGCACCGATGACATCTTATAGGCAAACAGGGCATCCTGCCAGTTTGAGGTGAAGCTGTCGAAAGCAATGTAGCCTGCCAGCAAGATGAGGCCTGAGAGCGTGGTGGCCGGGGAGCTGCGGGGCTCAGGCCCGCTGGACAGCAGGAACATGCTGACCCCGACCGAGATGAGGCCGGCCGTCAAGTACTCCCAGTGTTCATAGCTGCGCCGGGACACCAGCTTCCCCATCAGCATGACCGGGATCACCTTGGAGGCCTTGGCCAGCACCTGGGTGGGGAAGCTGACGAACTTGAGCGCTTCATATTGGCACCAGCTGCTGAGCACGTTGGAGAAGCTGGCAAAGGCGTACCGGTACATGGGCGCCCCGTGCCGGGGCTGCTTGCACAGGAGGCAGTAGAGGCCGGCCACGATCAGTGCCAGCACACGGTTCATTAGCACCAGGAACTGGGAGTCCGTGAAGCGCTCACCTGGCGACGTGGCAGTGGCCCCATAGCTTCGTGTCATCACCCTCTCCTGCAGCACACCCCAGGTCAGATAGGACACCTGGGAGGGGAAGGCGGGGACAGGACACGGTAAGCAAAGGCAAGGCTCAGCTGCCCCCTTCCAGGGGACGGCTACGCGACAGAAGGGACAGCACCTTTTGAGACTTCTCTGCGCTCCAGTGTGCAGGGAAAACTTCATTGGAACAAATGCTTTAGGGCCGCCCAGGCACTTCCTGTCCGCACGGATGGTACAAGGGTATGTTAAAGCTGACTCCACCCAAAGCAGTCTCCCAGCTAGATACTTTGAACCAATTCAGGTCGGGAGAGGCTCGGTCGCTCCCAGTGCCGTCCCACCGGCGTATGGGGGGTGGGGCTGGTCCCCAAGCCACAACTGTGGCCAGGTCCCTTATCTTAGCGCTCCTGGAGTACAGTGCTGGGGGAAGGCTGCATGGCTCCCCCAGGCTCCCATCGGGGGCTCACAGCACAGGACATGCAGCGGCCCAGGGCAAATCAGAAAAAAGAGGTTACACGAGGCCCGTCTTCAGTACTAGATACCCCAAAGCCACGGCGGCAGTGTTGGCAAGGCGCACAGGGACGAGGGAAGGAGGTGGGGCAGGGAACCCACCAACCAGCCAACCATCGGGACCAGTAGGGTGAAAAACCTGGTTTCACACTCCCTGCCCATTGGAACCCGGCCAGGAAGAAGAGCAAGCAGGCCCTGCCCACGTACCTGGAGCCCCGAGGCACAGAAGAGCAGCTTCAGGGCCTGCCAAGTGGGGGTGGTCTCTGCTGTCTCCGGCCGTGGAGCCAGGGGAACCTCATCAGAGGCCTTGGGCTCATTGCCAAACACACAAGCTTTCACCAGGGGGAAGCAGAGACCCCTGCCTGAAGAAGGCACACACAGTCAGGTCCCAAACCTTCTTCACAGCACCTGTCTTGCCCAGAGCAACCAGCCCGTCCTGCCTCCCCGCCTCCCCTCCCGGTGCAGCGCTGGCCAGCAACCTACAACCTGGGCCCAAGCCATGTCCCCACCCTTTCTTCACACACCTGTCTCCAGGTAGTTCTTCCGCTTGAAGTACTGCACCAGAAGGTAGCCAGGTACCATAAAGCTGGCATAGCCAGCAGCATTCACCAAAAAGCGGAAGAACCATAGCTGGGTCCAGGACTCCGGAGGGGCTTCGGGGGTCTCCCCACCTGCGCCCAAGGCGGGGAGCGCGGCCAGCACCAGCACGGCCCACCACCTGCTGGGAGAGCCGACACCAGGGTTAGGGCGCGCTTCTTCATCCCCTCGGCCCTGCAGAGGGGGCCACGCTGGAGACAGGCCCAGTCTCCTCCCCGCCCCCCTCCACCGCAGCCCAGCCCGGACAAAGAGCCTCTCTCTCGGGGGGTTCGGCGCGAGCCAGGCAGGGCCTCCTCTTTCCCGGGGGGCGGACCCGCCTCTCCGGTCACACAGGTCTCCTCTGTTCCCTCCAGCGCCCGCCGGCTGTTCAGGCCAGAGGCGGCGCCCCCTCCCCCCACCACGCCACCCCCACGTTCCCGGGGCGCCAGGGTCCCCAGCCCCGCCGCCTGACACTCCCGCAGCCCCCCAGGGAGCACAAGCCCACGCCGCGGCCCCGACCCGCGCCGGCTCCGAACAGCGCTCTGCGGGCCGGCAGCGGGGGACCCCACCCGGCCCCCCGAGCCGAGGCGCGGCAGTCACGTGGCCCGGGGGCTCGGTCACGTGGGCCGGCCGCTGCCCTAGCCCCCCACCTGGGGTCCATGGTCCGGGCCGCGTGGGGCGGAGGGGGACCGGGGAATGGAGTCCCCGGGCCGCGCTCGCCCTCCGCTCCCGCCGCCGCCGCCGCCGCCTCCGGGAGCAGCCAGTGAGCTAGCGGCTAGCGGAAGTGCCGCGCTCTTCCCGCCTCCCTCCCCGCGGCCGCCCTCCGCCCCCTGCCGCGACCACGCAGCGCCCGCGGCCGCCGCCGGCTCACAGCGCCCCCGTGCGGCCCGGAGGCAGCCTCGGCTCGGTTCCCCGGAGCCGGCGGGGCTGGGAGCCCCAGCCCTGGAGGGGTGTCCGTGGCCTCGGCGGCGTCATCGCCCTTCGCGCTCACGCTGCGACTCTGCGTGCCAACAAGCACTGAGCCTCATGTGAGCGTTCCCGCTTTCGGACGGCACGGGGAGATGGCCTGCTTTTTGCGGCCGGCACCCAAGTTCTGCGGTCCCACTCCCCGGGACCTCCGTGGCACGCCGTGACCCGTCTTGGCTTCCTCGCCCACCCCTTCTTTAAGACACCAGAGGCCTTCCCCATGCAGTGCGCCCATCCGTGCGCCTCTCAGAGGGCTGAGAGGATAAGCACACCTAAGTCGGCTTTCTCAGCAGGTGCTGGCAGCTTGGGGAGCTGCAGTGAGGGCCCATAAAGGCCCCCCTAGCACGTGGAATGGGAGAAAAGCCCTTTTCCCTGTGCCCAGCTTCCCCTTCTCCCCGGGTTGCTTCAGATGCCCCGCGCCCCCCACCCTCCATTTCTCCTCCCCCTAACCCCCTCAGCACGTTCACAGCCAGGACAAGCCCCCAAACTTCACCCGGCAAGGCCCCACCGGGCTCTGGGCTCTGGGCCCTGGGCCCTTCTAAAAGTCCCCGGCGGCGCATACAGCCATGCACGTGCACAGAACGACTCTGGCAGGGAAAATCTTTCAAAAAGTCTGCATTTAGTGTCATGTTACTGAAACTGCCCTTCCCCGATGCTCAGTTCAGGGCCTTGGGTGGGAAGTCTTTAAGCAAATGTTGGAGCCCTCAGGGCCTGCTGGCTGCTCCGTCTCTCTGTCTCTCGCCAGAGTCCATGTCTTCCCATTGGCCGGCAGTTTCAGGCCCGCCCAACGGGAGCAGGAACAGGAACCACAGCCCCCACCCCGCAGGCGAGGGAGGCTAAGGGGCTTCACCCAGGACACCTGGGGCTTTGGGGCTCTTCCAGGAACCCCCATCCACCTTGGAATCTCTTCCTCCCAGACTGGCTCGCGCTCTCACTGGCAGTCCTCCTCTGCTCGGACTGCCCTGGCCCCTGGCTCTGGCCCCAGCAGGGCCTAGGACCCCAGAGGGGTCTGGGTCTGCATGTGGTCTGGGCTCCAGCTGCAGCAGCGGTGGTCCCAGGTTCCCGGGGCCGCGGATCCTGCCCGGGCTTCAGTCAGCACACAGCAGCGGCTTCCCTGAGATCTTGAGGTCATCAAAGGGCAACAGAGTAAGGGGCTGAGAAAGAAAGCAGAGAAGCAAGATCAGAGGCCCAGAGGCCCTGGGGAAAGGCGTGTGGGGAGGTGACCTAGGGGAACCTGCTGGGCCACTCCCTCCCTGCCAAAAGACAGCTGAAGACCAAGGAACAGGTCTTCAGAGAATTCCCCAAGCAGCTGGCCCCTCTGGGCAGAGCCCTGAGGCCTTGGGCAAGCTGAGGCCTTGGGCAAGCTAATGCCAGAGCTGGGAGGGACATCAGAGCCGGCCCATTGAGCTTTCCTTGGCTGCTTTTGGGGGTAGGGGAGTGCTCAGAAAACATTTTGACTATCTTTCTACATTGAACTTTTGTTCCCACAGTAGGTGAATGGCAGAGTCCTGGTTTCACGGCAGGCCCTTTGGGCTAATGCACCTGTCTCTGCTGTCAGTGAGGGCAGCCCTAGAGAGCGGAGTGAGGGCAGCCCTAGAGAGCGGAGCGGAACGCACGCCTCTTACATCCTCAGCGAGGTCCTGGGGCGTCTCGTCCTCCACGTTCCTCAGCAGGGAGTCAGCGCCCGCCTCGCACAGCGTGGCTGATATGCTGCCGAGGCCCCGGCCGGCTGCCAGGTGCAGGGGCGTGCAGCCGTTGAGCATACGGGCGTCTACTCGGGCCCCGGCCTGCAGCAGGAACTGCACCAGGCCCCGCTCCTGGGTTTCCACGGCCAGGTGCAGCGCTGTCTTCCCACTGGTGCCCTCCTGCAGGGGGAGGAAGGGTGTCAGCATGCCGGGCTGGGCTCTTGATGAAGTTGGGCGTGCCAGCACACAGGTAGGGGCAGGGCTGTGGGCCCCCCCCGCAGCACCTCACCTGTGCGTCAATGTCGGCTCCGTTCTGAAGCAGTAGCTCCATGAGTGGCTGGTTCCTCTGCAGGGTGGCGATGTGGAGACAGGCCAGCCCTGGGATGGGGGAGGGTACTGCTGATCTTCGGCCACCACTCCCACCCTCCACCCCCCCCAGGCCCCAAGGGACCCACTGCTCACTCGGTGCCTCTAATCACAGGACCGTTAAAATGCACACCAAAAACTCCCTCAAAAGTCTGAGGGGGAAAGGAACTCAAAGTTTCCAGCTTTTCAGTCATGTTATTGAAACCTTCATGCTTCAGGGGGCAGGCTGCTGAGTGCCGCCCCCGGACGCACGCCCCCTCCACACACACACACACACACACACACACACACTGCACCTGCTTTCAGGCCAGGCTGAGGCCACATCTCTGAGAGTCTCTCAGGGATCCCCGGTTCCCAGCCCTCCCCAGGCCCTGTCTCCTCCTGCCTGTAGCCTCCCGCCCTTTGTGCTACTGCCTCCTGCCGGGCTGGACCCCACCTCTGCTCAGCGTACGTCCTCCACCCCTACAAGTCTCTGATCAGATGTCCCTGGCTCCACGATGCCCTCCCTGACCATCCAATTGTCAAAGCACATCCAGGGGGCTGGCACAGAGGCACAGTAGGCTAAGCCAGTGCCTGCAGTGCCGGCATCCCACAGGGGCGCTGGTTTGAGCCCTGGCTGCTCCACTTCCATTCCAGCTCCCTGATAATGCACCTGGGAAAGCAGTGGAAGGTGGCACAAGTCCTTGGGCCCCTGCACCCATGTGGGAGACCTAGAGGAAACTCCTGGCTTCAGATCAGCCCAGCTCCAGCCACTGCAGCCAACTGGGGAGTGAACCAGCAGATGGAAGACCTCTCTTTCTCTCTCCCCCCTTCTCTTTCTCTCTTCTGCTCCCTCTATAACTCTGCCTTTCAAATAAATGAATAAAATCTTCAAAAGGAAAAGCACACATCCACTCTCCAGCCCCCTCATCGCAGCCCCTCTCCCTCTGCTCTGCTCTGCCAGCGCTCACTTCTCTGACTGTAGCTGTACCCTCCAGTTAGGTTTGCTGGTTTGCTGCCAGTGGCACACTGGCTCTGCTGGCTCCCAGGTGTAATCGCTCCCAGGATAGTGTTGGGGGTGCCTGGAAGGGCCCTTGGGACATTTCTGGTGTATGAGTGAATGAGTCCTCATGACCTCTGGGAAGCTGAACTCTTAAGGGCCAAGATCCACCTTTCTGATCAGCACACGACAAGCGGGGGATAAACTCTAAATCCAACCATTCACTCATCCCTTCCTTCAGTACCTATGTGCTTGGAGCCAGAGGGGTGGGGTGGGGAAATCTACGGACAGCAGGGGGCCCCTCCCCTCCCCCCTCCTGTCCCCGGGACTGCCCGCACCTTGCCAGTTCTGCAGCTGGAGATCCAGGGAGTGAGGCGGTCCTCTTCCTGGTTCCGGCTGGCCCTCCAGCAGGCAGCGGGCACAGGCCAGGTGCTGGCGCTGGCAGGCCACATGCAGGGCCGTGTCACCGTGCCGGTCCTGCAGCACCCTGCTGGCCCCCTTCAGCACCAGTGCCTGCACTGCGCCCGGCTGGTCCAGGTGCACGGCCAGATGGAGGGCCGTCTGTAGGCACAGACAGAGGGTCACCGGGGGCAGGCGCCTCCCTCGGGAATGTCTAGGGGGCCACCCTCTGTGAGAGCAGCTTACAGGTGCCACAGCCCTGGTCTTCCAAGGAAATACTACCAAGTCTTCCCTGCATCAGCCCCCCACCCAGTTCCAGGACTCCAGTTTGGGAAGCAGGGTGAGGTCCTCTGCTCTTCTTGTGGGTCCCCATTAGCCTCCAGAGCCAGAACACATGGGGACAGACTCTAGCCCCTCCCACTGTGGGGAAACCCCTGGGCAGGAAACAGGGCTTAGTTTGAGGTTGGAAAGATGGGGGCATCAGGCAGTTTCTACATGGCAAATGCCTCTTTGAAGACTCCACTTAGAAGCCACCTCCTGTGGCTGGTGGCACCCCCTGGCTGCTTCACGTGACACCCCCCCTCCTCCCCCATCACCGAGCTGCGTGGCTGGAGTCCCCAGCCTGGGCTGAGGGCACTGTGGGTAGAGGCTGTGCCTTATGCATCACCAGCCCCAGCTCCTCGCTCTGTGGCTGGCACTGGGTTACCCGCGCGAGCGGCCAGGGCAGACGTGGGCACCTGAGCACTGGCCCTCCTCCCCACCCACCTGGTAAAGGTTGTTCTGAATGTCCAGGACCTCCTGTGGCAGCAGAGCCAGGCAGCACAGCAGCATGGCGGGGGCTTCGTGGATCACTGCCAGGTGTACCAGCCTGGAGGAGCAGCGCAGGGCTCAGGGTCAGGGCCCGGGCCGGGGCCGGGGCCGGGGGTGGGGTCTGGGAACTCGGTACAGAAGGCACACAGCAGCCTCTAACTAGCTACCCACGGGGTAGGTGCAGGAAGTGAGACTTTGAGCCAGGAAGTGAGGGTTGGTGTGGAAAGCCAGAATCCCGTGGGTGGGAGCTCCAAGTTCCCATCCCTGGCCTTCAGGAAGGCTTTGGCTGGGTGGGCACGTGGGCAGGGTGCTGACGGCACAAGGGCCTTCCTGTCCGGCCTGCCCACACCCCACTCTCCTCTGCCCCCGGGGCCCTGCCCGGCCAGCTGCTGCTCCGGGGCAAACTGAAAGCGGCCGGCCTGGTGAAGAGGGGGTTTTCCACAGCCCAGGGCCCCACCTCCTCTCCCCAACAGGGAGGCCAGTGGGAGGCCGATGCGGGGTCCCACCCTGGCCTCTGGGTGTCACAGAGTCCCAGGGGAGGCAGCCAGCCCTGCTCCCACAGCACTGCCCAGAGACCCACCCCTGTGGTGTGCACCACCAAGGGGAGGGCTGGGCAGTGCACAAAGTGTGTGGCAGGGGCAGGCAGGCGGGGGCCCAGAGCTTCTGCCCTGGGGTGAGGGGGGCGGCTGCAGGGGAAGTTCCAGTCCTGGGGTTTCCCCACATCAGGTGGGGAAAATGAAAGCGGAGCTGGAGGGTCTCAGCCAGGACAGCTGCCTCAGGCACGAGCCAGGGGAGTAGCTGCCTGGGCTGGGGAGGGGGCTGCTCAGGCAGGAGGGGCCGGGCTTTGGCCCAGGACAGAGTGAGAGGGAGGCAGCAACGGCTCTGGAAATCCCCTCGGCCAGGGCCTGCCCTCTGGGTCACATTCCTGCAGCCACCTCCCTTCTTCCCTGCAGCTCCCCGCCCCCTGCCCCCTCCCACTTCCTTTTCCCACTTCCACACCTCCTGCGGCCCAGACACCTCCAAGGCAGGCAAGGGCCCCTCCTCTTCTTTGGTGGCCGCGCTGGGGAATCCTGACACTTGTCCCTCGGCTGGACCCAGCACCTGGCGCTAGCCAGAGCTGGTAGAAAGGGTGGCGTTAGGCAGTGTCAGAAGGCTCCACTCCCTGGACCGAAGGTCAGCATGGAGCCACCAGCACCTTGGGGTGCTGGGCCTGGGGGCTGCTGATCCAGGCTCAGAGTCCCAAGAGGCCTGTGGTGATCTCTGTGAGTGTTCAGAAGTGCATCTCAAGGAGGCGAGACGGGACAGGAAGCTCCTGCCTCCCCTGCCCGTGCATCTCCGATCTGGACTCCAGCCCTCCCCTACTCCCCTCCCCAGTTTTGGAGTTCAAAATCCCGGCCACTCCCTCTTGTTGCTGGTTTTCTTCTTCCTGGGGGCCAAGATCTTAACTGGCTTGTCCATCCCACCCTACAGCTGCTTCTAGTTCAACTGCCCCCTGTCCGAGTCCCCGCCAAATTCCACCTGGGCCCCGGGGAAGGGTAAAATGAGGGCGGAGCACAGCACACAGAGGGGGCTGGGGGGCTCAGGAGATGGAGGCTGAGAGGGAGTCTGGCTGGCTCCAGCCCTCACTTCCCCTTCGCCAACAGACAAGGAAGTAGGCCCGGGGCATCCAGCTGCCTGTGAGTCTGCTGGGGCCAGTGCCCCAGGCTAGCTCGTCCCCTCCTCCTTAGGGCCAGCCCCAACCCTAGCACCTAGCTTTCCCGGCCCTGACAGCAACCTGTAACTGGCACCTCTTGTTCCTTGAGACAGGGCATTCTGAGGTCAGGAGCAAACAAGGATGCCCCCTCCCCCAGCAAGAAAACAAAGCTGGACTGGTCAGGGGAATTCTCTCTTCCCAAGAGTGGGTTAGTGGTGATTTCCAAATGCTGGCCGCCTAGGTGAGGGCGTGCCAGCGCTGCCCATCCCCTGCCAGGGGGCCGAGTTAGGTGTGGAGTGAGTTAGGAGCTAGGTGTGGACAGTGGGGCTGTCCCTCCCAGGGCGGGTGCCTGCAGGGTCCCCCCCCCCCCCAGGTGCAAGCCTAGCTCCCCCACTCACGTGTCTCCGTCTTCTGAGATGTAAGTGAGCGCTTCCAGCTGCTGAGGGCTCAGCGGCCCCGCGCGGGGCAGCGGCGAGCCTGGGGCCAGGGCCTCGGCCTCGGCTTCTGGGCCCCCCAGCAAGGACAGGGACTCCGTGAGCGAGGAGGAACCATAGGTGGAGTCAGCCCGCTCCCCGTCGGCGTCTTCCTTCTCCTGTGGCACCTTGGTGGTCCCCCGAGGATGGGTCCAGGGCTGGCGTCCGCCGCCGTCCGAGGGCGCAGCGGCTGAGGTCGGCGTGGGCTCGGGCAGGGAGCGCAGCGACCGCAGAGACTCTATGCCCGAGTCACACTGGCCCTCGTCCGCCTCGTCCGGCTCCTTGCGCGCCTCCGACATGCCCGCGGCGCCGGCCCGCGGGGCCCGGTGCGCGCAGGAGCTGGTGCCGACCCCGCCGCGCCGCCTTTCCGGGTCGCCGGTCCGCCTGGCAGAGCGCGCGCCCGGCCGCAGCGGCCTCGCTCCCGAGCCGCCGGAGTCCGAGGGGTCCGCGAGCGCCGGCGGGGTCCGCCGCAGCGGGTACCCTGGACAGCTGGACCGCCCAATCGGGTCCTCCCCGGGCCCCGCCCCTCGGGCCAACGAGGGAGCCGCGCGCCCGCCCCGCCCCCGACGGGCGCTTCCGGGCCGAGGCCCCGCCCCTCCGGAATCCCCCTTTCCGCGCGGCGTGCGTAGGTTCGGGGTCTGTGGTTAGCTGGTCCTGACTCACTGCTCCGGGGACGAATTCGGCCGGCCGGGCGGCCGTGTGTCCGTGCGTCCGTCCGTCCGTCCACTCCTTTTTCCTTCTCCATTCTGCGCCTTCATTGCATCCATTCATTCTGTCCTAAACTTCTGTGCCTTGATCCGCTGGTTTGATTTAGGGGGATGTTTCTTGGTCGTCTCCACGGGCTGGGCTGCTGCTGGTGGGGTGGGTACGCGGCTGGTGGGATGGGCTGGCGTGGCTTCCTCCCGTTTCTCTCCATTTCCCTTGCTTTCTCATCTTTCCTTATTAGGACCCAGGAGTCTGGGACGGGAGGGGGAGAGGGCACCTGTTATCCTAACGGAAAGGGGTGGGAGGGGCAGTTTTTCCTTGGGGTCCCTGTGTCGGTTCCCCAGGTCACGTGGATCGGGCATGGCGAAGTGCTTTTGCAGAGTGAGCTTTCGCAGGCCGACTCTTGTCTGAGCAGCACAGCGGGGCAGGGGGTTTCTGGCCTCAGGCGGTTACAGCGTCTGGTTACCCCTCGCGGTCAGGGACGTTTAGTTCCTCGTGGTGGGGCCAGGATGGGGAGGCCCCAGACATGCCGGGCTGCACTCTGCTGAGGTCTCCACCCCGCCCCAATCCCAGCCCCCACGACATCTGCGCTCCTTCCCTGTCCCTGCTTTCCCAGGCCGGGGCGCCACCCACAGGTGAGCCCCAAACAGGTGCCCCATGATTTACTCCTTTGTTGCTTCTTCCTGCTCCCAGTGCACTGCCAGCCTAGGGCCAGCGATGCCCGTAGGGTCTCATCACGGACAGGTCCACCACTCTCCATCTCTGGCAGTGGGGAAGCAAGCTGGGGTGGGTGTCGTGGGCACTTGTCCACTCAGCCACGGGACAGCCATGGACAGAGTTTCTGCGTGGCTGGAGGTGGAACCAACTGTCACAGCAATGACCAAGGACCTTCACGCCCATCTGCAAAACACCTCCCACCCCCTCCCTGTCCTCACAAAGCCCCCCTGGCAATTCCAACAGAGGGTGGCTGTGCTAAGACCACAGTGAGAACAGCTGTTGTGGGGACACAGAGTGGGGCCAAGCCACCCACTGGAGTGAGGGGCTGGGAAGCTTCCCTGGGAACAGAAATGGGAAGGGAAGTGGTGGGGGCAGGGTGGGGGGGGTAGAGGCTTCCCCAGAGTTTTGCATCCCCTGGAGGACCGGAGTGGGAGGATGTGTCAGCATGAGACAGCCAGGAGCCCCGGATGGGGAGAAAGCCCCAGGAAGCCATGTCCCTCCCTCCCTTGGGGTCACTGATTTCAGATGTCCTCAGCCTCCTTCCCTGACGTGTTTCTCTCCTAGACTCAAAAGCTGGAGCAGGACCCAGCGTTCAGCCCGGTGGTTAAAATACGGGTTGTCCACATCCCGCAGCAGAGTGCTTGGGTTCAAGTCCCAGCTCCATTCCCAGTCCCCTGGGAGGCAGCAGCAGGTGCCCAGGGAGCAGGTAGCTGGCTCCCTGCCGACCATATGGGAGTCCTGGATTGATTTCAGGCTTTGGCCTGACCCAGCACTGGCTGCTGCCAGCATTTGGGGAAAGACCCAGCAGATGGAAGCTTTCTCTCCCTTTCTCTCTGTCTGCCTCTTAAGTAAATTAAAAAAATCTATTTATGATTGTCAACTTGAAGGGCAAAGCAACACAGAGAGGGGGAGGGGAAAAGATAGAGCTATCTTTCATCTGCTGATTCATTTCCCAAATGCCCACAATGGCCAGGGCTGATCTGAACTCCAAGCCTGGTCTCTCACATGGGTGGCAGAGGCCCAAGAACCTGAGTCATCTGTTGCCTCCCAAGATGCAATAGCAGGAAGCTGTATCAGAAACAGAGTAGCTGGGACTGGAACTGACACTGATATGGGTGGGTGTTGCACGAGCAATGGCTTAATCCACTGGCCCACAACACATGCCCATGCCCCTCAAATACATTTTTTTGAAAGGCAGAGCTAGAGAGAGACAGAAAAGGAGGTCTTCCATATGCTGGTTCACTCCCCAAATGGCCACAATGGCCAGGGCTGGGCCAGGTGGAAACCAGGAGCCAGGAGCTTCTTCTGGGTTTCCCACATGGGAACAAGGGCCCAAGCACTTGGGCCATCTTCATCTGCTTTCCCAGGTGCATTAGAAGGGACCTGGATCAGAAGTGGAGCAGCTGGGACATAAACCAGTGCCAGTATGGGATGCTGGTACTGGGTGGCAGCTTAACCCACTATGCCACAACACCAGCCCCAATACATTTTTTAAAAAAGCATTACTTATTCTTTTTGACAGGCAGAGTAGACAGTGAGAGAGAAAAAAGTATTACTTATTTTAAAGTCAGAGTTTTATTTATATATTCTATCTGCTGGTTCACTCCCCAAATGGCCCAGTGGCCAGAGCTGGGCCAGGTCGAAGCTGGGAGCCTAGAACTCCATTCGGGATTCCCACATGAGTGGCAGGGGCCCAAGCATGGGGACTATCTTCTGTTGCTTTCCCAGGCATATTAGCAGGGAGCTGAATCAGAGGTGGAACAGCAGAGTTGGCGCTGTGGCACATTGGATTAAAGCCCTGGCCTGAACCACCGGCATCCCATATGGGTGCTGGTTCCAGCCCCACTGCTCCACTTCCAATCCAGCTCTCTGCTATGGCCTGGGAAAGCAGCAGAGGATGGCCCAAGTGCTTGGGCCCCTGCCCCTACTTAGGAGACCCAGAGAAAGCTCCTGGCTCCTGGCTTCTGAACAGCTCAACTCTGGTCGTTGCAGCCATTTAGGGGAGTGAACCAGCAGGTGGAAGACCTCTCTCTTTCTCTCTCTCTCTTTCAAATAAATAATTTTTTTTGAATCAGTGCTCTTATGGGATGCTGACATCACAGGTGGTGGCTTAACACTACCCCTCAAATAAAATTAAAAATTTGTTTTTCTTAAAGTAAAAGTACTGCCACAAACCCCAGACCCAGACTACTTGGGTTCAAAACCTGGCATGACCACTCCCACCAGAGAGGTGAGCTGACTTGCTCAAGATTCAACAGGAGGTGCAGAGCTGGGGTCTTCTGATCTGATCCAAAGCTTTTTCAGTGAACCCTTTCCTTAGCAAAATCTAAACCACACGAGGCAGGCATCTGAGCCCTCTGCAGGTACACAAGAACTCAGGAGGGTGCAATGACCGCCATTCTAATTCCTACAGAGGCTGAAGTCAAGGAAAAATCCATCCCAAGCCAGACTAATAATGTCTGGCTCTGAGCTATAACAGGTGTGTGGCAGTCCCCTCTCCCACCACATGAGGTCAGCATCGAGTCACCCACGGCTTCTAGCACCAGTGCCTCCCCTATTATCAGGGAGCTCTCCTGTCAATCCAGGACTGGGGAGACAGACCATGGAGTGTTATTTGGAAGGATGACCTGGGAACTTTGAATCAGGCTGCAGCGTGGTCAGGGCTCTGACATCACCTCCTCAACAGCAGTCCTCTTGGAGGCTGGGTCCCTCCAGCCTTCTCTCTGCTGCTTCCTGGATTCCCTTTGTCGTACCCCTACTCCCTACCCCCACCCACCCCAGCCAGGCTCATCTTCAGGGAAACAGGCCCGGTTTCCATGGTGACCAGCCGGTCAGCTGGCTCCTTCCCCCGCCCCCTCCCTTCACCCCCCTTCTCCTGGAGCTTCCAGGGACGGGTAATGTGTGTGAATGGGAAGGCAGGGGTGGTCTTTTGTCTCCTGGGAGCTCTGGGTTTGGTTGTCCACCCTCCAAGACCCTTGAAGTAGAGACAGGAAGACAGTGCGGGGTCAGGAGGAAGATGACAATAGCCACATGGGGATGGGAGGCTCCCGTGAGAGTTAGGAAGGGCCAAGGTGAGGCGCTCTGCTGGCAGAACAGGCGGAAGCCTGGCTGGGAGAGGCTGGAGTTAGCTGCGAGGCAGACGTCCCAAGAAGCACTGGGTGCTGCACTGGCAGCAGCCGGCCCCTGGGAGCCTCTTCTGTCACCAGGAGGGAATGAGGACCCTGCCTCTTCTGGACCACCTCCCCCCCCCCCCCAAACTGGGAGGGCCATGGAGCCACAGGGTGACACGGAGCCATCTTCGCCTCCCCCGGAAAGGGCAGAGTGGGGAAACGGAGGCAGGACCCTCCTGCCCCAGACCTTGGTGCTTGTTCCTTGTCTCCAAAGATCACACAGGCAGGCTCTGCCTCAAGCTAGCTTTCCAGCCCCCAAGTAGCTTCTGAGGCTTTTGCATGGGACAGGTCTACATTCTGGGGAAAAGCTCTGTGAGTGCTGAAAGGTGACCTGAGTAAACCTCCCATCCTCCCTCCCTCTGCCTGGGTCCCTGTGGGTAACTGAGGAGCAGAGTTGCTCTGTCAAAGGCCTTAGGGACACAGGGCAGGAGGCTGCTGAGCTGGTGCGCATGGACTGATCAGGCATGGCCTTCATCGTGTTCTGTTCTAAGGGCTGCTTTCCACCTCTTGCACTTTGCGCGAGACTTTTGCTCCTGGACAGTAGGGAACAGCTTTTCATTTCTGTGCGGGGGGCACACAGTAGGCGCCTAATGCCTTTTACCGAATGGATGCAGTACAAGGATGAATGAGTGCGTCTCCGCCAGCCAGTTTCCTGTCTGTCTTTCCCCCGGGAGGCCCGAGCAGCAGGGTGTGGCGCCCCTGGCGGGTAGGGCTGGGGCCGGTGCGCCCTCCACCCTTCCCTGCTCCGTGGTCCCGGACTTTGCCTCCTACGCTCACAAATACCCTAGAGGTTGTCCAGCCAACGTCCTCACTGCACGGACGAAGAAATGAAGGCTCAGAGAGGAGAAGGCATGTGCCCAAGGTCACACAGCTCATTCATGGCAGGGCCAGGACTTAGAGTTCGAACACGGGCGTCCTGCGCTCCAGCCCAGGGCGCCGGCCGCACTTCGTCGCCTCTCCAGGGCCGCTCAAGGGGAGGCAGGTGGTTCAGCGAAGGCCGGGCCACCGTCCTCCCCTGCTCTCCGCCGGTCCCTCTTCGGGTCTCGATTCCAGCCTCTTCCCTTTCCCTCTCAAGTCCGGTTCCTGCCTGAACTCTACCACGCAACCTGGGAACAAGATCCTGCCCTGGGGTTCCGGGACTCGGTGTCCTCTCCCCACCCCTCAAGCCCCTGGAAGCTGCGGGAATCAGGATGGGGAGGGAGGTTGGCTGGACCTCGGGCGCCCCTCGGCGGAGGCCAGACCCGGAGCTGCGGCTGGAACCGTCTCTGGAGGGGCGCGCGGGGAGCGGCCTCGGGCGCGGGGACCGGTGGTGGGGAGCCCCTGTTGCTTCTTCTCTTTGGGGGGGTGGTTATTAGGTAGGCTCGGGAAGGCGGAGTTTGGGGGGCCGGGGGCGGGGCTCGACTGCGTGGCGAGGAAGAGGGGGGAGCGCTGGCTCCGACTCGGCTCAGACAAAAGGCGGCGGCGGGAGCGGGCGGGAGGCGGAGCGGCGCCGCGAGGGCCTCAAGGTGACACCC